>NC_135713.1:203769149-204378499 GCF_964656455.1 Halichoerus grypus
GGAGGGACCATCCATCCACTGAGTCAGTGAGGATTTATAAGTACCCATGAGGTGCTGGACACAGAGCTATGTGCTGGAACTACAAGACAGCCAAGGGCTCTGCTCTCATGGTGCCTGCATGCTAGTGGTGGCAATTGGGAATAAGTGAGCAAGCAACTGAATGACTGACTTCACAGAACTGAGGGCTGGGAAGAAGACAAAGCAGGGGAGGGGCACAAGGCTAGAGACATAAATGTGGACATCATGAACGCGTGGATGGTATTTAAAACCACAGGGCTGCGGCGCCTGGGTGGCTCAGTTGGTTAAGCGACTGCCTTCGGCTCAGGTCATGATCCTGGAGTCCCGGGATCGGGTCCCACATCAGGCTCCCTGCTCAGCAGGGAGTCTGCTTCTCCCTCTGACCCTCCTCCCTCTCATGCTCTCTGTCTCTCATTGTCTCTCTCACAAATAAATAAAATCTTAAAAAAAAAATTTTTTTTTAAAAAAACCACAGGGCTGTACGGGAATGTGGCCAGAACAGAGGGCTGGGTCTGAGACCTGGAGCATTCCAGTGTGAGGAGGTCAGGGGGAAGATGAGGAACCAGAAACAGACCGAGGAGTGTCTGACAACATAGGAGAAAAACCAGGAGAGGTGGTGTCACAGAAGCCAAAAGAAGGAAAAATGATTTTGGCTATGTTGAAGGCTGCTGAGAGATCAAGCAGGATGGGGTCAGTCCTGCGTACATCTCTCTGACATGGGTATTAGAACACAAGGATGGACATGTGGTTCTTTACCAAAGACCAGTCCTACCCTACCCCTGTCTGTGGAGGTGTAGGGTGGAGTGGTAGGGATGGGGGTGTGCTGTCTATCACCTTTTGCCACTTCCTTGTTCACACTGTGGTCAGGAGCTTTGCTCCGGACAGCTTTGGTATCATAACATTCTAGCGTGTAGTTCTTCTCCTGATTTATCAGTTATCAGCTTTTTTGGGATTTTGCATTTAAATCAAGAAACTGCTAAATGTCATTTGTGCCCCGAGTAAGGTAAGCAAGAAACAGGAATTCAGAGACAGACCTTAGTTTGGGGAGGGTTTTTATAATGGAGTATGGTCCAACCAATCCCAGGGTCTGGGATTGGGGTGTGCAGGAGGGGCAGGGGAGGGGGCATGGGGAGTGGCTCCTGTTTGGAGGAACTATTTGGTGTTTTCTTTTTTTTTTTTTTTCAAAGATTTTATTTATTTATTTGACAGAGAGAGACATAGCGAGAGCAGGAACACAAGCAGGGGGAGTGGGAGAGGAAGAAGCAGGCTTCCCGCAGAGCAGGAAGCCCGATGTGGGACTCGATCCCAGGACCCTGGGATCATGACCTGAGCCGAAGGCAGACGTTTAACAACTGAGCCACCCAGGCGCCCTATTTGGTGTTTTCAAAAGTGGACCTCTGATCTTTATTTTTTCTCTTTGAGGCATTCAGCCACCTGAAGAGACTGGGCTACGTGGTTCGGCGATTCCAACCAAGGTAAATCCCGATCCCATTCCCCTCCCGTTTGTTCCAGTCCTGGCACCTGGTAGACGAGCCCCAAAGTGGAAATGGCCTCTCGACCTGGAATCCTTGGCTGGAGCTGCAGCTCCCTGGGCATGGGCTGGGGGCCTCTGTTGGAAGTGCTCTATTGAGAGGCACATTGGGACAAGTCTGGGTCATTTCAGCTTCTCCTGGGTTATCAAATTGAGCCCCATCTTCAGCCTGTTCACTCCGCAGATAACATTTGAGCACTTACAGCTCACGACAGTGCACTGACACGTAGCTGGAATACCAGAACAGTGCCTCAGTGGGTAAGCAGATTTGTCTAGTGCAGCCTAGTGCATGCATGAATGAAGGGCCAAGTGAGGAATTAACAGTTGAGTAGGGTCTCACATTCCTTTGGCTATGCTATATGTTCTTTCCTTCTGGGGTCTCTAAAGATGATCACCTTAGTAGCCCAGCATTGCTAAGAGCCACAGAGACCATCGCATGGGCCAAAAGGATGGAAACTGGTATACTCTTTACTGTTTCACAGTATGTCATGAAAGCTCTAGAACAGTTAAGCCCTTTAGTTCCTAAAACTGGGATACACCCCAAGAAAATAGGCACAGATGTGTGTGTAAGTTCACCTGTCAGAATGTTCATTCATTCATTCGACAATATTTTGATTCCTTACTGGGTGCCAGGCCCTGTGCTCGTTGCTGAGGAATTTCAGAGAGCAAAATCATTGCCCCCACAGAACTTGCATTTAGTGGGCAGGTTACCCAAAACATTATCACTTTGCAAAATTGGCGAACTTGGAAACATCCTGTGAGTTCAATGGGGAAGGCATGGTCACACAAAATTGAGTTTGTCCCTTAGAGCAGCGCGGTCCTACAGAACTTTCTGCAGTGATAAAAGCTTTCCAGGTCTCTGCTGTCCAATATATGTGGCTTGTACAACTGTGGGACTGAATTTTTATTTAATCTTAATGGATTTAAATTTAACCTAAGTCATCCCTTGTGTCTAGTGGGTACCATCTGGATGGTGTAGCCTTAGCACCATAAGAAAATCATGGTAGGGAAGAATGCTATAGTCAGAGGGGCTATGTCCATAGTTTGTTATTGAGAGTAAGAGATTAAACAGCAGTATGTTAGTACAAGGTTTTTTTTTTAAAGATTTTATTTGAGAGAGAGAGAGCGGGCAAGTACAGGAGCCGGGGTGGGGGGTGCAGAGAGAGAGGGAGAAGCAGACTCCCTGCTGAGCAGGGACCTCAAATGTGGGGCTCGATCCCAGGACCCCAAGATGATGACCTGAACTGAAGGCAGATGCTTAACTGACTGAGCCACTCAGGCACCCCAGTACAATGTAATTTTTGATAGAAAAAAAACATGGGTGTTTATAAGAACCAAAGATGTTTATGAGTATTTTTATTTTTCTGTGTTTTCCAAGTTTCCTGGTCTCTTGATTTTTCTCACTAGTGATTAATCATTTATTGCTGGCTCTGTAGGAGCGCCGGTTCCAGTAAGTCTCTGGTTAAAGGGGCCATTGGTGAGACCCAGAGGCCTGGGCAAAGACACATGGGCAGGCCCTTGTGGTTGCCCCCATTTACCCTGCTTGCAGGTCTGCCCAGGGACTTAGCCTTTGGGTTTGGCTTTGACCCTGGCCCACTGACTTGTCTTCTGGGCCAGTCCCTCACAAATTCCACTGGGAACTCCAGGCTGAGGAAGTGGATCTGTTGCCCATCCAATTCTCACCCCACAGCTCCATCCTGTCCCCTTATGAGAGACAGCTGAACTTGGATGGCAGTGCCCAGTGCTTAGCGGATCAGAATGGCAAGAGGAAGAGGAGGAGCTCCAGCTCTCGGTAATGCTCCCCACATGGCCACCCCCCCCAGGGAGTTCTGGGGAGCAGAGCTGTTAAAGGAGTGCTCATTTTGGGGACCTTGGAGAATGCATTGGCTTAAGAGCTGGGCTTGGGTGGCTCCCTTGTAGGATCCTGGAGGCAGTAGGATATGTGTGGGACGTGTGCATCTCAGACATCAGGAGCAGACGTGCTGAATTCCCCCCCCCCCACGTCCCTCAGGTCCATTAATAAGAAGGCCAAGGCCCTGGAGAATCCCCCACGGGGGGTGAATGAGACACCTGAGAGCCTGACAACCTCCAGCCCACCTCCTTGCAACGAGGACAGCCGATGCGTAGAGGAGAAACCTCAGGAGTCAAGCCCTGTAAAGGGCCCAGTGGGCCCATCTCAGCTTCTGGGATCCCTGGAGCCCTGGCCTGACCTGGCTAACAAGGGGGTGGGGTGCAGCCAGGAGAGTGGCAAAGTAGAGAATGGGGTCAAGGGGGTTTGTAAGCCACGCTGGAACTTTGAACAGATCTCCTTCCCCAACATGGCTTCAGATAGCCGCCACACCCTTCTGCTTGCCCCAGCCCCAGAGCTGCTCCCGGCCAACGTCGCTGGGCGGGAGACAGATGCTGAATCCTGGTGCCAGAAGCTGAACCAAAGGAAGGAGAAGCTCTCCAGGCGGGAACGGGAGCAACGAGCAGAGGCCCAGCACTTCCGGGAGGATGTAAACTCAGATCCCGAGGTGCAGTGCTGCTCCAGCTGGCAGGAGTACAAGCAGCTGCTGCAGAGGAGGCACCTGCAGAAGAGGCAGAGCCGCCCCCCGCACCTGTGGGACCAGCCTGTCACACCCCTGCTGAGTCCTGGCCAGGCAGATTCCCCAGGTAGCCCCTCACTCTGCCAAAGCCCCACAGGCCCCCGGCAGCTGAGGAGTCATAAGACCTTGAAAGGGACATGGATTGGCCACGGCTAATTGAGGCTTAAGAAAGATGGGGCGGAGAGAGCTGTCCGGTGGAGTGGAACCCACAAGGACAGTCTGTTCTCCTGGAAAGCAGCAAAGGGACCCATGTGGGAAGGTTTGGAAATGGCGAGTCTGTGTCTGGGAAGAGGCAAGGGGGAATAAAACTACAACTATATCCTTAAAATAATAAACAAGATGCATGTGGATGGCTCTGCCACCAACTAGCTGTGATCCCTGTTCTCCCAACTCTGTGAGGGGAGCAAGGAGGCACCATTGTGGCCAAATAAAAGGAAGGCTTACTGTGTACGCCCTGCATGTTTAAGAATAGGGAACTAACAGGGCAAGAACAGTATTAAGAGATTCAGAATTCTTTACAATCCTTAAGGAGAACGTGGGAGATTCTAAGTAACTAGACTAGGGTTGCCAGATGAGTTCAGTTTGAAGTTCAGATAATCAACTGATTTTTTTTAGTATTAAGTATGTTCCAAATATTGCATGGGACATGCCTACAATTTTTTTTTTTTTTTTTAATCTGTTAAGTCTGGCAACACTAAACTAGATGGCAGATTCAGAAACGTCAGAGGAGTCTGTAGATGGTTGACTTCCCTCCCAATACCTTATTTTCACTGTCCTTGCAGCCACAGCCCTTCAGCATATCTCTGTGCTGCAGACCACACACCTTGCTGATGGAGGTGCCCGGTGAGTCTCCAGGTAGTGCCTGTCTCCAGAGTACCTTGGCTGCCAGCAGGAGTTGGCAGCTGGGACTTGACTCAGTTGGACATGAGCTGGGGGAATCATTCCAGGGCCCCCTTAGCCTGGCTGATACTCGTGTGTGTCTAGGGTAGAGGGAGGGGTGAAAGGCAAGAGGTGGATTTAGCCCGAGGGTTCTGAGACAGGCCCCTGAACCTCCCCCTGCCCAAGTGGCACCTCACAGCAGAACCTCAGTTCCCCTGGATGAGGCTGCTTTGGATTTGCGGGAGGGAAAGCATGGCATGGAAAGAAGAGGAGGAGGAGGGCAGTCCCTGTTTCTTAAGGTTTCTCACTCTGTCCTCAGGCTGCTGGAGAAGTCTGGGGGTTTGGAGATCAGCTTTGACATTTACCAGGCTGATGCCGTGGCCACATTCCGAAAGAATAACCCTGGCAAGCCCTACGCCCGGATGTGCATTAGTGGGTACGAGACCAGTGAGCACTACCCCCCAGGCTGCTGCCACTTCTCTTGTAAACCAAGTGGACCTCCCCTCTGTGCCCCTAGCCAGTTTGCCAGTCTGAGAGGAATCAGAGAGGAATCAGAGGTCCAGAGAGCTGTGACTGACTCAGGGCCACACAGCCAGTCAGTGCTATAGGAACCAGAGTTTCCCAAGTCCTGAGCCCTCATTCCTGGCATCTTTGGTAGTCTCTCCTGTGCCAATTTACTGCAGGGCTCACCCAGCAGAAGGGATGTGAATCAGAGGGATTCACAGGCTAAAAGTGGTGAGAACCTCACTCTTCCTAGCCTCTGTACCCAACCAAGGCTCTGGGTTCCTCTTGGAGAACTTAACAGAGCCACGTAGTTTGCAGACAGGAGAGTCCAGAGGCCAGACTTCTTGCACCCTGAACTCCTGTCTTATAATTTCCCTTTCTGGTAGCCTGAGAGGGCTGGGGGCTCAGAGCTTATGGGTGGCCTATGTCCACATCTCAGTCTAACTTTATCCCTGCAGATTTGATGAACCAGTTCCAGACCTCTGTACCCTCAAGCGGTTATCCTACCAGAGTGGGGATGTTCCTCTGATCTTTGCCCTGGTGGATCATGGAGACATCTCCTTCTACAGCTTCAGGGACTTCACGCTGCCCAGGGATCTGGAACACTAATCACCCCGCTCTGGCAGGGCATGAGACCTGCTCTGGGGGACCTGGACTGTCTACTCTCAGGGACCATCTCAGCTGCCTCCTATACCCAGACCCTGACCTGTAGCTTCAGGGGCTAGTCTGGCCCTTGGCCCTGGGTGTCTGATGCTTGCAGGGGAAGGAAGCCATGCCCCCCCTACCTGGCTTCCATAGTCCCAGGCCTGAGATTGCTGTCGTGCAGTGATCCCCTTGGAACTCAGGACTAGATTTCAGAGACCCAGCGGGGTGGGGCAGAAGAGAGGACTCTGTGCCTTTAAACGAGAGGGTGCCTGCTTCGTACGATAAAGCCAAAGCCATTAAAAAATAGATCGCTTTTCTGCTGTGGCTGGAGATAGCGGACAAGTCCCGAGCCTGAGCCTCAAGCCCTCCTTTCTCTCCCCTACACCCCCGCCCCAAGTCTCGATGTCCGTGGACCTGGCCCCCAGGCCCTCACCCCTGTTCTGCCGGCCCGCAGACAACGCTGCTTTTTCTGGCGCGGGAGCGAAGAGAAGTCTCCCCGGGAGGGCAAGAACGCGACCCCGCACCTTTCTCAGGGCCTGCGCTCAGGGGACGGGAAGTCACAGACCTAATCAGCTTGGCTTTCTGAATGGTAGTCCGCGGAGGGAGGCTGGCGCTCCATCGGGCTTTCCCTGAACGCAGCCGCTTCGGGATAGAAGGGCGGCAGACAGGCGCCACGTCGGCGCGGCTTGAACCCCAGTGGCTTCGGGTCGTGCTGTGGAGCGCGCCATTCTCATCCCTGGCCTCCGCTCCCGCCTCTCGTCGCTCCAACTCACTCCCCAGTTGTGCTAAAAACTGGTCAATGTTGCCCTTCGGGGCCTTGGGCGCCTTCCTCCCTCCGCAGCGACTCGGAGGACCGGGGTCCAGGCTTGGGGCCCGCCCCGAGGGGAGGCGCCTCGCGGCGACGCCCCCGTCCCCAGGCCACCTCGCTCTTGGGTCCCGAAACCGGGCCCAGTGTCCGCCGGTCACCCGCTCTGATTGGGTTGGGCGTCCTCGGGAAGAGCAGGCTCGGCTACGTCCCTCCCTCAGCCGCTCCGGGCCGGCGTGGGGGAGGGACGGCTACCCTCGGCGGTCGGGCCTGGGAGGCGGCCCAGGATGCCGTGCGTCCCAGGGACTATTTCCTCCCGGACGCGGCAGGACACTGGGCGCGGCGTGCCGCCCTGAGTCCAGGTGCGCGCAGGTGAGGCCGAGGGCGGGCCCGCAGTGCCTCGTGCATATTCACGCCGGCCGCGGTCCCGCCCCCGCGCTCCCCGGGGCCGAGGATTGGCCCGAGAGCGGCCGCCGCCCGCCCCCCGAGGGCGCCCTCGCTGCGCTCCCGCCCCGTCGGCTCAGAGCTCTGGGGGGGCGGGGCTAGGCTCGGGGGCGGGGCCGCTGGGGCCCGGCGCTCCCGGCTCTGCGAGCCCCTCCGGCTCGCCCTTTATGTAAATAGCAGCGGCTCCGCCCCCTGCTCGCCGCGCCGGAGGTGAGCAGGAAGGAGACGGCCGCCCAGCAGCCCGTGGGCCGGCGGCGGAGTGAGCGGAGCGGCCGGTTCCGTGGAACGCCGAGGCCTCGGGCGGGGGCCGGCCTGGGGCTCCAGGTGAGGCGCGGGCCCGGAAACACCCAGCCGGGTCCGCCCCCTCGGGGTGCCCTCCACTCGGGGCGGGAAGGCGGGGGAGGGCCGGGACCCCTGCTTTCCGCGGGCGGGGCGGGGAGAGCTGTGCGCGGGTCCGCGCGCCTCGCCCTGGATCCCGTGGCTCCGTTTGGACGAAGGACACCTGTAGGAAGTGCGGCTGGGAACTTTTCTCTGCCTGATCCGTCCGCGTTTACTGAATTTGAGCTTCGGGTTTGCCTAATAGTGTTGGTTCTGGGAAACGGAGAAACAAGTGCCCGGCCCCGGCTGAGTGCAGGAGGTCACCGCGAGCGGGGGTGGGATCCCGGGTCCTTGGGCCCCACGTGGAAGGCCCCTGGCCCAAGAGGCTGGCGACGCGCGTCTCAGGTAGCCCGCTCTCTGCGAGCAGCGGCCGCAGCTCGTTACCTCGCCGGCTTAGTCCCTGCCCCTGCCATCTGGGCCCACTCTGCCGGCCCTTTGTGCCTCCTAATCCCCGGACGCAGGAAGCCCGCGGGAGGGGCTTCGGTCTCTGGGTCTTTCTCCGCCTCTGGCGGCCTTGGACACCTTAAGGGAAGGTATGGAGATCCAGTATGTTTTCCACGACAACGGGGGTGGAGTTGCGCTGTGATACGTTAGGACTTGGTGAGGAGTGAAAAATACCGTCTTGCCAAAGAAAGTGTTCAAAGTTTGCTCTTGGTTTGCCCCTGCTGGGCAGTTTGTAGACACACTGAGCTTTAGCTGTGGGGAGAACTGACTGTAACCAGGAGAACCGCGATGTGGTCCCCTCAGGCTCTCGCCTGAGACCAGGTGAGCATTGGGTGAAGGGGCAGGGCTTAGACTCAGTGCCCCTTCCCATGGGGATCCACGTGCCAGATGCGGGGCGTCTTAACCTGGGCTCTTGGGATCCTCTGCAGAGTTTACAACTCAGAGTACTGTCAGGCTGCAGAGGGGGTTGTGAACAGGGAGGGGAGCTGGGAGGGAATGGGTGTGTCAGGGAGACAGAAAACCCCAGGTGGGAAGAACAGAGCAGCGGTACCGAATAGCTGTGGCCCAGCCCCGGAGAAGCCACCGTCAGAAGGGCTTTTGAGGAAGACAGTCTGCGTCTTCCAGAGCTAAGACATGGGAAGGGTCCTGGGAGAGATGGTCCTACTTATTTATCTCATGGGCAGAGCATTCCGATTTGGTTTTCTCTTTCTTTCTTTTTCTTTCTTTCTCTTTTTTTTTCTTTCTTTCTCTCTTTCTCTTTCTTTCTTTCTTTCCCTTCCTTCCTTCCTTCCTTCTTTCCTTCCTTTTTTCTTTTCTTTCGAATGTGGGCACGAGGCAGGGGGAGGGGCAGAGGGAGAGAAATCCTCAAGCAGACTCCTGCCTGGCAGCTCCATCTTAGGACCCTGAGATACTGACCTGTACCAAAATCAAGAGTCTGGTGCTCAACCAACTGGGCCAACCAGGTGCCCCGGGTTTGGTTTTCTTAAGTGATCTGCCCACAGTGTTCACCTGTGGCAGTCAAGAGGCAAACCCAGCTCTGGGGGCTCTGACCACTGCTTAACTCCTCTTCTCCAAAGTTAGACTAGGCCAGTCTCTGGGGGGGCCACTGAACAGTGTTTCCAGCGTCTGAGGTCAGTCTGCATCCCTACTTTTCCTTGAGTCAATGGAGTGCCTCTTTGGTGGTAGAATAATATAATTTTAATAACTTAATAATTGAGCACTTAGCAAAATTTTAATACAGTTGCATTGAAAGAAGAAAAGGGCCCATAATTCCAGCTGACCCATTAGTTTAAAAAATTAAAAAGGTAATAGGAGCCCATAGTGGAGAAAGTGAAATGTTTTAGAAAGTATGAGGAGGCAAAACTCCCTCTTGCTTCTCAGTCTTTTTCCTCAAACATGGTTCTTAAGTTTTTTAGTGTCTTCCCAGATAACAGGTGTAGCTCTGAATCATGCTGTGCTGATTTCTTGCTCCATAATCTTGGCTCAGTCACCTAACCATGCCAAGCCTCAGCGAGCCTTGTTGAGAGGAGAATGGGAAAAAAAAATGTCATGAACACGTGTGGCCTGGCATAGAGCAGGTAGCAGGGTGGGGGAGCTGCTTAACTTGCTCCATAAAGTGTAAAAAGTGTCACTTGTGGGCCTTTGGGCAGACACCTGAACCTTTTGGACGTGCTTGCTGGGTTGTGAGGGAATTTGGCTTTGTCCAGAAGTCAGCCAAGAGGCCCTGATTTTTGAAAGCCTCTGGAGGTCAGACCTTTTAAAATAGGAATATTGTTCCTTGAAACTAGGGAAGCAGAGGTAGAGGACAGTGGCCTCTTCCAGCCTCACCTTGTGTTCCTGTGGGTGGCCCTTGGTACCTGCCCTGCTCTTTGGTAGAGCCAGGAGTGAGGCCTAATGGCCAGACCCCAGCTGGGGGCCTTTCCTGGGGAGAAGGGGGTGCACAATCTAATCTCAGCTTTTAGCAGAGGCTTGGCTGTAAACATTCTGTACCCTGTTGGGGGTGGAGGGGATCACATTCTTGTGCTGCTCTGTTGCCATTAAGGAGCTTTTCTGGGAATTCCATAGTGCTTTCAACCTCGTTTAGGGAAGAGGTGTCCTCCCCTGCCGGGACGTCCTGACCCCAGGAGCCTGCACACCCCCCACCCCATAGAGAAAGTGGTATATGGAGCTGGAAATTGTGGAGCCTCTACCATCAGTCTGTGACCCCTTGTCTACCCACTGGAGACATTGAGCATCCCGGGCAGGAGTCTCCAGGAGCGCTGTGGGGTTTCCTGAAGGATTCCTCAACTTTCCGGATCCTTCTAGAAGTGTTGGGGGCAACCACTGAGACACCTGAGTGGAGGCCCAAGAGGCCCATGGTCCCTGCTGCTGGGTTGGCTGCTCTGAGCAGCACTGGCCGCCTGGACTTACTTATCCTGAGTACTCAGCTCAGAGAAGGCTTCTTATCTCACTCAGGCGATGCTACTATCAGGGCTCCTCCTGGGTCAAGACATGCCAAGTCTGTTTGGCAACTTTGTTTTCCCCTACCCAGGAGCAGTTTTCAGGGAAAAGTAGGGTATGGGGCAGGAGAGGGGCGTCCCCCAGTGGGGCCATTGGTGCTGCTTGCTCTTCTCCAGCCTTGGCTCCCGGGGTTCCCCAGGACACCGTCCCCTCCCTGTGCCCTGGCACCATGGGGCTGTGCCCAGTTCCCTTTGAGGTGACCTTCCCTCCCCGCCCTGCCTCTCAGAGGAAACTGGTACTTTGAAGAGTCACTCTGCTCCTTCCCCTATCCAGGAACCACAGTGAATTCTTGAGCTAGGAGAGGCTCCTCTGGGCGTGGGGACAGGGAACCTGCTAGGTACCTGACTCTACTCTTAAGGAATTCAGCAGAGACTAGAGTCTTCTCTCAAGACACCTGACTCAGTGTTCCCAGGTTTGTTGAGAGGGACATCTGGGCACAGGACTACTTGACTGTAGTAAATAATACTGTTCTTGGATCCTCCTTGCTGAGGAGCTGGGTGTCCTGGAGCCTTGGTCTGAGGCAGGGCCCACAAAGGTACCCCAGCAGGATGCCAGGCATGATGTCTACATGACCCTGGCCTTGGCCAGAGACTTAAGAACAGGGTGGGGGATTTCCCTAAGGGGCCCCAGCCCAGTGCTCTTTGGGGTCAGTGGTTCCCAACTAGAGAAGACCTTTACCTCGTTGATCTCTATTCAGTCCTGGCTGTCCACTCAATCATGCAATGAATATCTACTGGTGCCTCCAAGGCAAAGATCTCCACCATCCCAGGACTCACATTCTAAAGAGTGGGGAGCGTGAGTAACAGGAAACAAGCATAAGTAATAAAATAAAAGTGTTAAAAGGTGATTTGAGTTATATAGAATAAGAACAAAGTAGGAGTTTGGGGTGGGGGGGGCAGGTTGCAGCTTGAGGAGGTGATAAGGGTGGCCTCAGCGAGAAGGCCACATTTGAGCACAGATTTGCAGGAAGTGAGGGAGTTCTTCAAAGAACATGAGCATCTCTCATGTGTCCAGGCGCTAAGCACTGGGGGTACAACCATGGACAGGACAGGCACGGTCCCTTTCCCCTGGACCTGACATCTTTTGGAAGCTCTGTGAGTCAGCTGTCAAGTTTTGAGGCAAGTAGGAGGCTGTGGAATGGGGCCTGATAGGATGGGCCAGACAGCCTACCACCCCCACCCCAGGCAAGTTGTCCACCTCCTCCCCAGAATGGCTTTGCTCTTTGGGCTTGGCCATATCCAATCTGTCACTTCCCTGGAGAGAGTCTGATGCTGGGTTGCAGATAAGGGACTGAGGCCCCTAGAATGGGGGTGTGTTCAGGGAATGCATGCATTTCTACTCTTCCCCACCCCCACCCCCCAATCCTCAGGGGCCTTGGGAGGAAACCTACAGCAGGAGCCTTGGGTGTGGCAGGAGGGCCCTCCCAGGGTTGTGGGACTGGCTTGTGGCTCCTTAGGATGGGGGTGGAACACGACACTGATCTGGGCCTAGCCAGGGAGGGTGAGTTCAGGCTCTGGCTGCTCACCCAGGTTGTCCCATCCGGGCTACTGCTGGCCGGCCCCCTTGATCTGTGAGAGAGGCCTGAACTGGGCAGACAGAGGCTTCTGCAGTCAGGTTGGAGTTCAGACCGGGGCTCGGAATCTTACTGCTTGGGCTTAATAGCTCTCTCAATCGGTTATTTCATAACTAATAAAATAACGTGAGATGCCGTGGGTAAAGTGCTTCAAGTGGCATCTGGCCATAGTTTGGTCTCAATCTTTTTTTTTTTATTTGAGAGAGAGAGAGCATGAGTGGCGGTGGAGGGGCGGGGGGCAGAGGGAGAAGAAGAAGCAGACTCTCCGCGGAGCAGGGAGCCCGATGCGGGGCTCGATCCCAGGACCCTGAGATCATGACCTGAGCTGAAGGCAGATGCTTAACTGACTGAGACGCCCAGGCGCCCCTGGTCTCAGTCCTTTTTATTACCTAACAACAGCAGTGACAACCCTCTGGTTCCTGTCCCCTCTCTGGGTGTTCTCTCATAGTCCCACCTCCCACCTAATCCCACGGCCTTTCAGCCACAGTTTGGTTGCTAAGCTGCTGGCCAGGGCCCTGTCCGGTGCCTCTGGGAGATTGGGTTGCGGGGTAACACGGGCGCTTGCAAAGCAACCTTGGGCATGGCGAGTTGGCACAGACAAGATGCTGGAGGGGTCTGCAGCTGCCCCTGCCGGTGAGAGCCCTGCCCCACCACTCCCCTTGGTAGGAGGTTCAGGGTGTACTCACACCCCTCAGACGGAAGGACACAGCCACACACAGGCCTCACACAGGATGTCGGGAAGGGAGGGCAGCCTCTGCAGCAGCAGGGGGCTGTGGGGAGCACAAACAAAGGGGAGAGGAAAGCAGAGCTGGGGACTTCAGTTCACACTGTTTGTGCTCCTGGAGATCAGGGCCACAGCCAGGTGCTGAGGGTGGCGAGGGGCGCCTTTCCCTTGGGCCACGATGCCCAGAGCCCTGCCCCTGAGCATAGCCTCTCCCAGCAGATGGACGGAGCTGACTGGGTTATCGAGCGGCCTTCTTGGCGGCTGGCCCATCACACACGTCCAGGACAGATGGGCTCGGCTTGGCCAAGCCTCTGTCTCATGGACAAACAGTACCTGTGTGGGGTGAGCAGCCTGGGCTGGGACCCCGCCTTTTTCCTCCCCATAGCATCATCAGATCTGCTGCTTAGAGCAGGGGGTCAAGACAGGCCTGCGCCAGAGGGTGGTTTTGTCTCTACCTCTCCTGATCTCTTTACTGAGCTCCTGAGCTGCAAGGGGGCAGGGTCTAGGCACGTCTCCACAGTGGGGTCTGCACAGAGGATGGGAAGGGAAGCCAGGCTGTGAATTTACCAAGTAGACAGCTCTCCTGTCTTTTCCAGGGCGGGCATTAGGGGGTGGGGAGACCAGTCTTAGACCCTGGCAGGATTCGTGGCGGGTGGCAGTGTTGGGTGATTGGAGCGGCAAGAAGGGAAGGGAAGCACCGGGTCAGCCTCCCTCAGGGAACGCACAGGCTAGTTCCACACACGAGGCACAGAGCTGTGTGGAAAATTGGTTAGAATCAGGCCACACACACACGCGCGCGCCATTGGTCAGCGAGCCTCACGTGGGCCAGCCCTAAACCCCAAGTACCCACACCCAAGGGAACAGAGGGCAGAATGGGGAGGGCTGCTTGGAGTTTGGTCCTGTCGAGGACAGAGGGTATGACAGGCAGGAACTGAGATAGAGTCCAGGGGATGGAGAAGGTGTTTCTTAGGAAGCCCCCTCTCAGGGGTCATGCTCTGGCCAGATGGCATGCCCAGTGCAGGAAGCCAGAACCCTCGGAGCTTTTTACACATCTCCAGTGACTTGGCGTCAGATTCTTCTTGGCATCCCCGTTGGGCATGGCCTATAAAGTAGTAGTGTCCTTTACCCCCAGGTCCTGGGACCCTGAAGCCGAGGTCAGACAGCTGGTCCCACCCACCTGTCCCTTCCCTGCCTCTGCACCCATTTGGTGTCCAGGCAGCAGGCCTCTCCCCTGCTCAGGTTACCATGGCTGGAGGGGAGCCCAGCTCCTAAGAGAGCAGGAGCAATCCCACCGACAGGACTGCCTTCTCTGAGCTTAGGGCCACCCTCCTACCTGGCCACTGCCTGGGCCTTCACCCCTTCTCCCATGTGATCCTCTTATCTACCCTTCCTGGGAGGCAGATAAACCAAAAGAAGAAAAAAAATCTCTACTAATCCCCTGCCAGTGTGGTGTCTATTTAAATAAATACAAATATATGTATTTATAAATAAAATATCTATATATAAATATAAATATATAGATATTTTTAATAGAGTTTACCTGATTTTAGGGTACATTGTACATATGTTTCTATGTGCATTGCTTTCTGTCCTTTTAATGAGTATAGTATGCCTTTGATCAAGACCCTGAGCATATTTCACCTCCCTTCTGATTATTCTTTAATGACCAGCACAACAAGGCTGGGAAGAACATTCAAGGAGCTAGATGGGTGCCCTTGTCCATGGAAGTTTTAGGGACCATTTTAGCATAAGGTGGTCGAGCACTGAGAGAGGAGGGGGAGAGTGATCAGGACAGATTCAGAAAGAGAATGCTTTTTCTAGATGGATTGCATGAGGGGCAGGTGGGTTATTTCAGATGGAAGCACAGAGACCATAGCAGAAGGGGCCTGGGGTCGGGGCTGAGCAGATGGGCCGGCCCTGAGCAGACGGGGGCTATGGGGTGGGGGAGAGCAGACCGAGGCTGACCCTGCCCAGGACTGTCAGTGGGCCCCCAGTGAACTGGGACTGAAGCCGTCTGCTGTGGCCCGCCAGGCCCCCCTTTCTGACCCACTCCATCTCTCCTGTTGCCTGCACTTGGCCCTTTGCTTGTCGTCATCCTCCTGGAAGATGCAAACTTGTTCCGTTTCCCCTGACACGCCCTGCCCCTGAATCTTACGCGGCTGACCACTTCCTATCATTCAGGTCTGGGTGGAGACATCCCTACCTCTGTTCATTCATTCAGCAGGGGTGCCTCAGTGAAAAAGAGGGCAGAACTCCTGAGTAAGAATGAGAAGGCTCAAAGGCTCATCCTCGGAGAGGGGCACACCGGTAATAAACAAGATTAGTAAGGGGACTGTTGCACTGTGACCAGTGCTAAGGAGCAAAGCCAAGCTGGGAAGTAGGAAGGAGAAGGTCCAAGAAGGGACATTTGAGTAGAGGTGAGAGAGAGAGTGGGTGGGTATCTGGAGGAAAAGCATCTCAGGAAAGGAACAGCAAAGCCATAGACCCAGACCCAGGAATGTTCACCGAGTCCTTCCAACCACACCCTGGTCACTCTGGGCCCCTTCCTTCATTTCCTTGCTGGCCCTCTCTCTGTCTGAAACCATCCTACTGACTGATTTGTGTACTTGGGCGGCATCACCCACTCCCCTGCAAAGATGTCAGCTTGGTGAAATAAAGGGTCTTGTCTGTCTTTTTGCGCTGTTGTGTCCCCAGTCCTAGGACAGTGGCTGCTCCATGCCAGGTACCTGGCATGGCTCCCACTCCTGCCAGCAGACCGGTGCATCCCCTTCACAGACGAGCTCGCTGGGCCTCGAGCAGCTGCCTTGGGAGGCCACCCCGCTCGCACGAGCTGAGCTGTGGTGGTTGAGCCCTGGCTGTTGGTCCCAAGCCCTGGCTCTTTCCCTTACAACCCCCACACCCTATTTCCCACCCCCAGGAGTGGGCTGAGGAGGTAGGATCAGTTCCATACCAGGGAGCTCCAGGTCCGGGTTCCTGGAGCTTCTCTCTGGAGAACCCACTTAGCTGGGGTCACTGGATCTGAGGGTTTGCCTGGAGGTGAGTCTAGCCAGTCCCAGACCTGTTCCCCTTCAAGAAGGGGTGGCACCTTTGACGCCTTGACCTGGGCAGTTATTTCTGTGTTGGGAGCAACAGTGAGGGGTTGGCGGGAATGAGGAAGAGAGGCCGTGGCTGCCTGTGTTGGTCCTGGCTCCCTCACCCCATGCCCTTGAGGTCCCGGGCCCCAATCCGCTCGGTTGGCTCTGAGCTGAAGGCCTGCGTACGCCCGTGCCTTTCACTTGCAGGGCTGTAATTAGGCACCCTCTGTCCTGTCCTCACCATCCTTCCCTGCCTCCCAGAGTCCTTAGATTTGGAGTTCACCAGACCCGGGGGCAAATCCAAGTTCTGCTGGTTTCTCCTCAGTGACCTTGGACGAGTTACCCAGCCTCTGTGGTCTTCCATTTCCTTGTCTACCAAGTGGAGATCTTCCACTGAACTTCCAGGGAGGCTGGTGGAGGTTGAACAAACATCCGGGACGGGGTTTAGGTGTACCTTGTACAGAAGTTCGAAGGAAGGAGGGGGCAGGACGTGTCCCGACATGCCACTGTGCCTACTCCTGAGTAGTGGGATTTAGGGAGGATTTTCTCCTCGGGATTTTCTTGGTTATTTATTTTTTTAAATTTTTGTACAATGAGCAGGGATGACTCGAGCAAAATGTTTAAAAAGTAGTAAAAATAACACGTAGGGGTCTGGTATAGGGCCTGGTATGTAGCAGATGCTCTGAGGGCATTTGGGTGGATGGAGTGCCTACCATCTCCCACCAGTCTCCACATCCCATCTGCCTCCCTCCTACCTGCACCTCCTTCCCCTGGGGCTGTGCCTTGTCACCCTCGAGCCTGTGTGGGTTCTTCAGGGCAGAGCCCAGATCACCCTCTCCCAGGAGTCTGCAGGCCCCTCTCCTCCAAGGCACCACTCCCGGCTTCCTCTGACTTCTGACCCAATGACCTCGGCCCAGGAAGGGAGAGTGGACGCCTCCGGGAGCCTGGAGCGGAGCTGCCGATTTATGAGCTTGGGCCTGTGCCGCCCTCCCCCGCAGCTGGAATGCGAGGCCATGGCTCAGCTGTTTGTCCAGGAGCCCCAGGGCTCTGTCACTGCTACAGGCCCAAGGGTGTTTTCACTCCTGGTCCCCAGAGCCTCCAAGATTTCCCTGTGTTTCTTCCCTGACCCGCTTCGGGACCTCGGGTCCGGTGGGCACCCGGGAGTTTCCCCGACTACCTGCTGATCTGGAAGGAAGTGGGGCTCCCCATTCTGCTCTGGCTCCCCCAAAATGGGAAGGCACAGATCTCTTGCATCTGCCCCACCCCCTCCTGCAAGTAGGGGTTTTCAGTGTCCCCAGAAGGTGATGGGCACTCTGGGGGCTGGTCTCCACCTGTTCCCAGCTGGGGTGGTATTTGGATTGCCCCACGATGTGTGTCTCTGCCAAGTGGGGTGACCCCTCCCAGCATGGCCAGCCCTTGGTGGTTCTGCCAGAGACCACCACCACGGCCCCCCTGTGCCATCCACATGCCTTAGAGGGAGCCCCCAGTCTTGGACCACACAGGGCCCTTTCATATGCAGAATCCTGGCCCGATGGTTAATTTTTGTCACCTCACAAGAAGCCAGAAACTAAAGGGCATGTTTCAGGTCTCAGATACCTTCTCCCCTAGGACATCCACCGTGTCGGGGCCAGGTGCTCCCCGAAACCTGCACTCCACCCTGGCCCCAAGTAAGCTCCTCCGGGGCAGGGACCGGGTCTGTTTAGTCTCTTTATCGAGTCCAGCTAGCCCTGAGCCCCTGTGTTCCTGAGGACAGGCCTTGGTGTCCTATGGTCAGTGGGAGGCCGTGCTGAAGCAAGCCGGAAACTGAAGTGAAGATCCTTCTCCCTTCCCCCAAGGATGATCCAGAAATAGTTCCCCTTGGATTGGGAAAGCATTCTACATTCAGATGGTTTGGGCGGATGGGTTTTGGGCCTTGAGCTGGTTTCTTTATTGGGAGCCGATTTCTTCTCCTGATAAGGCTCCACTTAGGCCCATGGGAAAGGGAGTCTCTCGATCAAGCGCACCCATCAGAGCCCAGGGGAGCTGGGACCCGGTTAGCCAGAGATGGGGGACAGGGGGCCAGCCAGGAAGCCCAGCAGCCTGGTGGGGTGGACCCAGTTCCACCGTGGGTCCTGGGCATGAGGTGCCATGGGCCTCCGACTCTGACCACGCGCTCTGTTCCTCGCCCGCTCAGGCTCTTGACAATTGTGGTGGGAGAGCCTTCCCCGAAGTCAGCAGGAAGAATGTGCCCGGGGGTGCTGACCCCAGAGACATCTGTCAGGCTTCTCCCCTCCCCCTGGTGGGGTTCTGGTCTGGGCACCCAGGTGGACAGCCTTTGTATTTCTGCCTCCCAATTGGGCTCTGGAGAGAGAGGCTTGTGAAGTTTCCCTTTCTGTTTAGCTGGGGTTTTATGGTTTTTCAGAAAACAGGTTAACAATTAAGCTCATTAACCTCAGGGCCTCCATTCCTATAAAGCCAGGCGAAATGGCTTCCTCCCCCGGCTTCTCCCGCTGGCTTTATAAGGCCACGGTGGCCTGGAACAAGCGTTAGAGCTTCAACCAGCCGCGGACCTCCAGGTATAGACGTCCCTGGGGTTCCTGGACTGTCCTTCGCAGATGGAGCGAGGGCGCACAGGAAGGTGGACAGTGAAGCCGCTGCGGGCCAGGGCCGGCCACTGCTGGGCTTGGGGAGAGCGGCTGGGCTGCGCCAAGCCCTTGGTGCCTGGGAGCCATTGTGGGTGCTGGAGTCAGGGCTGCACGGCTGCCTCTCGCTGGTGGTCAGTGGCTGCTCCTCGTTCTCTAGGGGGCTGCGCACTAAGCACGATGAGGCGGTTCCTGAGGTCAGGACATGACCCTGCACGGGAGAGGCTCAAGCGGGACCTTTTCCAGTTTAACAAGGTAAGGGGAAGCACCGTGTTGTCCACCTTCACGGGCTGGGGCTGGGGCTGGGGCACTCAGGCGGCCTTTACCTGGATTAAGGTACTTCCTGGGCGCTGCCATACATGGGCACCTGACTTTGGAAATGGGGTCTGGTTGGTGGGCTTTCCTGGGAAAGGGCAGTGGGATCCCCAGGCATCGGGACTCCCTGTCCCGAGTCTCACTGGCTGTGTGACCTCTGCAAATCACTCTGCCTCTTCCAGCCTCAGTTTCCCCACCTGAAAAATAAGGCTAAAACAACCTCCCTCCTCACAGGCTGTGGAGGAGGCTCAGGGACAGGAAAGATGAAAGGAGGCTGAACCCTGTCAGGTGTAGCAATGTTCCTGTGATGCCCGGTCCCTGGGGCAGTGGCCGCAGCCCATGGCTGTCCCCTTTCTCCTCACATCGCCCCCACAGGAAAACGCAGCTTTCCCGGCAGGCAGCACACAGTGATCCCTGTGGCTTCCTTGTGGCAGGCTTAGGCCTGGGTGAGCGGGGAGAGGCACCTGAAACAATGTGCCAAGGCTGGCATTTGGCTACCCCAACCCCAAACCTGCTCCTAAGGCCCCCCGAAGCCAGAGCGACCTGTCCCCCGAGACCACGGGGAGGGCCCCAGAAGCTCCACTAGCTTCCTCACGGTGGCCGGAGCCTGAGAAGGCCAGAGCTGGCCTATAAACAGGAGGAGCGCAACACGGTTTATTAGCTCTGCAGCCACCTAGCAATCTGCCGCCGTTTCGGGGTAATTAGCGTGTCTTACGGCAGCTTTGATCTAGGCCCGTGGCCTGCATGCCCAAGCTTCCTTCTGCCCCCGAAGGTGGACTGCAGGAAGCGGAGCACCACGGTGCTCTGCTCCTCGGGGGCCCAGGAACCCCTCCAGGACATGCTTCCCCTCCAGCTTGGCCGCTTAGATGTTGGGTGACCCTGTTCCCCTCGCCCACAGCGTAGGCTCGTTACAAGGCTTGTATGGAGTTAGATAATTTGTGGTCTAGGAGCACTAGCTGCCATTCTCAGGGGCTGCGCCCCAGGGAGAGAGAGAGCTCCCAGGGGCTTGTGTGAGGTGGGTGGAGGCGCCCTGCCGTGTTCCCCTGATTTTCTTGGCCTGTGGCAGATGTGGTGACGGAGCTTTGCTGAGGCCACTCGCCTGTGGGATGAGGGCTTCCCTGAATGAGCACCTCCTCCCACTGGCAGAAGGAAGCTGTGGGCAGGATCTTTGGACCTCGGGAAATGGGGTGCAGGTGTTGGGAATGGGAGATCTCGGGAGCCCCTGGGTGCCTGCCGCCGTTGGTTCCAGGGGAGTAACACATGGGTGTCGGTCTCAGAACCTCAGCACTCACCTGGGGGCTGGGGTGACCCCTATGTGCCTCCATTGCCCCTGATGACACCGAGATCTCACACCCCAAAAAGGTGACCAATTCCAGTAGAAACCGGATAGACAGGCTCAGCAGAGGGAGGAACCCCTGCCCTAAGTTCCAACTGTGCAGCGGGGTGGGGCTGGGGTGGGGCTGGGGCAGAGGAATCACCCCCCCCATGCCCCACAACTGGTGGCCCCCAAACTTGGCTGCCCCACCCCTAGGACTGGCTGGAGGGAGGGGAGGCTCCTGGAATTCCTTCCTCCTTCCATTCATTTGCTAGAAACCTGCATTGAGCACCTACTGAAAGACAACCCAGGGCTGGGGCTGTGGGATCTCCGATAAGATCTTTGCCCTCCAGGACTTTTGTAGTCTAGAAGGAGGGAGGGGGCTGAGGGTCTGAAATGCCGCTTCCTGGGAGTAGAAAGGAGGAAGGGGAGGGAGGGAAGGGAGGTGGGCCGGTTTGGTCTCATCTGGACACTGAGTGAATGTGGAGCCTGAAGGGTTGGGATTGGGGGATGAGGCCAGATCCTGGACTATTTAGAAACCTGGGTGGTCCCACCCATGCCAGCCCCTCCCCCGCCCCAGGCTTCACTGGAGTCAGCTCGAGGGAGCCAGGAACCTGGGAGTCTGGGGCCTGACACGCCATAGCTATGGTGGGTTTTGAGCCGGGGAATGAGTGATCCCATTTCCAGTTTGGAAAAGAACTTTTTTTATTTTTGTTTTTTAAGGGGAGCATTGCAGTGATTGGATGAGTCCCAGGCAGTGGGGTGGGGTGCAGGGCACAAATAGAACAGGGTTTCTCAACCTTCTCACTGTTGACATTTGGGGCTGGCCATGTGGTGAGGATGTTGAACAGCATCGCTGGCCCTACCTTCCCAAGATGTACAACCAGAAATGTCTCCAGACGCTGCCCAGTGGCCCCTGGCCGAGGACCCCTGGATTAGAGAACTATTTAGGGCATGAGGCCTGGTGCTAGATGGGGATGTAGGAGTGAGGGGGGCAGGGAAGGGAAGTGTGTGTCCAGCACGACTGTGGAGGCTCCATCCTGGGAGGGGGAAGCCCAGGAGAGGTGAGGAGTGGGTGAAAGGGAAAGTGATGCGTTTGATTTGGACAGAAGAGCAACAGCGATGGTCTCCATTGATCGGCAGGCGGTGCAGCCCGGGGCTTGGTTACTGGTACCATCAACCCCAGAACTGACTGCTGAGGTTCGCCAGCTGGGTGACCTTGGGCAAGTCACGCATCTCCACAAGGCGATAGAAGCTGGGGCGCCTGGTGGCTCAGTTGGTGAGGCGTCTGCCTTCAGCTCAGGTCCTGATCCCAGCGTCCTGGGATCGAGTCCTGCCTCGGGCTCCCTGTTCGGCGGGGAGCCTGCTTCTCCCTCTGCCTGCCACTCCCCCTGCTTGTGTTCTCGCTCTCCGTCTGACAAATAAATAAGTAAAATCGTTAAAAAAAAAAAAAAAAAAAGGATGTGGAAGCGACCCCATTGAGTTGGTGTGAGGATTACATGAGTTAAGGTCTAAGTTGAAAGGCTGTGCGTGGCTGGCGGCCACAGATTCGGAGCACAGCTCTGTGGGCATTATTTAGCCTCAAGTTTGAGTTTGGGGAGCCTTGGAATCCCTGGGTCTTCGCAGACAGTGGGATATAGAGCTGGAGCCTGTCCATGCAGGTGTCATTCACACGTAGGTGAAGGTCAGCCCTCGGAAGGGTGCCCGCAGCTGGTGAAGCAAGCAGTGTCCAGACTGGACCAGTGGTCCCTGGGAAGGAACTGTGTCTGTAGACAGATTGATTCCCTGAACCCTCTGCCAAGCAGCAAAGGGGCCAGGGAGTGCAGTGGTCGGGCCAGGGACGCTGGAGCCCCTGTGCGCCTTCTCACTGAGTGACTGCGGACATGTTACTGAGCCTCTCCGCTCCTCAGTTCCCTCATCTGTGAAGCGGGTGTCCTCATGGTCTCCACGTCCAGGTTGGTGTGCAAAACAGAGTTGCTTGGAATGGCACCCGGCACCCAGTTGGTACCTTACCTGGTTCTCGTGGTGCCTCACACCCAGGTGGCATTCCCATTCTGCAGGTAAGAAAGCTGAGGCCTCCAGGGCTCACACAGCCTGAGCATATGGTGCGTGGTGGCGCCGGCCGGAGGAGGGGCTCCCGGTCCCATCTACCCACCAGCTGCACTCTGAGCGTGGTGACCTCACCTCCTGAGCCTGTTTCCTTGCCTATGAAGTAGTCTTCTGAGCCATTGGTGACCAGATGAGGGGACTGTGGAACCCACTGGACATCTCAGTGGAGAGGAAGTGATTTCAAGGGGACGGAAACTCACGCCACAGTAAAACTCCTTCCTTGGAAATCCCTTGTGGCAGCTCCCTCCCCTGGTGAAACCAGCCAGTTAATAAAGGCTCTGGGCCCTTCCTGTCCAGCCCGCCCACGCTCCGCTTACCCCCAGGCTCTGAACAGTGTGTTCCTGACTGGCCACCCCTGTCCAGGACCAGGTTGTTTTGTCTTGGCTTTTTTGTGGCTGGTCCCCTGGTGTCAGGTGACAGCCACACAGGGAGGGCCAGGTTGCTGCCACCACCGGGAATCTGAGCTGACCACACCCAGTATAGGGCAGTGCCACCCAGCCCAGCAGCTGGGCGTGCCCCCTCCGGCCCCAGGCAGCCCTCCTTCCAGCCCCCCAGCAAGGGCTAGGGACTCCTCAGCCCTGGATCTTGGCCGGCATCCTCCCTCGCTGAGGGCAAGATGAAGGGCCCCCACTGTCTCTGACCAACAACCTTTGCTCTCTCCTTTCCGAGAACCTGAAATGGGGTCCTGGAGCCAGCATGAGACAGACAGGGCTTTCTTTCCTGCACCAGGCTAATGTTGCAGTTTGGCAGCTCCTGCAAATCTCTCCTTTCCCAGTTCCTGTCAAAAGAGTTCATTGTTCTCTCCTCCCTTGGCAGAGGTCACCTGAGCCAGGTAGCAGGGTGAGGGCAGGGCCAGGTAGGCTGGATGCTGAGCTCAGGACGTAGGGGAGGCTGGTCCCAGTGGTGGTCAGACATTGGGTAACCTCCTAGCTTGACTCTGAGCTGGAGGCTCTGCTGTCCTAGGCTGAGCCCCCACCCCACCCGCTGTCCTGGGTGGAGGGATGATTCGGGGCTGCTGTGTGCCTTAGAAGTCCCACAGCAGGGCACCCCTGGGGCTGAGCCCACTTCTTGTGCCCCATGTGGACCTCATACTCCAGTGGGGGGGTTGAGTCTTTAAAGGCTGTTAGAAGTTGGAGGATGGGACAACCAAGGAACAGGGAGGACATCTGAGGTTGGGAGGACAGCTGGAACACAGGCCAGGGGTGCCTTGCAGAACCTTCCCGCTTCCCCAGGCTGCTCTGGTTTTCTAGCTCCTCCCTAGTTGACCTCTGTCCTCTTCCCAAATCCAAATCCCTTCCTTCCCATTCCCAACATGACCCCTGGGCGTCCTGTAACTGGCCTGGGGCCGCCACACCTCCTCCCTCAGCCTTCAGGCAGGTTTGCGGCCTCCTACCGGATCATAACTGCCTCATTTGAGGATTTGTGGGCCTTATTTGCATGTCCACCTCTCCCCGCCTCTGCACCCCTCCCCAGACCTGGGGAATCCCCTGTCACCACACTAATTACATTTGAACCCACTCTCTTGGCCCCTGGCCAGGTAAGGGCACCACGACATTTCCTCCCCTCATTTTGTTCTTGAGGTCCGCTGATGAAGATGCCTGAATGATGGAGACCTTTATTTATTTATTTATTTATTTATTTAGATTTTATTTATTTATTTAACAGAGAGAGACCCAGCGAGAGAGGGAACACAAGCAGGGGGAGTGGGAGAGGGAGAAGCAAGCTTCCTGCAGAGCAGGGAGCCTGATGCGGGGCTCGATCCCACGACCCTGGGATCATGACCTGAGCCGAAGGCAGACGCTTAACGACTGAGCCACCCAGGCGCCCTGATGGAGACCTTTAGAAGGCAGGCAGGCTGTGTGCGGCAAGGCCTGTGCGCTGGGGGGGTGGGGGGGGAGTGGCGGTGAGCTGAGCCTTCTAGCTGAGCCTGACAGTGGGTGGTCTTCTAGAGGTTGGCGTTCAAGCCGCGGGCGGCCCTGCTCCGTGCAGTCATTGGTATCCCATTGATCAGATGTGAAATGAGGCTCAGAGAGGCAGAGGAACTCACCCAAGTCCCAAGGCATTTTAAGTGGCAGAGGGGGGATTCAGAGCCTACTGGGCCTGACTCAGTCCCCGTTCTTCCTAAACCAGCCTATGGAAAAGAAGGTGGAGATGAGAGTCAGGGTGGTGGCGGTGTCCCCAGGACCCTGAAGGAAATAGGAGTAAGTACAAGAGATTGAAGGATGGGCCCAGCCTTTGTCCAGAGCAGTTTCGGAGAAGAGGCCAACCTGTAATAGGAGTGACTCGGGTGGGATATTAGGAGAACTTCCTGCCAGGGAGTTGGTAGATAGTGTGTGGCCTGAGAGCCTGACAGAAAGAGAAAGCTGCACACTGTTTTCTCTTTGGCTTGATTCTCTTGCCGCTGTCCTGAGGCAGAATCGTCCTGAGGGCAACGCCTCGGTCCAATAGGACTATGGTACGAGCCACGTATGTAATTTAAAACATTCTAGCAACTGCATTACATTTTTTAGATGAGTGAAATTAACTTTGGTAATATATTTTAATCCAATATATCCAAAATATTACTGTTTCAACATGTAGTCAATAGAAATTAATGAGGGTTTTTCTAGGTGTTTTGTATTTTTTTTTTTTTTTTAAGATTTTATTTATTCAGGGTGCCTGGGTGGCTCAGTCGGTTAAGCGTCTGCCTTCGGCTCAGGTCATGATCCCAGGGTGTCCCCCCCCCACACTTTTTTTTTAATACAGAATCTTTGAAATGCCAGGTGTATTTTACACTTACAGCATATTTCAATTCAGATACAAGATTTTCTTTGGAGTTATGTAATCTGTAGTTAGAGTTTGGAAGGTTTGTAGCTGAAAAGGGAGATTCACAGCATGTCTGCCTGACTCCATCCCCTGTTCCGTTGGAACCCAAGGGCATACCTGGAAAGTTTTCCAGTGACTGAACTGGGCACCTATTCTTAAAGTTAATAAAAATTAAAATTTCCATCCCTTGGTGGCACCAGCCACACCGCAGGTGCTCAGTATCTCTACGCGGCTCACAGCTGCCACACTGAGCAACCCAGGGCTTGGGTCTCCTCCTGGGCATAGGGCTCCTTCCTGCAGGACATTTTCCCCAGACTCTTCCAAATTCCAGAGGCTTTGACCCCACGCTGCTGCCGACTGGGATGAGAGAAAAATGCCACCGTCCCAGGAACCTTTTCTCGGGCCCTGGCTGGCTGCTGACTTGCTGAGGCCCCAGCAACCTGAGGCTGGCTGAGGCCTACCCGGGGGCCCTGGGGGAGCTGGTCCCCACACACACCATCACGTGCCCTGCCCTCCTTTTCCTGGGAAATGTTTACATTCCAGACACTGTGCTATCTCCCCAAGACTTTTCCAGGCGCTGCATTTTTTACATAGCTGAACAGGGACCTGGGCTGGCCAGGGGGGTTCCTGCTGGGTTACTCCTGCTCTCCAGTCTGTCCCTTCCAGGTATAGCCATTTGTAGGGCAGACTAGTTCCTGGCAAAGAGCCGGTGGGGGGAAGGTGGGCTTACACCTATGTGTCCCCAGAATAGCATTCTTTGGAGCTCTCTTCCCTGGCTGACCCCACCTCAGGGCCTCCTCCTGTGAGCTGCTGGACTGGGCCAGACAAGCCAACAACTGGCAGTTGGGATTGCTAAACCGTCGTGCCCACTGTCACTTCTCTCTGCTCCTTTGGGCCTGATGGGACGGACCGCCAAGGGAAGCCCAGAGGAGAGCCCTGGGCCTAAGGAAAGCCACCTCATTCGTGCAACCTTTTTCCTGCAGGGCAGAGCCTTCATTGCTTTAAAAAAAAAAAAAAAAGTGTAAAGCATCTGGCTGGCATCCTTTGCCCTGCTCTGATCTAGCTCTGCAGGTTCTGTATCCCCTGGGGTGGGAGGCGGGGGGCGGGGAGCGCTGAGCAAGAAACAACCACAACCTTCCCGAAGGTAGTTTATCAGTCCAGTCTGTAGTATATACATCCATACCTTTTAAGCCTGTAATTCCACCACTGGGACATCTACCTAAGGAAATACTGAGTTGCAGGCAAAGACAAGAGGAGTCCAAGGAAGGTCGTCAATGCAATTGGCAATGGTAAACCCTGTAGAAACAAAGTGTTCACCAACAAAAGCCTGGCGAGTTCGGGCGCCTTGACACAGGGAACATTCCTTAGCTGTTTTTTTTTTTTTTTTTTTTTTTTTTTTTTTCAGATTTGTTTATTTGAGAGGGAGATGGAGCACCTGTGCAGGGGGTTTGGGTGGGGGTGGGGGCAAAGGGAGAGGGAGGGAGAGAGAATCCCAAGCAGACTCCCCACTGAGTGCAGAGCCCTACGCAGGGCTCGATCTCAGGATCCTGAGATCAAGACCTGAGCCGGAATTAAGAGTTGGATGCTTAACAGACTGAGTCCCCCAGGCGCCCCTCCTTAGCCATTTAAAAGTCACTTCAGTGCTTTAGACAACTTGGGCTGGCTGCGGGTGGGCAAACAGGCTACGTAGCTCTGCGTGTATGCACATAGCCGTGGGGCACGACCCCAATCAGCTCTCTCTATTAAGTGAAGACACACAAGTATACGGTCACAACACAAAGACTCACACCAAGATGCTTGTAGCAAGGGTCACTTCTGGTTGTGGGAGTATGGGTGATTTTTGTTTTGTTTTTCAAACTTCTTCGTATGTTCCAAGTTGTCTACAATGTGTATTACTTCTATAGTAAAAAATGAGCAAAAGCGTGTGTCTGCAACAAAACTCCAGAACCTTCTCTGGAAGGATAGTGGAGAACTCTCGGTAACAGAGGTACAGATGTTCAGGGCTGGAGGAGCCTCGGACGGCCAAGAGTCAGGGAAGGCTGCTGTGGGTTCTGTCCTCCCGTAAGCACTGGCCCAGGACTGCGGTACAGCCAGGCTTCCTGAGCATTCTGGTCCTCCACTGTGCCAGCCCCCCAAAGCTTCCCTTGCCCCCGTACCCCCGCAGGAGGACTGGGTCGGTCACCCATAGTGTGGGTGGTGGAGGAACCAGGTTAGAGTTCCTGGAGAACGCGTGGCCAGTGTGGTGTCAGGGGAGAGTGTGTCCCAGGGATGGCCGCAAGGCCAAGGACTGGGTCAGAAATGGGTCTGGGATTGGCTCTGCACTCAGGCGTCTGGGCAGGAACCTGGACATGACCGACGCGCTCCTTCCTGCTGGGGCGGCTCTGCTGCAGCTCCTCTGTCCCGTGCTGGCTCCCCAGCTGCGCGGGGCGGAGGGGACACGTCTGCAGGTCTGCGCCGAGTGCTTCTCATTGCAGACGGTGGAGCACGGCTTCCCACACCAGCCCAGCGCCCTCGGCTACAGCCTGTCTCTGCGCATCCTGGCCATCGGCACCCGCTCCGGAGCCGTCAAGCTGTATCCTTTCCGTTCCCCCAGCTCCCAGCCGGGGGGGGGTGGGGGGGGGGGAGCTGGGAAGGGCGGGGGCCCTGGCATTGGTGGGATTCAAAGGAAAGCAGGTTGTAGATGACCCCTCCTGTTCCTGGGATGGTCCACATACCCTCTTGGGAGTCAGCCGTGGATGCAGTGAGTGGAGGCAGGTTGGGTTTGTTTTTTTTTTTTTCCCTTTCTCCCAGTTAGTAGACTGGTCCCAGGGTGCTCTCCAAACCAGGGTGGCCTTGGGTGGGAGGAACAGTGCTAAGGCTTCCAGATTCTGCCCCACCATGCACGCCCCCTGTGTCTACACAGGCACACCAGAGAGAGTGGACTCCTGGTTGGCACGGACAGCCCTTCCCTGGCCTCGGGCTGGACATGGCCCAATGCGGTCATCCTCTATCCAAAGCATTTGTTCTGGGCTATTTCAGAGGCAAGCCCGCAGGTTCCAGGATGGAGGATCACTGCTTGGGTCCTCGGGCTGGCCTGAACTACAAGTCTGGGAGCTCCCCCGCCCCCACATCCCACCCGAGTCCCTAGAGTGAGCCAGGGTGGCACCTGGGAGAATTGGGAGATGGGGGACCCTCCTCAGGGGAAGCTGTGCCTCCCTCCCGGTCCTCTGCCGCAGCACAGGGGGGCAGGTGGGGCCGAGGCTGCATAGAGCGCGCTCTCAGCTGGTTAATCATTGCCCCTGGTTCCCAGTCCCCGGTGCAGAGACTCATGGCCATAGCTGCTGGGGGCGGGCCCAGGGGGGTGCCCTGTCTCTTCTCAGGTGCCACCTTGTGGTAGCTGCTGGGTCTGTTGCGGCTCAGGTAGTGGGGGCAGGGGGAGGGTGTAGAAAGCAGTCGGGCCGTTGCCAGGGTGGGCGGCACCCCCACCTGCCTGGCTGGAAAAGCTCTCCCTGGTTGGAGCTGGCTCCCCCTCGGGGTCACATCACCCTGCGCCACGTGCCTTCAGGCCAGGGCCACTGCTTTCCCGCCCTCCCCCCCCCCCGCCCTGGGGCCAACTGGGGGGAGGGAGAGCCCGTCTGTGTTGCTAGGTATTTATATTCCTTGCCCCGTGGGCCCAGAGGTCCTGGCCCTTGAGCGGGAGGGGGTGGTGTCCTGCCTTCCGGAGCTTTTCCTGAGCCTGCCGCGCACAGCTATGGCGCTCCTGGGGTGGAGTTCATGGGGCTGCACCGGGAGAACAACGCTGTGGTACAGATCCGCTTCCTACCTGGCCAGGTAAGGGGCCTTCCACGCGCCCTTACTCTCACGTCCCCCAGCAGGGAAGTACAGAGGCAGGCATTTGGTGGCCCTGGATTGGGTCTGATAGGGCCGGGGACCACCCCCCTTTTCCCAGCTACAGGTTCATGGACCACCCTAAGAGTAACCAGGGGTCTTTCGGTTCTGGGGCTCTCTGAATCAACCGGCGCAGGGTGGGCCACCCGGGGGTGAGAGGCCATGGTGAATGCTGGCCCCTCCATAGCTGCTGAGACAGCGTGCTCCTGGTTCCTGAGCCATTCCCTCCCTAGTGCCAGCTGGTCACCCTGCTGGATGACAACAGCCTGCACTTGTGGAGCCTGAAGGTCAAAGGCGGCGTGTCAGAGCTACAGGAAGATGAGAGTTTCACACTGCGTGGTCCCCCCGGGTAAGGACTCGGTGCCCGTCCTCCCCCAGCCATCCTGACCTGCACACCCAGCTCCAGGGTGGAACCACCCTGTAAAGGTCCTGTGGCGCCCTCGGCGGGCCTGGCAGTTGCTTGAGCCGACGCATCCCCACCTGCAGGTGCTCTGGCGGAGTGGGTGGGGCTGCGGCCTGCCTCCCTCCATCCCCCCATGGCGTCTGCGTAGGAGGCTCTGGGGGCGGGGGGGGGGGTCTGCCTCCAAGCCCAAGCCCTCCACCCTCTGTCTTCTGTCTTGGCTGAAAGTAATCGATATATTTATCCTGGCCCGGGACAACCATCAGACCCCATTAAAGGACCTCACGGGCCTGCCTTCCCTGAGGCATGGCCTTTCCTGGGGCTGGTGAGGGCAGCCAGGAGTCCCGGGATCTAGCCCTGGGGCCTCCCCTGCCGGGGTAGCAGCCAGCTCACAGGCAGCCGTTCCCATCCTCAGGGCTGCCCCCAGTGCCACACAGATCACCGTGGTCCTGCCGCATTCCTCCCGAGAGCTCCTCTACCTGGGCACCGAGAGTGGGAACGTGTTCGTGGTGCAGCTGCCGGCCTTCCGCACGCTGGAGGACCAGACCATCAGCTCGGACGCCGTGCTCCAGCGGTGAGCGTGCAGACGCCTTGCCGTCAGGAAGCCGGCCCCTCCAGCCGGCCACGGCCTTCTCCCTTCTGTCCCAGGAATATCTCAGGGGCTTCTAATTTCTCTCCTGGGAAGTCTGTAGGGATGGGAGGAGACACTCTCAGCTCCCCACCTGTACCCTAAATGGAGACTCTCACCCCGTAATGTGTTAGCGTTCCAGAACTCTCCAATGGGTCTTGGGGATAACTTGTCATTTCATTTAAAGGTAAGGAAAGTAAGGTTCAAAATGATTTTGCACTGTCAGCCAATTCTTAGTCCAGTGTTCTTCGCACTGCTACCACGAATTTCAAAACCCAGGGGCTCCACGGCAGGGCAGATGAGGCCCGAACCTCACTGGGTCAGGTGGGGCAACTTCTGGGGAGGTTTATGCTTTGGAATCTGTGCTGAGTTTTCACTTGCATGCAGGCCCCATGGCCCAAACTCCTGGACAGCCACGACCCTGTAGGCTTCTTCAGATCATTCTGGAGGCTTTGTCCCATGATGGTGATGTCTGCAACAGAGAGGGGGTCAGATCAGGTCTGGGTGTGGAGAAAAGCTGCTGGGGCCCAAAGGAGGAGGAGATGAAGGATTAGCCATGGTGGAATGTTCTGCAGTTTCACAGGACGGAGAGGAGGCCAGAGTCCTCAGACGTGAAGCTGCTTTAGGCTTGAGCCAGTGGAACCCTGTTCCTGAAAGGACCAGTCTTCCAACTCACTCACGTCCTTCAGGGCCTGCTGTCCAGGCTGGGGCAGGAGGCTTCCTGCTTGGGGCTGGGTCCCTCTGAGCACAAACCTCTGTCTTTCCCACTCGGGAGGGCAGAGTCAGGGCAGCACGGCCATGGTCAGAGCAGGACTGTTTGCAGGTGTGTGGGCAGGGCCGCGGGAGGACCTGCTCCTCACAGGTGACCATGCCAAGTGCCCGCCTCACTCTGCTAGTAGGAGTCTAGTTGGGGGCCTCCCCCAGCCCGAGTACCCTGGGAACCCCCTCCTACCAATCTAAATCCTCGTTCTAGATGAAAAGAGGTTTGGCTTGGTTGGGTGTCTAGAAATGCCCTGGGGGTCCAGGCTGTTTGCCTATCTACTCCATCTGGTCTGCGGTGTTGGCTCTGGGTCCTCTGCCTGCCTGCCACCTCATAGTCCTCTGTTGGCTGCAGCACCTCCGGACTTCACATGAGCATTCCAGGCCCAGAGAAGGAGGAAGGGATCAAAGCTCAAGGCCAGGCCAACTCACGTAGAGTTTTGTTTTGTGGGTTTTAAAAACTTTTATTATGAAACACCACCTCTATGCAGAAATGCAGTAAATATGAATGTACAGTTTAGTGGATTCTTGTAAAGTGAGCTTCCCCGCAGCCACTCCCTGGGCAAAGAACTAGAACTTTGCCGGCCTCCCCGGAGCTCCCACGTGCCCCTCCCTCCCCGGAGGTAGCCACCACATTGGCTCTTCTGGAAGTCACCCCCTTGCCTTTCCTTGTAGTGGTGCCCCGTGTGTTTGCATCCTTAGGTTTCTGTTTGTCACTGTCCTGTTCTCTGCATGGCTCCCCCCTTGGCGGTGTGTCCCCGTGATCTTCCCACGCTGCCCATCCACGCGGTGCACGCCTGTGCCACGTGGTGGGTCCTGCCTGCCAGCGGCGGCGACAGTATGGCCTCACCGCGCTTCCCTCCGCCAGGTTGCCCGAGGAGGCCCGCCACCGGCGGGTGTTTGAGATGGTGGAAGCTCTGCAGGAACACCCCCGCGACCCCAACCAGGTCCTCATCGGCTACAGCCGGGGCCTCATCGTCGTCTGGGACCTGCGGGGCCGCCGGGTGCTCTGCCATTTCCTCAGCAGCCAGGTAGGCCGTGCCGGGGATGGGGGCGGGTGCCACGTGGCTCTCGCGGACAGCCCTATGCTGGGACCTGGGGGTGCCGGTGGCAGCAGCAGCAGCACCCTGATCCTGGCCTGCGCACTCTCCCTCTCCTCTGAAGCAACTGGAGAATGTCTGCTGGCAGCGGGACGGCCACCTGATTGTCAGCTGCCATTCCGACGGCAGCTACGGCCAGTGGCCTGTGTCCAGCGACAGCCAGCGAGCGGAGCCGCTGCGCAGCTGCGTGCCCTATGGTCAGTGCTCCCCACCCGTGGGGGCCCGGCCCTGCCCCGTCGCAGGGGACCCCCTGTCCTCTGGCAAAGCAGTGTCCTCTGTTCCTGGTCTGTCCTTCCCGGGATTGGGTGTAGGTGCCCACCTCCCAGCAGCAAAACCGGGGCCCCGAGAAGTGAAGGCTTTGTCCAGAGCCATGTGGTGGGTTTTCTACGACCGGTCATGGCTCTCTCCGGGCCCCGCTCAGAGCAGGACTCCTGAGCACAGGTCTCCTGTGCAGGTGGGGGCGGGAAGGGTCTGTGCCCTGCGGACACTGGAGTGGAGGGCCCCATTCAAGCTGGTTCCTTTTGGGGGGGGCCCCTGGGTGGCTCAGTCAGTTTAAGCATCCAACTCTTGATCTCAGCCCAGGTCTTGATCTCAGAGTCGTGAGTTCAAGCCCGGTGTTGGGCTTCAGTGTGGGACCTACTTTAAAAAAAAAAAAAAAAAAAAGTTCAATCTGAGACTCTTTATAAGAAGTTTATGCAAGCCGGTTCCTTTTCTTGTAGGTCCTTTTCCTTGCAAAGCTATTACCAAAATCTTCTGGCTGACCACCAGGCAGGGGTAGGTATCCGTGCTCTGTCCTCTTCCCAGTCTGCAGCCTTCCTGGGGGGCTGCTCCGGCCTCTGCTTGCGGCACGCAGCGTCGAGGGAGTGCCTTTGGTCCCACATTGGGTCTCAGATGCCAGCGAAGGGAGAGCGGGCTATTCATACCTCTCGTGGCTAATTCCTGAGCAAACATTCTTGACCTTTCCCTCCACCCTCCCAGAGAGATGGTTCACATCAGCAGGTTTCAAACTCTGTTGTAGCAGGAGACCTGTTTCTTCAAACAGAAACATGCAGGGAGATCCGATGTATAAGCAGCAGCAGGAGCGGGGCGGTGGGGGGGGGGGTCCTGCTTGAAGCAGAGGCTCGGGAACCACAGCCTGTGTGCCCCCCCCTCACGCCCAAGTTCTCCTGAGTCACTGCAATCAGGAAGTGATGGGGGTCCACCCCACCCCTCCCGGGGACCTTGAGTGAGTGCTGACCTGGAGACTGGCCTCCCTCCCGGGTCCTGCCCCTCTGGTCACAGCACAGTCCAAGCTGCTAGCTCAGCCCGGGGCTCTCTGTGCTGGCGTTGGGGGCCCCAGCCCAGCCCATGGCTCTTCTGTGCCTGCCAGGTTGCCCTTCACCATCTTCCAGGGGGGCATGCCGCGGGCCAGCTACGGGGACCGCCACTGCATCTCAGTGGTCCACGATGGCCAGCAGACAGCCTTCGACTTCACCTCCCGTGTCATCGACTTCACTGTCCTCACCGAGGCGGACCCTGCAGCGGGTAGGCGGCTTCGGGAGTGGGTGTGGAGGGCTAGCCTCGGGGAGGTGTGGGGAGGTGGCCCGCCACTGCCTGAGTCCGGCAGCCCCACCGCACCCCTGCCCCCGCTGGCCTATGGCTTCGTCCTTGCTGGCCAGGCCTCCCGCCCACCCCGAGCTCTCTTTGCCCTCGCCTGGCTCTGACGGGACTTAGCCCGAAGAAGGCAGATCTGGGCTGTCAGGTTGAACAGCTGCCCGGCTGAGGCAAGGAGGTCCTGGCTTGGGCACGTGAAGCCCTCCCGTTTGTGGGGTGGGGCCGAGGGTGCAATGTGGGGCCTGCCCTGAGCCGGCCTCCTGGAACCTGGCCAAGACAGCAAAGCCCTCAGTCAGCCTCATGAATTGGTGCAGGCAAGACCCGAAAGGGCTGATGCAGAAACCTGGAGAGGAGGCCTGGCAGGAGATTTCCAGGAGGGCGGGCCTCCCCTCCACATGAGTCTGGCCTGACGAGGCCATGGCCTCCAGGTGAGGGGCTCGGGCCTGCTCGGCACACTCTGGGCCATATTCTCCCAGCCTCACCACCACGGGTCATTTGGAGGGAGACTCCAAACCTGCTTTTCCTCCTGCCCCAGCCCCTTCCCTCTGCGCGCCTGACGCAGGATGCTGGGAGTAGGGTCGATTCTTTCGGGTTTTCTACAGAGACAATCACGTCATCTGTGAATAAAGACAACGTTCTTTCTTTCTTTCTGACCTGTATACCTTTTATTTCCTTGTCTTGCCTTCCTGCATCAGCTAGGACTTGTAAAGATGCAGAGAGAGGGGCCATCTGCCTTATTCTTGATCTTAGTGGGAAAGCCTCCCATTTCTCACCATTAAGTTACGCAAGCTGTAGCTTCTTGGAAGGTCATCTTTACCAAGTTGAGGAAGTTCTCCTCGTCCTAGTTTACTGAGAGTTTATCATTAATGGGCGTTAGGTTCTGTCAGATACTTTTCCTGCATATACCAAGACGATCGTGTGTTTTTCTTTAGCCTGGGGATGTGATGGGTTCCGTTCACTGATGTTCACATCTTGAGGCAGCCCCGCACCCCTGTGATAAATCCTGCTTGGTCGTGGTGTGTAGTTCTCTACGTTGCCGGATCTGGAGCTTGTTTTTAAAATGCACGTGCTCTGAGTGCAGCCCTAGAGCTTCAGACTCCGCGGGGCTGGGCTGGGGCAAACTGCTTCCCGCAGCCTCTGACCCCCCGCCTTTCCCTCAGCCTTTGACGACCCCTACGCCCTGGTGGTGCTGGCCGAGGAGGAGCTGGTGGTGATCGACCTGCGGGCGGCCGGCTGGCCGCCAGTGCAGCCCCCCTACCTGGCCTCCCTGCACTGCTCTGCCATCACGTGCTCGCACCACGTCTCCAACATCCCCCTGAAGCTGTGGGAGCGCCTCGTCGCCGCGGGCAGCCAGCAGCACACACACTTCTCCACCATGGTAGGTCCGGCACCAGCCCCGGCCCCGCCTCGGGCCCAGCTCGCCCACGGACATCTTGGTCTCCTCCTTTAGGAGTGGCCCATTGACGGTGGCACCAGTCTGGCCCCAGCCGCTCCCCAGAGGGACCTGCTGCTCACGGGGTAGGCGACGTTCATGGCACCCTCCTCCTGCCGAGTGGACTGTGTGGGGCGGGAGCGGAGCCCAGCGGGGTGTGTGCCAGTCCCAGGCCGCCCCGGGCGCCCCCGGCCCAGCCTCCCTCATGACTGGCAGGTGGACTCTGCCCGTAGGCATGAGGATGGCACAGTGCGGTTCTGGGACGCCTCCGGCGTCTGCTTACGACTGCTTTACAAACTGAGCACGGTCCGGGTGTTCGTCACCGACACAGACCCCAGCGACAACCTCAACGCCCAGGGCGAGGACGAGTGGCCCCCACTCCGCAAGGTGAGGCCAGGAGCCTGGAAAGCAGGGAGGGCAAGGACAGGCTGGGTCTGGCGCTTATGGCCACCCGTGGACCTCCTCTCTGTTGTCAGGTGGGCTCCTTCGACCCCTACAGTGATGATCCCAGGCTAGGCATCCAGAAGATTTTCCTCTGCAAGTACAGCGGCTACCTGGCTGTGGCGGGCACGGCAGGGCAGGTAGCAGGCTGGGCTGGCGGGGTGGGGTGGGCAGCTAGGAGGAGTGGCCAGGTGACTTTGGGCCGTGTCCAGGCATTGGGGGGCAGCAAGGACAGGAGCCAGTCTCCTGAGCGCCCATGGGTGGTGTCATCAGGACCATCACCTGCTCCTGTGGCTCTGGGCTTTTCCCTGTGGATCGGGGTTGCCTGGTCCCCTTAGAGACGGGCCTGTGGGATGACTATTTCTCCGCCAGAAACCAGGACTAAGGGCCAGGGGTTGGGCAGAGGCCTTCTGGCTCTCCTCGGGCCTGGGGACTGGGCGTGGGTCCCGGGCCCTTTACTGTCCACCCCCAGGGTCCCTGAGGTCCCACTGTTCCTTGGTGCTGGCGGTCGCTCAGCCCACCTGCCGTCTCCCGCAGGTGCTCGTGCTGGAGCTGAATGACGAGGAGGCGGAGCATGCCGTGGAGCAGGTGGAGGCCGACCTGCTGCAGGACCAGGAGGGCTACCGCTGGAAGGGGCACGAGCGCCTCTGTGCCCGCCCGGGGCCCGTGCATTTCGAGCCCGGCTTCCAGCCCTTCGTGCTGGTGCAGTGCCAGCCCCCAGCTGTGGTCACCTCCTTGGCCTTGCACTCCGAGTGGCGGCTTGTGGCCTTCGGCACGAGTCACGGTTTTGGCCTTTTTGACCACCAGCAGCGGCAGCAGGTCTTTGTCAAGTGAGCAGCCTGCCCAGGGCGGCCAGGACCCGAAGCTAGGATTGCTGCTGGGCGGTGACCCTTGGGCCCTGGCAGCCCAGATGACCGGACGTGTCCCCCCTCCCTCGTCCCCAGATGCACGCTGCACCCCAGTGACCAGCTAGCTTTGGAGGGCCCGCTGTCCCGTGTGAAGTCCCTGAAGAAGTCCCTGCGCCAGTCCTTCCGCCGGATACGTCGGAGCCGGGTGTCCAGCCGGAAGCGGCGGCCAGCTGGTCCCCCTGGAGAGGTGAGGCTGAGCCCAGGAGGGCTCCGAGCAGCCCTCAGCAGGTCCCAACTAGCCCTCCCTCCTGCACTTGCTTGGGCCACACCAAGTAGGTTCCCGTCTCCTGCCTCCCTGCCCGCCAGCCATGTGGCTTGGATACATCTCACTGCATCGCTGTGCCTCAGCTTCCCCAAGTGTAAAGGGTCAGGTCCTCAGTAAATATCATCAGACGGGTGGTGGCCTGAAGGATTGGTGGTGAGCAATCTGATATCCCCAGGACGGGGAGGCCAGAGCCCGCCGCCTCAGGCCCGACCCAACCCACTGCAGGTGCAGGAGGGGGGCGCCAGGGCCGAGCGGCCGGGGGTGCAGAACATGGAGCTGGCACCCGTACAGCGCAAGATCGAGGCTCGCTCGGCGGAGGATTCCTTCACGGGATTCGTCCGGACCCTCTACTTCGCTGACACCTATCTGAGGGACAGTGAGTGGCCAGCCTGAGGTGGGGGGCCCAGGAGAACACTCCTCGGCCAGAGGGCATGTTGGAGGCTGCTGCCTGGCCTGACTGGGAGGACCCGAAGCGGGGTTTCAGCTTGGGAGCATGGGGAGACTGGATCCTCCACCTGCCTCTTTCTTTCCCCTGCCTGGGTCTCCAAGGCAGATTGCCCTGGCTTCGTACTCAGGCTCCACCACGCTCTAGAAGTGTGACCTTGGACATGTCACTTAACTTGGGCCTCGGCTTCTCCCCCTGTCAAATGCCTGCTGGTGTCCAGTGGGCCCTGCAGAAGCTCCCCTGCTGGCCTCCCACCAGGGCAAGGGTGGCAGGGCAGGGGGTGTCTGCTGCTGGGTCTTGAGGGTCGAGCTGTCCTGGGATTGAGATCATCTGTGCATGGGGCCCTTGGCTGTCAGACAGCCTTCCCAGCTTTTCCTGTCTACACCCTAGGCAGGTAGGCAGGACCCACAGCCATTCCATTTTACAGAGAAGGAAACTGAGCCTTACAAGGTTTGCTGACTTGACCTTGGAGTCACACAGGTAGTGAGTGGCAAGGCCAGGACGTAAGCCCAGGTCACCGGGCTCCACCCGACCCCCAGAACCGTGGGTTAGATGTAAACCTTTGCCCCCTGGCAGGCTCCCGCCACTGCCCCTCGCTGTGGGCTGGCACCAATGGGGGTACCGTCTACGCCTTCGCCCTGCGCGTGCCCCCCGCCGAGCGGAGAATGGACGAGCCCGTGCGGGCAGAGCAGGGTGAGTGCTCGTCTGCCTGGGTCTGGGGTGGGGGTTCTCTCTAGCCTTGTCCTCCGCCTGACCAGCACCCACCACTTGCCCCTTGCCTCATAGCCAAGGAGATCCAGCTGATGCACCGAGCGCCCGTGCTGGGCATCCTGGTGCTGGACGGACATAGCGTGCCCCTTCCTGAGCCCCTGGAAGTGGCACATGACCTGTCAAAGAGCCCGGACATGCAGGGAAGCCACCAGCTGCTAGTGGTGTCAGAGGAGCAGTTCAAGGTGTTGCTTGGGTGGACGCGGGGCCCCTGGGAATCGCGGGGACATCTGGGGAGCTCAGATCCTGGGCACAAATGACGGGAGCTGGGATCCCCTTGAAGTTGTATCTGCAGTTGATGTGCGCAAGGGAGGCCCCCTGAGGCACAGAAAAGGAGAGGGTGGAGCCCCTGGGTCAGCACAGGGGATGCTGAAGCCGGACCTGTGACTATGGGAGGGACAGAAAGCACAGACGTGGCAATAAGGAGCCCTGGCTTCCTTGCAGTCCAAGTGCAGTGGTTGCGTGGCTGAGCATGGTGGGGGGGGGGGGCACAGAGACGGAGCCGACTTCGCTGGGAAGCGTTGGGGGGGGGGGGGCATCTGCCAGGGAGCCTAGCCGTGCGGCAGCACCGGGCAGGGAAGCCAGAAGTCTTCGCTTGGCTGGACGGAGCGCTGCGAGCCGTGCTCGGGCCGGGCTGCGAGCCATGCCCTTGCCCCCAGGTGTTCACGCTGCCCAAGGTGAGTGCCAAGCTGAAGCTGAAGCTGACCGCTCTGGAGGGCTCGCGGGTGCGGCGGGTCAGCGTGGCCCACTTCAGCAGCTGTCGAGCCGAGGACTACGGGGAGCATCACCTGGCCGTCCTCACCAACCTGGGCGACGTGCAGGTGGTCTCGCTGCCCCTGCTCAAGCCCCAGGTGCGGTACAGCTGCATCCGCCGGGAGGACGTCAGCGGCATTGCCTCTTGCGTCTTCACCAAATACGGCCAAGGTGGGCACAGGGCAGGCACGGTGGGACCTCTGCGGGCAGGTCTGCCAGGGGCTGCTGAGACGGCCAGCCAGGCGGGACGGACCTCAGTGGAGGACTGTGAGGGAGGCCCTGGCCCCTCAGGCCCCCGGGGAGGGAAGTCCCGTCGGCAGCTGCCGAGCGCAGGAGCCAGGGGCTGGCCTCACCTGCCGCACCTCTCCTCCTTCCCGCCAGGTTTCTACCTGATCTCACCCTCAGAGTTTGAGCGCTTCTCTCTCTCCACCAAGTGGCTGGTTGAGCCCCGGTGTCTGGTGGATTCGACCAAGAGCCACAGCCGCCCCCCCAACGGATCAGGCCCAGAGAAGGCCTTGGGCCAAGCCAGGTCAGTAAAAGGCCAGGTGGCCTCAGGGTGCCTCCCTGAGGTGCCCACCGGGGGCAGGCCAGAGATCCCCTCCCCAGTGAGCTAAGCCCACCCTCCTGGCTCTGGCTCGCTACCCCCACTTCGTAGGCCCCTCCCTCCTGCACAAGCTTGGTTCACCACCCTGGCTCAGGGTAAGCCCGGTCAGTTGACCTCATTCTTCATGGGATCAGGGCTTTCTGAGCCAGAATGGGGAGCCTAGGCCACCAAACCGCCCCCCCCGCCAGTCCTCACCATCTCTCTCCCCGCAGGAACTCAGGGAGCCAGAGTGATGGAGAGGGTAAGATGGGCTTCCCTGTGGCCAGGGGTGTGGGGGGACAGAGGCATTGTGATACTTGGGCCCAGACCCAGACCCAAGGGGAGGGAAAGGAACCCCAGGCCTGCAGGTGGTGTGCGGCTGAGTAGAAACGGCATCCCTTCCAGTCCTGAGCTCTGGGCTCTGGCACTCCCACTCCAGGAAGGAGGGAGCTGGGACAGAGGAGGCCCCAGGGCTCGCCTGACTTGGCCTCTGTCTTCCAGAGAGAAGGCCCGGCCCAGTGATGGAGCACGCTCTGCTCAATGACGAGAGTGAGTTGGGGCAGGAGTTGGTGGGCTGGCATGAGGGATGTGTCCCAAGGGAGACTTAGAAGGCCAGGGTAGAACTGAGGGCCATTACCCTGAGGGGGGCAGACCCGTCCGACACCCCACCAGGAGAAGGGGGAGAAACGTTTGTGTCTGGCCCAGCCTCTGCTGGCTTCTCCACGGGTCTGTTGCCCACTCCTGCAGGGGTCCTGAAGGAGATCCAGAGCACACTGGAGGGCGACCGAGGGTGAGTCACTGCTCGGGCCTGCAGGGTGGGCCGTGAGGTGCCAGGAGCTCTCTAGGAATGAGGGTCCTTGTCTGGCCTCCCCGAGGTCCCCGCGGATGGTGACTGCCCTGTCTTTGCCCACGCAGGAGCTACGGCAATTGGCGTCCTCAGCGAATGGCCGTGGGGTACAGCCTCAGCAATGGGGGAGGTAGGTAGGGGCTCTGGGCACTGCTGCAGGGCTGGGGGCGGCTGGGAGGGCCCACCCCCTGACGCGCAGGGATAGGAGAGAGTGCCCTCACGGGCCCTGAAAACCTCCGCGTCTGGGCCCCGAGTGGGTGACGGAGGCCGCTGGCCTGCCCAGGAGGCTCCTGCGTCCTTGTTCTCTCTCGTTCCGCAGCGGAGTGAGCAGGTCGTGAGTGCAGGCTGCGCGACGAACACACACTACTGAGAGCTCTCCTTGGGGCCCGGCCCCGCCTGCGAGGACCGTGCCCTGGGCTGTGCCAGGGGCTGGAGCCGACCCCGTGTCTGCCCCGCTGCTGCTCTTGGCCTCGGGAGAGGCGGGACCCCGGGCCACGCGGCTGCCGCTCCTGGGCCTTGTCTGTCTTGGTTCTTTTGTCAATGTTGCACAGTTTTTACTCCCTCCCCTTTTTGTAGTGGGCTGGGTTTTAAATTATAAATTTTAACTGCCTCTGGGTGAAAAAGAGTTTTTAATAAACACCTTATTACCTCTTCACCAAGCTGGTCCCATGACTAATTTTTTTAATCGTGGAGAGATTTTCTACGGAAACGGAAATGATTGTTAACCGGTCCCTTGCCTTTGGCCCTGGGGTGCTGTCACCGGACCAGGCCGGTAGTCCAGAGGATCCCTTTTGTAAGCCATTTGAGTCAGAGCAAACTGTGCTTGGTTGTGTCTGAACGCTGACACCTCTGTGTTTGGGAATGAATGGCAAGAGTTAACTGTCACGAGTCTGCGTGACTGCATCTCTGGGCCGGGACCGAGGGAGTCCCCTTTGGCCTTTCCTTGCTGTCAGAAGGGGAAGACACAGTATCTCAGACCTGGTGGCTTCTTCCAGACTTCAGGGAAGGACCGTGAGCCGCTGCTGAGGTCGGAGGCCGTGCCCAGAGGTGAAAGGTCTTACCCCCAGATGAGGGGCTAGATCAGACTGCTGTTCTGGTCCTTATAAAGGGGTTTAGTCTACTTGGTTCTACTTCATTTACCTGTCTTTGCTGAGCACCTACTACATGCCGGGCACACGGGGTCAGAGGCGGCCGAGACAACGTGGTCCCTGCCCTGTGGGGCTCACCGTCCTAACGAGGGCAGGACGTCTGAGGATGCAGGCAATCCAGGGGCCTGTGAAAGACGTCAAGCTGGGACGGGCACGACCACGGTGGGCTAGGTGGGCCGTTCTGCACAGATAGAGGGCTGGTAGCACTCGAGGAACCGGCCTGCTTGCTGCGGGAACGGGCCAAGAGCGGAGGGGAGTCGGCAGGAAGTGTGCTGGAAACAAGACCACCACATGGCCAGGGCCAGACCGGGACCCCTGGAGCCTGGAGGGCAGGGGCACTGCTGTGTGGCACAGGAGCTCACCTGGCCTGTTGGAAGGACCTGGATCAGCACACAGGGCAGAGGAGGAGCCAAGGTCCAGGGCCCAGGATGGATGCACTGGGGGAGCATCCTACCCACCGCCCTCCAGCCAAGCATGTGCAGCTCAAGAGTCTCTGGGTTGTGTAACTTGGGCCACTCCAGCCCCCCATGTTCTCCTTAGGAGTGGGGGTGGTGCTTACTGAGGTAGCCCCAAAAGCCACAAGGAATGCAGAGGAACAGTTCCCCAAAGGGAAGAGGGACACAGACAGCGGTCCCAGAAGTCGTGGAGAAGGGAGGCTGGGTAGATCAAAGGACAAAGCTACAGACAGGAGGAGAGTGCTGTATGCCCCGTCGGACAGCCTGGACTTGATCCTGAGACTCTGGAAGCCTCTGAGGGGCTTGAAGCAGGGAAGTTCCTTTACGAAATGTATGCTTCCAAAGACCCCTGTGGTTTAAATCCCAGCAAGCTCCACTCATGTGACCTCAGGCAAACTGCCCACCTGCTGTGCGTCCCGCTTTCTTCTGGCGAATGGAATGATGACCGTATCCCCTCGGGATCTGTTGTGAGGTTCACGGGAGTCCACGAGGTTCACGGGGTCCTGCTGGGGTCAGGGAGAATACGTTTCAGCTTGATGCACAGGATCTTTATTTTTATCATAAAAGAAATTAAGCTCTGCTGTTTATATCTTGAGTTAACACTGGGTCCTCAGTATTGTAGGTCAGAGGGTTATGCACCAAAAGTGGGTGCCAAGGAGGGATTGAGAACATCACACCCCAGAAAGCTGGACACACACACACACACACACACACACACACACAGCTATGGGGACTCGTGTGGTTTTCAAACCACCCGTTTAGAGGGACTTACTGCTTGTTTTATCCAGTCAGCTAACTTAACTCACACAAATGGACAAGTGACATGAAGTTTTCTGCCAAGAAACCAAGAATTGAAGACCCTGGTAATAACGCAAGCACCAAGAAATCAGAAGAAAATGGCAGCACCAAGCACCTCCAGGGCACAGAGAGCCTCATGGCCACAGCAATGACCCAGCTAACCAGACGGAACGAAGCCGACCACCACCACACACACATCTGAAAATACCCAGACTCTGCAAACAGATTTACATCCACGCTCGCTGAGGATGAGCTTTGCTGTAAGTACTTTGTGCTATGAAGTATTAGCTAGTGTTGGTGGCTCGCCTATTTTGGTTCTAAAAAACCTCCTAATCAGGAGAGTGAGATCAACAATTTTTATTGATAGGCGAGCACAAGCGGAAGGGTTTGGCATGGTCTAGAAAGTGGATTAATGGAAGCTGGGCTGGCACGGAGAGAGGAGCTGGAGGTCCCTGCAGCTTCCGTCCAGGGAGGGGTGCTGGTAGCCACACGGTGGAGACACTGAGAGGCTGAGTTGACGGGACCTCTGCCAGAAGGTGAGAGAGTGGCAGAGGTCACCGCTGACTCCAAGGCCCTTGCCGATGTTCCACAGGCAGCTGGACACGTAATCTGGAGACTCGGATCTGAGGGTCTTCAGCATTGACAGGTGGGAGACTTGGTGCTCACTTAGACTTGGAAGTCAGGCAGGCAGACCCAGTCCTCAAACACTGGCTTTGCCCATGACCCACTGTGTGACCTTGGGTAGATGTCACCCTTGTGCTTTAGTTTACTCACCTATAAAACAGGGCATAATAATAGGGCCTACCTCGGAGGGTGGTAAGGATTAAATGAGAGTCTATAAAATCGCAGAGCACGGTAACACCCAAGCAAGGGAGGTGAAAGTTACTGTGGCTGGTGGGAGGGCCCGGAGGGAGGGAGGGAGGAAGGAGCATGGTCGGAGGAGGACTCACACAGAATCGAGGGGCAAAGCAGGTGAAGGAATGGGTGGGGCATGTCGGAGCCAGAGGCCAGGGCTGGGCTTGGTGGAGAGGTGGGGGGAGGTCTCCTCTCCGCCTGCTGTCCTTTGTCCAGGGAGTTCCCTGGAGGTTGCTGGAGGTCACACAGCCAGGAGGTGGGCTTGGAGGGGTACCAAGGCTGTCTGGTTCCGAAGCCGGTTCCCAGCAGAAGCTCCGCAGAGCAGAACAGCTGGTCCTCAGGGTCCAGGGAGCTGGGTTTGGTGCCCAGTTCCTCACTTTCTAGCTGTGTGTCCTTAAGCCACTTATCCTCTGAGCTGATTCCCCTTCTGTAGAAGGAGACCTTATCCCTTTCCTAGGGTTTGGGGAGATTTGAATGTAAGGCTGCTTGGGAAGAGACCTGAGGCCTGCCACACCCACGGGGCTGAGTGAGCTACAAGACCTGGCCTGGATCAACCCGGAGGCGAGGAGGGCACCAAGAAGGCAAGAGACTGGAGAGGAGCACCGAGCTCTGTCTGCCCAAGAGCTTGCAGGATACATTGTAACGAACCAGAGAAAGTCCAGCTCGCTGCTGGTGGCAGTCCCTCATACCTATGCTCCAGAGGGCCTTGGGAGCCAGACTGCCTGGGTTGGCATCTCATTTCTCACACTCCCTGTGACACTCAGCTGTGTGCTTCAGTCATATCAGGCATAAAATGGGAATTCTTAGGGTACCACCTCTTAGTGCGCTTTCAAGAATTAAATGACTCCAGGGCGCCTGGGTGGCTCAGTTGTTAAGCGTCTGCCTTCAGCTCAGGTCAAGATCCCAGGATCCTGGGATCAAGCCTCGTGTTGGGCTCCCTGCTCAGCGGGAAGCCTGCTTCTCTCCCTCTCCCACTCCCCCTGCTTGTGTTCCTGCTCTCGCTCTCTCTCTGTCAAATAAGTAAAAATTTTAAAAATATATTAAAAAAAAAAAAGAATTAAATGACTCCATAGTGAAGTGTTTAGAACAGTGCATGGCACATAAGCCCTGAAATGTTAGCTATTTATTGATATTGAGTCCAAGAGAACTAAGGAAGGAGTGGGTGACCCTTAGAGCCCCCAGGATGGTGGTCCAGACAGGTTCTTTGAAGGAGGGCTCACCGCCCGCCCCCCTCCACTGGGCAAGCAGTGAGACAGGAGCAGAGCATGTGGGTCCTCAGTTTGGCAGGGTGCCAGGCTGACCTGGCAGGCAGCCACTCCCAGGTGGCACGGTTGCCCTGTCCTCCGCCTTTGTCCTCTGCTGAAGCATCTCCTCTTTCTTGGGCGGCCTCCCTTCCTTTGTTGGCCTAGGGGGTCAGGACCCGCAGCCACCTGCATTATTAATGCTCATGGGTAAGGCTGGAGCCCCCGGGGGGTAGACTGAGCCTGTAGGCCCTGCCAGGGCACAACCGGTGTGGGCGCTGCCAAGGGCTGAGGGCGCCAGGGGCTGCCAGATCTTCCCGGAGAGGACAGAGACACCGGGAAGCCCCTCTTCACTGAGCCGGCCATGGGCGGGAGCAAGGGCAAAGCGCCCCAGCGCCAGGACGGGCCCGGGAGGCCGGCCTCCGGGGAGCAGGAGTCCCGGTCGGCCAGCGCAGACGGCGCGCCTAGCCGGGAACGCCGACAGGGTCGCGGTAAGGCCCACAGCGCCAGGCCAGTCTTGGAGCCCGCCACTTCGGGAAGCCACGGGACCCCTGGTGGCCGCCGGAAGCCCACCGCAGAGCGGAACGGCGGCTGCAGACGGCCAGGGGCTGGGCCGCCCGCGGAGGCCCAGCGGGGACTAGGCCGCGCGCGGTGTCGGGGACCCAGGTCTAAGCACCGGGACGGCCGTGGCGGGCGCCTGGAGGAAGAGAGTCTCCCCGGAGAAGAGAGGACCGGCGAGCTCTGCCGCCGCAGGAAGAGAGGAAAAGGGCGGAGACCCCCGGCTTGGCACGGCTGCCGAGAGACCCGGCGCCTCGATGGGGACGCGTCGGGTGGAGACGGGGGCAGCTCTTGCCAGGATAGCGAAGCCCGCGAGGCCCAGGAGAGCGACAGCCAGAGCAGTGGGGCCCCGGAGCTGCGGCCCAAGCCGGAGCAAACGGACACGGGCTCGGGAGACCCCCAAACCGGGTCGGAGCCAGCGCTGGAACCCGGCGAGCGCCCCAGCAGCGACGGTCTGAGCAGCGACGGCGGGGACAGCCCTGAGCCCCGGAGCCGGGAAGGGTCGTCGGGGGTGGGACCCCGGGGAGAGAGCGAGGATTCCGGGACAGGCACGGAGTCCAGCCTGGAGGGGGCCGGGCGTGGAGGGGGCCCAAGGGCAGCCCCAGGAACTGCGAGCCGGGCCACTGAAGCCGAAGAGACTGAGCCGGGCAAAAAAGCCAAGGCCTCCAGCCCCCTCGAGGGCAGCCCCACGTGCGGCTCCCGGAGCTCGCGGGCTTCCGGGGACCCCAGGCCGGCCCGGGACTCAGACAATGAGGCGCGGCCGGAGGCTGAACCGCAGGGCGACGAGCCTGGAAGAGCCTCGGCCTTGGTCGCCGGGACTCGGCGCCGTCAGGACGGAAAGCTGGTGGGGAAAGTGCAAGTGGCGGCGGGCGAGAGCGAATCTGGGGCTGGAGAGGGGGACGGGCCCGGAAACCCAGCGCCGCTGGCCGCCCTCGTGGCGCTCCGCAGGCTCCGCGCGAAAGCCCCGCCGAAGCCGGCTCCCCAGGCCGCGGCTCCGGCTCCCCGCCGCGCCGGCCTTAAGGAGAGGCTCCTGCGCGTAGTGCGCGCCCTGGGTCTCCTGCGCTGGCTGCGGCTGCAGCGGCGGCGGCCGGCCGGCGAGGGCCCGGGGGCGGGGCCGCGAGGGGGCGAGGGCCGGGGGGCGGGGCCGCGGGCGGCCGCGGGGCGGGGTCACGGGCCGGGACTGCGGCGCCGGCAAGTGCTGTGCCTGGCGGGAGTAGCGGGACTGGGGGAACGGCCCAGGGCTCCCCCTAGCGGCGACTCGAGCTCCCCACAGTTTGCGAAGAGCTCAGCTCCCGGAGACCCTTCTGAGGATGAGGATCCGACTCCGGATTCCAAGTTCGCGGTCGTGTTCCCCAGGATCCACAGGACTGGGAGGGCGTCGAGCAGTCGGAGCTCAGAGGAAGCGTCCATGGACGCCCCACCCGGGGAGGGGCACGTTTTGCCTTGTGCAGGAGCTTCGGGGGACAGTGAGGGGCGCGGGGCGAGTGGAGAAAATGTGGCCGGGCCCCGCCGAGGCTCTCTCCTCGGCCCTACTCCGCACGACGAGCCCCTACTCGACGAAAGCGGCTCCAGCAGCGAAGCGGAGCCCGAGACCTTGGGGGCCGAGGCTCCGGTCCACTGGGCTCAGAGCTCAGAACCCCGCGAGGACCCTGGGCTTGGCGCCGACGCGCTGCTGCCCCGACTCACCTTGGAGACCCGCCTGCTGTGGGAGAGAAGCCCGGGCCCCTGCGGGTCCCCGAGGGAGCGGTGGGAGCCAGAGGATGAGACGGAGGAGGACCTGGAGCTGAGCCTGGGGCCGGGCATGGAGGGGCCACCCTTACTGGGCGCTGAGGGCAGGAGTCTTGGGGAAGGCCTGGAAGACACGGAGGACCTGGCTCGGCTGCGGTGAGCTGGGGGTAGTTCAGATCTGTCTTGTCTGGGCCCCATCCTGCCTCCATTTTTATAAATTGTAACCTTAGAAGGGATTGTACTTTTTAACCAAAGGTCTGGCTGGAAGAGGCAGGTGAGGCGTGAAAATCAGGTGCCCGGCCTGGGACTTGCTTCCCTAACTGGCACAAAGCTTCCCTCTGGTCAGCGGCCTGGTGGTGCTTGCAGCCCCCATGGAGTGGGTAACTCACTTAGCAGCCGCGCCCTGTGTTATGCTCAGGGCTCAGAGAGGGTGCATGACTTGCCCAAAGTATCTCTACAGCCAGTGGCCGCGCTAACCCAGGACCTCCTTCTGCCCCCTATTCCCTGCTCCACTCTCCTGCTGTCCCCACAGACCAGTGTGTAACAGCTCTGTGCTGCGGTGCCTCAAGAAGAGATTTCATCTGGGCCGAATCTACGTATGAGGGTTAAGGGGCTGGGATTCCCTGTCCCCTGGGATCTGAGGGCCCTCTGGCACTTCTAGAACTTCTCCTTCCTTCTCCTCCCTGGGCTGGGTGCTGAACCCTTGCTGGGGACCTGCAGAGTGGGGGCCGGGGGCCGGGCTGCGGAGCCCCGGAGCCCCACTCTGTCTGTAGCCCGTGCTTCCTCCGTGTTCCCCCAGACCTTTGGAGGGCCTCTTCTGCTCTCTCTGAACCCCCGCCGGCCCCTGCCTCTCTTCTCAGCTGAGGTCCTGGCCAGCTACCACCCCAAGAAGGCCCCTAACACCACCCCGTACGTGACTTAGCCCCACCAGCCCTCTGCTCACTGCTCCCTCCCGGGTGGCTAAGCCCCAGCATGTCCCACTGACCGAGATCCTGGGGACTGAGGGTCCTGCCTACACCTAGGAAGGCCCAGAAGCCCATCTCTGGTAACCTCCTCATTTGCTTCCTTCTCTCCTGCCTCAGACACATCTTGGCCATCGTGGTATCGGCCTATAGCCGGTCTCGGAGTACTGGGCAGGGCACGTGCATTCTCCTCGGGTGAGTGGTGGTGCCCCACGGAACCCACAGGCCACTCTGAGGGCTGGGAGACAGGGGCCACGGGGTCTGCATTTGAAGCTGCTGGTCTGGTCCACTGCTGGGCAGCAGCGCTGGACTTTGTAAGGGCTGTGCTCTTGGCTAAAGTCATCCACATGCCCCTTGAATGTGGCATCTTGGAGACTTCTCTTTGGTCTGCATGCCCTGGGTCTATCTCTCCATGTTTCTGGGGTGCGGGGGGTGGGTATCACTTCCAGGCGGGCATACCCCACTTCCTGGGCTCCGTGGGGTGTCCTGTGTGCCCCTTCCGGGAGACCCTGTCAGCCCCTCCCTCCTGCAGTGGGCACAGTGGCTCAGGGAAGACAGAAGCTGCCCAAAAGATCGTGCAGTTCCTAAGCAGCCTGGAGCAGGAACACGCAAGGGACCGAAGATGTCAAGTGAGGAGCCGCTGGCCTTTTCCCGGAGATCCAACAGGGACCATCCTTCTCCTTTGGGCCTGGAGGGTGGTCTCCAGGCGTCTGGCTTCTCCTTGGGGGCAGCCCCAGGCATTGCCTACCGTGGGGCAGGGTGAGGTGGGGTGGGACTGCCCCTCTCCGTGGAAGAACACAACCCCCAGGCGCAACGTGTCCTCAGCTGGGATGGCTGATCAGTGGATTCCACCGCCATCCCAGGGATACTTGAATGCTCCTCCCCCACACAGCTGGATGGCGTGCTGCTCATACTCAGCAGCTTTGGCCACGCCAAGACAGTCCTCAATGCCAACGCCAGCCGCTTCGGCCAGGTCTTCTGCCTCCACCTGCAGCAGTGAGTGACAGGGGTCCTGGCGGGCACAGGGGGCACTCATGATCAGTTCCCTTTACTGGGAACCCAAGGCTGCTGCCCTTGGGTCCAGCCCCTAGTGTGTCCCATTCTGAGCAGCGCCCCTAGGTTTCAGGCACCCTGGGCACCCCCACCCACTGCCCTGTGCCCACAGCGGGGTCATCGTGGGAGCCTCCGTGTCACATTATCTGCTTGAGACCTCAAGGGTGGTGTTTCAGGTAAGACCTCCCCCCCCCAACGAGGCTCCCCTCTCTCTAGCTCCCAGAATGGGAAAGGGGGAGGGGCCACTGTAGGGGGTCGCGGTCGCTAAGCCCCCCATCCCTGCCTTTCCCAGGCCTTGTCCTTGCTCCCCTGAGGCACAGGACCGGACCACTGCTCCCCCTAAGCCAGTCCTTCTCCCCCCAAGGCCCAGGCTGAGCGGAGCTTCCATGTTTTTTACGAGTTGCTGGCGGGGCTAGACCCTGCGGAACGGAAGCAGCTCTCCCTACAGGGGCCAGAGACCTACTACTACCTCAACCAGGTGGGGGAAGGAAGGCCCGCTCGGCGCTGGGTGACAGGGCTTGCCCAGGGAAAGGTCTTGGCACGGGGGTCTAAGGAGTGGCCAGAGTAGAGGGGAGCTCTGGGCGGCCGGGCCCTGTCCCCTCACCCCCCTCGTACTCTGCAGGGCCAGGCCTGCAGTCTCCAGGGCAAGGATGATGCCCGGGACTTCGAAGGACTGCGGAAGGCCCTGCAGGTCATGTGCCCCGAGGAGGTGACCGCCGCCTGGGCTGTGCTGGCCGCCATCCTGCACCTGGGCAACATTTGCTTCTCCTCTTCCGAGGTGGGCTCCCGCTGTGGCCGGTGCGGACGCTGGATCAGCAGTGGCTTGTTTGCATAATCAGGGCGGCAACGATACCAAACACTTGTAGGTAGATTACCAAGCCCTGGGCTACCCCAGGGCCCCACAGCGGCCCTGGAGAGCGGGCAGATTCCTGTCGTATAGGTGAGAAAACAGGCCTGGATCATCTATGCCAGCGCGGGTTCCGCTAAGCCACCACCCCACAAGGGAGACCTGCACTGACTGAGCAGTTATTATGTACCTGGCACTGTGTAAATCACTTTCTGTATGTTTCCTAATTCCGTCCTCACCACAACTAACTTTAGGGTTGTTGTTTGCCCTTTAACAACGAGACAGTGGAGGGGCGCCAGGGCGGCTCAGTCAGTTAACTGTCTGACTCTTGATCTCAGCTCAGGTCTTGATCTCAGGGTCGTGAGTTCAAGCCCCGCATTGGGCTCCATGATGGGCATGGAGCCTGCTTAAAAAACAATGAGACAGTGGGGGCTCAGAGAGGGAAAGACTCTCGCCAGCTAGTGAAGAGGTAATTAGGACTCGAACTCAGGGCCCCCAGGCTGCAGAGTCGGCTCCCACCCACCCAGATCGAACTTGGGGCAACAGGGCAGCTCCCCGGGGCAGCGAGGCCCTGCCTCCTCTGCACCCCGCTGCGGGATGTGGCCGATCCCCAGCAGAGGTCTCCGCGCCCCCTCCCTTCTCCGTCCAGCGGGAGTCCCAGGAGGTGGCTGCCGTGTCCAGCTGGGCTGAGATCCACACGGCAGCCCGGCTGCTGCTGGTCCCACCTGAACGCCTAGAGGGGGCTGTCACCAGGAGGGTCATGGTGAGCGCTGGGCTCCTCAGGGGGCGGGGCCACCCACATGGGCCTCAGGCCTGTTGTTCCACGTGTACCTACCTCCTCTGCCCCCCAGGAGACACCGTATGGCTGCGTCTGCAGGTCTCTGCCGGTGGAAAGCGCCATTGATGCCAGGTGGCCCTGGGGGCGGGAGGGAGCCGCAGCCGGGCCTGGCACTCTACGGCACAGGCTCACTCACCCTGCCCACAGGGACGCCCTGGCCAAGGCCCTGTATTCCCGGCTTTTCACCTGGCTTCTGATGAGGAGCAATGAGAAGCTGGCAGCTCCTGGGGAGGGAGAGAGCGTGGACACCGTCACTGTCGTGGACGTCTACGGCTTTGAGGTCGCCCCTTGGGGCAGGGCCTGGGACGGGGGGCCCACCTCATCCTGATCATGTCTGGGGTCAGCGCTGCCTGAGGGGGGCGCTCGTGAGCGCTTGCCTGCCTAGCCCTGAGACAGCGCACACCCCACAGGGGTAGCCTTTTTGCCCCGCTCTGTCCAGCCCTGACATCGCCTCTGGAGACTTCTGTCCTGCTTGGCCTTACAGAGCCTCACAGACGCCTCTAAGGCAGCGGAAGACAGAGGCCCTAGGATAGATCAGCCCCCAGCCTCCCCTCCCATGCCCCAAGAGGAACAGGAAAGGGGACAGTCCCCTGAATGGCCCTGAGTTTTCATAAGCTCTTCAACCCCTTTTTAGAAGATCCCGCTTCCTCAGGGAAGGGAGGAGGGGGCTTGAGCAAGAGAAGGTGGCCTCCACCCTCGTTCCCGGATGGGCACTGTCCCCTGCTCTCTCCTCCCCAGCCTGCCCCTGGTGACTATGCCCTCTCCGAGGGGGGAGGGGTTGACGGCAAGTGTGTGTGTGCGTGCGCATGTGCACTCTGTGTGTGTTTCAGAGTGTGTCAAAGCTCTCTGTACAAAGCCGCAGGGAGTGCGGGCTCTGCTGGGCTTGCGAGTAACATGCTGGGGGACGCAGAGGAAGGAACCTGTAATCCCTACAGGAAGAATGCTGGAAGGCTTCTCGGAGGCAGCGGCCTGGAGCCCTGCTTATGAGGATGTGGGATTCCGATAGCCAGCAAGCTACTGGGTCATAGGAAGAGGTGCCTTCCTGACCCCAGGATGGCTGTGACCCGTGGCCTGAAGGCTCACAGTCGTGCTGAGGCAGCGGGAGGGGTGTGGGTTGAGGCCTTTGGACTTGACCCTGTGGGCTCCAGCCTCAGCCCCAGGGCACCACTCCTCCCTGAGTTCTGGGAGGGCAGTGTGCAGCCCCCCCTCCCCAGCCCCGTGCCCCTGCCGTGTGGGTGCCCACGTCCTTGCTGCCCTGGTGCCCCCAGGCCCTGCGGGTGAACGGCCTGGAACAACTGTGCAGTAACCTCGCCAGCGAGCGTCTGCAGCTCTTCTCCAGCCAGATGCTGCGGGCCCAGGAGCAGGTGAGAGGCGCTGGGCCTGGCGGTGGCTGGTGACACCCAGGCCTTCCCGAGCAGGGGCCATCCCTGGGAAACAGAGGGCGCTGAACTGAGAGCTCGGTCCCAAAGCCCCTCATCCCGCCCCGCCCCACTATGGGCCATCTCAGCCCTTCTGGGCCTCATTTTACTCATCTGGACAATGGGAGGGCCATCCCTGCTCTGGGTCCAGTGAGCTCGCCCACGAAAGCTGGTGTGCTCTGGAACCGGCCCCGTGCTGCTGTTCCCAGGAGGCCTGTCGGCGAGAGCTGCTGCCCTGGGTGCCCATTCCCCAGCCTGTGCAGGACACCTGTCTGGACCTCCTCATAGACCAGCCCCACAGCCTCCTGAGTATCCTGGATGCCCAGACATGGCTGTCCCAGGTGAGCCCCGAGCGGTGGGGGCCCTGGTGGCCAGGCCAGGGCCAGCAGGGCCTCCGAGAGGAGCCACAGGTGATGGGGGCCAGAAACCCTGCGCTTAGCTTCTCAGCACAGCTTGGGTTCAAATCCTGTCTCTGGGTGATCCTGACCTCTCTGGGGTTCCTCAAGTCCATGCTGCAGAAGGGGCAGGGTGGTGGGCACTGTGCAGGGCTCATGCAGGGCTTGTGGTGGTCCCTCGGGCCTCCAGCTAGTAGGGAGCAAGCCTCGGGGCCGTGGTTCTCCCATTCCACAAATACTCATTGATGACCCTGGAGGGATGCGTGGTCCGGGCAGGTGCACATCTTGTGCAAAGGCCTGAGGGAAGCTCGTCCCTCTTATCAGGCCACAGACCACACCTTCCTCCAGAAGTGTCACTATCACCATGGCAATCACCCCTGCTACGCCAAGCCCCAGCTGCCCCTTCCGATCTTCACCGTGAGGCATTACGCTGGGCCTGTCACCTACCAGGTATTGGGGTAAATCAGGGACAGACTCCTGGGTGAATCAGTGAGAGTGATGTGGCCCGGGTGTCCCCTCCCCAGAGCTGACTCACCTGACAGCTAAGAGGAGTAGGTGAGGGGAGGCCCCTCCCAGGGCTTGACCATATGTTTCTACCTATGCCCTTGGCCCTACACAGTTCCCAGCGTGATTTAGTGAGTTCTGGCTGAGCACCATGGGGTAGAGGGAGATGAGACTGGGAGCCTTAAGACCAGGAGGGGAGGAGCATATGTGTGGGGCGTGGAAACCTGACTCTGATAACCTCTGGCTGTTTGCTTCTCCTCCTGAGCCTACATTTTCCCACCTGTAAAATGGGAATGGGAGTCCTATAACACTTGTGAGGATTAAATGCAGTAATGGGGAAGTGGTCAGGCAGGTGCCTGGCACATAAAGGTGCTCACTGAAGGGACTCGCCTTTCCTCCTTCTGAGTTTCACGGTGACAGCACACCTACCCAGGAGGAGAACTGCTGAAGGGAGGGGGCCTGGTATAAAGGGTAGGACCATATGGCTAGTTTTGAGGTAGGGCAAGTCCAATAAGGCTTCCTGGAGGAGGTGAGCTGTTTTGGTTGTAGAAGAAAACACAGACCACCCAGAAGTTACCCAAACAAGAAACCTAAGGTTTATCAGTTATACCTCTGTTCCCCCCCCCCAAAAAAAAACCAATCACATCTAAAAAAACCCATATACACAAGGAGATTGAATAAAGAAAACCACAAAACTATATTGAAGCTCACAAAAGAAAACATTTTTTTAAAGATTTTATTTATTTGAGAGAGAGTGAGAGAGAGCATGAGCTGGGGGGAGGGACAGAGGGAGAGGGAGAGAAATAGGCTCCCCACTGAGCAGGGGGTCCAATGCGGGGCTCGATCCCAGGATCCCGAGATCATGACCTGAGCCAAAGGCAGACGCTTAACAGACTGAGTCACCCAGGCGCCCCAAGAAATTTTTTTTTTTTTTTAAGTAATCTCTACTCCCAACGTGGGGCTGGAACTCATGACCCAGAGATCAAGAGTTGCATGTGTTCCTGAGCCAGCCAGGCGCCCCACGAAAGTTTTAATTTTGATGAAATCCAGTTTAATTTTTCTTCTGTTGCCTATGCTTTTGGTGTCCTATTCAGGAAATTGTTGCCAAGTCCAATGTCATGAAGCTTTTTTCCTACATTTTCTTCTAAGAGTTTTAGAGTTCCAGGCCTTAAATTTAGATCTTTGATCCATTCATTTTGGGTTAATTTTTATATCTGATATAAGAGTCCAACTTCATTCATTTGCATGGGGATTTCCAGTTTTCCCAGAGCCGTTAGTTGACGAGACAAAGGTGGTCCTTTATTTAGCCTAGTGGGGAGAGGCGGGATTATGTGACAAAGGGACCAGGCTCCACCCCAGTCTTCTCTCTTTGGCTCCCCCTCTACTCCCCACATTGTCTCTTACAGGTTCACAAATTTATAAACAGAAACCGGGATCATCTTGACCCTGCCGTGGTGGAAATGCTTGCCCAGAGCCATCTCCAGGTGCCCCCCACCCCTCCACACTGTGTCCCCCTGCCCCTTGGACCATGGGCTGAGGCTTCCGGGGTCTGGACGCTGTGGCCTGGCCCACCCTGGCTCCCCGGGGATGGGCTATGGACGGGCCTGGGAAGCGAGCCAGCTCAGCCTCCTCTTGCCCCACAGCTTCTGGGCAGCCTGTTCCAGGAAGCAGAGTCACAGTCCAGGGCTGGGCCAGGCAAACCCACACTGGCCTCTCGCTTTCAGCATTCCCTGGAGGACCTCCTAGCCCGGCTGGGCAGGTGAGAACAGTGCCCCTCGCATAGGAGACCCCAGGGACTCGGGGGCTGGTCTGCGTCCACATGACCCCCCCTTCCTCCCATCAGGAGCCATGTCTATTTCATTCAGTGCCTCAACCCCAACCCAGGAAAGGTGAGCTCCCCCCGCCCACCGCACCTGGCCCCAGAGCCTTCCCATCTACCTGCCCTGCCCTGCTCAGCAGCCCCCCCGCCGCCCCGCCCGGACTCCAGCTCTCACTGGCTCTGTTCGGTGGCCACAGCTTCCGGGCCTCTTTGACGTGGGACACGTGGCCGAGCAGCTGCGCCAGGCCGACATCCTGGAGGCGGTGTGTACCCGCAGTGCCAACTTCCCTGTGCGCCTGCCCTTCCAGGCCTTCCTGGCCAGGTAGGGTCCCAGGATGGAGGCAGCCGAGGGCCCAGGCACCTCGGGCCGGGACCCACAAGGACAGCCCCCCAGAGTGGCTGGCAGACCCAGGGTTCCTTCAGGGCGGAGGTGGGCCCACTTTCCTCGGGACCCCAGGCCTGGCCTCCAGCCCGCCTCCTTTCACTGCTCTCTCTCCCTCCATCCCTCTCCTTCCCTATTCACTATCTGCCCCCCCCCCCCCCCCCCCCCCGCCATGCCTCTACCTGGCCCTCCGACACTCAGCAAAACTCTGCTGGATGCCGGGCACATAGTGGGCGCGCTGCAAATCGTTGTTGAATGACTTAGGGGCCGGGGGGTGTCAAACAGGCGTGGAGGGAGGTCCTCTCTGTGCTTGTTCTGACCTCAGCTTCTCCCTCCTCGGGGTAGGTTCTGGGCCCTGGACACAGAGGCGCGGGGAGAGTCCTCTGACCGCGAGAGGTGTGGCGCCATCCTGAGTCAGGTGCTGGGGCCCGAGTCACCGCTCTGCCACCTCGGGGCCACCCAGGTGGGTGTGTGTGCGGAGAGGCAGGCGTGGCTGGGAAGGGAGAGGAGCATTCTGGGACAAACTCAGGAATGGGGGGGTCCTTCTGGGTGGGGAGGCGATGGAGTGGGCCTGGGAGGCAGGTGTCCCGGGCTCCCCACAAGAATCGGTTGTCCTGCCGGAAGGGAGGAGGCCGAGGCCTGAGGAGAAGAGCAGGGTGGGCCTCGGCCCCGCCAGCCCAGGCACCCTCACCTCTGCCCCCAGGTGCTGCTGCGGGAGCCGGGCTGGCAGCAGCTGGAGCAGCACTGGGCCCGGCGACGCTCCCAGGCCCTGCTCAGCCCGCACCTTGGCCAGCACACCTGCGTCTCCCGCCAGCGCCTCGGCGGCCTCCTCCTGCCGCGGATGCGGGCGCGGGCGCGAGGGCTTCAGGCCAGGTCTGCAGGGGTGGCGTGAGACTGGGGGCCTCCTCCAGGTGCTGGGGCGGGGTGTGGGAAGGGTAGGGCCTCAAGGAAATCTACCTGCCCTGGGGGTCATCCTGTCAGCATCCCCATGCAACCTCTGCTTGAATACCCCGAGGGACAAGAAGCTCACTATCTGCTCAGGCCACCTGAACCTGAGTGTTTTCTAGTCTGTTCTCCACTCTGCCCCAAGAATAATCTATTATCAGGCTGTGTGAGGCCCTGCCTATCTCTCCAGCCTCTAGGCCAGATTTTTATTCTCCAGGCTCTTTGGACTTTTTGGTCCTATACACTTCCTTCCCCCTTCTCACGTGATTAATGCCTATTCACCTTCACAGCTTGTTGGGAATGTCTGTGCTGCTTCACCCAATAGCTGTGGCTCGACCTTCTCCGTTACCCTGGGCCCAGCGCTGGTGACCCCGGGATGGAGGCAGAGGTGGCGCCTCCCAGGTGCACTGGGGAGTCAGGTGCAGACAGTAAACCAGCCACCAGTCACCCCCAAGGGGGTGGTAAAGGGCTAAGAACAAAGTAAGGACAGTGCCATGGACCCCAGGGGAGCCTTCCAAGACAGGGCACTCATCACCACGCTCTATTTCCAAAATGTTGTCATCACCAGCAGAAACACTGGATCCCTCACGCAATCATTCCCTGCTCGCCTTTCCTCCAGCCCCCAGGAACCTCTCATCCACTTTCTGTCCCTACGAATTTGCCTATTCCAGATATTCCATGTAAATTGGCTCGTACAATATTTCCTTTTACATCTGGCTCGCTGCACTAAGTGGAACGTTCACGAGGTTCATCCATATAGTAAAAGGTGGCAAGACTTCGCTTCTCTTTGCCCCTGGGTGCGCAGACCACACCTTGTGTCTCCACTCATCCGTCAGCGGTCATTTGGACTGTTTCCACTTTCTGGTGCTTGTGAATAAGGCTGCCGGGAACACGGTTGTGCCAGTATGTCTGTTCAACTCTCTGCTTCCAGTTCTTTCGGGTCTTTACCTAGGAGTGGAATTGCTGGGTCATATGGTAATTCTGTGTTTGGTTTTTTGAGGAGTTACGCTCCCACCAGCATGTGTCAGTTTTCCAATTTCTCTACAGCATTGCTGGCACTTATTTTCCACTTAAAAAAAAAAAAAGATTTCTTCATTTGAGAGAGAGAGAGAGCACACACGCGCACAAGCAGGGGGAGTGGGAGAGGGAGAAGCAGACTCCCTGCTGAGCAGGGAGCCCGATGCGGGGCTCGATCCCAGGACCCTGAGATCATGACCTGAGCTGAAGGCAGATATTTAACCCACTGAGCCACCCAGGCACCCTTATTTTCCACTTTTTAAATGATAGCCATCCTAGTGGGCATGAAGCCATACGTCATTGTGGCTTTGATTTGCATTTCTCTAATGACTAACGAGGTTGAGCATCTTCTCATGTGTTTCTTGGCCAGTTGTGTATCTTCTTGGAGAGATGTCTAGTCAAGTCCTCAGTCTGCCTTTTGTTTGTATAGTTTGTCTTGTTGTTGAGTTGTGGGAGTTCTTTATACATCTTGGATATCAAACTCTTATCAAATACGTAATTTGCAAATGTTCTCCCATTCCATGGGTTGTTTTTTGACGCTCTTGATGGTGTCCTTTGCACAAAAGCTGTACATTTATTTTTTTTAAGTAAATTCTACCCCCAACTTGGAGCTTGAACTCACGACCCCGAGATGCTCTACCAACTGAGCCAGCCGGCCGCCTCAAAGCTATACACTTATTTTTTTAAATTTTAATCCTGCTCAGGACTCCTTCCGTGAGGAGTCTTGTCTTTCTTGTATTTGGACAGTTTTCAAAGACATGATCTCTTTTGTGATCTCTTATTAGATTTCCAATGATAGGATTTTTTCATTTTTAGAAGTTTTGCTTCTTAAATAAAAATACGCCAGACACTTCTCAACATGTCGATTGATTGACTTCATCTTGTGGTGGGGCAGGGATTACACGGATCCTCACTTCGCAGATGAGGACAATAAAACCAAGAGGAAGGGACTTACCCACGACCACACTGACCGACTGGGTGGGAAATGAGCCCGGCGGTCGGCTCTGCCGCCTGAGACCGTAATCCATGGTACCAAACACCTTCTCAATGTACTTGTTCTTTCAAGCTGTCCTGTCCTTTCCCTGTGGCTTCTGTTAAGCACCTAGGGGTCGTCGGCCTGGGGTCCGTGTCTACATTCATGTCTCGGCTTGGAGGGTTTGGGTACCAGCTCTAAGCTCGAACTCCTCCCCAACCCCCTTTCCGGCCTCCAGGAAGCGATACCTCCAGCGGCGGGCAGCTCTGGGACAGCTGAACAGCGTCCTGCTGGTGGCCCGGCCCCAGCTCCGGAGGCGACAGAGATTGCAGGTGAGTGTCTGGGTGGGGCTGCTGCCCCTGGCAGCTCAGGGCGGATAAGTCAGGCAGCCTTGCTGGCCAAGTTGGCCGGACCGTAGCTGAGTCACTCCTGGCCCGGGCGCACGAGGCCCGAGGGCTCAGAGACCACGGCTGGCCCAGCTCTTCCCATTTCCTGCTGCCTGGCCAGGGGAGGCTGGGGCCTCCGGGAAGTCACTTCCTTCATCCTTGCCCACCCTCCAGAGTGTGAGTCTCCCCTGCCTGCCGGGGGTGCCTTCCCATCCCCTCCAGACCTTCCTCAGGGCCGGCCTGCTTCCCTCTTTTGCCTGATGACTCCAACATGGGGGCCATAAAGCCGCTCAAAGGTCAGCGCCCACATACTGCTCCTCTCTGTGGCCCCTCCCTGGCTGGACTTTGTCCCCTGGGACCGTTTCTTCCTACCTCCTCCCCAGCGCCCCTGCAGACGGGCAGCGACGGCCGGTGAGGGCTCCGGAGGGCTGGCGGTAGGCAGCCGGCCCCTCTGGGTCTGGGCTAGTTTCTCCACTGGGGGCCGGAGGGGGCAGCTGAACTGCTGAGGTGGGGAGGATCTGCCAGGAGGTTCACGGAGACCCCTCACCGGGGCACCAGCTCCTCTCACATCTCCCTCCGCAGCTTGGGCTTCGGTGTGGCTGGCACAGTGGCCCAGCCTCCAAGACAGCGCCAAGCATGGTAGGTGGCCTGGAAGCTCAAGGGTGTCCACTGGGTTATGAGCCTCCCAAAACTGGCATGGCTTGCGGACGAGTGTGGGGTCCTGGGTGTGCATCCCTTGGGCCCCCCCAAGAAGAGGCCTCGGCCGCCCTCAGTCTCCCTCTGAGGGCTCTTGGGGTCCTATTTGTGTCCAGGATCAGAATCCTTGGTCTTTGGAAAAGTTTGTGGTCCTGGGGGTGAGGAGGGACACTGGGTCCCGGTACCCCCTCCTTTAGTACTTAGTCGATCGCTCCTCTCTGCCAGGAGCTGGGGCGCTTGGAGATCCCGGCTGAGGTGGCCGTCATACTAAAGACAGCAGAAGGTGGGTTTTGGTTGGTGTCCCTCTTACCATGATCCCTCGCTCCTCCAGTCTCTCTGCTGTGCAGTCAGTCTGTCCCCATGGTCCCTCCCTATGATGCTCTGGGCTCCCCTGGGCTCCCTCTGCCCCAGGGCTGGGGGCGGGTGATGAGGGGTGGAGGCGGTCCACAGCCGGGTGCCTTATGTCGGCCTTTCTGGGCTGCCTCTCGGCGCTTTCCCCAGGCCATCACCATGCCTTGGTTGGGAGCATCACCGAGTCCATGCCCCCTGAAGTTCCTGCCCAGAGCAGCCTGACCCTCCCACCCGACATCGACCAGTTCCCGTTCTCCAGCTTCATCTCCACTAACTTTCAGGTGGGCCCCCAGACCTCAGCTCTCCCTGGCGGACCTCCATGGCTCCCCAGATATTAGCCCTGCCAGGCAGAAGCTGGGCCTGTTCCTTCTTCCCACTCCACCCATCCTCTCCTATCACGGGGGTGATGGGTGCAGCCACACTGCTTGGAGAATAGCCCCTGAAGCCAAACGTCTCACTCTTGAGAGGAACTGAGATCCGTGATGCCACAACTTTGTTACCCCTGCGGCATCGTCCTGCCGTTGAAGTCATGTCATTAGCATGTGTGTGACGATAAGGCAAATGTCCAGGCTGCAGTGTTGGATACAAAAGCAGGATTCCAAACTGGACATAGAGTAGAATCCCAGTTTTGTTAAAAACAACAATAGGTGTGGGAGGGCGATGTAGGTATCTGTGCATAGAAAGCGAGACTGGAGGGGCGCCTGGGAGGCTCAGGCAGTGAAGCCTCTGCCTTCGGCTCGGGTCATGATCCCGGGATCCTGGGATCGAGCCCCGCATCGGGCTCCCTGCTCAGCGGGAAGCCTGCTTCTCCCTCTCCCTCTGCTGCTCCTCCTGCTTGCGCTCTTTCTCTCTCTGTCAAATAAATAGATAAAATCTTGAAAAAAAAAAAAAAAGCAAGACTGGAAAGAGAAGCTAAAATGTCAACTGTGGTCACGACTGGCAGGGAAATAGTAATGGGTTTTTTATTCTTTATCCTTTTCCATGTTTTCTGAGTTTTCTGCATGCATGGGCATCAATTTTCTAATCAGAAAGAGCCACTGAGATGCATTTCTAAGGTGGTTTTCCTCGCCAGCCGCTCTCCGTCTCCCAGGGCGCGCGCTCCCGTGGGCTCCACCGGGCTGTCTCCAGCAGGTCAGCACAGACCAGCACCTGCTCAGGTGCTGTCTCCCCCCTCCTTGCAGGAGCCAGCCCTGCCCAGCCCTGGGCAGCCGCTGGCCAAGCCCCTGACCCGGCTGGATGGTGAGAACCCTCAGCATGCCCTGGATATCAACAAGGTGGTGAGTGACGCATCGGGGAGGGGACGGGGTGGGGGACCCTGGCTCCTGGGTGCTGGCTGAGCGCCAGGGGAGCCCTGCATGTCCTGCCTTCGCCTTGCTCCCCGTCTACAGATGCTGCGGCTCCTGGGGGATGGGTCCCTGCCCCCCTGGCAGGAACAGAGCATGGGCGAATACCTGGTGCGACAGGGCCAGCGCCGGCCAGGGCTGCGGGACGAGCTCTTCAGCCAGCTCGTGGCCCAGATCTGGCACAACGCGGATGAGCAGCAGAACCAGCGCAGCTGGGTCCTCATGGCCATCCTGCTCAGCGCCTTTCCCCCCATGCCCACCCTACAGAAGCCACTGCTGAAGTAAGGGGCCTGCCTTGCGGGGCCCAGTGAGTGGGATCGGTGGACTGCCCACCCCCACAGCAGCCCTGTGCTGTCCCCACAGATTTGTGTCCGACCAGGCCCCCAGAGGCATGGCAGCGCTGTGTCAGCACAAGCTGCTGGGGGCCCTGGAGCAGACGCATCTGGCCCCTGGGATGGCACGGGCCCACCCCCCCACCCAGCTCGAGTGGACTGCCGGGCGGCGGCGGGGCCGCATGACTCTGGACGTCTTTACCTTCACTGGTGATGCTCACCTTCTGCTCAGGCCTCCCCAGGCCCACAGTGGAGCCAGCCCTGCCTCCTCACCCTCCCTGGACCTCCTTCCTGCCTCAGCCCTCTAGCTGCCCCCTCTGTGACTCTGATCACAGGGTCCTGTCCTGCTGTCCTTCTGTCCTGCTTCTGGAACCCCCATGGGGACAGCAGCCCCTTCCCGTCAGGGAGGACCTGCTGCCCCTCACTCCAGCCCCCACCCCTTGTCCCTACAGAGGAATGCTACTCAGCCGAGGTGGAGTCCTGGACCACAGGGGAGCAATTCGCCGGGTGGATTCTGCAGAGCAGGTACGGGGACCTGGGATGGGGAGTGTAGCCAACACGGACCCCTATCCCATCCTCATCCTCCCTGCCCACTCTCCTGTCAGGGGGGGCCTCCTGCAAACCCAGGGCCAAAGCCTGCTCCCCGAGGGCGTTGGCGGGGCGGGGGGCACAGAGGGGTAAGTGGGCAGGAGCCAGACAGTAGGTTCAAGCTAGGGAGCAAGAGTAGAGGTTATATCTATGGTCCAGATTCTAATGAAATAGGTCAATAAATAAATGGCTGCATCAGAGTCGATGTGGAAGCAGAAGGTCGTGAGGTGCGAATAAAGGAGAGCTGTCTGAGGAAACCAATTCCTCACCCAGGTTCTGCCTTCCTCAGCCGCCTCCCCTTGGGTACCCTCGGGGTGGTCATCTTCCTGGCTGATCACTCCCTATGGCGCCCCTTTGTCCCTCCCAGAGGCCTGGAGCTGCCCCCCCGTGGCTGGTCCGTGTCACTGCACTCCGGGGACTCCTGGCAGGATTTGGTAGGCTGTGACTTCGTGCTGGACCTCATCGGCCAGACTGAGGACCTGGGGGACCCAGTCAGTCCCCACAGCTACCCCATTGCCCCCCGTGGCTTGTAGGTGCCACCCCAGCACCCCTGTCCCAGCCTGTTCCTGTCTCTTTGCTGTCATAGGTGACCCCCATAGCCACCCTATCACACCCCGGGGTTCGCAGGACCTGCTACAGGCCCAGCACCCCCCCACACACCTCACCTTCTCCCGCCCCACGGGGATGACCCCCCACAGCAGCTTCTATTCCTTGCCTCAGCCTGGACACCACCCCTATCCAAGGCACCCCCTTAGCTGGGCCCATTGTCTCCTGCAGAGCCGAGGACATCCCCCCCGCCCCTGGCATCCAGGCCCCTTCATTGCCCCCAGGTCCACCCCCGGGGCCAGCCCCAGCACTACCCAGCAGGAGCCAGTCAGGTAAGGCCAGAATGGGCACAGTGAGGTTGGCAGTGCAATGCGAATGGGGGTGCAGGGTGCCCCACACCCCAGGGTGACACCCTCCTCTGGCCCCACAGGGGAGTCTCAGACCTCAGGGAACCTGGATGGCTTCCTGGACCACCTCTTCCAGCCAGTCCTCTCCCCGGGCCACAGCGTGAGTGTTCTGCACACACACCCGACCCCGTCCCTGCCCCTACCCCACCGGGGCCTCCACTGCCTCTCCCATCTCTCCCAGGGCTCCAGTTCTGACCCTGTGGCCTATGGCTTTCGTCCCTACAGGATCTGGAGCAAGGCTGGGCTCTGAGAAGCCGCATGAAGGGAGGGGGCGCCATTGGGCCCACGCAGCAAGGCAGCTACCCCATGGGTGAGTGCAGGGCCGAGCATCCATCCAGGGTCTCCCCAGCCCAGCAGCACGGGCAAGCACGGCCTGGGAACCCCAGGCAACTGGGGTCAGAGCTCCAGCCAGCACCCTGAGGGCCCATCCTCTTCTTGTTGCTTGGAGCTGGAGGGAGGGGGTCTGCGGGCCCAGATAAGGATCGACCCCGGGGGGGCCCTGTTCCCTCAGTTTACCCAGGGATGATGCAGATGCCCGGATACCAGCCAGCCATGATGCCTGCCCCCGTGCCCATGATGCCAGCGATGGGTGCAGTCCCTGCCGTGCCAGGTAAGGCCAGGTGGTGGCTCCCTTCCCAGGTAGGACTGGAGGAAGGGAGGTCCTCCCCGGGGCCCGGAGGGCGCAGTGGGCAGGGGGCCACGTGCCAGCTGGGCACTTGCATGCCACTTGCAGCCATGGTGGTGCCGCCGCCGCAGCCGCAGCCCCTGCTTCCCAGCGTGGACCCGAGGCAGCTGGTGGCCCAGCAGCAGAACTTCATCACCCAGCAGGCGCTGATCCTGGTGAGGGTGGGCAGGGCCCTCAGAGGGCCTCGCGGGGCCAGGTGTGCGGGGCAGAGCCGGAGCCGCTCTTACCGGGCCCGCCGCCCCTCCCCCCCCAGGCCCAGCAGATGACCGCCCAGGCCATGACCTTGTCGCTGGAGCAGCAGACACAGCAGCGCCACCACCAGGCTCAGCCTCAGGCCCGGGCCCCCGGAGCTGCCTCGCCAAGCTCACCCCCAGCCGTCGCCCCCAAGCCCAAGAAGCCCCTGGCCCCACGCGGGGAGCCAGAGCCAGAGCTGAAATCGGTGGGTGCCTGTCTGAGGGGAGGAGCCGAGGCCGGGCAGGTGGCAGGACTGCGTGGCCGGGAGACCCCACAGGGATGGGGCGGGGGGGGGGGGGCGGTGCTGGGAGAGGGGCGACTTGGCTGGCGGGGCTGCTCCTTCACTTCCCCTTCCTGCCCACAGGAGACCTCACCGGAGGCCCGAGAGAAGCCCCAGCGGCCCAGGAGCTTCCAGCAGAAACAGGACTATTTCCAAAAGATGGGTGAGGGTGCTTGGGGTGGCCGGCCTGTCCAGGAGCCCGCTGGGCACGCCACGGAGAGTAATCGGGTCACCTGGGGCACCTACAGGGCAGCAGCAGATCAAGGTGAAGACAGTGAAGCCTCCACCCAAGGTACAGATCCCCCAGGAGCCGGAACAGGAGGAGGAGCAGGAACAGGAGGAGGAACCAAGAGCAGGTGGTGGGGACACGGGGGGGGGGGAGCCCTGGCCCTGTGGGTCTGTGCAGGGTCTCACATGTTTCCTCTCCTCCCGGTCAGTGCCATCCCCCCCACCTCCCCCCATAGTGAAGAAGCTACTGACACAAGGTGGAGTCAAAGGGGCACAAGAGGCTGAGGCTGAGCCGGCGGCCCCAGGGGTGGGGGCTGGTGGTCACCCTGAGCCAGCCCCCCAACGGCGGGCAGAACCGAGCAGGGAGATTCGCAACATCATCCGCATGTACCAGAGTCGCCCGGGCCCCGTGCCCGTGCCCGTGCAGCCATCCAGGTGGGCCTCGGGGGCGACCAGGGCTGCCCACTCCCCCGGGAGGCACTCTGTGGGCTTAGGACCTCTTCCTTCTCTCAGGAAGCCCCCAAAAAGTTTCCTGAAGAAAAACAACCCTAAGGATGAGGCTCTGGCTAAGTTGGGGATCAGCGGTGCCCACGCGTCCGTGTCGGTGAGGCTCCATCCCGTCCAGGGCATGGCTTCTCACCTCGGGAGTCCAAGGCTCTCTGGGGTAAATTTGGCCTTACCCCTAGACCCAGCTGTGTACATTCTTTGTGCCTCCCCAGACGCCATCCCCCAGCTCAGGGAAGGGCCTCCCACCAGCTGTGGCCCCTCGACCCAAGGTCCCACCACAGCTTGGGCCCTCCAGCTCCACCAAGGAGAACCAGGGTCTCTCTGGCCAGACTCCGCCTGCTGCCCGGGCACCCTCCCCTCCACCAGCGCCCCCGCTGCCTCTGCCTGAGGAGCCAGGGACCCCTTCAGCTGGGCCCCGCGGTAAGGAACCTTCTAGCCTTCTGTGGTGGGCTTCGTTGGGGCGGGGCAGGGTTCCCAGAAGCCTCTCAGTGCCCAAGGCTGTGAGGTCAGCCGCTCAGGCGCTCGGGGCTCCGGACTTTGGAGCCATGGGCAAGGAGCCCCAGCTTCCGCATTCCCGTCCAGGGCAGGGCACGGGTACCCCTGGGGCTCTTGTGGCACTGAGGGACTGTCTCGGGATATTGTCCTCGGTGCATCCTGGCAGCTCCATCAGGAACTTAGTGGCCCTGCTGACGTGGTCAGGGACAGCAGGGAAAGTCTGAGGGCTGGAAATGGAGGCCGGAGACGGGATGTGGACAGGAGGGAGGCAGCAAAGGTTGAGTAGGCCAAGCCCTCGCAGGGCCCGAGGGAGGGGACGGTCTTTTGTCCCCGTGTCCCCATCATTCTGGCTCTGGCAGGTCCTCACCTGAAGCTCTTTGGCCCCTCCCTCTGCCAGGCTGGATGGAGCCCATGGAGGACCAGGGAGTCTCCACCCAGCTGCTCGTGCCCTCCGGCAGTGTGTGCTTCTCCTACGTCAACCCGCCCTGGAGGTTGTTCCTACGCAAGGAGGTGGGCACTAGGCCGGGGCCGCAGCCGGGCCTCTCTCTGGGCTGGGGAGGGGCGGCAGGCTGTGGTGGGACCCCAGCATCTCCCCATACACAAACACTGGGGGCTGCCTCCCCACGACCCGCCTCCTCAGGCCTGGTTTTCCTTCCGGGTCTGGGAGGTAGAGGTGGGCTGGGAGGTAGGCGGGGAGGGGGCACCATTCCCATCTGTTCTCCTCGCCCCTGCTCTCCTGCAGGTGTTCTACCCCCGGGAGAACTTCAGCCACCCCTACTGCCTCAGGCTCCTCTGTGAGCAGGTGAGAGCACCTGCGCATGGGCAGACGGACTGCGCCCGCACCTGGGCCAGGTCACCACCAGTGCGAGAGGCGTGAGGGCAGCCAGCACTTAAGAGGGCTGGGGCTGTGTTTCAAGCCCTGCCTTCATTTACTTCATCCTCACCACATCCCTGAGAGTAAGGACCATTATTGGCCCGCAGTGAGGATTCAAAATAAAGTGCATACGGTCCCCAACACAGGCCCTGGCACCCAGCAGATGCTCCCTGATGGTTGTTCCTGTGCCGCCCCTGGATGCTCCCGGGACCCTGCCTCTTCCCCCAAATTCCATAGCAGTCTCCCCTCCTCCCCCGCCAGGTTCTGTTCCTTCAGGGAATTCATCTCAGCTGACCGAGCAGCAGTAACCCGCTAGTGCGGGTGATTGAGGGAGGCGAGTGGGAGGCAGGGGGCGGCCCTGGGCTCAGAGGCCCCACATCCCTCCCTGCTCCACCCGTGCCCATGAGGCTCTCCAGCTTTTCCTCCATGTGTGGCTGCTTCCATGGTGGGCTCTGGCACGGGGATCTGGTGGTGACCTCTTGGCTCTGCCCCCAGATCCTGAGGGACACCTTTGCCGAGTCCTGCATCCGGATCTCCCAGGATGAGCGGAGCAAAATGAAAGAGCTGCTGGGTAGGGTCCAGGGACCCGGGAATCAGGGGCCTAAGTGCTGGGACTAGGTCTGTCTGTCTGGAGGGGGCAAACTCTGGGGTCCCCCCTTTGAGGGAGCCCGAGGACAGTCTGGGGTTGTTCCTGCCCACAGGAGACCTGGAGGTGGGTCTGGACTCACTCAACACCACTGAGGACAGTGTCAAGAAGCGCATCGTGGTGGCCGCTAGGGACAACTGGGCCAATTATTTCTCCCGAATTTTCCCTGTCTCGGTCAGTGGGGCTGGATGTAGGGCTGGGGACGCCAGCACCCCAGTCTCGGTCCCAGCACGCTCAGCATGGGCCTTTGTGGCAGGGGTGAGAGCCGGGGCTGGGGTGGGCCCCAACGGAAGGACGAAGAGCAGCACGGGCCCTGAGTAGCCCCGGGGCGTCTTGGATGGTGGTGGGGACCAGGAGCCTGTCTGTGACCCAGCCACCTTCCCTCCGGGCAGGGTGAGAGCAGCAGTGACGTGCAGCTGCTGGGCGTGTCCCACCGGGGACTGAGACTGCTCAAGGTGACCAAAGGCCCCGACTTCCACCCGAACCAGCTGAAGACTCTGTGCTCATACAGGTGAACCTGGCCCGGGGGCTGGGCCGGGGGCTGGCGGGGGCGAGCCGGCTCTCAGCTCATGCCTCCGCCTGTGCACAGCTTTGCTGAGGTGCTGGGCGTGGAGTGCCCGCGCAGCTCCACCCTGGAGCTGTCACTGAAGAGTGAGCAGCTGGTGTTGCACACGGCCCGGGCGAGTGCCATCAAGGCCATGATCGAGCTGTTCCTGAGTGAGCTCAAGAAGGCAAGTGTAGGCAGGGCAGGGGGCTGGTGGGCAGCTGGGCTGGGGGACCCGGGCCGGGTAGGGGGGCCTCCACCCGGGCTGCGTCTGGTCTGGCTGGTCCCGGAGCTGTCCGCCAAGCTCCGTCAAGCGGCCCGGGGTGGGGCTGGGCCTTCAGGCCGGATTCCTGGAACTCTGGACTGCTGGGTGGGGAGTGAGGCCAACAGGGGAGCAGGTGGGGCCGGAAGGACTGGGGTCGCAGGCAGCCTGGCTCCCTTGCCTGCTCACCCTCCTGCCTGTAGGACTCCGGCTACGTCATCGCCCTGCGAAGCTACATCACCGATGACCACAGCCTCCTCAGCTTCCACCGTGGGGACCTCATCAAGCTGTTGCCAGTGGCCTCGCTGGAGCCCGGTATCCCTGGGGGCAAGCAGGGCAGCCGGCACGGGGGGGCCAGCACATGGCAGAGCCTCGGAGGGGCCGAGGGGCCAGGTGGGTGAGGCGCTGTCCTCGGATACCTTCCAGGCTGGCAGTTTGGCTCCACCGGGGGCCGTTCTGGACTCTTCCCTGCCGACATAGTTCAGCCAGCTGCTGCCCCAGACTTTTCCTTCTTGCCAGAGAGGAGTGGCCGGCACAAGAGTCAGCTGCAGCACAGAGAGCCGGGGCTGGCTCAGTGGGAGAGGGCAGCGGAGGTGAGGAAGACGGGAGAGGCGGAGGCGAAGCCTAACATGTCGAGGACAGAAAGGGCTCGATTGCCCCTGAGCGGCCAGGACCACCTGCCGCCCGGCGGGTAGCGCTTGGTCTGATGCTGCCCCTCTGCCCTTCCCGATTTCTTGTCTCCCCAGCAAGAGTGTGAGCCCCCTGTGGGCAGGGGCTGGGCCGTGCGCCCTTTGTGCCCCCTCGCAGCACTTCATTAAGTGCTGCCCTAGAAGATGCTCAGTAAAGGCCTCTGGACTTCCCTGGCTTCTGGTGGTGTGCTCACTGCTGCTCTGCCTGCTCCCCTTGGCTCGGGCTGGGCGGGGGGCTGGGCAGGGCCTCCGGACAGGCCGGGGGCCCTCGGGTGTCATGGGGTCTCCTGTGCTCCCAGCGCCACGCCGGCCCCCGGAGCCAGGCACACAGCGAAGACTCTGTAGCCTCCATCTCTCCGTCCACGGACTCCCGCCACTACACCATGCAGGAATTTGCCCTGTACCACTTCCGGAAGCCCCAGACCTTGTGAGTGCCCTGGGCCCACCCTTCTGCCTGCCCATCCTCGGCCTCCCTGAAGTGGGCCTCCCCGCTCGGAGCCACCAGGCCAGTGCTCTTAGCACCCTCCCTGCACAACCTGTGATGGGGGCGGGAGGGCCGAGCAAGCAGGGCTGTCCTTCTGCCCCCTCAGGCTGGACCACACCGGTGGAGATGCCAAGGAGAAGGCCATGGCCAGCCTGGTGCAGTACAGCAAGGTGAGGGAGACAGGTGGGGAGGAGTCGGGCCAGTGGACCTGCCCTCTGGCTCCCATGGACCCCAGACCCACAACCCAGTCTCTTCGGCCACAGGCTCCCATACGAGAATCGCTCATCAGCCTCAGTGATGAGGACACAAACAGGCAGGCTGTGGAAAGCTTCCAGGGTGAGTGACCATAGCATCCTGGGTCCCCATGTCTGTGGTGCCTCGGACCTAGGTGCCAGGTTGCCTTCTGTCCTTGTTTGTCAACTCAGGGAAGCTCACTGGTGGTTACTGAATCCCCATAGCTCTCACCTATTTCTACTCACTCCCAAGGGGTGGTGGGTTGCGTGGAGTCTGGGCAGGAAGGCAGTGCTATGTCCAGATGTCTACGTGCTCTAAGCAGCCTCAGGTGCCCACGGAACCTCTCTGAGCCCTGTTTCCTCATCAGTAAAGAGGAGACTGCTCTGCTCTGCCTGGCTCACATGCATTTTGGGGAGCAAGGCATGAGATGACAGGGAAAGCCCTGTCTGGCGACAGCATGAGCCAAAACCAGGCCCCCAACCCAGCTCACCATGCTTCTCATCCTGCCTGCAGCTCTGATGCAATTTATGGGGGACCAGCCTAAGCCCCGGGGCAAGAATGAGATGGAGCTCCTTTATGACCTGCTGAGGGTAAGCAAGAGCTTGTGTGCTGAAAGCTTTGGGTAGGATTCTGTGTGCCTTGAGGGTCTGTTCCTGTCCTCCTGCCCGGGCCTGAGTGGCTTCCCCCTTCCCTCGGTCACTAGTCATTCAAATCATCCAAAAGTATTTTGGGGGCATGGCGGTGAACCAAGCAGGCTCAGTCCCCACCAAACTTACAATCTAGTGAGAGGAGACATCTGGTAAACCATGACGCAGTGTGTCTAAGAGTAAAAGGTGCTGTGGGGCATGATACAGCAGGGAGGGGGCTGCTCTAAGGCAGAGGCTCGGGGGCGAGGCGACCCTGGAGCAGAGATCTGAGGGAAGCTGGGGGGAGAGGTAGGTGTGCATTGGGGGTATCACATGCAGAGAGGGGCAGGGGCAACAGTCCTGATGAGGGTGAGCCTTAGCACCAGCAAGGCTAGCGTGGCTGGCGCGCCCAGTGAGCCAAGACAGAGTGGAGGATGAGGCTGGGGAGAGTCGGCAGGTACAGCTCATGGCAGGCCATCGTAGGCTACTCTTGGGACTCTGATTTCTCAAGAGAGATGGGCACTCACTCGAGGGGGTGTGCAGAGACTGGCTTACATTTTCAGGGGACGCTGTTTGCCACCCCTCCCAGGGGGATAGAAGTGCCAGAGGAGGTTATTGCAATGATCACAGGTGAGGGATGGTGAGGGCCAGGCCCAGAGGTAGCAGCAGAGGGGAGAAGACTCAGAACAACAGGGTTTTCTATGAATTATATGTGGGGTGTGACAGAGAGGGGCCAAGGATGTCATGGAGGCCTTGGCCAGAGTCAAGACTGTCTTTGGTCTGGGGGCCTAAGGGAGGAACGGGTCTGGGTTGATGCAGGAATCTGTTTTGAACATAGGAAGTGTGAAGTTCGGACTTCCAAGTGGGGGTCCTGGGTTCAAGGGAGAAGCCTGGGCTGGAGGCCAGCACTGGCAGTCATCAGCAGGTGGGAACAGGTGAGATCATCAGTGTGTGTAGACTGAGGCCCAAGGGCACTGCAGCCCCGGAGGTGAAGGAAATAAGGGGAGCCAGCAGAGAAGACAGGGCTGAGCAGAGCCCATAAGCAGATGAGGACAGTGATTTAGACACAAGCTGTGTCCAAGACCGAGAGGTGGCCCTGGCCTTGGCTGTTAGCAGGATTTCTCTGACTTCAGCTCCCGTGCCACCCTGCCTTCTGCTCTTCCGTCCCCACAGCTGTGCCGGGAGAAGGAAAACCTCAGGGATGAGATTTACTGCCAAGTCATCAAGCAGGTCACCAGACACCCTCGGCCGTGAGTATGCAGGGCTGGGGGGCAGTGGCAGAGGGCGGCCCAGGGCTGGGGCATGGTCTGGCCAGCCTGAAGCCCAGGCTCTCTGCCCTATAGGGAACACTGTGCTCGCGGCTGGAGCTTCCTCAGCCTCCTGACAGGCTTCTTTGCCCCGTCAGCCACGCTGATGCCCTACGTAACCAAGTTTCTGCAGGATTCAGGCCCAAGCCAAGGTGCCTAGGGGAGGGCCTTCCAGGCTGGGGTCTCAGCAGCTTGGGGAGGGGTTTGGAGATGCTTGTGACCCCAGCCTGCTTCCCCTCTGCAGAGCTGGCCCGGAACAGTCAGGAACACCTCCAGCGCACAGTCAAATATGGGGGGCGCCTGCACCTGCCCTCCCCAGGCGAAACTCAGGCTCTCCTGGTACTGGAGAGGGGGGCGGCGGTGGCGGGTTCAGGAGGCTGGGCATTATGGAACTCCCTGGTGGGGGACAGGGAGTTGGGGCCTCTGGCCACTGGTGGACTGACCCTACAACCTGCCTTGGCAGAAAGGGCAAGGAACCCGCTCGCTTATAATTCACCTGCCAGGGGGTATGGATTACAAAACCAGTATCCGGACTTTCACGGTGAGCACGGGGCCAGGGAAGAGGGGCTGGGGAGAGACAGGAAAGCTGTGGCATCAGTTCTGGGCCTCCCCCACCCCGGCCTAGTTGCCCCCATCACACACGGCCCTGTCGACATGGCCCAGGTGGTGGCAGAAGTGCTGGAGGAACTATGTCTGCAAATGGGCATCACAGACCCCCAGGAAGTGCAGGAATTTGCCCTCTTCCTCATCAAAAGGGAAGGTGAGCCCCTCGCCTGGGGGGGGGGGGGGCGGCGCCAGGCTGGGTTCCAGGAGGCGGCTTACCTGCCGGTTGTGTGCGTGCGAGCAACTTCCCAGGCTGGGGCTGGCAGGACCGCGGGCAGGGCTGGCCCTGGATGTCAGGGCGGGCTGTGGACCTGGGCTCCCCACGCAGGCGAGCTGGTGCGGCCCCTGTGGCCCCATGAGTACCTCAACAACGTGGTGGATCAGGACATAAGCCTGCACAGCCGGCGGCTCGGCTGGGGGACCCCGCTGCACTTCGATAACCCCACCTACATCACCACCCACTACATGCAGGTCAGCTGCCGCGACCCCGTGACCCCCCAACCCCAGCCAACTGGTGGCTTGACCCTGGGCTGCAGCTTGCAGATGGAGCCCTGCCTGGGTGGGGGACGTCCGGGCCCCCTTCCCCTCACTGCCGTCCCCCCAGGTGCTGCAGGACTACCTACAGGGGAAGCTGCTGGTCAGCCCCCAGGCCAGCGCCCAACTCGCCAGGCTGGCCGCCCTGCAGCACCGCAGCAAGCCCCAAGAGGACCAGCTGTCGGAGTGAGTGTGCACACGGCCCCACCCCTCCTGCCACCCCTGGTCCCTGCTGCTGCTGAGGCCCACCTCAGCACGTACCCTAAGGGTCTCTCCTTCAGCCCCCGCATCCCCCACCCAATCTTCCAATGTCAAGGCCGCTCAACTTGTACCCTTCGTGGCCTTAACTTGATGGGCCTGGAGTCGTGGAGGCTACGTACACCTGACCTGCCCACCCCAAGCTCCTCATAGGCAGGGCCCAGGCCTCATTCGTAAGGCTGGATCCCCAATCTCACTCACAGTAGCCCCTGCTCATTTATTTAGCGCCTGCTGTATACCCCGCCTTGACTGACCGGTCTGTGTCCTAGGCGAGACCTGCTGGCTTACTTGCCAAAGCCGCTGCAGTCGAAGGTGAACATAGCCACCATAAAGCACCTGATGGACCAGGAGCTGGGGCAGCTGCAAGTCCGCAGCTCCCAGGAAGCACAGATCAGCTTCATCGGTGGGTCTGGGGCCCGGGAGTTGCAGGGGCCGAGGCAAGAGGCCCAGAAGGGAAGGGGGGTGGAGGGGCTGAGGAAGCTTCTCTACCTGCCCTGCCCCGCTCACCCAAGCTGGGGGCCAAGTCGGGCAGGTCCCAGGGCCCGAACGGCCAGAACACCTATCCTGGCCCCTCCATTCCCAGAGGCTGTGAGCCAGCTGCCCCTCTTTGGCTACACTGTCTATGTGGTGCTGCGGGTGAGTCAACTGGCCCTGCCCGGACCCAGCCTCCTGGGACTGAACCGCCAGCATCTCATCCTCATGGACCCCTACAGCCAGGTGGGCAGGCTCCTGCCCCAGTACCGGTCTGAGCACCCTTGTGCCGTTCTCCCGTCCCCCATGGTGACCCCAGGCTCTGCTGTCTCTGCTGCCCCAGAAACGGTGCTGCTCCATCGCCCTGAGGGACCTGCACCGGCTCCACATGCTGAGCCCCCTGGAGAGTAGGGGGCCCCCTGGCCTGGAACTCAACTATGGCTCTGCTGACAGCCCCCACACCATCTGGTTTGAGCTGCCCAAGGTGAGTGGCCGGGGCCTCTGACGACAGACACCCTGGCAAGGCGGGGAGTGCCTGACCCGGGCCTGGCATGCCCGGAGCCTGGGCCCATGCTCATGCCTGGGGCTCAGGTGTGGTGTGGGCCAGGGCAGGGGGCACACTGGGGAGCCCTGTCCTCACATGCCTGTTCCCCGGGCAGGCCCAGGAGCTGAAGTACACCATCACCTTCCTGCTGGACAGCAGCCTTGCTTCCAACTAGCGGCCGGCCTCACCCAAGAGGAATGGAGGAGGAGAGGAGATGAGGAAGGGGCCCCCCTCCCAGGTCCAAGTCTGACGGGGAAGGTCTCCCTTGGGTGCTGCCAGGCCATTTTGGTTTGGACCTCCCCACTTGGCTGTTCTGGAACCTGCCACAGCACAGCGCTGCTGGCCCACGTGGAGGCCACGAGGCAGGAGCTGCTCCAGTGACATCAGCTGAGAAAGCAGCAGGACTCCCCCTGGGAGGGCCTGGAGTGTGCGCTGCAGGAACTCGCTTGGGCATCTGATGCTGCCCAGGCTGGGGAAGGGGGGGGGGGTGCCCAGCTGGCCCCAGGCCCTGGCTCAACATCAGCACGAATCCAGGCCTGGGGGAAGCAAACAGTGAGGAAATAAAACTCCCAAGAGAAAAAGGCTGTGTTTGTGGGGGTGTGTGTCAAAACCAACAGGACTTTATTTCTCTGCTAAGTCTCCGTCCGGCCCGGCCTTCCTGACCAGGAGCTGAGCAGAGAGCAGGGCCTGGTTGCTGCCCTGCTCCCAAGCTCTGCACCTGGGGCCAGGCCACAAGCTGGCATCGCAAGGGAAAGGGGCAGTGGGCCAAGAAGCCGAGGCCAGCAGGCTCCTCCTGAGGCGGCCCAATGCCTCGGACAGGTGGCGTCGCCCTGGCCTACAATTCTTTCCTCCTGTTCCCCTGGCAGCAGCCACACACCCCCACCCCCCCACCCCGCCCCAAGCTTCTAATATGGGGATCTGGTTCGGAAAACCCAGCCAAGAGAGGCAGGGAGGCTAGGCGGAAGAAGACCTGAGACCCTGCAAGCAGAAAGTGGCTGGCCTCTGTCCCTTGGCCTTGATTTGGGAGGTGACTGGGGCCATCTCCAAAGCAAGGTATGGTTGGAAGGTATGGCCCCTGAGCAAAGAGGAGGCCCCTGATGGCTGCAGGCTTTCCACCTTCCCTGTTCCTGAGTGAGGCCCAGGCTGGCCCACAGTTGAGGCTGGGGGAGCACTCTGGCCCTAGTGGGCAGGAGCTGGTCATCTTTGTGGGTCACATAGGCCGTGCCAGTCAGCTTCACTCTCGCACCGGGCCCGACCGTGAAAAAACTGCTTGATGAAATTCTGGGCCTCTTCCTTCACTACAGATTCGGGAAGCGGGAACGTGAGGGCCAGTCCCCTCCCCACCACCAAGCCCCGCAAACACCTCTGGCCTGGTGACGTGGGCACTTACCGCTCCTTCCAGGAGAGGCCTTCTGAGCCAGCGAGTGTGAGAGGTGGCGCGCGAAGGCTTTAAATAATTCCTGGAGGCAGAGGGTGACAGGAGCAGAGAGCACAGACCCCTACCCTGCCCCCTCCTCCAGTGGCCCTCAGCCATGACCCAAAGGCAAGGCAGACCCCAGGGAGGGAGGCAGTCAACCTCAGGACTAGCCTGCTTCTACCCTGCTTTGTCCTCTGGCTCTGCTCCCTGTCCCCACGGCGCCCAAGTGTCCCAGGCCCAGCGGAGGGCAGAACCCACCCATCTACCTTACCTTGGATGCAAACTTGCCCTCCTTGTAGAAAGGGGTCAGGCATTTGACCACAACATTTGCAGCCTCCTTAAGGGAGATGCCAGGGGCTGGGAGAAGGCAGGAATCTTGGGCTGTGGGGTTCAAGGTGCCCTGATTGCTGGCCGAGATGCTCTCCTTGGCCTCAGCTAAGATGGAGGCATTGGCTGAGGGGCGAGGCCTCTTCTGAGCCTGGTTCTCTGGGTTCTCCTGTGTAGGACCAGAGTGGAGAGTCACTCTTGGGTTCCCTGTCACTGGCCCCTCCCCTCGTTCTGGAAGACTGGGCCTCAGCATCCGCTGGCTTCCTCCAGCCTGTCCCGTCTATCCCTGGGATGTAAAAAAGATGACTTTCCCCAAACCCCTCATCCAGAGCAGAACAGGTGTCGGCCTGGTCTACAGCCTCCTCCCCTATGGCCTTGTCCCTGTCCGTACCTGCTGGGGTCTGGACCGCTTGCCCCTGGGTGTCTCCTTTGTGGGGGTGGGCTGGCCTTCAGGGGGCCCCTGGTCTCTGAGTGTGCAGGCTCTGGCCAGAGGGGAGAGCAGGCATGAGAACTCCAGCCCCCAGCCGCACCCTCAGCTCAGCCGGCCCCGCAGAGCGCACCCTAGGAACGGCCAGAGCTTCAGAGGCCCAGGTAGCAAAAAGGATTCCAGAGAATTTCAGAACTATCAGGGCCCTTACCTTGGCCTCTCCCCGGTGCACTCCTTGGTCTGGGGGAGCGCAGCCAAACACCCCAGGGCTCCATCCTCCCTTGTGCACTTCTCTGGGGCTGCTGGGGGTCCCTGCACTCCCTCACAGGAAGGGCCGGCACCTTCTGCCCCTGGGGCTGAGGGGAGGGGAGACGGGCTCCTGGCCCTTTGGCAGAAGCGGGCGATGTTCTGTGAATCCTTGAGGGCCGCTGCGGCTAGGAGCTGCTGCTTCTTGCTGGCCCGGGCCTTGGCACCGCCCTTGGAGGGGCTTTTCACCTTCTTCTCAGGGGAGGACCCCCCACAATGAGCACTGCTTCCAAGGGCCTCTCCTCTGGGCCCAGGGAGGGGCTCATGGGAGTCCCCCTGGAGGCTGTGGGGCTGGCTGGGGGGCTCCTGCTCACCTCCCCACACTGGCTGGGGGGCTTGCTCCTCAGCCCACATCTTCTCCATCAGCTCAGTGGCCGTCTGGAATGAGCAGGAGCCTCTGGGGAAACCAGCTCCTACCCGCTTGGGTTTGAGCTGTGAAGAACAGAAAGGGTTGTGAGGGCACTCATGGGCTGGTCCAGGAATGGCTGAGCTGGTGGGCTCTTGGGAGTGGGGAGGGAGAGACCCGGCAGGACACCTCAGGGCGGTCAGGCTGAGCAGAGCACAGCTGTGGGGGCTGCAGAGGGAAGCTGGAGGGTCTGCCGCGGGGCGCCTAGGGCCAGGGCTGCAACGCCAGGAGAAGGCAAGCGGCCATGCCCTGGCTGAGGACAAAGGACGTGATGCCTTTCCCAGACCCAGGTTTGGGGTGGATGCCAGGACGCTGCTCACCGAGTACACCTGGGAGGCCGGCCGGATGTCATACTCGGTGGGCTCTGGGGGCTGGGCCTGCGCACTGCAATTCCTGGTATTGCCCCCCACGTCGTAGAGCTGCCCATCCTTGGAGGCTCTGTGGATCTCAGCCACCTGATTCAGGGACAGGCAGGGACGCCGTGACACCCACTAGCTCCTGAGAGCTCCAACCCAGGCTTTCCACAAGTGGGCTTCTGGGGCTCGTGGCTGCAGGTAACTGGACACTGGACGAATTCCAGTCCTGACGGGGTTGGCCGGAAACACCTCCAGCCGGCAAAGGGAGGTCAGGCTCCCGTCGTGTAAGCGGCCTCCTGGCAGCAGGAAGGCAGACAGCCTGGGAGGCTGGAGGGACTGTCTCTCCCACCCTAGCCCAGAAGCATGCCCTGCCCAGCGCCCACCTTCTTCAGCACACTGGCCTTGTACAGGTTGGCCGCCTTGGCATTTCGGAACATCTCATGTTCCAGCTCCACAGCCTTGGCCTGGAGATCAGGTCTGAGGACAGGAATGAGCACTAGGCGTCAGGCGGGCCTGAGCCCTCTCTCTGTGGAGCTCCTATGGGATTCTCCCTGGGGACCCTGGAGATGACTTTAGGGCCTGGTGGGAATGGCCGTGAGCACAGGGATTCTGACCCGGACCCCAGGCACCCGGGGGGCTTACCGTCCTGCAGGCACTGGGAGAAGGGTGGGTCACAATCTGGGGGAGGGGTGCCCAAATAAGCCAGAAGGGATGGGGGTTCTTGTGGTCTACAAGGAACAGGGGCTTGGGGAAGCCTCTTTGGCCCCTGTGACCCAGGTCACTCACCCGTGGCTGGTACCTGTGGCCTGGCGGTTACTGCTCAGAGCCTCCTCCAGAAGCCCCAGGCAGTGCTCACGGGCCTACACAGGGGAGGGAAGTCGGTCACTCAAGCCTCAGGGTTGGGGAAGGAGTCCGGGGGGCGGGTGTGAGGAGCTGTCCACCGCTTACCTTCACAGTGAGTCTGGGGATCTTCCTGCTAGATGCCTCTTTCAGGGGACAGTCCTCATCTGGGGGGGGGGGGGAGTGCAAAGAGGGGTGGGTCCGTCCACTCTACCTCTGCTTTCTGGAGTCCCCAGCCCCCCAGTGAGACATCTATACCCTAGGCATAGCCCAAAAGCCCCTGGGGACATTTCTGTACTAACCTGGGGGCACAAATTCTTCTATCTTGGGGTCTTTGCCCTGGAAGATGACATGAAGGGCCTATGAGGCATCTCACTTAGCTGTAGGACAGCCCCCCCATCCAGCTCCAGGGTAGGGGCTGAGGGCATGTGAACGGGGGGCCACCTGTGACCCCAGCAGGCCCCCATCCCCTTCACCTTGCGTAGGCTCATCTGTTTCTGGTAGAAGAGATTCCATTCCCGCTTGTGGGCCTCGTCTCTGCCCTCGTCCCCACTGCCTCCAGAACCTTCGTCGTACCTAGGGGACAGGCTAGGTGTAAGCAGCCCTGGGCCTGGGTTCTATCCTCCTGTCATGCTTTTCTGGTGGAGCACTGATGTCTCTGATAGCCTGGCAGGTAGGAGCAACACCAAGCTCCTAGCTCCGACATGGCCCACGGGGACAGGGAGTGAACGATGGCACTGGGGCGCCTTGGCACAAGGGGGGAGGCCAGCCTATTTGCAGTGGGTTGGGGGCCCCTGACTGACTTCACAGCCCCTCACCTGCTGAAGCCCCCATAGCCCCGGCGGCCTCCCTCATACAGCTCAGGGTCAAAGCCATTCCCCTGGGAAGGCCCGATGCAAGTCTTGTTCCAGCTGCTTCTGTGCTCCAAGGCCTCCAGCTGCTTCCGCAGGGCCACAGGGTCCCGGCAGTGGTCACAGCCCTTGGTGCAGGCAGGGGGCGCATCCCCAAAGTACTTGGCAATGGCAGCATGGCGGCACCTGGCAGAGGCAGCACAGCAGAGGTGAGGGGTGAGGGACCCAGGCAGGCCAGCGTTCATCCACCCACTCCCTACACTCCGGCCGAGGAGCTTTACACGTGGACGCCACCCTCAGTATCTCACACACCTCCTGCTGTACAAGCCCGACGAGGCATCATTTGGTCACCCATTTTACAGATGACGACAATGAGGTAAAGGAGCTTTCCCAAGGTCATACAACACATCCGGAGGAGCCAGGGTGTGACCCCCACTCTGTCCTGCTTCACTACAGGTTGCTCCTCTAGGTCCTGGCCTCCTGCTCTCTCCTCTGCCCTCCGGCGGTGGGGCGCCCTGGGAGTAGCTGCGGCTCTGGGCACAGATCCTTAGGGGAAGCACTGGACGGCTCAAAGCCCACACGTTCCTGCAGGCCTGGGGGAGATGGCGCTCTGAGGCACGGCGCACGGCGCCCAGCGAGCCCTCTTTGTGACTCTTCACCCTTTCCCGGAGGCGGGGGACGGAAGGACCAGCACAGCGTGGCCCTACCCCTGTGTCAGCACTCTGCCCTGCTTCTATCTCTTGGCGACCTTCTTTGTTCCCAAGAAGACTGCGTATGCAGCCCGGAGCTGGGGGACTGCCCGAGAGCAGAAACCAGCAGCTCTGAGAGCCGGCATCGTATGCTGCTCACTGGTGAGGGCAGCGAGGAGACCAGCCCTGGCAGGAGTCTCATCACATCCCCCAGTGCCTCAACCCTGCCACAGCCCCCTTGCTGCGGTACCAGACTCCAGCTGTCTCTCCTGTGACTCCCAGGATGGGGGCACAGCTGGTCCTTGGGGCAGCTGCAGAGGCCCCCGAAGGGGCCACAGATCTCTCAGGGCCCTTCCCAAGGGCCAGTCTTGCTGCAGGAATGTGGCACGGGGTAGGGGAGCCTGCGAGACTGGGCGGCAGAGAGAGGGCTGTCCAGGCACCACATCCCGGGGACAAGCATAGGTGGCGTCACTAACCAGAACGCCTCTCAACGTGGGCACCGCCTGGAACTGCAAGAAACACTCTCAGGAGCTGCGCCCCTGAGGGGCAGGCACCAGGAACAAGAGCTGATGGTTACACAGGCCCTAGGAAGTGGGGTCTGGCTGCCTCGTTTAGAGAATGCAGCTTTGAACGGCAGGAGATGGCAAGGGGGCCCAGGCAGCCACCAGAGGGCACTGTTCCTGCCACTCCTAAATCACCGTGGGACTCTTCGCATCGCCAGTCTGTGCATCTGCACAGTGGCCGCCTGTCCAGCCTCTGGGAGGCTCTGGCATCCAAGTGGTGTGGCTACACGGTTGGCTTCCTTCCCCCCACCCTCCCTCAAGCCCGGACTCACTGGGGTTTTGTGCTCACACTCAAAGGGCTCCATTGAGAGCTCACAGATGCGGGCTGGGGTCGGCTCCTGTCCTGCTGGGGTGGCACAACCAACCAAATGTCAAAGGGCCCTGCCAGCCACTGAGCCCTGGAGCCCGTCCCTGCCAGCCAGGGCCAGGCGTACGGGGACAGCTCCAGCAAACACCCTTTGGAAAGACTGAGATCAGTAGGGTCCTCCCTCCTCCTGGGGCTGAGGAACACCAGGCACTTCCCCGGGCAAGCAGGCCACATTCAGGTTACTCTCGAGTCACCCCCAAGTTCTTCCCCAAGATGCCTCCCCAGGGGGTTGGCCTTGTGGGTGGGCTGGCAGCTCCTCACTATTCACTTTTTTTCTTCAGAGGGGCCAGAGGGCGGGAGCAGCCAGGGAGTCTCCAGAGAGATAGGTTGGGGGGGATGGGCCCAGAGCCCTCCTGAGGGTAGGGAGGGGGCCAAAGAGCTGGGAGTGCTGTGCGGCCTCCCTCCACCACCCCAAGGCTCAGGTGGAGCCTCCCAGGGAACAAGAGAGCGGACCTCCTCTTTTATCAGCTCCCGGCCCAGGCCCAGCCCACAATGGCTTAGCACACACCCGCCCAGAGGGAGAGGAGAGGAAGAGGAGGAACAGGAGAGCCGAGCGCGCCCAGCCAGACCTCCCGGGGGCAGCACAGCGCACAGGAGTCTGAAGCCAGCCGCCGAGGTCCCAGCAGGGATTCCCTCACCGGGGCAGAGGCAGCAGTGGCACTGCGACCCCCCCTTGGTGACCGCCCCATGTAACCTGACACTTGGATCTCCAGGACGACCAACAACAGAAAAGCTGAGGCCGAGACAGCAGCTGGCTGTCAGCAGCCGGGAGTTCCACACGCTCTGAGGAAGGCGCCCAGGGGCAGATCAGGAAAGAGGCATCTGAGAAGGAAGGAAGAGGTGGTGGCTGGGCCGAAGACAGGCCCAGGAGGCTGCTGGGCTCCCCGGCATGTGCGGTTGCCCCCCAACCCCACACCTGAGTTCCTAGGTGAGTGGTGCCAGCCACAGATGATAGGGTTGCCGGGGGGGGGGGGGGTGCGGGGCAGCCAGGGTCCCCTGCCCCAAGGGTGGAGAGCCACCATCTACCTGGAACACAGAGGCTCACGGGGGTGCAACTTCATTTAAACGTGGGCTCTGCCTTCTTTTGCTGGGACCCGGCACTGGGGGGACACGGGCTGAGTGCTTTCCTCCCGGCCTGCTGAGCACGCAGAGGGGCCCCGAGTGCCTGCTTACTCTGCAAGTTAGTTTAAGCTTGTTCTATTCGGGGGCTTAAACAAGGGATTTGGCCTTCCTGGCTTGGGAGAGAACTGCTGCCTGCCCGCTGAGCTTCCCTTTTTCCCAGGATCAGTGCAGAGCCCTCTGTGTGCCTGCCTTCTCCCAGTGCAGGCGGCTCGGCGCAGGGTCTGCCCCGCCAGTGTGCGCCCCCCAGGAGCGTGGCGGGACCCGCAGCAGCTCTGCCCATCTGTGTCCTGCATCAGCGAGGCAGCTGCCGCCTCGCGCGAGGGGCTTGGCCCACTCACTGCCAGGTGTCCTCAGCTCAGAGCTAAGCCCAGGTGCTCCTCCCTGGGCCCATGTGGAATCCCGTGAGCTCCCAAGTCTCCCTGAATGCTGCGCCAGAAGCATGAGGGCCTGACTCTGAGGGTGGGGTGGGGAGAAGGCGATGATGGTGAGGCTGGTGGAGGACCCGCCTGGTATTTGGCCCTCTGCCGTGCCACTGGAATGCTGAGCCCAAGACGGCTCTTTGAGCAGCCCCGGGAGCAGCCCCCTTGGGCAGGGCCCCATGAGCCGAGGCTGCCTGCTCCTCCTGCCTCCCTGCCCCCACCCTAGGGTTAAAGTCTCCCTTCCCCGCCCCCCAAATGTTTCCCCCAAAGCAAACAGGCTAGTATCTACTTAGAAAGAAAAACAACAATCTAGGGAAAAGTGGAAACCAAGGATCAGTCCAAGTGTTCTTGGCTCATAAGAGGCTGTGGGATTTGGCCTGGGTTGGTGGCTGGGGAGACTGAAAGCCCTGCAGCGATGAGCCAGGCATGGCAGAGAGGGGCCAGGCGCCGGTTCCGTGTTGCAGGCAGTGGGCAGGGCTGGGTAAGGGAAGGGCGCAGTGGTGAGCCCAGGGCTACCCCTGCTGGCTCGGATCTGCAAGGCAAGCGGGTGGGGAGCTGAGTCCCTGCAGCCACAGGACATAGGTGGTCGGGGTCCCCTGAACACAGGCGCTGAGCTGAAACAGCAGGGTGATGCCTGGCTTCTGGGGCTGGGGGAACCATCCCTAGCAGCAGGAAGTGCCTCCTCCGGTCCTGGAAAGCCACGGGGTTAGGGAAGCAGGACTGCTCTGGGTTCAAATGTCTACTTCCCACAGCAACTTGGAGCCAAGGCAGAAAAGGGCATCGTCTAAGGCTTGATGCAGTGCCCAGTGGACACCTCTGCCTTACTGGTCAGGCCTCTGGACCCCGCAAAGCTGCCACAACCATCACTTTGCCCCATCATAGCTGTTTCTCAAACAAGACAGGGCCCAGTGGGGCAAGAGTGGCTGCAACCCACCATGACAAGATGACAGGGGCCCCGAGCCATTAGCACACCACTTATCAGTCGTAAACAGGCCAGCCTGCTGCCTGCTCTCTTCCACAAAGGGCCCCTGGAGTTGGAATATCAGTTTTGCAAGGAGGAAACAGGGAAGCTTCAGGACCCAGTGGCAGCTGTCTGGCCTGCAGGATGCCCGCCTGCTCTGTCACAAGGTTCTCTGTGCCAGGAGATGCCACACAAAGGAATGTTTTCTGGTCCCTCCCACTCTGCCAGCCTTCACCTCTGCCCGGCTCACCTCCCCCTCCATGGGCTGCCATTTCAGCCACTGAGCACCCTCCAAAGGTTCCTAGAAGGGCCACACACAGGCAGCCAAGGCTGCTCTCCCTTCCTGGGGCCGTGGGAAGCCACTTGCTTAGGCTGCCTCCAACCGAAGCACTCCCGAGCCTCATAGGGCTGGGACGGACTCTGATTGCCTTGGTTCATGGGGAAGTACAGTTTTGGAAGGAGAATGGATGACCCTCCTATCTCCTTGAGATAGACCAGAAAGATAAACGCGATCATCCGTACCCGCTCTGGCCTTCCCTGTCTTCCTCCCTCCAAATCTGAGAAAGTAAAAGGGACAAGTAGCAGCCAGCCTCAGAGTACCCACGTTCCCTGGGTCACAGCTGGGAACTGGGACTCCCTACAGAACCACAGCTGAGGAACATACCGCACGGTCACCTGACGACTGCTGGTTATATTGGGCACCAGGCATCAGGCACCCCCCGGGCCTCTCTTTAAATAGCCCACTGGGAAGAGCGCCTGGGACCTGCTGGAATGTGCCTCCTCCCTCTTAGGAGAACAAGGTCCCTCCAGCTCCCACGGTACCCACTGAAGTTTATTCTGCTCAAGCCCAAGGTGGAAATGGCAGAACGTCAACTGAAAAACAAAGGGGGTTCCCTGTCAGCCTTCGGGGCAGAACCTCGGCTGTCCAGTGGCCCCATTCTGTTCACAGCCCAGACAGAATCAGTGAGCAGCCCGGGATGAAACCCCACAGCTGGCACAGCTTGCTAACTCAGCGCACCAGAGGAGCCCTGGGCGCAAAGGCACAATGCCCTCCACGGCCACACGGCCACAGGCACGGCCTGCCACTAGCGTGGACTGGCATTCCTCCCAGAGGGGGGCCCTAGGCCCCAGAGTCCTCTGGGTGGGACTCTGCAGCGTCCTGACTTCACAATGCCTGGAGGATGGCCGACTTCAGAGCCGAAGCTTCTGACCAACGAAGCCCACCTTTCCTGCACAGCCAAGCAGCCTGGGCCCAACCTGCATCCTCCCTGCTCTGGGGATCACACCCCTCAGACTGGCCAGGTCTCCACACCGCTTCTTGCTCACAAGCAGAGCCCTCCCCTCCACAATCCCTCCCCGGGTCTTTGGACCTGGAAACACAAGTGAAAAAGCCGCTCTTGCCCAGGTGGCCTCTGCCCGCTTCCTCTTTCAAGGAGTCTCTGATGGCTACATTAGGCAATGCAGGCACAGGGCCAATCAGGCTGAGGAAGCCAGACCGAGCGGAGACGAAGAGGGGAGGAGAAAAGGTGCCCAACTCCTGAGCCCTGTGCAAAGTCTCCCCCAGGGCTTTGCTGGGCACCTCTGTTCCCTCCTCCAGGAATGAGACCAGCAGGTAGGCTACTGCACTCCTGAAAACACGGGAATTGGGGGTGCCCAGAGAGGCCCCAGAATGAGAGGGGACCACCCTCCTGGTGCAAGTCCACTTCACTGGTCAACAGGGGGTGGGGGCGGCGCGTGTTCAGTGTGACCAGAGAAGAGGGGCCCTATGCGTGGGAAGGAGTTTGGTGAATCTGAGACAAGATCTGGCCGTCTGGTGACAAGCTACATGTGGTTCTCAGAGAATAGGTGTGGCCCTGGCCTGGGCGTGAGGTGCCTGAATAAAAGCAGTGCTCCAGACTCATGAGTGTGGAATGGGGCTGATCAGGCAGAGCACACCCGCTTCTAAAGGGCTCTGGGGCCCTGGTCCCTGCACTGCGCCTACTACATGGACGGTGCCCTCAGTAGGCCGTGCTGGGGGCTGACTTGCCTTGCCAGCCAGAGAGCAGGCTGCCTAAGACAGGCCTCCAGGAGAGACAGCGTGGGGCAGTAAGGGGGCTGGCCAGGCTCCCCATCCTGCTGTGTGACCTCAGAGGAGCCACTTACTCTCCCTACTCTCCCAGGTCTGTTTCCCATACATAAAGGGAAGCAGGGATAGATGACCCGTGGCATTCTAGGATCCCGTGCCCCTTAGTACACTTGGAAACCGGGATCTTGATCTCCTTTATAGAAACATGCTGACCCTGGGGTGGGGCGTGAGAGAAGAGGGGGATCTAACTCCAGGAGCCTCCCACTTCTGACAGGAAACCCTCTAATCCTCCAGGGACCCATCTGCCTGCTACCCTCAACATCACTTAAAACACAGCTCCCGTCTCCAGCCTGCCCCACCACCTGCCTTCCCCTCACACACCACAAACATCCTGGGAACGCAGGACATAGATGAAGCTCCCCAGAGGTGTTTGGGGAGGGTCTCTGAAACAGTGTACAAGGGGGTACGACTGCCCCCAAAGGCTTCCTCGATGCTCCTGCAGTGGCCAGACGCCCCCCGCCCCGAGGGGAATCACATGTGCAGGGCCCCAACGTGTGCCAGGATCTGGGCTAGCCACCGCTGTGCTTCCAGGAGTCAATCCAACAGCCTCGAAAGATGGGCATCTCCTCTCACGTAAAACGAGGAAAAGAAACAGACTCAGAGAGGCAAAGTGAGACACGTCCATGTCACAGAAGCGGGAAGGGGGCAGGCGGCATCGAAACAATGCCCCCTGGAGCGGCAGCTGACCAACGGAGAGCAGTTACCCTGTGGAAGAGGAGACACGGGAGGCACATGCCAGCTGCCGTCCAGGTCCCGAAGGCCCGCGAGGCAGAAGAGGGGTACAAGTGTCCTGTGTGACCACGGGCGGGACCAATGAGGTGAGGAGGAGGTCCCACTTTACAACGATCAGCGCTGTTCCAAGAAGGAAGACGGTAGGCTGCCATAGCAGGTGGGAACCCCCCATCTCACCAAGAGAGGCTCACAAAAAGGCTGCATGCCAAAAAGAGTGCAGGGAGCCAGGTACAGGGTAAAAGGTTCAAGCAGATGACCTTCAAGGTAGTTCTAAGACAGCTCTACCATGGCAGGAGTCCCAGCAGTGACCGGCTTCCAAGACTGCAGCCATCTCAGGAGAACCTGCCTGGACCCGACCCAGGACGAGGCGGCAGTAATTAGATCCTCAGGTCTGGCACGAGCCCCTGGCCACCTGTTACCCTCCCTTGGATTAGAGCTGCCTTGGTGAACAAGTTCAGGCTGGGTTGGCACAAGCTGTCCCTGGTCCATCTCTGAAGAGGCACTTGCTCCCTTGTGTCCACTGATGGGCTGAGGCCGGAGGGGAAAGACACTGACATCGAGCACGCCCCAACTCACAGTCCCAGCCTGGACCTTCCCCTTCAGCCTGTCGGGCACCCTTGGACAGGAAGAAGCTCTCAGTCAGGGGCCTGGAGGGCTGAGTTGCCACATAGCTGGGGCAGGGGTAGGGGCAGAGGGGACTCTCCTGGCCTGAACCAGCAGAGGAGGCGCTGGTAAACCAGCCTGATCCCATCCTGAGAGGATCCCCTTGGGAAAAACTGCAGGAACACAATGTCATCTCTTCCTCCTCAAAGAACACTGAATGAGTAAAGAAATTGGGCTGGGGGGGGGCCCTGAAGGGGCTCAGACCACCTCCCCGTTAGCTCTCACCTCCAGCTGACCCTAGCTAGAAGCCCCCATGTGCATGCTGGAAGAAGAACCTGATCCTTCTGCCCCACATATGATGGGAGGCAAGAGTACCAGGCTGGAATCCTAAAGCCCAGTCTCCCTGCTGGGAACTGAGGGGAGGCACCCAAAGTCCTGAAGGACCCAGGGGTCACCAGGGGAGCTGTGCCAGCCCTAGGCGCCCCAGCAAAACCAGGAGTGGTGCCTGAGACAAAGGAATGTAACAGTGAAGTCACCCCACCTCGAAGTCAGGAACCCTGGCCAACCGTGGCCGGCTGACAGACCTCTCCTGTGTCTGGCTGTGCTGGGCAGCCCCCATGGCAGGGCCTCGGGCTCCCTGCCGTCACCAGCTTCCCCCACCACGGGTGGTGTCGGCTGGGTCTGGGTCGGGGCTGAGGGCCCCAGTGGTTCCCTCCCCGCTCATGAGCCACAGGGGTACAGGGGTGAGACCTGACGAACTCGTTCTGCGGGCTGCAGGTGGGTGGGGCCTCCCAGCCCTGTCTCTGCTCAGCACTCCCGGCAGGAGCCCGGCAGGAGCCCGGCGCACCATGGCAGCTGCCAGCTTTGTGCAGGAGATGCGCTCCATGGGTGAGAAGCTGCTGCTCAAGCTGCAGAGACTCCCGCAGGCCGAGCCTGTGGAGATCGTGGCCTTCTCGGTCATCCTCCTTTTCACAGGTAAGCTGGGGCTCTCCCATTCTCCCCGGCGGCCCTGGCTCTTCCTGGCATCCGGGAAAGGTGAGACCGTGGTGCTGGCCAGAGGGCTGGCTAGGTGTCCCCCAGACCGAGGAGAAGCAGATGTCCCTGGGGGAAAGCCAAGGGACCGCCCTAATCCTCGACAAGCTGCTCCAGTGATGGGGTGGTGCTGGAAGCAGGGCCCAGAGGCAGCCCGGAATCCCAACCAGGGATGGAGGGAGCGAGGCTGTGGGCAGCGGAGGAGACAGGACAGGGAGGTCAGGGGCCCGTGGCCGGCACGGGGACAGCCGACACCTCCCGTCAGACTCTCTTTGGGCAAAGATCCCGCACACCTCCAGAGGGGTTTCCTTTTAAGTCGGGTGTGTGTGCTCCCCCCCGCCCCCCGCCCGAGCTTCCCGTGCTCTCTGCTTCTCTCTCCCCCCCCAGCTACCGTGCTGCTGCTGCTGCTGACCGCCTGCTGCCGCTGCCACGCTGAGCGCAGACGCGGGAAGGTCCATGCCCGGCCCGTAACCCCACCGTGAGGGGCAGACATGAGGACGGCACATTGGCGAGGAGGCCGCCAAAGCCATGACCCCAGGTGCCACGTGGCCCTGTGGCCCTCAGCCCACAAGACGGCACTCCGTGGCCCCAGCTCCGGCCCTGCCCGGGAACCCGCCACCTGCAGCCTTACCAAGGAAGCAAGGGCTGGGACAGCCACCAAACTCTGACCTGCCAGGGAACCCCGGGGGGCCGGGGAGGAGTCAACTGCTTCAAACACCGAGTCAACAAAAACGGGATTCTTTCCCAACCTGCACCTTTTAACAAAACACAGAAGCAGGGTCCCCACACTTGGATGGAGAACAGCCTGCATCTGTGGGGAGCTGGCCCTTGGGGCCCCCACGCCAAAGAGGGGCTTTGTGCAATAGCTACTGGATCCCAAGCTTCCCACCAGAGGGGAGCATGTCAGTATTCTGCTCCGGTATTTGCCCATTTCTTTCCCAGTAAAAGCTTTCTGTTTATGTGTTTCCGCGGCGCCAGACTCCCTGGCCTGGGCTCGGTGCTTCTGAAGGGCAATGTGCCAGAATTCCAGGGGTGTGGCCGGTGACTGTCCTTGCCAGGCCTCTGCACTCCCTGTGCCCAGGAAAGCTGGAAAAACACACAGGCAGGAATGCCATGCAAGAGGGAACCAGGGGAAGGGTGAGGGTGAAAGTCCCGTCGGCAGCAACTGCTAACGAGCTCTGGCTCCAGATGCCCCCACTGCACGGACCTGGGTTCTGGGCTCAGGAAGGCCGCTGCGCAGCTTCCACCACCGCTTACTTGACCTGCACACCCCACACCAGCGGGCTCAGGCCACTGGGTCTTCCCAAACTTCTGGAGTCAGAGAAGAGAGGTCAGGCCCCTACTGTTGTCCATAACCTGCATCCTGACCCCTCAGTCTTTTCCCCATCGTGTGCCAGGCTGTCCGGGAGGAAATCCTCACCCCGCCGCTCACCAGCTGTGTGAATGCGGGTTAGTGATTCGACCTCCTCGAGCCACATTTCCTCCCCTCCGAGACTTCGCTAACCCCGGTAGCTGCCTCCTGGGGTGAGCTTGTGAGGAGAAATTGAGATGACCTACAGCAAGCACTTGGCACAGTACTGGGCATATCCTAAGAGCTCTGGAGATATGAACCATCGTCATTATCTGCCCCTCTGAACAAGAGCAACATGGACCCATTTTAAGGATTGGCCCTGCCACAATGTAACACCACCCTGCCTCCCTCCCTTCAGTTCACTTTCTCTTCCAGGTAGAGCTGCCAACCCAGGAAAGAGGTTGGGGGAGTCAAAAAGCTCTCCGTGGTACCTCCCCCTCCATCCCCGCTGGTCCCCCAGAGCCACTAGGGGTGGAGCCCTGTCTATCTAGAAAAACGGAGTGCAGAGGGGATGCCGGGCAGGTGGGAGAAACTCTGGCTGGTTTCACTTCCTGGTGTCCACTGACTTGTCTGACGGGTTTGGTTTAGGTTGAAGACCCAGAGAGGAAGTACTTCCACACAAAAGAAAAGAAATTCAAGAACCAGGCTGTACCCACCCCACAAGAACGGGATTCAGAATAAGATTCAGAATAACAATGGTAACGATGAGGATGGTGAAGGTGGCAGGTGATGATCAGGTTGGCTGAAATTCCCTGAAGGCTTATGTGTGCTTGGTCACTGCCTAAAGCATTTTTTTTTTTAAAGATTTTATTTATTTGAGGGGGGGGCAGGGAGGGCACAGAGGAAGAGTGAGAGGGAGAAGCAGTCTCCCCACTGAGCAGAGTCCGATGTGAGGTTAGATCCCAGGACCCCAGGATCATGACCTGAGCCGAAGGCAGACGCTTCACCAACTGAGCCACCCAGGCGCACCAAGCCTAAAGCATTCTGATGCAGGTGATTTTGTTTGATCACAACAGCCTCAGTGCCATGGGTACCATTATTATCCCTATTTTAGAGATGAGGAAATTGAGCCTTAGCGACACTGGGTCACTTTCCTAAGTTCAACCAGCTAGAAAGTAGCAGAGCCAGCCTCTGGGCCCAGCCCACCCAGCTGCAGAGCCCCTGCCCGCCACACCCAGGCCCTGAAGCCTCCCAGCTGCAGTGCAGATAAGGCTCCCATCCCATTATCCTCCATCAACCGATCTTAGATCCCACACCCAAAACTGTCTTAAAATCACCTCCCTGTGAGTGGGTGGAGCCCGAAGAAGTAAGAGCTAGGCTGGGGCCCAACTAGGTCTCCCTCCCAGAAGGAAAACAGGGAAGGTGGGAGGGACCCAGATGGGAAACCCTGCCCTTTTCAGTCCAGGCACCAAGAGCTGGAGGGGCCCCAGGAAGCCCTCAATCGAGGAGATGCTCAACAGCGGGGCAGCCCAATTCCCATGGGCCTCTCCCTTAAGCAAGTTTACATCAGCACTAAGAATGTCCCTTCCTGAGGCTGTGCCTCTTTGCTAGGAGATTCTGGCTCCCTGGTCTGGCTGCCAAGAGGTGGCGACCATGGGCCATTTCTTTGGCATTCTCCTCCTCCTAACTGCTGAGCCCAAATAAGATGCCATCCTTGCGCTGCTGGGAAGGCTTACTCCTTCCCACTTGGCAGTAAACTGGCCCACGCAGAGCCCCACCACTAATGGCTCCCCACGGCAGTCCTGGGCAGGCTTTGGTCCCACTCAGCTCAACAAATCAGATCGGCTCCAGCGCGACAGCAGCCTGGCACACTCCCAGCACGGGTCTTCTAGGGAAGAGAGGCAGGGAGAGGAAGCAGCAATCCCCCCATTGTGGGAAAGAACAAAAAGAGAGGTACAGCAATGGTGGCCATGGAAGGGGAGGGCAGCAGGCTGTCTGCGCCCTGAAGGGCATCTGGCTATCACAGGTCTCCATTCCTGCCACCAGGCCCACTGGAACAAGCCACCCCCAAGTCTGCCTGCGCTCACTGCTGCACCGATTTCCCAGCTTCATCAGGCCTCCCCTGACTCTGGCCTCTACTCCACAGGAGCCTCTCGCTTCCTGCAAAGGTCCACACTCAAGATCTGCGCATTTTACCGGCTATTATGCCTTATCAGAAACCACAGTAGAGCCCCGGGTACAAGAATCTCATTAGCAAAACCTGGCAGAGAGCACATAAAACACTCTTCTCCTAAATCTGTTTTCTCAAGCATTAACGTTCAAGAGCAACCTACAGTAAAAATCTTCACGACATAGTTGCCTGTGGGTAACACAACTTCCAGACCCAAAAACTGAGGACAATTTTGTTCTCAAAAGTAGTCTCCTCACCCTCCTCAGGACCTGCTGCCTGCCATGAAACACCGTCCCCTGGTCCTACCTCTTCCGTGGTCTTCATGCCTGAACCTAACCTCACTCCTTACGGGGGATCCCCTCCGCCCCCAGGCCAGGCTACACCACACACACCAACAGCATTCTCCACCTCTTCCCATAATGTTCCCTTCATGATGATCATTTCCGTAGGATTTTCTGATCAGGGCCAGCAATTAACTGGAAGAGTTGGTTAAAGCCACTTTTGTGTACATGACACAAAACGTTCCCCACGCATCTCATTTTAAATGGAAACATATACGTGCACATTCCTTGGCCAATCTTTTTGCTGTAGGGCCAACGCCTTTCCTCCAAGTGTGGGGTTTGCTGGCCAGAGTTCCTATACTGGCTATTTGCTAACTGTGGTTACTATAAAGCAGAACAAGAACTTAAAAGACATCCACAGAGGGCGCCTGGGTGGCTCAGTTGGTTGGGCGACTGCCTTCGACTCAGGTCATGATCCTGGAGTCCCAGGATCGAGTCCCGCATCGGGCTCCCTGCTCAGCAGGGAGTCTGCTTCTCCCTCTGACTCTCCCCCCTCTCATGTGCTCTCTCTCTCTCATTCTCTCTCTCAAATAAATAAATAAAAAATCTTAAAAAAAAAAAAAAAAAGACATCCACAGAAATCGGCGTGTGAAATCCTGGATTTTTGCAACATGTTTCCAGTTGTCTTGCCACATCTGTTTTGACAGACATACTGAGTGATTCCAAAGTCATTCCAAAGTGGTCAAATAGGTGCTTATAGCAACAACTCCCACCACCACCACCACCCCCCCCCCCGACCCCACACTACCCCCGCCCCCTTGAAGTGTGGCAGGGAGCTTCTGAGCTCAGTCTCTGCAGCCAAGCTCCACAGCTGGGTTTAAACCCCCGAGCAGTTACTTCTTGGCTGGATGACCTTGGGTGAGTTGCTTCACCTCGGTGCCTGCTCCCCAGCTGTAAAACTGGGGTTTCGGCGATTCCTGTTGCTCCATGTTTTTATGTAACATTAAGTGTGATTATGTCAGTACAACAAGGACAAATGCCACAAACAGGTTTGGGAACAAACAGCTGACTCCTGATAAGCATCCAACTTCACTGATGGAGGAAGTAGGCGGCTGTGCTAGAGATCAGCCTGCTGGCTGGAAGCATTCAGCAACCAAGGGCATGCGTCAGTATGTTTTACGGAGGGAAACTTGAAACATCAGGTGAGCCCATGACAGTCAAGAAGGACTTTACTGAACTCGCTCATCATCTGTCTCCTCCAACCCCGGCTGCACGTTAGCCTTGGCCCGGAGGCTTTACAGAGCACGGGGCTCTGACTGCCCAGAGACTGAGCTAAGTGATACCAGGCAGGGCCCAGATGATTCTAATGAGCAGGGCTGAGGACCAGCGAGCTAGAATGGAAGCCTGGATGGGCAGGACCTGCCTCACTTGGTTCACAATGGACATGAGGTACCTCGCGCAGTTCCTGGCCACACCAAGCACTTGAATCCTAACTTTTAAGGAATAAATGGTGGCCGCTAGGTTTCCAGTTCTGCTTCCTCGCTGCCCCATCCATCACACCAGTGGGTAGGACCCAACCACATGAAGCAGCTGAGAGGCCGGCAAAGGCACTAGGGAAAAGTTAGCCTCCACAGGACCCTGGGGCCTCAATTGTGATAAAGACCTCGTTCCAGAAGGCGCCAGCTAGAGCTAGTTAACCATTCACCAGCCCCACAACACCGGAGGAAGAGAGCAGCCCGGGTGCGGCTCCAGCCCAGGGCTTCCTGGAGTCCTGGGCTTCCTGTGCTCTGGCCAGGACCTCCCAGTCCACAGGCTGGCAGCCAGACAGAGAGGAGAGGCAGGACGCAGCCACAGGCAAGGCAGACAGGTGGCCTGACACAAGGGTCCTGGATCCAGTCTCCTTCCCCACCCTACCCCAAGCCTGACTTCTCTCGGTGAGGACGCCTGAACATACTACCCTGAGCAGCCCCCAAAACGACATCACAAAAAGAACAGAACGCAGCTGAAGGGGTAAGTATGAAAGGCAGAAGGGGAAGGAGGTTGCTAGGTAACAGGCCCTAGCCCCCTTTGTTCGCTCCCGTGACAGCAATGAGGTCTGGTCAGGGCTACTTGGCCATGACAACACCTTTTCCTCCCAACAGTCAGGGTGCGGCTTGGGCCCCCAAAGTGTGGGGTCTGCAGGATTACCCCGACCGGCCCGCTCTTAGGACACGGGAGTGTTAACAGCAGAATCAGGTAGTGACTCCTTCCTTCCGCTACTCCCCTCAACTGGCTCCCGGCCCGCAGCCTGCCCACCCGAGCTGCTTCAAGATTAGCTAGTTCTTCTGTTTCCAGCTGCCTCCGGGGGAGGTTACTGAGGCCTCGGCTGGACTCAGTCCGCTTCTTGACTCTGATGCTGATCTCTCAAAATGCTTCCCAAATGTTTGGCAGTTGAGGCAGGGAAAACAGCAAGGATCTGTAGCGGTGCGTTTTAGATTCTAGCTGAGTAGATCTCAGGGATGGGAAAGTTCTTGCTCACACCAGGGCGTCGAGCCCAGCATCCCTGCAGAGGTGGGACAGCTGGTCTGAGACTGCTCCAGAGGATGAAGTGGGGGTGGACAGCAGCTCCTGGGACAGGGCCTTGGAGAGGCCCTGGCACTCAAGGCCTCTGTCCCCTCTTTTCCAGGTTCACATGGACAAACTGACAAACCAGAAGCTCATGTGGAATGATGAGTTCTGGCAGAATCCATGGGACCAGGGAGGCCTGGCAGTGATCAGCTTATTCATCACCATGATCCTGTTTCTCATTGTGTTTGCCATTATATTTGGTTTACTCCCTCCACTTAAGAAGGTCAACCGGCATGAAGAGTCGTGACCTGACTTTCTGGGGGCCAAGAAGGGGCCCACCTGTTAACTCTCAAAACACCATGTACCTTTTCTTCAAAGCCCTTTTAAGAGTCTGCAATTATACATACATGTTAACGTAATTAATTAATTAACTAATGTGATTGTCTAATAAGTGCCTGTCTTCCCCATTGAACAGAACACCACAAAAGCAGGGGATGGGTCTCTTTCTGCTCACCACTGTATCCCCATACCCAATGTACCTGGCGCGGAGTCCGTTTCAAACAATATTTGCTGGTTGAATAAATGAATGAATGAATAAATGATCAAACAAATGGATAGACAGACAGATGCTGGGCTGCCGGCTCCCCCAGACCACAGTCCCCAGATGACAGCACCCAGTTCAGTTGAGGCCCAAACACAAAGTTGTTCTTCTATCTCAGACAAGGTACAGAGGCCTCTAAGCTGGAAGTTGCTTCAACCTAATGACGGTTCCTTTTGACACTAAGAGACGAAGAGCACCGTCCGGAGTGAACAAATGCTTGTCACGGCCACAGCTGGACGTGGAGGAGAGCGGAGCACCGCTGGATGCCCCGCCCCGACCTCATTCATACTGACCTGAGTGTCTCTGCCACTGGTCCCAGAGATGCCCAGGTCTCCCTCACAGGGTCCCACAGCCCCCACGCACCGCAGACCACCCTACAACACCATCTTTGTAGACGTGTAACTGCCTCTGCCAAAACCGCCACACCGGCCTGGCCTTGGCAGCCAGGTGCCCTCCCTTAGCAAACAGCTGCTTTCACTTAAACCACAAACCAGGACTATTCTTAGAAAAAGAGCAAATATCTGGTGGGGAATGGGCGATACACCACTTATGCAAATAAAGAGACATTTCTTTTTCACTCAAAGAGCAATTGCACACTCAGCCACGACAGCAGTGCTTATTTCATGCCAGGCAGTCCTGGAATCAGGAGCCCTCGTACGCAGCACACGACGTAGGAGAGATGAGGCTGCGTGTGGCGCAGCGGGAGGCCCACTAACACGGAGACCCCCGGGCGCACTGAGAGGCCCCAGCTCCCCAGTAGGACACAGGAGAAATAAAGGCAGGGGCCCCTAGCAAGGCCTGGCCAGTTGCTGGGCGGCTGCAGCCCAGAGGCACATGGCAGAGCTAACCCTTCAGACAGTCCCACAGAGCCTCAGACTCATCCCAGAAAAGAACCCAGCAGGGGTATTTCCAGCAGAAGGGACTCTGACAACGAGCAAGGACACCCGGCCCTTTCATTATGAGCATTTTGCTCAAGGAGCCCGAGAGGGCCTAATTTAACAACTCCCTGTACTAGTGCCTGAAAAGGGCTCTGGTCGAGATGGCTGTGGGCAAGGGTGCCAACCACCTCTGCTGGGCATGGCTGTGCCACAAAGGCCAAAGGAGAGACTCAGAGGAGCCACCAAATCATCAGTGAGTAGGAGGGGGTGGGAATCAAAATACATAGCCCAAATAAGTACCTCTCTGGTTTCCAGAGGAGAGCCCCAAACATCTGCTAGATACCAGGTCTATGTACTTGCTCAGCTCCAGGCTTCAAAAATCTAGTCTTGCAAAAACCAAGATGGGGCATATATATGAAATGGGCATGTCACTAAAAATCGGGAGACCCAGGATTAGTGGCGTCTGTCTACTGTGAGCTTTGTGACCATGACCTCTCTGGGCATCGGTCTGTTCATCTCTAGGTCTGAAGCAATCACTTCTGCCTCATCTACCTCACAGGTAGACCAATATGAGTTTTTCAGATCAAAGGGCTGCATGCATGCAAAGTGCTCCCAGCTCGTCCAGAATCATCCCAGCTGTCCCTCGTGTCCCGAACCTGTCCTGCCACAACCTGCCTGTCACTGAGCAGCCATCAGGCTCTTTCAAGCCTCTGCCACAAGCGCATACAGATAAAACAGAGAAGTGGATTCCAAGTAGGCGGGCTGGTGTTACGATAGAAAAGCTGACTTCTCTCCAAGCTTATTATCCACCCCCAAGAGATACGGTAGGTCACATGGCTCTTTTTGGGTCCAGGATAAAAGTGAATCCTACTCAAGTGAAGCCAGTGGTCCAGCTCAGTGTCAAGTGATGACCACAATGCTAATGGCTCAGAACCAATCACATGATTCATGACAGGGTCACTCATGGGACCATCTACTCCAGAAGTGGATGGAGTGGGGTGAACGGATGACCACCCAAAATACTGAATGAGTCTTCACACTGCTAGTTTCTGGGGCCTTCCTGGCAAGGATACGGACTTCCAGACTGCCTGATAGGAAATGCCCCACACAGTAGCCTTCAGCAGGCAGCATGCCTTGGTGGCCCAACAGCTGCCCTACATTAGCTGGTTAACTAGTAGGCGCTCCGGGGGCAGGGGGGAGATCTCACTAACCCATTGCTCTACATGTTAAATAAGTCACTCACCCCAGTGCTTCACAGAAGGTCACCAGGGCATCAAAGGCCAAGACAGCAGCTTTATCAGATGCTTTGTTCCCTCTCTTTTCCTGGAGACAAGAAAAGACCACTTAGCAAAAGTCTTACATAGCTGAACTACCTTGCAGCCTCAACAATGATGAGGGAGAAAAATATCAAATGACAGTAAGAAAGCCATTTACAAAATGGTGTCCCCAAACCAAACCATGCATCAGAATCACCCGGATAACTTTATTTTTTATTTTTTATTTTTAAAGATTTTATTTTCAAGCAACATCCACACCGAACAAGGGGCTTGAACTCACAGTCCCGAGCTCAAGAGTCACGTGCTCTACTGACTGAGCCAGCCAGGCATCCCCCACCTGGATAACTTTCAAAAAGTGACCTAGAGCCCACACCCAGACTACTGAATTGAACTTTCTGGAACGGGAGCTTTGGGGAGTTTATTTTCAAAAAGCTGCTCAGGTGATTCTCATACAAAGGGCCCAGGGACTGGCATTTGGGAACCATATATAATATGATCCATATTTTCCTTTAAGATTTTATTTTTAAGTAATCTCTACACCCAACGTGGGGCTCGAACGTACAACCCTGAGATCAAGAGTCGCGTGCTCCACCAACTAAGCCAACCAGGTGTCTCAATATATGTGTCCAATTTAATAGTAAATATACGCACAGGTGTATTTAGATTTGAAGGGACACACATACCTCTGTGTGTACACAAGGATATATACTACAATGTGAGCAGTGATTTCTTCTGAGTGCTGGGATTATGCATTATTTGCCTTTTTGTACATGTCTATTCGTCAAAGTTTCCTTTCAAAAAATTGAAATTTTTAAAAATACAGAAAAATACACAGAGAAGGAATGAAAATATAACAGACCCTGGTATATGAGATCTCGTTTATCGGTTTTCTGCTTCTGGAAGGTGAATGAATCATCCCCACCACCTAAACACACATAAATACACCTACTGCCTCTCCCTTCATTCTGCCAATCTGTTTATATCACAGTTTCTTCTGAAATCATAATTTTCCTTATGGTGAGGAAACAACAGCAACATCATTCAGAGCTAAACCATGTGACTACATTTTTACATTTCTCATGATCACATATCCTTTCTTGTACAACTTTGTTCTCCCAAAATTAACAGCTGTTTTTTCACTTAGATTTTAGTGTATTACTACGTCACCCCCAAATGCTGTGATATAATAAAAAATTCATGTCAACAGGGGCCAAAGATGGCAGGTTCCACTTCTACTTTTAGAAACTTCCCCCCTGGAGCCTTCTATCCCCCCTGGTTCAACTTGAACTGCCCCTCCCTCAGCCTGGCGCACAGCTGAGACCACCCTTCCATGGCGCCCCAGGACATTCCTTTTGCCTGGCTCGGGTCAGATCTCTATCTTTCTCTGAAAATACATACTGACTCTGTGTAGACTGCGGTTATTTTGGGGAGGGGGCTGGTAAGTTAAACTGCCCATTTTTCTATTTTGAAAATCGTAAAAAGTCCCCCCCTCCCATCTGATTATAGGAATGCATGTGCCCAAAATGGCTGAGAATCAGTACAAGACAGGCAAAAGCTGCAAAACTAAGAGCATGCAACAGGGTCTAAGAGAAAGTCTCAGAAATACCCCAAGTGGCAACAAGGAATGTTTGGCTGGAATCTGCATTTCTTTTCAGTCATCTTTGTCCTTTGCTCCATGTTTAAGGAAGCACATGAACTGAGATTTCCCTTTTTGTCCAGACACTTCTCTGCACAGCTCACCCACCTGTAACCTGGCCTCCCACCGATGTCTGCAGCTCTCTCAGGTAATCGCCCCAGACGGTGCCAGCTGCTTCCTCATCAAAGCAAGCAAAAGCATTTTTGAGGACATCTTCCGGATCTGTGCCATTTAGCTTTTCACCAAACACAGTGAGAAACATGGTGAAATTTATGGGCCCCACAGCCTCATTTATCATGGCATCCAGATGCTCAACAGTTGGATTTTTCCCCAGGGAGGCCAGCATAGCATACAAATCTTCCTTGTCAGTGAAACCCTCCCTGCTCTGATCAATCACGTTGAAGGCCTCTTCGAATTTCTGAATCTGTGACTGGTCAAACATGGCGAAAACGTTGGATGTTGAGCACTGGGGGTGCTTCTCGGTGGTCCTGGTCTTTGCCCCTTTTGTTGGGACATGGTGGCGGTTAAATCCCTGCCCAGCCGGGAGAATATGAGCACTTCGGTTAACCCCCTCCGTGCCGCTATCAACACCCTTCTACTCCCAGAGCCTGTAAAGACCAACACTTCCAAAGTCCGATGTCTGCTTAGCAAACCGGAAGCTATAAATGTCTTTAACCTGTCTTCACACTTAACTGGCTGGCTGGGTAGGAAATTCTAGGTTGGAAATGGTTTATCTAGAATTAGAAGGCATTGCCTCATCGTTTCTCATTTCTGATATTATGATGGAGAAAATTGGTGCTGTTCTGGCTCCCAGCCCTCCACTATCACCTCCCTGGAGGCTTTCTGGATCTTCTCTTTGTCTTACATATCTTATTGATAAGCCTAGTGTGAGCTCTTATAACTCACTGTGTAGGGGCGCCTGGGTGGCTCAGTCGTTAAGCGTCTGCCTTCGGCTCAAGTCATGATCCCGGGGTCCTGGGATTGAGCCCCACATCAGGCTCCCTGCTCAGCGGGAAGCCTGCTTCTCCCTCTCCCCCTGCTTGTGTTCCTGCTCTCGCTGTGTCTCTCTCTGTCAAATAAAGAAATAAAATCTTAAAAAAAAAAAATAACTCACTGTGTAAGTTTTGAATAAATATCTTATACCTAATCACCTTACCAAAATCTCGTCTAATTTGAATTTCAGATAAAAGGGACCAGTTAATCACGCCCCCTTCATTCCTGGCAAAGTACCAGGTCCACGCAAGGCCCCTTCTTTCCCCATCCCAACTTGTACTCCCCTCCCCGTTCATTCATTCATTCATCTAGTCAAAAAACGTTAAGCACTTACTATGTTCCCAGCACTGTCTGGCCATTACAGATCCACAGGAAACAAGAGGGCCCTGCTCTCATGGAACTTACACTTCAACAGAGCAGACAGGGAATGAGCAAATCTCTAACGTCACACAGTACATGATTTCTTTTTCCAAAAGCAGAAGAGCCCTCCTGGGCGCTCAGCTATGCTTGTGAGGCCCATGGTGAGCACGTACTGTAATTTCATCATTGCTCGTGGCCGGGTATTCAGTTTGTTCCCCAGTGTCAGTCCTCATGACCAATTCTACCATGCAGGCCCTCCAGCACATGAGCTTTTATTTCAGGTGATTCGGTCCCAGAAACACGGTATCTGGGGCAAAGGGTGTATTAAAGCGTAATAGGGGGGCTGCCTGGGTGGCTGTCAGTTGAGCATCTGACTCTTGATTTCAGCTCAGGTCATGATCTCAGGGTCCTGGGACCGAGCCCCACATCGGGCTCCGCGCTCAGCACAGAGTCTTCTTGTCCCTCTCCCTCTGCCCCTCCCCCAGCTCATGCTCACTCTCTCAAATAAATAAAATCTTTAAAAAAAATAAAGTGTAATAGATATTTCTAGAATATTTCTAGATATTTCTAGAATTTCTAGAATATTTCCCTCCAAAAGCTTTCTTCTTCTCCAGGCAAAGTGCAGGCCCTCTCCTGCACTTGCTCACTAGCCACGAGTGTTAGAGCCCCTTTGCACATGTGTCATTTTACTGTAATTTTCATTCACCTGATTACTATTGAATTTGAACATCTTTGGACATGCCGTTTGGATGAGCTTTTCTGGGAACTTGCTTTCACACACTGCTTTTTCCTGTCAGTTGGTGAAATCTCTCCATTTACCCTCAACTTCAACCTCTGGTTTGCCTTCTACGGTAACCAGTTTTTCAGATTTGCGGTTTATGTACCGGCTTTGTTTATGATATCTTTTGCTGCCTACATTTTTTTTCATGGGTTCAGGATTTTAGAAGTTCAATCACTTGGAGCCCCTGCCCTAAGAGGAAACCACCCTTAAAAGGATTTTACACCACCCTGGAAGGAACCCTCCATCCTTTCCCATATGATAGATGACAAACACCTGATTGGGTGACAGGCGCAGGGAGGGTTAATCAGATTAAAACAGCCCACCAACAAGCCCATAAAAAATCCCAAGACTTAGAAATTCCAGTGGAAACCCTCTCGGGTCCCCTCCCTCCCTGGGAGCTTTGTACTATCACTTTGTTAATCACTCAATAAACCTTGCTTTGCTGCCCTCCCATCCCCCCAAAAAAGGTTCAAGAACGTTAATTCAAATACTTCTTTTTTTAAAAGATGGCTTTCTGAATTTCTAATTTTCATTACAAAACTATTTCGAGCCCTAGGTTATACACTGGAATAAAGCGTCTTGTAAGATACTGCTTTTCACTTGTAGGTCCTTAAATCTTTTATATAAGGTGCCAAACGGGGCACTTTCATTTTATTCCAGAGGGATGCCAGCACCACCTACTAGACCGTCCCTTCATTTTCCATTAAATTGAGCTGTCTGCTTCATCACATAGTAAACTCTCATGTGCTCTGGGCCTTATTTCTAATTCCCTTGTCTGGGCCACTCCTTGTTGCTGTATTACGTGGATCTGGTTACAGCAAAACCACAGCACATTCTGACACTGGGTTAAGCTCGAGCCCTTCACCATTCTTCCCCTTCAGACTTTTCCTGGCTGTTCTCGGGCACTTATTCTTTCACATAAGTTCTACGATTCCACTTCCCAGTAGAGATCTTTTGGGATTTCAACTGGAACTTCATTTATATTAACTCTGAGGAGAATTGACAGTTTTATGTCTTCCCACTCAGTTTTTGTAACTACTCAGAGCTTGTTTTCTTTCCACAAGATATTGGTTTTCTTCATTTAAATCAGTAGTTCTCATCCCTGGCTGCATGTTAAAACCAACTGGGGAGGGGTTTTGTTTGTTTGCTTGTTTTTTTAAGTCTCTTGTTAAAGCCAGTAACATTTACGTCTAGATATTCTGTAAGTTCTATTCTTGCAAATTAAGTACTTTTTTCATTTCCATTCCTAGGCATTCATGGTCGTGTGGAGAAAAGCTAGGCTTTTTAAAATATTTCCCTTATATTTAGCCATCTTGCCAGGTTTTCTTACGAATTCTAATAGATTTCCAGTAGAGTCTGGGGTTTTCTAGGCAGACATTTGTTGACATTTCTACCTTGTTTTCTATTCTTTCTGTCCCTGTGGGTTTATACATTTTTTGTCCTTTTAATGTCATTTTGGCAAAGATCAGATATAATACTTGCATACAATATTTCTTTTTTTGGCATTCAATATTTCTTATAAGGAGAAGTCTACATGTATCCATTTGCAACTTCATAAATGATGCTTTGGGGGACTTGATCCTTCTTGGTTAATATAGAATTCCTGTGTCATTTTTAACTGCTTTAGACCATTCCAGTGTGTGACTAACCCCCCGTTTACTTATCCAATACCCTACAGAGGAAGAGTTCATTATGACAGAGCTGCAGCAAACACCTCCACACATCCTTGTGCACATGACAGTTTGTTTATCTAGAAGTGGAATTACTGAATCACAGAGCACCAGTACCCTCCCATTGCATGTATCACCTCGTCTCTCTTCAAAGCAGTCATACCAGTTCATGTTCCTTACAACACCATGGGTTCCCCTTTCCCCACATCCTTGCCAACAGTAATTATAAAGACGTTGTACATTTTGCCAGTATGATGTGTATCAAGTGACAGCTCACTATCTCCTTTGCATTTCTCTGATTCCCAAGGGAGGCTGAGCAACTCTTCATACCTTTATTAGATATTCTGGTTCCCTCTTCTGTGAAATTCATACTTTTTGCTCTGCAGCTGTTTGCCTTTTATAGATTCACCTGTAGGAGTTCTCAATGATTACGTACTCAATCATACATATTGCAAATACCCTCCCCAACAATGGCTCATTTTTTCACCTTGTTTATGGTATCTTTCGTTACACAGAAATTTTTAGTTTGAATTTAGTCAAATAGATCATGTCTTCCTTGATGACTTCCACTTTTAAAATCTTGACATGCTCTTCCCTTTGTCGAGGAAATAAAATATTTTCCCCCAATTTTACTTTTTTTTTTTTGAGGTTTTTACTCCACCTGTAATTCACATGTGTATGGTACAGGAGGTAAGTACCTGATTTTATCTTTTTCCAGCACTATCAACAGTGCATCCTTTTCCTGTTGATATTTTATGTCACCTATCATACATCAAGCTCATTTACGTACTTGGGTCTATTTCTAGGCTCTCTGTAAAGCATGTACAACCAGTAAAAAAAAAAAAAAAAAAAAAAAGGCTGAGAACATAAACAAAGAACTTTCAACAATATGGGAAAACGCTTATGTAACAATGCTAATTAAAACAAGGCAGGATTGGGACGCCTGGGTGACTCAGTTGGTTAAGTGTGTGACTCTTGATTTTGGCTCAGGTTATGATCTCAGGGTTGTGGAGCCTGCTTAAGATTCTCTCTCCTTTTCCCTCTGCCCCTGCCCCCCCCAAACAAAACAAAACCAAAAAAACCACAAGGCAGGATTGATCTTGGCTATGTAAAATAACAGGCACACAAGAGATCGCACTAAGATACACTAAATATAAAGGAAAGAGTCTAACCTAGCTGTTGCAAGATGCCTATTCACCAGTACACCATTCCCCCTGCTGCTATACCTTCTAGCCCCAGGAGCAACCCTGTAGCTTACAGAAGCTCCACCTGGGTTCAGAAATAAGCTGCATGAAACTGGAGAGCGAGGGGTTTGGACGGAAAGGGCTCCTGCTGCCCAGGATTTACCTGGAGTTTTGCTACTTCCTTCCTGATCAGGAAACTGACTTGGTCCCGGTCATTCCTGGAGTAATAGAGACGGCACCAGGAAGGCTTCCCGTCCCTGCCTGCCCGGCCAGACTCTTGGTAGTACCCAGCCATAGACTTGGCAATATTCCAGTGGGCAACAAACCTGTAGGATCCAAAGGGACAAGCAGCGTGAGCTGTGGCAGAGGAGCTGAGGGGAGGAGCGATCAGTGTCAGGGAAGCAGGGCTCTCGACAGTGACCAGGAGCAGGGAGGCTAGCAGGTTTCAGAGTAAATGTGGCCAAGACCCCCACATCCCATCCCTGCCACGGAGGGGCCCAAGTTAGAGGCCACAGCAGAGTTAAGGGGGGCAATTCCAGCACATATGAGAAACCAAAAACACTCAACAGTCCCCGCCCAGAGGAAAAAGGACTGGGCTTAAAGAAATAAGGTAAGGCCTCTAATGAGCAGCACAACCTCGAGTAAATCTCTTTAACCTCTTTGAAGAGAGAGGGAGGCATAACATTATTGAATACCTACTATGGGCCAGTTTATCTATTTGTCTCATTTAACTGTAGTTACTATCAGGTGAGATAACTCCATTTTACAGATAATGAAATGATCAGGAAAATGTGTACAAGGTGACATAGCAAGGGGACAGTGGAGCTAGGACTTGGGCCTAGCTGCGTCTGACTTCAAATCTGGGCCCTTACAAGCCACAGCCAACCCAGGGTCCAAACTCTGATTCCAAAACCTGTGTTTTCGTAATGTAAGCACATAGACTCATTCCTCCCCTGACCAACTCAGCTTCCCTGTGAGTCTTAACGAGATCATGTATGCAAAAGTGCTCTGCAAATCATACAAGGCATTATTGTTGGTGTTAATCAGAGCAAAGGGCTTCAGGCTGTAGCTGAAAATGGTTCTGGAAGGTTAGGTGGGGCTAGAGATAAAAGACTTCCCAACAGTTGCCAGGGTGGGTCTAGGAGGCTGGGATGCACTCTCTCTTCTGGACTGTCAGTAAGCAGTAACAAGGAATGCTGGGAATAAGACATTGCCTTTGATTTCCCACAGGGGGCAGTTTAAGATAGTTATTCCACCCCCTCACAGGGACCCTGTGCTAGATGTGAGGGATCTGGGCTGCGTTAATGGATGGGCCTGATGGCTGCGTGCTGCCCTCTACTGGGAGATGGCAGAACCCGGCTGGGCAGTCACCAGGAGAGTGGGCTGTGTAGCACTTGTCACCATGTGGGCTATGCACTGGGGATTCTGTCTTGGGGCCTCCTTCCCCTCTGGCCCTAGAAGGAGGTCCTTGAGGCAGAGAACTAGGCAGCCCATTTGAGCCAGGCCCCGACTGGGAAGGTAAGGCAAGAACCGTCACTCACCTGACATTGGCTTTGTCCACTCCCATCCCAAAACTAATGGTTGCAACAATGACCGGGACCTTCTCCTCCATCCACTCATTCTGCACCAGCGTTCTTTCGGAAGCCTTCAGCCCTATGACAGAGGGGAAGGTGGCAAAAGGAACCCGTTATTTCCCTTGGAATCTACCTTGGGTTTGATACTGCGTTGGGCGCTATACACACACCCCGAATCCATCACTTACCACCTGTGTGGCCTTGGGCCATGCACTTAACCTCAAAAAGACCCTAGCCTGTGTGGAGCACATAGCACTCAATAAGCATTAAAGCCCAGATTCAAACAACCCAAGTCCACTGGCCTCCAAAACCTGTGCTCTTTCCACAACACCAATAGAACCCAGTGGGCTTCTAAAAACTCATCATCTGCTGCTGGGAGGGCACAGGGTGAGAAAAAAGAATTCAGGAGCCATAGTTCTCATTTTAGATCTCATTTGTGTTCAGACTCCTTTTTACGGATGTAAGGGAATTGCTTTAGCTCTGCCTGGGTATCTGGAAAAAGATGACAGACCATCTGATTATCCAGGATCCTTAAAGAACAAGAGACCCACCGAGAGGCTTCGGAGATAGAAGTGACCACATGGCCCAGGCGCCCCTTACCTGCATGGTAAGCCTTGGCACTCACACCCCTGTAACTGAGCTCTGTCGCCAGCTGTTCACAAGCCTCTCGGGTCCTGCAGTAGACAATGCCGCAGCCAGATACCAACTGAACGAGGAGACGTGGGAAGAGAGTGCGCATTAAGAACAGAACAATCTGCCCATTTTACTGTGGCCTCCTTTAAAAGAAGCTCTCGCTCTTTCTCCTGTCAGCCTCACAGGTTCCTCTGAGGCAGGCCACCAGCAGAGCTCTGACACTGCAACAAAGCAACTCATCTAACTCCTCTGCTTCCTGTGCTGAAACCTTGGATAGGTCTGCAAAGGCCTCACTCAGGGGTTGGCTGCTCATCTCCCAGAGAAGAATTCCAGGACAAGGGAACTCCACTAAGGGGAATAATGCCAGGAAACCAAAGGAACAACTCTCTGTGCACAAGTTTTAAGAAGCTTCAGCTAGTTCTAAGCAAAGGTCCTAGAAAACCAATTTCCATCTCTATGCTGCAGATACCACCCACTGCTCTTGAGCACCTTGGCCTCCCAGCCTTAGGGCCCTCACCCCTTTATCAGCCTTCTGTCCAAGAGCCTTAAGGCAGAAATCCCTCAGGTTCCCATAGGGATCTGAAAGCAGTTCTTTGAACTGCACATCATAGAACAGGTTGGCCCGAAAGCAGGGAGTCTTGAAGGTGGCAACCGGCTGCTTCAGGTGCAGGGCAGCAAACACATCCTCTCGGACTTGCAGGGTGGCTGTGGCAGTCAGAGCCACGCACGGGGCATGTGCCAGGCGTGAACGGAGGGTGCCCAGACGCAAGTAGTCAGGACGGAAGTCGTGCCCCCACTGAGAAACACAATGAGCTTCGTCCACCACCAGGTAGGAGAGCAAGCGGCGGGACACCAGTGAGTTCAGGGTGGGCTGGAAGGAGGCTGAAGCCGCCATCTCCGGCGTGATGTACAGAAGTTTGGTCTGTGGCTTTTCTTGTTCTAGATCAGAGAGCAGCTCCTTTTTCTCCTGTGCCGAGAGCTTGGAGTTCAGGGAACTCACTCGTACCTTCAGGGTCAGCAAGTGGTCCACCTGGTCCTGAGGGAAGAAAGGAAACAGGCCACCGAGGGGAGGACCCGGTAGTCAATGTCACCTTGGCTCACCGGGCATTTCCCAGCCATAAACGTCCTCCTCCCAACCTCCAAGTTCTTCTCTGTGCATACAACAAGGACAGGAGGCGAACTGCCTGAGAGCACAGGCTCTGGAGGCAGATGGTCCTGGCTCATTTCTGGCTCACTGGATCACCACAGGCTCTTTGGCTGGCTCTTAGCCTCTAAGACTCTGTTCATTCTCCCTCTCTCTCTCTCTCTCTCTATCCTGTAAAACCGGTAACTACCTAACAGGATAGTTGTTAGCATTAAATGAAATTTTACACTGCAAAGGTGAAGTGAATGCACATAAAGCACTGAGCACAAAGCCTGAGACCTCGTGAAACTCACGAAGCACTGTTCCTGCCATTCCATTTCTCTTCATGGTGGATGGCTCTTAACCGCACGGCCACACTTCCTCATTTCTGATTCTGTCAGCCCATCTGCAGGCCTTAAATATAGCCAGAGGTGCAGAGCAGATGTTGACAATGTCCCAACCCGTTTATATCAATTTTGCTTTCTATCCATCTGCATCTTTTAACCTGTCAAGAGTACACACGTGTGTCCATGTCCACGAGTAATTGTCTATGTGTATACAGATCCATTTCCATACTCCTCTGGGTGAAAAGTAACAAAAGAGGGTGAGAGACCTCAGGCCATCAAGACACAGAGACTCATTCATGACCCTATCACCCTGATATCCACCAGTAGAGCCCCCACATTTGGGCAATTCAGAAACCCAATACAGAAAGGGAGATAGGCAAATCGAAGAAAAGGCAAAAGACCAAACAAATGAGAAGTGACATTTCCAGCAGAAAACAAAACAAAACAAAACAAGAAAACTTTCCCCTAAACTTTTTGGGCTACCATCTTCACTCCCCTAAGCCTCACCTGAATCAAAGCAATGAGTGGAGAGATTACGATGGTAATGCCTTTGGCCAACAGAGCAGGGAGCTGATAGCAAAGGGATTTTCCTGCCCCTGTGGGCATGCACACAAAGACATCCTTGTCACCTGCAAAAAGAAAACACAACAACACTTAATGGTTCCTGCCTAGGGGCACCTGGGTGGCTCAGGCGGTTAAGTGTCTGACTCCTGATTTCAGCTCAGGTCATGATCTCAGGGTCGTGAGTTCGAGCCCAGCCTCACTTCAAGCTCTGCGCTCAGTGAGGAGTCTGCCTGAGATTCTCTCCTTCTCCCTCTGCCCCTCCCCACACTCGTACACGAGCTCGTTCTCTCTCGCTCTCATATAAATAAATAAAGCTTTAAAAAAAAATAGATAGGGCGCCTGGGTGGCTCAGTCGTTAAGCGTCTGCCTTCGGCTCAGGTCATGATCCCAGGGTCCTGGGATCGAGTCCCACATCGGGCTCCCTGCTCGGCAGGAAATTAATGCTAATTTCCTTCCCATCCTTCCTGTGTAAAGGGCAGAGATCCAGAGAGATTTGGAAATGGGCACAAACCATTTCCAGTAATGGCAATAACAACCACGAGGGTGAGAAGTCTGAGTCTGTTGGGATATGGATGATTGAATTAAACAGCCATAAACGTTGAATACTTCTAGATGAGTGTATATAGCTGTGGAGACATGGAAGCAACATCACTTAGAGGTCTTTGGTTTGTAAGTGTTATAATGTAATTAATATTACATTGTTGCTTTCCTCTTGAGAAGCTCCATTTGCCAATATATCTCAAGTTTATAATATTATGACTCTTTTCTTCCCTATTTAGGACCCAGGTCACTCAATCTTCAACAAAGGGCTTAGAAGGTCAGTGACTGGATTAGGCTATTCCTGCCACTCGAGCTACTGCCTACACACAAACGAACATGAATTGAAATCTCTGAGTTGTTTTCAAAGACAATCTGCAGCACTGGCTATGAAATGTAAGAACCAGAACAGCTGGGTGATTCTGCCAATAAAACTGCAAGTTTTAAGTGACAAGTCTACAAGATTTCCAACAATTATGGACCAAGGGTGGGGAAGTAGGAAGGGTCAAAAGGAGGGCATTGGCACCTTCTGGCAATGCTACAGTACAGCCAGCACAAATGTAAACAGGTAGTTTGGCAATGTTACCTTTCACTACGGCCATGGTCGCACTCTCCTGTAAAGGTGTCTTAAAAGAGTCAAACCCAAAGACCTTCTTCAACGTGCTCCGGACTCGACGTTCAGGGTCAAAAGAAGGGCGGGTGCTCATCTTAGCGACAGACAGTGGCCAGAAGTTAAGGTAAAGGTGACGATCGTATGATTACGATGAAAACTCTGTTCCGCTTTTAAAATACTGCTTATTTTTCTCTAAGAAAATTTGCTTTATTACTCTCAAGCAATAGATTATTTCCAACTAACATAGCTCCAGATGAACAGCCTCAAGCAACACATTCCTGGGCAATTAACACCTCCACTTTTATGCTCAGGAAAATAGAAACATTGAACTATCCCATGCCATGATACAGCACAGAGCTAGAAAGCAGATCACAAGAAACACAAACTGTGTCTTTGGAATAATCTGGAGAAGATGTCATTGTTTTTCTAAGATCACCTCCTGCTCCTTTTATAAGCGCTGCTATCACGGCCATTCTTCCCCCCCCCCCCGCCCCCCGCCCCAGAGCCCCGATCCCTTCTTCCCACCTCCCAGAAGAGAGTTCATCCCTCTTCTTCCTCTAAGCCCCAGATCCGCTCTTTTCTCCCTTCCCCAGCCCAAGCCTCCCTCTCTTCACCCCAAGATATCAGAGCTGGGCGTGGGCCACCCAGGAGCGAAGGACTCTTGCCGGGTCGCTGCTGCCCGCCGATCGGGAACTACTCGAAAACCCCCATAAGCCACCCTAAACTCTGAGGAGCCAAATGGCTGGGAATCAGCGTCAGGTAAAACCCACTCAACCTTATATCTGTCGCGCAGTGATGACGTTTAGGCAGATCGGTTGCGAGGGGTGGGGCCAGGCGCAGAAACGGCCGTTTTGATTGGTTTCTGCACAGGAACCGGCGCGGGTTCTCCTGGGATAGGAAAAAGTCGGCTTTCCGCACGGAAGTCGGCTTTTTTGACGCATAGGAGTGAGGCACTCTGGGGTTGTGGGAGGAAGATGGCGGGGAAGAAGAATGTTCTGTCGTCTCTGGCAGTTTACGCGGAAGATTCAGAGCCCGAGTCCGACGGCGAGGCTGGGGTCGAAACGGCGGGCGGCGCGCCTGGTGAGGCCCGAGTAGGGAACTGGAAGGGGAGAATCTGGTGTCTGCGCGGAATGCTGCTCTCCTAGCAGGGCGGGAGGGAAGGATGGTCATTGTGCCCCAAGTGTCGGGTCCGGGAGCCGCGAAGCGCGATCGAGGCCCTGGTTGGAACAGAATAGACGCTCTGGAATAAGTATGGGCCATCGCCTTTCGTTGATTCAATTATTCTGCCGAAACTATTGAAAGTTTCCGTGCCGGGCACCGTGGGGCATAGGGATGGACCTCCGGGTTCATTGTATAATGGGGAGAGCGATGAGTAGAACGTACGTGGAGGGTGGTAAAGGTTGTGTCTTGTTAGATTTATAACTTCGCATTAGGAATGTACCCTAGAGGCATCTTGGAGCTTTTAAATATGTATGTCTGATCTCGCTGGCGACGGAGTAATTTGTAGATACGGGGTAGGATCTGGGCATATTGTGAGCTTTTTAATGCTCCTCAGTGATTCGCTTACTTTGTGAGCTGTTAAAGCCCATCAGTGATTTTGTTGCCCTACTCAGGTTGAGAATCATAGTGTTAGGAAATGGGAACAGATTTCTTTGGGATCATAGAGAGGACAGCAAGTTACCTAACATATCTGGGCCTTCCTTTCTTCATTTGGAGGTTAGCTGCTCTCAGTTTTGTGTGGTGTCTTCCAGTCAGGAGGTTCTCTGGTGGCTTCCCAGTACTTCGTAGCATTTTATATTTTTTGTTGTTGGTTGTTTTGGTTTAAAGGTAGAAGAAGATTTTGCTTCTGGAGTAGATATGATTGGTAGCCCCTCTGAGGGCCCCAGTTAAAGCTCCTGTTCCTAGGGGAGGACACACAAAAATGAGGGCAACAGAGTCCTTGTCCTTGTCTGAGAAGACAAGTTCTGGTGTCTCTGATACAAGGTAGAGATACCCATATCAAAAGAGGTTTTCAGACAACGTGCAACAGTAGTAGTTCAGAAGGCTTCAATTGGCATACTAGGTGGATGGGAAGCATGAAAGAAAGAATTTAGCATTTGGTTTTCTTCCATGTTCTTTTAATGATTTTATCCACTAAATTGTGGTCTTTCCAAAGGCAGATTCTGGATCTATAGTCACTTAGATGAGATTTAGGCACCCCTTTGATCTTCAGGGGTAGTTCTGGTCACTCAAATAACCGAAATGTTGTCTTGCATTTTTGTATGCCTTCATTCATTTTTCTTTTTTCCTCTGTTTCAGAGGAGAAAGGTGGATTAGTATCTGATGCCTATGGAGAGGATGACTTTTCTCGGCTCGGAGGTGATGAAGATGGTTATGAAGAAGAAGAGGATGAGAACAGCAAACAGTCGGTAAGTAAATCTGTTCCAAAATCCAGAGTTGCTCAAAGCACCATTTCATTTGTCAGAAATCTTCGAACTGTACCGACAGTGTTCCATTCCACAGCTAAAGTCATTCCCCTCCCTTCCCCCGCTTTTTGTTTGGTATCAGTTGAGGAAACTGGGGTGGATATCAGTGCTCTGTTTGAAAACGAAAGTTGTTTTCATCTGGACCATTTTGTATTAACTTTTGAATTGAAATTTGGGGGAAGAGATAATGGACTATTTTATTTAACTGAGATATGTTTCATGTTGGTTTTCCCTGTTAAGATAGTTTATTCCGTTTGTAACAATGCATTCATGCTAACTGATGTATCATTTATATCTGCAATCAACTCTGTATTATTTTTAATCTTGGTTGGTTTATTCAAATCTTTCAGCTTATCAAAAAGATTAGGAAGGGAAATTTTTTTTTTTTTTTGGAAGGGAAATTATATAGTTTTTTGTTTGTGGTTTTACCCTTCTTAACTTCTTTCTTGATATTTTACTTGAAGCTTTTTATCAGAGTGCCCGCGGTTCTTGAACACAAATCTTCAGAGTGCCCGCGGTTCTTGAACACAAATCTTGCCTGATGTTTAGTATGTGCTGGCAACAAAGAAAAGAGAACTTTGTCTTAACTAACCAGAAAGCCTTTGGATACACTATTGCCTGAGCCTCAGGAGCCAGAATTTAAAAGTTTGGAGAGAAAGCAAGGATTTAACCTGGTGCTTAGCACAAAGACATACATAGTGAAATCTGGATATAGAATCTGGATATTCAGCAGTATCTTTAACTGAGATACTCAATGTACTCTATTATTTGTTTGAAAGTTTTCTTATGTATTGATATTTAAATATTAGCGTTAAAAAACTTTCTAAGTAAAACAAAAAAGCATTTTGTATTGTATGCTCTTTTGGAAGATATTTTCACGTCCTTAGCCCCACCATTAATGCTGATAATTCAGAATTGACTAAAATAGTTTAGAAAAGCTTTGCAAATTGTTTTCTTTTCTTGATTTTTCTTAAGTGCACACATACTGGCTTAACACCGTAACTGTTTTCTTAGTAAATGTGTATGGTGTGTCTCTGAAGTGTTGTTCCACATTACTTTGCTTAGAATTTTCATCATATATAAGCTTTATATCATTCTACTAAAATCCTCTCATCAAATCCCAATATAGACATTCTAAAATGTGATTGTATTTGGCTGAGCTACATCTCTGATTATTTGGCTTGATTGATTTCATTTTGAGGAAATCATGGAGATTGCATTTAAACCTTTGGGCTCACTGGCAACTGACAGGACAGTTAAATCTCAAAGCCATCAGTATAGTGTGTTCCAGTCTCGCAGGTGATGTCTATATTAACATCTGGGGCGCTACTTAATGTTTGGGTTAAAGCGTAGCTCGATTGAGAAAAGCAATTTCAAATGAAACTTAATTTTTTCCTGGGTGTTAAGTTAAAGGCTCTTGTGCATTGGGGTGTTCTTGGAACAGACACAGATATAGCTACATAATAGGGTAGCTGATCTTGAAACTCCAGTAGCATTCAGTGGAAGGGTGGGCTAGCCGTGTGAGGCCAGTGCACGCTTTGGAGAATGCCTTGTTCACATGGTGCTTTGTGTCAGGCAGGCCGCTTGGATCAGGAACAAGACTGGATAGAACGGGTCAGTGGCAGTTCTGTGAGAGCTTGGATGGAGGCAGGGCCTACTTGGCCGGGACCCAGGAAAAGCCGGGTGTTGCTCTTTAGCCCCCCTCCCTGGGTCACTTGCCCCGGTCATTTGACACCTGCCTTCCTGCTGTTCATGTAGCTGTGACTACTGCTGAGCTGAAGTGCTGGGGTGTAGTTGTGTGGGGGTCATGGCACTCTGACCGTGAATGATGTCATGGTAGGTCTGAGTCTGACGTCCTTGTGTGTATGAAAGGCAGAGAAGGAAAAAAAGGTTCATGTTCCTGGTTTTAAATAAGTGGTATCTCATTGGAAACACTATGCGTGTTTTATCCTGTGGGACCTGGTCTTATTCTTTTCTGACGCATTGCAACCTTTTTCCATTTTTGTGTATGTGATTTTTAATCTCAGGCATTTTCATTGCCTAGACTATGGCACTGCTGGAGTCACGACTTTGAGCTGCTGATGTTCTTTTCTCCACCCCCACCCCCCGGAACATCTCCTTTTCCCCTTCTCTTTCTCTAGTTCTGGGTCATAGGGCAGGGGAGGGGTTCTTGGGATGGCCCAGGCTGGGTACATTGCTCCAGCCCCTAGTTATGCATGTGAGAACCCTCAGGCCCGCTCCTTTAAGCTTAATCCTCTAAATTCTTTGTCTTGTAGGAAGATGACGATTCAGAGACTGAAAAACCTGAGGCTGATGACCCAAAGGTATTTGGTGTTGGCTGTGGTGGGGTGGCTGGATGCGAACAAGGCATTGTAACACTGTGGCTCAGCTCCTGTGTCTGGGCCAGCTCGGTCCCGCTAACACCCCGTGCTAACATACTGTGCAGCCACGGGTACATTTTCTGGGATGAAACCAGCTTTCTAAAGAAAGGAGGTCACCATGGAATGAGTAAGTCCTGAGGCAGCTTGGATTTCCAGCCTTGTAGATAGTGCCGTATCTCCAGACTAGAAAGGCGAGAGGCCTGGCTGAGCGTAGCAGCCCGCATCTGCTCTGTAGCCAGGTGAGCTTGGTGGGGTCACTGCACCTGCAGGGGAGTTAGATGTGGGAATGTTCCTAGAATCAGGAAGCCGTAGGGCTGCCTTTTGTACTCTTTAGTCACCTAGAAGTGAGGAAGGGACATGAGAGGGTCAGACAGAGTGAGGCCTCTCCCCAGCTGCTAGAGAAGCTGCACCTAATCCCTGTTTCCCCAGGCCTGTGCCCATCCACTTTTAGGTAAACAGAATGGTCTTCCTGAAACCAACATTGCCATTTTTTCTGATATTTCCCTCTTGGTAGCAGCTGGGAGTAATTAGCAGCATTTCCTGTCATGCTCCTTGACCTATTGTGATGATGGTTAAGACCCCCCCACCTCCCTTTGTGTCAGGTAGGCTTGCTGTACTGTGTCTGTTGAGGACACATTCTTTAGGGAACAAACATTTCTCTTTCAAAGAGAAAGTCTAATTCTATCACTCTAGGCCTCAGGAATACGGGCCAAGTTTTGTGATTAAAAGCTACTTTGAAACCAACTGAAGCCTTCAAGGCGACATAGTAGAACTTCAGAAAATTATACCAAATTATAATCAAAACAGTAGTATATCCGAAAATATAGCACGAGCTGTTCCAAATTTGAACTGATTTTGTGTTTGGATAGAACTGTATGCGACCATTGAAATAAGCCTGTGAAAGGCTGTGGATGATGCAGATAACACATTTTACCAGGGAATAAAGTTTGGGCCCCAGCATGTAGAAGAAAGAAAAAACTTGAGCCCTAGACATTGCAAATGCCACTCCTTTCTGTGCCAAGTAAGGAACTCAGGCTTAACTCATCCATCCAAGCATTATAAGCAGGAGGGCAGACCTGTGGCCTGGGTCAAGGGCGGCCACAGCTCTGCTTGGGCTTGCGGAAGAAAACTGGCAGTAGTGGTAGTAATCTTCTTTCTTAGTGTTTGGGGTGTGTGGGCCTTAGAGCCCATGCGTGAGATAAACCTGAGGAGCTCCCAAGTGCTGGAACTTCACTGTGGAGGAAAAGGAGGGTGTGTGGGACCTGGAACCTTTGTTGGTTAGTGGCTGGCCTTTGCTTAAGGCTGGAAGGCCTTCTGGGGAAGTTGGCTAGAGAAAAAGGTATAGGTACTTCACTGTCACCCCTTCTGGAATACAGCAAACTAAACAGCACGTCCCCCAGAAATGAGGAAGAACACCCAGGGCTGGGGCTGAGGGGGGCAGAATTGGGAAATTTGTTAACGTGTCTCATGTCAGCCTTTCTCAGTACCACATGAAGGCTGGGAAGACGTGTCGTTTATACTCACCCTTTGATGTGCCTCACTGTATTTCATTCAGTCATTTGAACTTCGAGTCTGGTTGTGGAATAAAAAGTGTTCTGGAGGGGCGCCTGGGTGGCTCAGTCAGTTAAGCAACTTCCTTAGGAAGACCCTCTCAGGGTCCTGGGAGCATCGGGCTCCCTGCTCGGCAGGAGGCCTGCTTCTCCCTCTCCCTCACCCTCTCCCACTCCCCCTGCTTGTGTTCCCTCTCTCGCTGTCTCTCTCTCTGTGTCAAATAAATAAATAAATTCTTTAAAGAAAAGCGTCCTGGAACAATTTCTGTTCTTGAGAAGCCCTCGGAGAACAGAACACAGAATCCACCCTTATGGTGACTTGTAGTTCTTTTGGAGGATGAGTGTGGAAGGGGTCAGACAGAGCTCCCCAGCTCACATGTCCTCAAGTCCAAAAATCATGACTGTTCGTGGCATCCCAAGGACTGGAAACAGTCTTCTGTGCTCCCCATGCCTTAGTCCTGGTGCTGGCTTACTCTCCTGCCTGAGCTGCTGGCCTCAGACTGTCTTCAGGCAGTGGCCTCCACCTGAAACCCCTACCAACCCTTCCTTTATTCCAGAACTCTTCCGGCATACTTAATTGATTTTTAACAATATATATATATTTTAAGATTTATTTACTTTTTTTTTTTTTAAGATTTTATTTATTTGACAGAGAGAGAGACAGCGAGAGGGAACACAAGCAGGAGGAGTGGGAGAGGGAGAAGCAGTCTCCCCGCGGAGCAGAGAGCCCGATGCGGGGCTCAGTCCCGGGACTCCAGGATCATGACCTGAGCCGAAGGCAGATGCTTAACAACTGATCCACCCAGGCACCCTAAGATTTATTTACTTATTAGAGAGAGAAAGCCCATGCATGCACGCACGGGTGGGTGTGGGGGGAGAGGGAGAGTCTTTTTTTTTTTTTTTTTAATTTTATTTATTTATTCATGAGAGATAGAGAGAGAGAGAGAGGGAAGCAGAGGGAGAAGCAGGCTCCCAAGGAGCAGGGAGCCCGATGCGGGCGGGACTCGATCCCAGGACCCTGGGATCATGACCTGAGCCGAAGGCAGACGCTTAACCATCTGAGCCACCCAGACGCCCGAGAGGGAGAGTCTTTTTTTTTTTAATTTATTTATTTGACAGATAGGGGGACAGCGAGAGAGGGAACACAAGCAGGGGGAGTGGAAGAGGGAGAAGCAGGCTTCCCGCGGAGCAGGGAGCCCGATGTGGGGCTCGATCCCAGGATCCCGGGATCATGACCTGAGCCGAAGGCAGACGCTTAATGACTGAGCCACCCAGGCGCCCCCTGAGAGGGAGAGTCTTAAGCAGACTTGACGCAGGGTTCGATCTCATGACCCTGAGATCATGACCTGAGCCAAAACCAAGAGTTGGACGCTTAACCAACTGTGCCTCCCAGGCGCCCCAACTTTTAACAGTATTTTTGAGTTCCAAACCTTCAATTTTGAATATTTCTGCCTTAAGTATGTGAAGTTTCTAAAATAGGAATGTCACCAGGATGGATTAGAGGCGCCATTTATTTTGTTAGCAAATGGATTGATGTCATAACTGTCTTTTCCACCAGATGACACTCCTTCCTGCTTTGGCTTTTTTTTTTTTTTAAAGATTTTATTTATTTATTTGACACAGAGAGAGAGAGAGAGAGAGAGGAATCACAAGCAGGCAGAGTGGCAGGGAGCGGCAGAGGGAGAAGCAGGCTTCCCGCGGAGCAGGGAGCCCGATGTGGGACTCGATCCCAGGACCCTGGGATCGTGACCTGAGCCGAAGGCAGACGCTTAACGACTGAGCCACCCAGGCGCCCCCTGCTTTGGCTTTTTATTTTTATTATTTTTTTGAAGATTTTTATTTGTTTGAAAGAGGGAGAGAGAGCAGGGGGAGGGGCAGAGGAAGAGGGACAAGCAGACTCCCTGCTGAACATGGAGCCCAACACGGGGCTCAGTCCCACGACCCCGAGATCACAACCCAAGCTGAAGTCAGACACTCAGTAGAATGAGCCAGCCAGGCACCCCCTGCTTTGGCTTTTTAAAATCTGCATTTGGTTTTTTACTACAGCAGTTCTCAAAACATTTTGGTGTCTTTTCACAATTAAAAACTGAGGATCCCAAAGAGCTTCACTTCATTTTGGTTTTATCTATTGGTATTTACTATCTTAGAAGTTAAAACTGAGAAAAATTTTAAATAGTTGTCTTTTTAAAATAACAAACCTATTACATATTTCTTTATAAATTATTTTTCCCTAGTTTCCAAGCATTTATACAATTAAATCCTCATTTCTTTTTTTTTTTTTAAGACTTTATTTATTTGTCAGAGACACAGTGAGAGAGGGAACACAAGCAGGGGGAGTGGGAGAGGGAGAAGCAGGCTTCCCGCAAAGCAGGGAGCCCGATGCGGGGCTCAATCCCAGGACCCCGGGACCATGACCCCAGCCAAAGGCAGACGCCTAACGACTGAGCCACCCAGGCACCCCTAAACCCATTACATATTAATATAAATCACATTTTAACGAAAAATAACTATTTCTGAAACCGAAAAAAGTTGATGCAAAGACACATGGTTTTCCCATTTTGTGGGTCTCCCTAGCATCTGATGTCCATCTAGATGGATAGCTAGGTTCTCATCACTGCTTCTGCACTCAGTCTGTTGCAGTGTGTTGTTTTGGTTGAAGTAGTTGAAGAAAATCTGGCTTCACACACAGGTCATTGGAAAGAGGAGAAATATTTTAATAGCCCTTTAGGTGATTGTAGATCTTTTTTGATACTTGATTAGAATTCAACAAGCGATGGTTTCCTAAAAGTTGCTTGCACTATGGAATGTGAAACGTTCTCAGTGAACTTCTTTTTTTTTTAAGATTTTATTTATTTATTTGACAGAGCACGTGCGCACAAGCGGGGGGGACGACAGGCAGAGGGAGAAGCAGGCTTCCCGCGGAGCAGGGAGCCCGATGCGGAGCTTGATCCCAGGGCCTTGGGATCATAACTTGAGCCAAAGGCAGGTGCCCAGCCGACAGTGAACTTTTTGTATTCTGCTTTATTTAAGTCCATGGGTCGGCCTTGCACTCGAATGGCTGTTTTACCCATCCGTGATCTCCATCCTCAGGCGCTGGTGATTTGGGAAATGTTGGTTCACCGAGCTATACAGATTGCAGTGATGTATTTTGTTCTCTGATATCCAAAAAATTATGTTTGTTAATGACATTACTCATCTCATCAGACAAGCCATTAAGTATTGGGAAGCTGTCTGTTCGCAGTGGGGAATATACGTTTTCCAAGATGCTAGTTTTTACTCGAGATCTTGAATTTTATCGTTACCAATAAATTCTGTTAGAGTTTTCCTTGATGTGACAGGCTTCATTTTTTTAGAAAATGTCTGCCAGTTACCCAGACTTGACTAACAGTAGTTTGTCAGTCATTCTTTCAAGTAAAAATGATGTTCCATGGAGAAATCAACTAGATTAGCTAGTAACTCCCTCACCTAAGTGCTTTTCCTTGAGGTAACCGTTGGACCTCGGTGTGCAGAGGTGTTGATGCGACCTCTCATGGCATCAAACAAAATGCAAACAAATTAATAAATAAATTTGTACTCAAGGGTCGAGACTCAATAAGATTAATCATTTTGACTGCTTCACCAAGGATATTCTCAAGTGAAATTGGCTATTTTTGTAATTGAGGGTATGCCTACTGCTAAATCTCAGTGTAGCTGCCTCAGTTTGTTCTAAAGGGCCAGCCCGACCCGCCATCACTCCTACCAACATCAGCACGGTGAGAGAGGCAAGGGATGTCTTAGTATTAGAGAAATCGTTTTGATCACGCAGACCCCCAGGGGTGCACAGATCAACTTGGAGAACCACTGTTCTTCAGAAACAAGAATCTTGGGTCGGTAATACTAAATAGTTGTTTGGGAACTGTTTGCATTGCTCTGGAATTGTCCAGTAGGCTGTCAGCCATACGGGGCCTTGAGCTGAGGGGGGAGAGTATCCAGAGTAAGACAAGACAGCCCCGGTTGGGGGAGGGGGGTGCGGCAGTTACCTTAACCTCAGGGTTTGTCACCTGGAAAACAGGCATCATGATAAAACCTGCCTCATTTATTTTATGTGGATTAACTGAGTAAACGCGAACAGATAATCAGCTTAATAGTGTCTGGCACATGGGTCGCCACCACCAGTACTTCTCATGCTTGCTTCCCAGGCTGCTTACCCTGTCATTGGGCCTGTTTGGGAATATCGAATTCCACATTTTGAAACTGGAGTGCATTCAGAGGAGAGCAGTCATAAAGGTGAATGGACTAGAGGGGCCTAGAAGCCACGTCACATGAGGTTAAGGAGCTGAGAGAGGCTACTTGGGGAAGTGCCTGCAGTTCCGTCTGCTGTTTGAAGGTCCCGTAGGCGAGGGGAGGGGAGGGCCACATGCAGACCTTGAAGCAACGCACAGAATTACGGGAGACACGTTTGCTTCACAAGGTAGGGAGCTCCCTGTTTCTGGACTTTTTTCAGACAAGTTTTAAGAAAGCCTTTGCCAAGAATGTCCTAAAGAAATGTGTGGATTGGGGTTGGACTGACCCCCCACCCCAAGTGGTCTCCTGGGAGGGGGCTTGGGCATTATGGATAAGCAAAGTTGAATGTTCTCTCACTTCACTTACTATCTGCTGACTTTAGAAAGTACAAGTGTAGAGTATAAAGACTGGGAATTGCCCTAATTTTTATCACTCTGATGTTTGGGGTTACCTCTGAGCACAAAGTCCCATATTTGGGGGTTTGAGTAAGAAACGATAACTCCAGACCCACCTCTGGAGGGAGCCTTTGGTTCTGATCCATCAGCCTGGGGAGGCGGGATCGAGCTCTGGGTTGCTGAGTTTGCCCCTAACTAGAGCAGAGGAGGTGGCTGAGCATTCCAAGGGAAGCAGAATGCTTCTGCACTTCTGTTCCATCTTGTCTTTTTCTCCAACTTCCACTTTTCTGGTCTTACCTCCTCTGTAAGCACTCTGACTCCGATCTGATCACTCAACAGAAGGTGGCACTGCTGTCCTAGAAAAAGTCAGACCGGAAGTGGCAGGCCTCTGTTCAGCTCTTTACAGCAGGGACAGGGGTGCCAGATGGCTTAAGTGTTTCCTCCATCTGTTTGCCCTTGGCATATGGGCTTTCTTTTCCCACTCTCCTTTGTGCGTGGTCTACCACAGCTACCCTGGAACGTTTTCCCTTGTTTATTTTTTTCCCCACTCCCACAGTTCCTGTGGATGAAGGTATTTCCACTGGCTTACTGTCTCTTGACACACCCTTCCTTTGAAAACAAACACGGGCATTGATGACCTGGCACGGGAAAGCTGGGGCGGCCCGTTGCCAGCTAGCTGGGAGGGCTGGCTTCACTCTGCAGGGTGGGATTGCCGACCTCCCTGCGGTGTTGCAGTCCGGCTTTGACCCAGGGAAAGAATCCTCTTGGCCCGAAGAGCAAACATCTGTCAAAACAAAATAGTGTCTCTGGGTCAAGGAGGTGGCATCGGGTGGGGGAAAATATGGTTCTGGCATTTTTTTTTTAAAGGTGTGTATAATTCTGATTAAAATTAAAACTTTTAAAAAAAATTTTATTTCTTTGAGAGAGAGAGAACACAAGTGGAGGGGAGAGGCAGAGGGACAGGGAGAAGCAGACTCCCTGCCGAGCAGGGAGCCCAATGCAGGGCTCAATACCAGGACTCTGGGATCAGGACCTGAGCTGAAGGCAGACAGACACATAACCGACTGAGCCACCCAGACGCCCCCAAATAAAACATTTCTAAGATTATTTGACCCCAAGGGGCGCCTGGGTGGCTCGGTTGGTTGAGCCTCTGCCTTTGGCTCAGGTCATGATCTCTGGGTCCTGGGATCGAGCCCCACATCAGGCTCTCTGCTCGGCAGGAAGTCTGCTTCTCCTTCTCCCTCTGCCTGCCGCTCTGCCTGCTTGTCCGTGCACTCTCTCTTTCTCTGTCAAATAAATAAAATCTTAAAAAAAAAAAAAAATTCTTTGACCCCAAAAATAGTGCAGAAATGTGAGTTCATACCTTCGAGCCAGGTTAGTGGACTTGGAGTCAGAAGACCTAGGGTGAGCACTGGCCTGGCTTCCCTCCAGCTGTGGGACACAGGCACATAGCTTCAGCTGCCCTCCGCTCATGTGTGATGCCCACTTTCCAAGGTGATGTGATGCGTGCAGGCGTGCGTTCAGCAGTCTAAAATGCAGCCGTTGGCGGGCTTTTTAACAAAACTGGGTCTGCTCAGATGCCCTCATCCTGTAGGTCAGAAGTTGCCACATTTTCTCAGTTCATGGCATCCTTGGTGTTTCAGGAATTTTTCACACAACTCACAGGCCAAAAGAAATACCAAACAATTAGCTCCAAACAATATTCCTACCCTCACAATTTGGTAGCCGCGTGGAAAGATAATACATGAATTTGTGTGGTATCTGATAGATGTTGATTAATGTTGTGTTTCCCTTGAAATTTTTTATTTTTTTGAGAGAGAGAGCGTGAGCGGGGGGTACGGGCAGAGGGATAGAGAGAATCCCAAGCAGGGTCCACACCTAGTGTGGAGCCGCCCGACATGGGGCTCGATCTCACCACCCTGAGATCATGACCAGAGCCAAAATCAAGAGCTGGACGCTCAACCCACTGAGCCACCCAGGCGCCCCTCCCTTGAAATTTTTAAACGTCATGTGTACCTTTGTGAGTTTGCTGCAGCACCCTGGGGTGCCTTGATGGCAGTTTAGGAACTGCATTGGTAGATTGTCTCTGAGTTCCAGAGCCATGAGACTTGGTCCTCACCCTCCCTGGAGGCCTGGCTCAGCCGAATAAGCGGGTCTCACCTTCCACGACTGTACCTCACACACTTGAATTCTCTTAAGAAGGTCAAGTGTCTCAGTCGCCATGTGTTATTAATAGGCTTGAAGTCTAGAGGAAGGATCTGCAATGGATAGAGCTGACTCAGTAATCCCCCGCTTCCTCTCCTCTCCAGCCTCTCCCCTGACCCAGCATTGTTTTTTTTAAGATTTTATTTATCTGTCAGAGAGAGAGAGAGAGAGAATACAAGCAAGGGGAGCCACAGGCAGAGGAAGAAGCAGGCCCCCCACGAAGCAAGGAGCCCGATGCTCTGGGATCATGACCTGAGCTGAAGGCAGATGCTTAACCAACTGAGCCACCCAGGTGTCTCCCTACCCAGCATTATTATTGATCTTCTCAAGTTTCAGAATCAAATATCTGGAGACTGGAAACTGCCCATGGAGCTTGTTTCCAAGGAATTTGTTACTGACTTACTGACTACTGATTTTAGGAAGAACTTCCAGGAGCCTATCAGCAATCGCAGGTGGGCAGCATTTCCCATTGAAATCCTTGATTCTCGGGGTGCCTGGGTGGCTCAGTCGTTAACCGTCTGCCTTCGGCTCAGGTCATGATCCCAGGGACCTGGGATCGAGCCCCGCGTCGGGCTCCCTGCTCAGCGGGAAGCCTGCTTCTCCCTCTCCACTCCCCCTGCTTGTGTTCCCTCTCTGGCTGTCTCTTTCTATCAAATAAATAAATAAAATCTTAAAAAAAAAAAAAAAGAAAAAGAAATATTTAAAAAAAGAAAAAAGAAAAGAAATCCTTGATTCTCTTTATCGACCATCTAAGGAAAGAGGCTCCAGAACATGTTCCAGCTTCTGCAGGATTGCTGCAGAGCAAATGTTTTCCTCTTTGGGCTTTGAGTGTGCTCTACCTCCAGGACTCTGAAATCAGATAGGGAGATGCTAAGGCTTTTCATAAGCAAGTGGCATAGGGTTCAGTTCATCATGAAAGATACTTAAGAGGGACAGGTTGTGGGGCACCTGGCTGGTGCAGTCGGTTAAGCATGCGACTCCTGGTTTCGGCTCAGGTAGTGATCTCAGGGTCGTGAGATGGACCCCACATCGGGCTCCATGCTCAGCACCGAGTCTTCTTGAGATTCTGTCTCCCTCTGCCCCTCCCTTCCCATGCTCGTTTTCTCTCTCCCCTCTCTCTCTCTCTCAAATAAATCTTAAAAGGGGGGGGCAGGTTGTATGGTGTGGTATAGGAACCATGGGTCCTTTTCCAGCCTTCACAGGTGGGTCATGTGGGCCTTTGCTTGGTGAACCTCAGGAGAACCCATGCTTGTGGAATGTTCTACTGAGAATTACTCCTCAGGATGGTACAGCAAAGGTTATCTGTTAGAGCCTAAACTTGGACTTTTTCTTAGGGGTCTTTGAGCCCTGAAAGGGTTATATGGTCCTGTTTTTCTGGTGGTTATCGTATCAGGGTTTTGTTTTATTTTTATTTTATTGTCAAATTATTATAATAGCAGGAATTGAATATTTTGTAAAAGAAAAAAAGTCATCTAATTCCACAATCCATTTTCATTCTTCTTTTATGTGTGCCCATATAATAGCATACATATTTTGCATCCAGTTTTGTTTCCATCTGAATAGAAAATGTTTTCAGTGTTGTCACAGTCTGAATAATTATAATAGCAGGACACAAGTGAAAAATTAGAAGCTAAACACTTAAGGATTAAGAATTGTACGGGACGTGAGTTATATCTCAATGAAACTGCTCTAAGAAGAAAATTTTTTTTTGTCATTTTCTAAAAACCCTCAAAGGGGAAAAAAAGAAAAGGTTGAGATCCAGCTTTTATTCTAGGGGCGAGACCAGTCATTAGCACACTTTTTCACATCAATTCCCATAGCTCTTCTCGTATGAGCTAGCTAGAATACAAACCAGAGTTAGTATGCTCTAGTAGCAAAAAATTAATTTATGTTTATAATTGTTATCAAATAAAATGCCATGGAAGCAGTTTCTTTCCGATTAGACACTCTAGTGCTCTTTACATGGGTCAGAAGAAATAACTCACTCTTTAAAACTTGAGTTCTCCTCACAGTCCCCATGATTGTTCACCCAGTAAGGGAGGAGGGCTTAGTAGCAGTCAGGATTTGGTAGCATTCCTTCCATAAGCGCCCAGGAAGTCTCTAGGCTAAGGACAGAGTGGCAGCACCCACTGGTTATATGATTAACTCTTCAGTACCAGCCGTTCCATTCAGGTCAACTCAGACATAACTCACTGGAGCACCGGGGACCCTTGAGCTGTTTCCCCTACTCGTTATAGTTAAAAGGTAATACTTCTGGCTGTCTTCCCCTTAAGTTCAGAGCTTAACACCTCCTTTGCTCTGTGACCTACGGAGTCGTTCCTGGAGAGGTATTTTTCCTCCTTGGTCTTTGATGTTGGCTTCCCCAGTGGTTGAACCAAAGGCTTCATAGACACCGTTATTATCTGCTGCCTCATAGTCTAGAGGGAGGACATCAGAAGTTGGGAAGCGATATTGCTAGGCTTTGGGTCAGACAAACTCGGGATTGGGTCCCAGCATTGCCACTTCATGGACGAGAAGCCACTTCATTGGACTTTGCCTCAGTTTAATCATCTGTAAGATGGGAATAATAATGTCTGCCTCATGGAGTTGTTGGGAGATTTGGATGATATATGTTAGCTTTTAGTGAGGTCTGTTGTTCAGGGCCTGGGAGGGAGAATATGTACTTGGTCCCTCCATCTTGGTTTTATTACCCTACCTTCCCCCATGTTGTGCCTCCCATACCTCATGACCCTTTGAGTGCTGATTAGAAAAAATACAGCATGACTCACCTAGGACCAGAGACGGAAATGGCCCTTGACCATTGCTGGATTGGGGGAGTCATCCACTCTGAACTTCTTGCTGGAAGTTGTAATGTGGCCTTTGAACTGTTGAGAATGCCCAAGCCTACTTACTTAACGTTTCACGTTTCCTTGCTCTCACCACGATGGCCAAATGGCCATTCATCTTTAACAAGGCTAGGGTTGCCCTTGAAGAAGTGGGAGTCAGGGAATTTCCATGCTGGGGAGAACCCACCCACCCCAGGCTGGGGTCTAAGTGGTGACCTGATCCGAGCAGCAGACAGGACAGAGATTGGGAGAGGGGGAGGGTGCAGGCTGTAGTTCTTTTGTAGAGGGAAGTAGCTCTTTTGTTATCCAGATTGAAAGAATTCCAAGCTAGATCCTTTGTCTAGCCACCTTCCAAAGAAGGTCTGGCTACATCTTAAGCTGAACACTTCTGGTAGAAATGCAGTTGCTGGAAGTGGTGATCTCGTGCAGAGGAGAACGACCATTATTCTCCCTCTGACCTCCCCTCTGGGCTCCACTGAACTGCCAACAGACTGCACTCGCTCCAAGTCAACTGAAGCTCAGACTCCCAGAAGCCCCACCCCGTTCCTTTGTGGGTCTGTAGCCAGAAGAGCCCCTACATGCCCAGTCGGCCCGCCTTCAGCCCTACAAGCCCCAACATACTTCTTCCCTTCGGGCCCAGATGCCCCAGATTACTAACCAAGGTGTGGCTGGGTGCCTCCTTCCCTGGTCAGGATTTATCTTTTTGAAATTCTGTGATTCAGAAAGCAAGCTGCCTGTCCTTCGGGGGAGGGATCCAGCACTTCCCACCCTCGTTCTGTGTTCTAATCCTTGTCCCTTGAAATGCTGCTGTGCGATTTCTGGGTTCGATAAGATTTTGCTCGTTTGCATTCCTAACTTTGGAGTTAGGTAAATTTTTTCTAAACAGTACTTTAAAGGTACTGGTTTTGCTTTTGGCCCTGTAGATTGTTAATTCCTCTTCCTGCCACTTTGTAGATGGCGACCAGTTTGCCTTTCCAGTCTTCTGGCTTTCTGGTATCTGTTACTTTTGTCCTACAGGTTAATCTTAACCCCTCAGTTTGGTGTCTGAGCTCTCAGGTGGGGTAATGCTAGTTTAATTTGGTGACCCTGTTGCCTTATGTGTCAGAAAGACTTCACTTTTCTGTCCTCAGCCTCACGGAGCTATTTCCTTTGACCTTGTGTGGCTCCAAGCCCTTCCACCCTGTCCCCAAATAACAACTTGAAGCGTAGAGACACTGTTTTTATGGAAAACCTTTAAGAAAAAAGTGCAACCTGACCCACCACCGAAAGCTTAATTCAAATTCTTGATGTGAGGTGACCTCTTTACCCAAACCCAGAGACCCTAGGTATAAGAGGGAGGAGTGGAATGACCCTCTCTGAACATCTTCTACAACTTTCTAGAAACTCGGAGTCTTCAGATGTCTTGAATCAAAGTGAATGTCTTGAATTAAATGTGAGATTACACTTGGAATAGTCAGATAACAAAGTCTCCCCTTTGGAAATGGCTCCTGGCCAGAGCCTTGCATTTACATTGAAGTCTGGATGGTTCCACATGACAGAGCATCAGCACCACTCTGAGCAATGTCAGCTTTGTTGAGCTAAATTTTTCAGATAGGGAAAAGAAACTGTTTTCCTCTTTTCTTCAGTCTACAAGGCCAGTTCTAGAGCTGGCTTAATTTGTCTTAGCGGATGCCTGTTTAACCCTTTCCTGTAGAAACCTCTGCTTGGGGAACTAAGCCTTCCCGTCAATAAGCTGGGACTGAAGGTGAGTCCGTTGGATCCAAAGTTGACCCCACCAACTTCCGCCCATTTTTCTGATAAGTTGAGTGTTTCCATCCCCAGGCAGGCAGTGTGCCGTGGCAGTGACCCAATCCTGGCCAACAGGATACAACTGAAGGAAATGTGCTGGGGACGGGCTTTCTCCAAGGCTCCCCTGCGTGTGTGGGTAGCACAGGGCACAGACACGGGGCATCTGTGCCATGGAGGGCTGTGCGTGTGCAGCATGGGGTTCGGTGACTTCTGCTGAGCCTCGGGATTTCTGGTAGTCCTCAATATGCCCCATCCTTGTCCATCAAACCACATAAATATTTTTCTGGAGCTTGGAGGTTGTTTTGACAGAAGTTCCAGAATTGCTGCTTTCTTGACAACCCAAAGTGACTCACACATGCATCTCATCTTGATGCTTTCAAGGGGGCTTCCTAGGCACGCTAGTCGCTTCTGAAGCTGCAGCATTGTCTGCCCACACTTCGCAGTGCTGTTGTGAGAATTAAATGGTCTTTCACTGAAGTGCTTAGCATAACACCTACAATTATTCCCTGAGATTGAGTTGCGTTCATATTCTGTCCCCAGTGTTTGGCCCGCTGCCCGGTACACAATAAACACTCAATAAATGATTTGTGAAATAAATAAATGGATTGACTGTACGATAATTCTTTCTTTTTGTTTTAGGGATTAGGAGCGACAAGCTAGATTTAAGGGTGTTTTTTTTTAATTCAGTATTGCCCCCGCCGCCTTCTTCCTTCTGCCTGTCTCTCATCAGCCTTTTATCGCCAAGTCTGGCCCCTTTCTTAGTTCCTCTCTGCTGCCTCCCTGTCTGACATTGAGTTGCACGTTGAAGCTAACTGTGGGTTTAAACCGGTCTGGAGTCGGGGGTGAGGTGGGAGGGGAGTGGAGCACTGCAGCTGAAGGCGGCTGTGGAACCTAAACCCGGCTGAGGAATGGACCACTGGCCCGTTACAAAGGAGAGTGTCTCTACGTGTGTGTGCGTGTGTGTGTGTGTATGTGTGTTTCATCAGTGTTGAGCAATGTTTGAGCACCTGTTGTGGGCAGGGCACGAACCTGCAGGTTTTGGGAACACAGTGGTAACTAAGACAGTGAGGGCCCAGAACAGAGCAAACGTCCTCATCAGCTGGGTGGGGGTGGACCAGAAGACGACTTCCTTGAGCTGAGGACTGAGGTCTCAAAGAGGCTTACTTTCAGCAAGAGTGGGGAGGATGTGTTCCAGGGAGCAAGTTCTCTCCGGGCCCTGGTGCGGCTCTGTGCTGGGAGGAGGGGGCTGACATGGCCTGCACGGAGTCCCCAGGGCCTCGGGCCACAGTGAGCAATCATTTCTAAGTGAGCTGTCACCAGGACTTAATAACTGCTCGGCCAGTCCCAGGTCTGAGAGAATCGAAGATTTGGAAGGCATTGTTTTACCAGTCTGCCTCCCCAGCTGCCACCTACTTTTAAGAAGCAGGATTACGTCAGTCATCTAACAGAAAACGTACAGTGTGTAGCATTTTTCCCCCAGCAGTGGGGAGAGGCTGCCCTCTGCCCTCTGTTCAGAGTACTTTCTCTGTGCCTAATGCTCCCTAACACTGGGGCAAAGAAGCAGCGTTTGTAGATTTGGCAGAATCCAGCTGCTGGAGGCTACATTGCCCTGTGTCTACTCGGACGCCGGGCCTTTGAGCATGCTTTGTGGGGTTGGCTCCGGGAAGGATCGATGAAGTATTGTTGACTCTAAATAAACCTCCATTCTCTTGACCAAGATCTGGTACTTCTCTGCTGAGCAAATCCTCCCAGCTCAAATCTCCCAGCAGCTTATCCCACGTCATGGAGCCATATTGTTTCTACTTCCTTACTCTGCTCCAGTCATAGTTTCTGAGTGGCTGGACTTTTTTGTATTCTCTGCAGGGGGAACCACATTCCAGGTTCTGCAGTCCCTGAGAACGAGGTCCCTGTTGTGGCTGCTGCATTCTTACGGGTCTCGGACACAACTGATTAAGGAACCAGAATTGGGCAGGTTCAGATCACTGTTCGTCAGGTCCACCCCCTGGTCTGCCTCTGCCACTTCGTGCCCTGGCGCCCTGGTCGCTGAGGCTTCAGGCTCAGGGGGAGCCTGGGGAGGTTAGAGGAGTGCCGACAGCCAGGAGGGGAGGCCTTGCTTCAGTTTGTGTCTTTGGCCAGCTCAGCACTCCCTCTCCTGCCTTTCCCGTGTTCTCACTTGGCTTCTTCAGAAGCTGTGCATTTGTTTTGTTTTTCTTTGTGTCTTAAGTAGACTTGAACTAGACAGCTGAAGTGGTTTACCTGGTCTTTCCTTCTCGGAGCTGCTAAGTGAGATGCTTTGTTTTCACCTTCCTAGTGAACTGTGGGGGGGAAGCCCTCGGCCTGCTGCATCTGAGGGCCATGCATCCAGTCTGTCCCAGTCTCTGGGCTGTGGGTTCCGTGCCTCCCGGCTGACTCAGACACCTGTCTGGTACATAGATCTCCTGGCTGAGTTCATGACTTTGACCAACTGAGAATATCCCCCTGGAGGCCAAGGGGATGGATTCATACAAGTCAAGACAGGGACCCCCTGCGCATTTCAAAACACCACCTTGGGAGAAGAAAAGGAACAGTGGTTTCTTTTTGCTTTTTACTTGTATCCTCCTAACTGCTGCCTTCTGGCCTCCTTAAGGGCACAAAGAGAACCTATGGAGGGTTTATAACCATTGTGTTGAACGACTGGGAGTTTAATCATGTGAATCTTCCGTCTCTCTCCTTAGCTGTGTCATATTAAATACTTATCCGATGTTTTTTATGGCTGCCTTCCAAAATAACTATCATGGATGCTTGGTTCATTTTGTACTGAATTCCTGGTGTCTGAGGCATGACTGGTAGGAGGGTGTCTCTCTAGGTCTTCGTCTTGAGTGTGGACCACCTCCGCCCCCAGGACTGTCTTCCCCTGAGGCTGCTTTTATTGAATGAAATTTACCTTGCTGGACAGTTGAGGGTAAATGGTCCCAAAAAGCATCTTTGGGGTATTTGACAGCCATGCTCCGTGATCTCAGCAGACCCCCCAGCTCTCCTTCCTTGCTAATGGTTCTTCAGCATTGTTTGAAGTCTTGGGCTCATCCCCCTTTGAAGAACACTGGTGTTTGGCTCCAGGCCCTTCTGTGTGGGGTATAACTGAGCATCCTTGTGCTCAGGGCAGGATGTAGGGTTAAACTGCTTTTGGATCCAAAAGAACCTGGCTTGTTGGCCTTCTTTGGGGGCATCCTGGCCAGGAGCTCAGCAGGCTCACAGCCCAGCTTATTCACATCAGAGGACAGAAGAATTACATTCTAAAACCTAACAAGATGTGGCCACCAGGAGCACAGATTCCCATTGTTTCATTGTCGGGGCCTAGGCGTCCCATGGGTGGCTGTGACACGGAGGAGTGATCTGAACAACCACAGATTCCATAGTCTTTCCAGGAGAACTTTGAGCAAAACTATATGGCTCCCAGTCCATGGTGGCTCATTTATATTTTCAGTTTATAGGATTCTATTAAGGCAAAGGAATCTTCTTGCACTTCGGGTTGGGTCCATGGTTCATAGGTTAGCACTTTGCTTGTTGGGATCATGGAGCTGAAGTCCTCTGCAGGGGAGGGGATATTCCTGGGGATGTTGCGTTTGGGTTTGAGTAGGAGTCCCTGGTTCCATGGGGCTCCAGGTACACCCTGGACACACCCCACCCATGTACGTGCATGTGCGCACACACATTGCTATAAGAATAAAAAAGCAAAGAGTAGACCAGTTGGCAAATTGAAAACAACTATCAATTTTATCACTTTTTGTGTTTGTGCAGAAAGATTAATTTGAAAGAATGAGTAACCAAGCCAAAAAAGGAAAGACTGAAAGAAGGGGGAACACCTTCCTGTTGGTGATTTTGCCCCAACATTGCCTTTCTTCCTGAGATGTGACTAAACATCCTCAACTAAGCCAGGCGAGGACCTTGTGAAATTCAGGAATCCCCGCCCCTCCCACCCCGACCTCTCCCATCGCTGGGGCACAGGTTGCTGGAGGCCCCTGGGTGGCTCAGAGCCCTTAGCCCTGCCCAAGGAGCCCTCGGGTGAACAAGTATTTTCCCTTTAGAAGAGAAACTGTGTTTGGTGACTAACTTCTGTGCCTCTGGAGTAGTAGACCCGGTGGAATTCCACATGGCTGTCTTGCCTTCTTCCTCGGGCCAGCTGAGGGGCTGGTGCCCTGCAGTGCTTTGGGAAGGAGCCCCCAGGGGGCCTTTGAATGGTTAACAGTCAGTCCTTAGAATACCCGCCAACTGGTCGGGGGAGGGGAGGTAGGATGTACCCAACTGATGTTTTCCCACAATTAGCACCCAGAAAGCTGTCCCCTAGAGAGAAAATTTAAGGACCTTTTACAGGCCCAGGTTTTGTTGCTGCCACGCTCTTTAACACTGGTTCCTCAGGAGTCACTGCTACAAAGAGATTGTTGTGGAGCCTCTGGAGACGGGCGCTCTCTGTAGAGCAGCTGATTGATGACCAACCTGAATTTGGCATGGCAGTCCTCCAGGCACGCCTCCCAACCCCTCTGTTCCCTAGCACAGGCCTGCCTCCTCTTTGCCCACCTGATTGGCAGGGGGCGGGTGGCTGGGGGAGACAGGTTGCTAAGCAGCCTGGCCCGGACGTTAGGCCCGTTCAGGTCGAATGAATAGCTGCAGTGTTCAGAAGGGTGAGGGGTTTGGGCCTGTCCCAGAATCAGGAGGGACTTTTTGGGGAAGGGGGTTAAGAACTACCACTCTGCTCTTGGCAGGGAGCCATAGCATGGGCGGATTTTGGTGGCCTCCTGGCACCTTCCTTTCTGAAGCGTCACTTGGTGTAACATTTCTTCAGTAAGTGGAGTATGCAGAACTCTGCAGCTGTGGCCGTGTGCCCATTTTGTTCAGAGTTGTTACTGTCTTGTCTCCTCCTTAGCATGTGGTGGCACTTGAAAGCCCTGATCGGAATGTGTATGAGGGGCCGGGTTCCCCCCGAGATGGGGAAGACAGGTGTGTTGTTGCCAGTGGACCTTTGGGACAATGCAAGCAAGGGAAGGCCTTCCCACCCCCACCCCCCTCACCTCCTGTGCCCAGGCTTGCGATGGGGGCTGGGACCGTAGCCTTCTCCAGGTGGATGTGGTTTGGATTTGGATGAAGCACTTACTCTGAGCAGTGAAATACACAGCGAGTCCAGAAAACCGTCTGATAAGAAACCTTTGCTCTTAGGTTTCTGCACTCGGCCAGCCCTGAAGGACCTGCAGAAGTAGGTGTTGTAGGGCGGAAGTTTGCGCTAAGGATCAGAGAAAGCTTTTTCTTTGGAGAGAGATAAAGCCAATGTAAAGAGTCGAGAGGTGAGCCCGGGAGAGCCAGGAGAGAAGCCGCCAGTGTGCCAGGGCCTTTCTGGGGCCTGGGTCAGTCACTTATTAAAGGCCCAGTACATGCCCGCTCCAGGGTTCCATGAGCTACCGCCTGATGATAAAGTCTCCCTTTTCTGCTTAAACTGAAAGTGAGAACAATCTCTTGGGAGCAGATAGTCTTTTGTGCTTTAGTCTTGGGATTCTCATGTTAGAAAGTTGCCATCTCTTGCTTCCTCAGTACCAGGTAGGGGTGGCTGACCAGGCCCCAGGGGAGACGGTGGGCAGAGTCCAGGTGTCCAGGGGACGGATGGCTGGCGTTTGCTCTCCTTGGCATTGGTGGATATTGGTCCCGCTGGAGGCTGTGGAGGAGAGACTGAAGCAGGCATGTGGAGCATCTTGGCTGCTCTGATGATAGAGGGGGCTTAGGAGGTTCAGGGGTCCCAGAAGGCCCCCAAAGCACCGACTCGCTCTTAGATTCCTTGTGTTGCTTGTACCTTTTCTCCTCCCTTAAAATCCTGAGTGATTTCAGTGAAGAGAGGAACTGCGGGTCAGGAGTCCCGGGCTTACTTCCTTGTATTTGTTTCTCTTTTGCAGGATAACCCAGAAGTAGAAAAGCGAGATCCTCAGGAATTAGTTGGTAAGTACCCCAGGGGGAGTCTCAGGGGCAGATGTCTGAGGCTTGCCCAGAGTGAACTGGCTTCCCGCCATGCCCGGGCCTGCCACTGCATGGGGCTTCTCTCTGCTTCAGCCAAGGTCGCTGTTCTCCTGAGAGCCTTCTCTTCATGTGCTCTCTTGGGGCCTTTGGCATTTCCTAAGATGTCTGAGTAAGACACCCAGGGAACAATTCTTCTTTGAAAGTCATATTCATGGTGCATTTCATTGGGCTTTGGTCGGTTGCCAATGTTGTCAGGATAGATTTAGGGCCTCCTTCAGCTGGGAGCTCGTTCCCCTTGTGCCCTAGGCCTGTCCTCTGTCCTTGTACGCCCCCGCCCCACTTTGCTGGCATATTCGGGTACTCACTGAGCAAATGTGGCCTCTGCTGGCACTTCGCTCTGTACCCAGGAGGGAACATGCCTCATAGCCCCAGAGTCTAGGACCCTATGTGACTTGGGAGGGCAGGGCAGTTATGTTTCTGAAAAATGGCACACATGTCATCCCAGTCCTGTGCTAACCCCAGCCTCCTAATCCTTTTTAGAAAGTCCCTCAACTCTGTCATTTTGATTGTGGACTTTGTAACAGCTCTTCCAAAGCCTGTCCTAACCTCACGGACAGGGTGACCCTCCCTCTCTGTGATGACTGTGACCGTCTTTCCCTGCCTGCTCTGTTAACCTTCACAAAGCAAGGGTCCTGCTTACCCAGGGCTGCTACGAATGCGGCCTACAGAAGCTACTCCTGCGTGTCCAGATGGAGGCTTTGTGGCTTGTAGCCCCTTGGACCTGTCCTGTTTTTGGACAGGATCCTTTCATGGGGTGTGGGAGGTGGGGACCCGTTCTGGTTTTCCTAACTAAAAGAACTAAAAATTGTTCCATTACATTTGTTTTTTGAGGAAGGCTTGGGTAGGAACATACCACAATGACCAGCCCAGACCCTCAGCGGGATTCTGCCTTTATCCCTGAGTGTGGGTCTTTCAAATCCTATAAAAAACCAGAATTTTCCTAGACCTTAGTGTTCACTCCTTAGAAAATAGCCCTCAGGGGACGCGCCCGTTGGCTTTGCAGACAGAGGAAGCCAAGCGCGGCCTCCTGCAAGTGGGTAATCCACAGGGGCAGGTATGGATCAGAGCCTTGGTCTCCCGTTCCCTCCCCGCCTCACCAGTCCCTGCTGTATACTCCCAAGAAACTGGGGGTAGGGGTGGGGTTGTGGGGTCCGAAAACAGCCTGCCCGGGAGCCTGATGCTCTGCTCGAGGCCGCGGTGTCCGGCAAGCAGTGTGGTGGGGGGGGCACATCAGCCATCTCCACCCCGACTTCTTCTTCCCCTAGCTTCCACCTGTTCTCTCCTTGCCACTTTGTGCCATCTGATGAGCTTTGGCAGATACACATAGTCAATGTTAACCCCCATCACAATCACAGTATAAAACACTGCTGTCACTCCAGGGGCACCGGCCGGCTCGGTTGGTGGAGCATGCGACTCTTGATCTCGGGGTCACGAGTTCAAGCCCCACATTGGGCCTAGAGCTAACTTAAAAATGAATAAATGTTTAAAAAAAAAAAACTTTTCCATCACTCCAAAATATTCCCTATACCCCTCTCCTTGCAGACTGTTTCCTCCCTTGGCAAGCAGTGATCTACTTTCTGTCTCCTGACTCTCGAAGCAATGGCAGAACCCAGATCTGGCTGGAGTTCAAGTCTCGTCCCGGCTCCTCGGGCAAGCAGTGATCTACTTTCTTCACTATAGTTTTGCCTTTTTTAGAATTTCCTAAAGAGCAGTATTTCTCAGCCTTGGCACTCTTGACATTTTGGGCTGGAGAATTCCTTGTCGTGGGGGCCTGGCCTGTGTTTGACACCATGTTTTAGCATCCTCAGTCTTCAGGATGCCCCAGCGCTCCCCTCCCCCACCAGATGTGACAGGGAAAAATGTTTCTAGACATTGTCAAACGTCCCCTTGGGGGCTGGGGGAGGTAATTGCCCCCCGTTGAGAACCATAGATAGAAATGAAATGACCATCTTGTTTTTTGTCTGGCTTCTTTCACTTACCATGTTTGAGATCCTTCCTTGTTACTGGACATATCCATAGTTTCATTTGACTGCTAAGTATATTCTTTCACTGTAGGGTTACCCCCATAGTTTCTTTCTCCATTCACCACAGTAGGCCTTGAAGCCTCATAGTCTTGGTTCCTCCTACCATTTCTCACTGACGAGGTCATAGTTCAGCTCTATCTGCACTCACCTCCTTTCGTTAATACCTCTGGAGATAGGACTCTCGGGTGGTTCCCCCAATATGGGAAGGCTTTTCATATGTGTAGACAGCCCCAGGTTTAATGGAGCAAATGAAAGCAGAGAAGCTAACTCATAGGTCTCTCCAGCACTGTGGCCGCTTTGCAGAGCTGAGCGCGCATGCCCTCCAGATGGCCCACTGATGCCCCGTGGTCACACCTGGAACAGCGGCCTGGGGTGGTAATCCAGTTGGGTTCTCCGTGTCTCTGGTGAACTAGAGAGCACTCCACTGCTTCCTGCTCCCAGCCCTACAGTACCCCCCCAGGCACTCCTTACTCCCCACCATTACGTAAGCCCAACTGACGAGCTGCTCCTGCTCAGATTCATACCTGGCAGCTATGGATACCATGACTGTTTCCTGGCTTGGGTGTGCACAGGGGTGAATCACCGAGGTAGAATTCTCAGATCCTGAGTACGGCTGCCCTTCTGGAATGCCCCCAGCACACCCAGGAGCAGCCACGGTACCTGGAGCTGCCCCAAGTGCCTGGACACATTTTTCGATGGATTTCCTGGGAAAATGGTTTGAGGCTTTGTGGCTGCACAAATGACCATATTTGTGGGTTTGATGTCTTCTTCTTCAAATCATGCTGGGACTTAGGAAGGAGAATCACTGAAAGATTGCTCCTGGAAGCTGTGGAAAATTTTTTACCTAATTTTCTGACTGTCCCTTCACTTGCCAGTTACTTCATAGGAATTCTTTTGTTCCTAACCTGGGAGCTCAGGAGGGGCTCTCCCGCCCTGTCATACTATATACCACTTGAGACTTAGTGTGGTTAGGTTGCTATGGCAATGGTGTCACACCCTGTTTTTCCAAAAGGCTTTCCTGGGAAATGCCAAAGGGCATTCTTTGTCTCCGTCCTGCACACACACACACTCTCTCTCTCTCTCTCTCTCTCTCTCTCTCACTCACTCCACCCCAGGGAAGAGCTTCACCCTCCTCGCTTTTGCCCAAAGCCTGCCCGGGCCCTCCTTGCTTTTGCCCTCCAGAAATAATGAGGACCAGCTCACCCCAGCCAATTCCACTTTCATCTGGCCTCTGCAGCCTGCTTGAGCCTCTGGCTGAGAACCCCAGCCCCTCCCAGGGCTGAAAAGAAGGGGGAAGCCGGGACGAGACTTGAACTCCAGCCAGATCTGGGTTCTGCCATTACTTCGAGAGTCAGGAGACAGAAGGAAGGGACCGGGCAAAGAGGAACACGTAGTCCCCTGGTGGAAACCGCTCCTGGGCTGCACTGATGTCCTGGGTCCACAACAGGATAGGTCACCCCATCCTGTCCTCTTTCCCTCACCCAAAATGGCTGGTCTAGTGTTGTCAGGACACATCCAGTGAGAACCCGCTGCCGACCACGGGAGTTGGCCTGTGTAGTGTGCTGGGACTCTGCCCCAGCCTCGGGCTTTGCAGTGTGTGCAAGCGTGTTTTGCAGCGACTGAGACTGGCAAAGCCCACGGAGCCATCCCCTCAGCCCTGCTCAGCACTGAGTTCTTTATAGTAATAGTGAAACTCTGAGTGGAGATCCAAGTACCTTATCTGCTAAGAAAATATTAACCCAGCGCTGGGAGAGAAGAAGGCAAAGGCTGTGCTAGGCTATCAGCAGCCAGTCCAGGCAGCTACTCAGGGCTAAAAAATAGTCTGCCCAGGGCCTGGCACACAGTGGGTACCCAATGAGTACTTGCTGGGTGTTATTGGTGCTGGTTTGTTCATTCTTTCCCTTCATCCTGCCCCACCCCACTCCGCCTGCTGTTTGCTCATTGTATGGTCCTTTTCATGAGAGAATGTTTCAAAGAGCACAGACAGAATCTTACAACAAGCAGTGCATTGTCTGAGTGATCGAGAGCACACTCTGCAGGTCCAGGGTGGCCAGAGGCTATGGGGAAGAGAACAGAGCGAGCAGGCAACTTGGGTGGGCAGTGGCAGGTCTCCGGGGGAATTATCCCTTGGGAGTTGTGGTTCTTCACATCAGAATCAGGCCTTTTGTTCCCAAGAATGAGGTGGACCAAAGGAGGGTTGATTGGTTTATTTTTAAAGGACTAAGTTAGTAACCAACAGGTAACTTTTTAAAGCATCATTTATGCACAGGGCAGTTTTTAATGTTTTGAATCCTAGAGGAACTCTGAACTCTCTCTCCTCTATCTTGGGCAAGAGCTTCCAGAATTCTGGGAGGGTGTTGTAGGAACATAGCCAGTGAGGAGCTGGAGCTGGTTCACATTGTCAGCCTTTGGTGCTCCCCTCTCTTCCTGTGCCTGGGTCCAGCAACAGGAGCATCAGCTGATACCCCAGAAACTGGCAGATGCTGCAGATCAAAGCTCCTCCTCTCTTCCTCCCGCAGCAGGTTGTTAGACATTCACCAGCGCACCCTGGACAGACCCTTTCCTGAAAAGTTCACTGCTGGAACATGGTAGCGTGCATTCTTGACACCTGTCCCCTCTGCCTGAACTTCTCTTCCCCCAAGTCGGCACATGGCTGACTCCTTCTGGTCATTCGATCTCAACTCAGATGACAGAGGGGCCACTCTGAACACCGTTGTACTGTTTCATAGCCTTTCTCTCTCCCTGAAAAGGTCTTATGTGCCTTTTCTTTTCCTAACCATGTTTAGCTCCATCCTACCCACCCCCCCCACCCCCGACATACATCCACAGGAATTCACTCTGTTCTCTCACAGCCTCCTTTTCTGAAAGAGTCCGGAACATGTCACCCGATGAAATCAAGATCCCGCCCGAGCCCCCTGGCAGGTGTTCGAACCACTTACAAGTAAGTGTGGAGCTCGGCCACCGCAGCCCGTGTGGGGGAGAAGGGCTGCTCAGGTGTCCGGCTTGGTCTGACTTTAATAGCCTTCTGTAGGAGAGACAGCCAGGCGGGCAGGTGCCTGAACGTCCTGGTTACCTGTCTTAGCCTGCGTCAGGAGTTTGCTCTGAGCCCACTGCCCTCTGCCACATCCCCTGGTGCTATTCCAGTGGGACCCCAGCTTGCCCTCAGTGGGGTCCTAAGCCTAGATGGAGAAAATACCGCCGTTTTCTGTGTGACCCAGCTGAACCAGTGGGGAACTTTGCTAAGAAACCGAGGGACCGTGAGAATGGAAAATAGATTATAGAAATGCAAAAACACAACCGTTGATGTGCCTAAGAGTCCTGTCCTCCTCTCCTGACAGAATCGCATACAGACCTGGCCTGAGGTTTTGAAATCCCAAGGAGTTGGAGCATTTAGTGCAGTTACTCCCTTGGGAGCAGGACCTCGGGGGCAGCTGGGCCTTGCATCTCCTTTTTGGCACCTGCGATTGTTTCTCCTTGGCCCTCTGTGGGTTCCCCTGTGTGTGGAACCTCGTGACTGACACGAGGGCAGACACCCAGGGCTGCCCATCGCGGGCATCCGGTCCACCTGCTCTGCCTTTGATCCCATAGGTTCTGCTGGTGCCTCTGGCCACACACAGGCCCAGGGCACCAGCCTAACGGATGGATGACTAAGGGGACCTGGGGCTGCGGAATGCAGCTGGCTGGGCAGGGCCAGAGTCGGGGCTGGGGGCACAGTGCAGATCCTCTTCCTTTCCCAGAAGTCTCCTCCCTTGGCTGAGTTGTCCGTGAGCGTAGCACCTCGTCTCCCGCCAGGCGACAAGCCGCAGCCTGTAGGACAGTCCGGCAGTCTGCCAGAGACCGCCAGCTGGCTCGGCCTTCGAGCTCTGTGTATTTCTCATTTTTAGATCTACCTAGTGGTAGAAACCATGACCTTAAGTGAACACTTTAGTTGACCTGAAATGGGAGAACCCATCTGATGGCCCAGGAAACCCAGGAAAGTAATCTGTAAGATACAGGTCGGCCTCAGTTTCCTGAGCCTTCTGTGTGAGGCCTCCTGCTTTGCCCTTAGAGAGAGAAACGTTGAGGTTTGTCACTCTTGGTCGTCTCTTCCCTGGTAAATGTATTACAAACCTCTCTCTGCACTTCAGTGCTTCCTCTGGCCAGTCTCGGCAGAAAGATTCAGCCTTCTGACAAAGGGAGTGGATCACCTCTCCTGATGTACCCCAAGGGCGTCACACAGGACCTCCAGCCCTGCCCACCGCCTCTTGCAGGTGAAGAGTACCCCAAATATTTTCCTTCTGGAGAGTCTGTGCATTTAGCTACCACTAGTGGGGGAGGCTGCAGAGAGACCTTGCCCTGGGCCAGCCCCAGCCTTGCTGGGTGAGACTGCTCCGCCTCAGAGGTCAATCTGCCCTGACACTCGGGTTTCTGGGGCCTCTTCCCGCGCTGGGTGGTGCGGCTGCCAGCTGCTGCCGGCCTCCCCTCTGTGGGCCTTGAGACATCTGTGGGACTGGCCTGGATCTCTGCCAGGTGGTTCTCCTATTGCCCATTGAAAGCCAGAAGAGGGGTCTGGGGCGGGGGGCGGTTAATGAGATGGGCTCTCGACCCCCGACAGTGTCCGTGAGCCTCCCTACAGAGGACACTTCGGGAAGTTTGTGAGGCCAAATCCAAAGAAACACTACTCCTTCCTTCCTCTGAAAGGACGTAGCCTTCCCAGGTCTCCCACTGAGGACTTAACCCCGTGTTAAAATTCAAAACCAGGGGCGCCTGGGTGGCTCAGTCGTTAAGCGTCTGCCTTCGGCTCAGGTCATGATCCCAGGGTCCTGGGATCGAGCCCCGCATCAGGCTCCCTGCTCGGCGGGAGGCCTGCTTCTCCCTCTCCCACTCCCCCTGCTGGTGTTCCCTCTCTTGCTGTGTCTCTCTCTGTCAAATAAATAAAATCTTTAAAAATAAAAATAAAAATAAAAAATAAAAAATAAAAAAATAAAATTCAAAACCAGCATTGAGCCCCCCTGCCCATCCTCTTTGGATGAATCAGGAGCCGATTGACAAGGGGGGATTCATCCATTGTCTTCTCCGTGGTTTCTCTGCCTTGACCTTTTACTGCTCCCTCTGTCAGCCATCTAGAGGAAGTCAGGAGAAAGCAAAATGAAAACAGACTGGTCTCGGTTTATCTTATCTGTGCTCAGCGCTGGTCGCAGGCTGGGTGGAGAAAGACAATATGGCTGGAGTAGGGCTTCGCATGGCTCTGTGGGTCTCCTGGGTCCAAGTGTCCACCCAGCACATGTGACCACAGGCTGGGATTGCCAGTGGGTTGGGCGGTGTCATAAGCGCCCTTCTGTTTCTCTTCCATAGGACAAGATCCAGAAGCTTTATGAGCGGAAGATAAAGGAAGGAATGGATATGAACTACATTATCCAAAGGAAAAAAGAATTTCGGAACCCCAGGTGAGTTTCCCATGGGCCTACAGGGTCAGTTGAGTCACTGATGTTGGCCCGGGGACTGGAATGCCCCCATGGAGGTGGCAGGGAGAGGCCCAGCTAAGATCCCGCCTTTGCCCAAGGGGGCCACCACCCATACTGCAGTAACACAGAAACCAGGATGAAGAGTGGACGCCGAGAGGCCTGAGCTAGGTTCTCCTCCTCGCTCTGCTCCTAAGGCATACAGCCACACGAGGCCTCAGTCTCCTCATCTCTACAGTGAGGGAGTTGGACTAGACAGTCCCTGTGGGTTCCTCTTTCTCCTCCAAACTGTCACTGATGCTGCATGCAGGTGACAGATTTTAGGAACAGAGCTGTGTTCGGGTTTTATTCCATCCAAGGCCCTAGCAGGTGGCACACGTGGTAAAAAGTCCAGTGTGGTGACATCAGGGACCTGCCCCAGCCCTTATGTGGGCCTGTGTATGGTAGCCCCGGCCCAGCCCCACAAACTGTAGGTCAGCTGTCTGGATAAGACCAAAAAAACACAGCCCTCACCTGGACACCATACCTGTCCTGGTGCCTGGCTAATGACCCATCTCTCTGGGAGTGGGGAGGACTAGGAATGATTTAATGTCAGGCCAGTGAACGTTTCCTCTTCTATCAGGAAGCTTGCTTGGAACAGTTCAGCTGGTTTAAAGGGTTCGTCTGAGCCCAGGAACTAGACAGTTCTGATCTCTCAAAATCTGCTGCCACACAAGGCATGGGACTAGGGCCTGCTCAGTGCCTTCTGCCGTTCTTCTTTCAGCATCTACGAGAAGCTGATCCAGTTCTGTGCAATCGATGAGCTGGGCACCAACTACCCGAAGGTATGCCTTGCACACACAGGCGGAGGGTTGAGGGGGGCTGCCCAGGGCCCTGTGCTCACTCTGCTGGATTCGGCCTGGAGCCACTGACAGGCCCATGTAGCAGTAGTGCTGACTGAAGAGCTCAGTCTCCGGCTCCCCTGCATGAGCCCCCGTGGCTCTGAAATAGTCCAGGAGAGAGATTGCAGCGACAGACCTGGCCCCGGGGCCCTGAGTGGTTGGGGCCTGAGTGCGCACTCACTGTGCTCCTACAGCCCAGCCCACAGACAAACGCTCCGGGAGCAGCTCGGCCGCCCCCGTGGCTGGAGACCAGGGATGACAGCTGAGCCCCTGTGCCCTTAAGGCAGGGGTCTCCAGGCCAGGAAAAATCCATGGAAAGACTTGGGGAGAAGGGACTTGGGTCTCTAAGCCATTTGTCATCCAATGACCCTTGCTGGCTGCAATGTTAACTCTTTCTTTTGCAGGATATGTTTGACCCCCACGGCTGGTCTGAGGACTCCTACTATGAGGCATTAGGTAGGTGGCCGTCCATCCATCTGTCCTTCTGTCTGTTCAGTCAGCCAGCCAACATGTATTTCAGGGTTTCCTCTGTGTCAGGCCATGTCCAAGGAGGTGGGCATACAGCCTTGAATGAGACAGACCCACTGTGACTTAGGAGGCTTATGACCTGGCACAGAAGGCAAAGAGGGAGCAGTCCCAGCAGTGAGGGGTGTGGTGGGGGTGCAGGCAGGTGAAGGGGGCCGGAAAGGGGGACAGCCTTGCCAAGGAAGTCCTGTACGGGCTAAGGTTCGAAGGTGCAGGGAGAGTGTCCCAGGTGGGGGGACAGCGTGTCCTGAAGCCAGTGAGAAAGCATTTTCTCAAGCGTCCCTCATAGGGAGAACTGGGAGGAATTTCAGAGTCCGAGCCCTCTGCTGACAGATCTTAACCCAGTAGCCCATGGAACAGATCTGACCTGTAGGTGTGTTTTGTTTGGCCCGCACAAGTTTTGCTTTAATTTGAATGAGTTGCCAACATTTTACCTCAAATCTGTAGTCCCGGCTTCTCTTGGTCAGTGGGAAGGTCGTCCACACGTGGCCTGCATCCCCACGTGGCGACAGTCAGCTGGTGCTCAGGAGCAGCCGGCCCTTCCCCACAGGGTGCACAGCCCCAGCCCCTGAGCCTTCCAGCGTGAGGCCTCTGCTCGATGCTGGCCGAGGGCCGGCGCTTCCATTTGTCCATCACGAAAGGACAGTGAGCCCCGTGGCCTGGAGGCTACCTGTGCGCACTGAGCAAGAGCACAGGGGACACGGCAAGTGCTGGTGTGGGGTCCCTCGGCCTAAAGTGGCCCTTCACGTGGGAGCTGTTCCCAGGGCTGCTTTTCTCAGATCTTCTCTTGTCTTTGTAGCTAAAGCCCAGAAGATTGAAATGGACAAATTGGAAAAGGCCAAAAAGGAACGAACCAAAGTAAGTGACGGATGAATGTCCTGGTGGGAGGGGCAGGTATGTGCAGTGTCGTTTCCCAGCCCTCACCTTCAGCTTGAGCGTGCCTCTCAGGTGCTTCCATTTGGTTTCCTGGGGTCTTGGGGTTTGCTGCGCTGTAGTTCCCTGCTCCCCTCACAGCCGCAGCGCCCCGCTGGCTCTCGCTGCTGGCGTCCGGGTCCTCCCTGGCCTGATAGACTGGCAGGTCTTCCTTCTGAGAACGCTTTCCTGGCCTCCGGATCTGATCTCCGCAGTCCGCCTCAGTGCCTCCTTGTAGGTCCCGTGTCCAGTGGCCAGGTGACCCCTTATTTTAGGGCCCTGAGCACCACTTCTTCCCAAGCAGCACGGTCTGAATCCTTTGGGGAACAGAAATTTGGCTCTGAGACTGAATGTCCTCAGGGCACCAGCTGAGGCTCCAGGATGCCTCCCGACCCCCAGGCAGGGGCTGCAGCCCTGGTGTGCTCGCAGCTCTCGGAGCGGCTGCTGGGGTGATCAGGTTTTCTCATTCTTAGTGCTGGTGGAATGTCCCTTCTGGCCCTTTCCCTCCCCGTTGCAAACCCCAGGCTTAGTGTGGGCCATGTCTGCAGCGCCCGGGGACCAAAGCTGTGCTGCTCCTGTGCGGGTGGGTCCACTTCCACCCAGAACGTGAGGCAGGGCAGCAAGTCGGTTTGCCCTGCATGTGCAGAAACTTGGTGACACCGGGAGCATTCCTTTGTCTGTTTGGAAGGCTCTCCTCGGAGCACCTGGGTGGCTCAGTCAGTTAAGTCAGACCATGACCTTTGGCTTTGGTCAAGATCTGAGGGTCCTGGGATCGAGCCCCACTTCGGGCTTCCTGCTCAGCGGGGAGCCTGCTTCTCCCTCTGCCTGCCGCTCCCCCAGCTTGTGCTCGCTCTCTCTCTCGCTGTCAGATAAATAGATAAAATCTTTAAAAAAAAAAAAAGGAAGAGTCTCCTCAAAGTAGTAAAAATAGGTCCTCTCTCTCCGTCTTCCTCTGTCCCTCCCCACTCCTAAAAAATAAAAGGGGCCCCTGGGTGGCTCAGTCAGTTAAACATCCAACTCCTGATTTTGGCTCAGGTCTGGATCCCCGGGTCGTGAGATCGAGCCCCGAGTCAGCTCCATGCTGGGCATGGCACCTGCTCGGGACTCTTTCTCTCCGTCTCCCCCTCAACTTAAAAAAAAAAAAAGGTGGTGAGCCGGCAGGAGGATGTGGATAGACGTGGGGCACCGCCCTTACCTCTTCCCTCTCTCCGTCCAGATCGAGTTTGTGACGGGCACCAAGAAGGGTACGACGACGAGCGCCGCGGCCCCCACCACCAGCACGGCCAGCACGGCGGCGGCAGGTAGGAGGCGCTTGGCCGCCCCCGCCGCACCACACGTGGGGCCAGGGTTCCCTGCCTTGTTTGGGGGAGCAGGGGCCTGGGGGATCTGGGCCTAGGCTCCACCTTGTGTGCCCTGTTCTGACTCCCGAGCTTGTTAAGGCCTCTTGGGAGCCTGGGCTGGGGTCCCCCGTTCGCTGGCTGCCCCTCACATTTCTGTGGCTGGGCCCCCAGACTCGGACTGCTGGCCCTGCTAGAAAAGGGGCTGTTGCCGTTCGGTTTGTCTTGGTCCTGACGCCTCCCTCGCCTTGTTCCAGATGCCCAAAAGAGGAAGAGCAAGTGGGACTCGGCCATCCCAGTGACGACGATAGCCCAGCCCACCATCCTCACCACCACGGCCACCCTGCCCGCCGTCGTCACGGTGACCACCAGTGCCAGTGGCTCCAAGACCACGGTCATCTCCGCCGTGGGCACCATCGTGAAAAAGGCCAAGCAGTGACCCGAGGGCCCAGCCTGGGGTGGCTCGGACATTCTCCGAGGGGAGCTGCCGCTCCAGGACCTGAGGAGACTGTGCAACCCGGCGACCGACGTCGGCGCCCAGGTGCCGCCTTGTTGACTTCAGGACTGGGATCTGCTCCCAGATGCCACCCCCGAGAAGCCTCTGTGCGGCAGCCCAGCCAGGAAGGGGACATTGGCACAGAGGAGGCGGCCGCTGCGGACAGTGTCCACACACCACTCGGAGTCCGGGGCCCTCTCAGAAGCGCCATATTCTCACATCTCGGGCCTCTTCTGTGGTCAGTTTTGAGGCAGAAGTGGAAGTTCTGAGTGCTCTCTCCAGCTCCTCTTGTTGGGGTGGCGACCTCAGGGTTGGTGGTAGAGCGGCCGAAGCCCGCGGCACTAGTCCGTGGGGGTGGCCCAGGAAGTTGCCGTGGTCATTCCCAGGGTCTGCCTCTCGGCGCGGGCAGGCGGGAGTCCAGAGAGTCGGGGGGGTGGGGGGGGCTCTTCCCGCTCTGCGCTGCCCTGATCCTGAAACCCGGCCGGTTCTCAGACAAGAGCCGAGGCCTCCGGGGGGGGGGGATTGAGCCCTCCCCAACCACTTTTTAGACACACCCCAGCTTTTGAAGTCAAGCCAGTTACCAGAAGGCCTGGGTTGGATCCCCAGCCCACGCAGGGAGCCCGGGAGGCCTGAGCGCCTGGCCAGGGCTGCCCGGTGCCTCAGTGCCCAACGAGCACGGCCAGCAGGCTCCCCGCGGTGTGCGACATGAATCACCTCCTGCCTCGGCCGGCGGCAACTCATTGTTTACGTGGAAGCCAGGCTCTTGGGAGGCTCCTGCCACCCCACCTTTCCTGTGCCTGTTATCTCGGCCCCACAGCAGCGCCTGCGGCCGCCGGGCTCCTCTTAAGGCCAAAACCGATTCCAGCCACCGTCGGCCCAAGAGTCCAGAGGGAATTCACTCGCCTTCCTTGCTCCTTGGCCACTCTCCAGGCCCGCGGAAGGGCTCCGTGTCAGAGAGGGAAGCCGGGCCGTGAAGAGCCGTGTTGCTTTGGTGGCTCGGGCGGAGCACCGGGAAGGAGGTGCTGAGATGACGTCTGGCAACTGCTGCGTCACCAGAGGAGGAGGATGATCCTGCCCCCCATCCCCAAAATCACTGTGGACTCACGGGCATCCCTCCCCGCCTCGCCCCCCTCCACACACTTGGGCGCTGAGAGAGGTCAGTGGTCACCCTCCCTCCTTTGATGGGACTTAGCAACCCTGGAGAGGAGCTGCGACCTCCAGCGGAGGCCCCTCCGTAGTGCGAGGGCCCCGGGGCTTGTGCGGGAGGCCGTGCGGCGCCGCGGGAGTGGCCGGCATACACCAGCACCTCTGCTCTGGATCCTGGTTTAAACGAGTTGTGTTTTCGTTGTGTGTCCTGGGCCCTTAGCTCTGTGAGGCTTCCCGATCAGGTCCCCGGAATAAAGCTTCCTAAGGCGACTATGAGGCGTCCACGAGGTGATTTATGCCCGAGCTGTATGAACTGTAAGGTGCAGCTGTTTGTTGCTGGCCCAGCCAGTTCTTTCATTCAGACCAAGGAGAGGCGCAGACGGCACAGCTGATAAGACTGGCCAGGGTCATGGCCCTTGGCTATCCTCTGGGCACCCCGTGCCCTGCCCCTGAGCAGTAATGACCACTCGCCCGATGAGTTGGGCAGCCCCAGGTGCCCATGCTGTTCCCCTCAGAGCCTTGTGAGTTGCGTCAAGGCCTCAAATCCCTCTGAACTTGACTTTACTCTTCTGTAAGACAGGATTAGTTTCTGCCCACCTTAGTCCCACTGAGGGTGGCATGGGGTCGAATTACTAGTTCCTTTCTGTGGAGACTGGATGTTGCAGGCACTAGGGACCCAAGTGATTTCTGCCTGGTTGGCCCCTGCTCACAAAGAACTCAGTCTGGACAAACTGAACTCTGTCCCAGCTACCCAGGCATCCCTGCCCTCTTCCTATAGTTCTAACCTATAGTGACGACCTCAGGATCCATACCTGGGATCCTGTGCTGTCCCCACATCACATGGGCCCCTTGGGAAGCCCTTTCCCCGTCACCATCCTTCCTGCTTAGTTCTGGCCCTCCTCCCTCTCGTGGCAGTTTGCTCCGACCTCGTCTGTATGTTGTCTCAGCCTCCCCACTCCCATCCAACCCCATCTGGCCTCATCCTACACCCCCCTCACCATGGGGCTCTCACCAGGTCACATGGTCCCCTGCTTTCCACCCAAGAGTCCCCCCTTCAGTGTGGCAATGCAAGGCTGCCAACAGCCTCGCCACTGCCAGCCTCCCAGCCTCCAGGTCCTCTTCTCTACTGCCCTCTAACCGTCCACACCCGTGCACCTGCAGCACTTCCAGACGCAGCTCAGGCTTTCCCTCCCAGACTCCCCCGGGCATTCATCACTCCCTTCTCCGTGCCTTGTAACTGCACACACATTGCAGGGCTGAGACCACTCGGGTCTCCTGGTTCTCCTTGTGAGTGGAGAGAGAGTGGTCAACCAGGCTGTGGCCCAAGTGCCCAGGTGATTGGAGGGACAGAGGGATGGAAGGAGAGGTGGTTCCTGCCCCCTTGGTCACTGCACTGAAAGCTCCCGACCCTCGTACCCCGCCCTCCCAGCTTCCTGTTGTAGATCATCCACACATTGGCAATTGCTGAGGCTCAGTCATGGGCACAGGAAGGTTCATTATCCCCTCTAATTTTGTATATGTTTAAAATCTCTTGGGGCGCCTGGGTGGTGGGGTCCCGGGATCGAGTCCCGCATCGGGCTCCCTGCTCAGTGGGAAGTCTGCTTCTCCCTCTGCTCCAAACTCCCCACTCTCCTGCTCTCTCTCAAATAAGTAAAATCTTTAAAAAATAAAATCTGTTTAAAAAAAGGGGTGCTTGGGTGGCTCAGTCGGTTGAGCGTCTGACTCTTGGTTTCGGCTCAGGTCATGACCTCAGGGTCGTGAGATCAAGCCCCACGTCAGTCTCCACATCAGCGTGGAGTCCGCTTCAGATTCTCCCTCACCCCTTGAGCTCTATCTCTCTCTAAAATAAATAAGTAAAATCTTTTTTTTTTTTATTAAGATTTTTTATTTATTTATTTGAGAGAGAGAGAATGAGAGAGAGCAAGCACATGAGAGGGGGGAGGGTCAGAGGGAGAAGCAGACTCCCTGCCGAGCAGGGAGCCCGATGCGGGACTCGATCCAGGGACTCCAGGATCATGACCTGAGCCGAAGGCAGTCGCTTAACCAACTGAGCCACCCAGGCGCCCTAAAATAAATAAGTAAAATCTTAAAAAAAAAAAAAATAGGGGCACCTGGCCGGCTCAGTCAGTAGAGCATGTTACTCTTAATCTCAGGGTCATGAGTTCAAACCCCACATTGGGCATGGAGCCTACTTTAAAAAAAAAAAAAAAAAATTGTTTTTTAGTTAAAAAAGAAAAAGGCCTGTCAAGCCAGAAAAAAGAATGAGGAAGATCTCCATGGGCAGATTTGGAGTGATCTTGAGGAGAGATAAAATGAAAAGGGCAAGGTGCAGAACACTGCATGTAATATGATGCCTTTTATAGGGAAAAGAAGGGAACACAAAACAAAAATAAGAGGAAAGAGATAAAAGAATAAAATCTAAGAAATTAAGAAAATTCTCTAATGTTGAATTTGAATTGGAAACATCAGTATGAACTCATGATTCAAAAAAAAATTTCCGGGGCGCCTGGGTGGCTCAGTCTTAGTTAAGCGTCTGCCTTCGGCTCAGGTCATGGTCCCAGGGTCCTGGGATCCAGCCCCACGTCAGGCTCCCTGCTCAGCGGGAAGCCTGCTTCTCCCTCTCCCACTCCCCCTGCTTGTGTTCCCTCTCTCACTGTCTCTATCAAATAAATAATAAATTTTTTAAAATAAAAAAAAAAGATTTTATTTATTTCAGAGGGAAAGTTCAAGCAAGAGCACAAGCAGAGGGGAGAGGGAGAAGCAGACTCCCCGCTGAGCAGGGAGCCCGAAGCTGGGCTGGATCCCAGGACCTTAGGACCATGACCTGAGCCGAAGGCAGACGCTTAACTAAGACTGAGCCATAGCACCCGGAACTTGACCTCTAAAGGGGCCAGGGCTCCTTAGAGAAAGGAATCTTCGTTCCCGAAATCTAAGTTGGGACTAGGGCAGTTTGTTACAGAAAGCAAAGAAGACTAACGGGTGTTTCAAAGGTCAATCAAATTGGTTTAAAGGGATCTCCCACTGGCCAAATGTGATGAAATTTGAACATTCAGAAAGAATGCAATTATTGTCAAAAAGGAAAAAACCCCAGGGCGCCTGGGTGGCTCAGTCAGTTAAACGTCTGCCTTCGGCTCAGGTCATGGTCCCAGGGTCCTGGGATCAAGTCCCGCATCGGGCTCCCTGCTCTGCGGGAAGCCTGCTTCTCCCTCTCCCACTCCCTCCGCTTGTGTTCCCTCTCTCACTGTGTCTCTCTTTGTCAAATAAATAAAATCTTTAAAAAAAAAAAGGAAAAAACCCCTTGTTCTCTGTACACTACGACTCACAACAACCACAAAACACTTCTGACACCAATGTATGGGCTTTCCACATCATGTAATTCTGACACCAACTGCCTGTAGTTTGTGAGAGCTTTGTCCAACAAGAGGGGGACCCCCCCACTCAAATGCTAATTGTAGGGCCGGGCCTCTGGTACTTCTGAACAACTGGCTATAAATTGGGGGGGTCCCCATGACCCGCTCCTCAGACTCAATAATTGGCTAGAATGGATCACAGGACTCAGGAAAACAGTTTACTTAATGGATTACTGGTTTATAAAAGAATACAACTAAGGAAGAGCCAGATAGAAGAGATGCATAGAGGCTCGGTATGGAGCAAGGGGCTTGGAGCTTCCATGCCTTCTCTGGGCACACCACCCTCCCAGCAGGCCAGGTGTTCAGCAACCTGGGAGCTCTCTGAACCCCCTTTGGTTAAGATGTTCATGGCGGCTTCATTACTAGGTGTGATGGATTAAATCATTGACTATTAGTGATGGAACTGAATCTCCAGCCCATCCCCCTCCTCCCCAGAGGTCGGCAGGGGTAGGGGTGGGGGAGTGTTGAAGCCAAAAGTTCCAACTCTAATCACGTGGTTGGTTCCCCTGACAACGAGCGCCCCCATCCTTCGTGGCTTTCCAAAAGTCACCTCATTAACATAAACTCTGTTGTGGTTGAAAGGGGCCTGTTATGAATAACAAAAGACACTCCTTTCGCTTTTATCACTCCAGAGCTGCTCCAGGAATCATGGACAATGACCAAATATAGATCTCTTATATCACATCACCATTGTACACTATTTTTTTTTAAAGATTTTATTTATTTATTTGACAGAGAGTGACACAGTGAGAGAGGGAACACAAGCAGGGGGAGTGGGAGAGGGAGAAGCAGGCTTCCCGCGGAGCAGGGAGCCCAATGCGGGGCTCGATCCCAGGACCCCGGGATCATGACCTGAGCCGAAGGCAGATGCTTAACGACTGAGCCACCCAGGCGCCCCCAAATGTGGTATTTAGATACTAAAGAATATTATTCAACCTTAAAAAGGCAGGAACTCTTGCCACATGCAACATAGATGGACATTATGATAAGTGGAAATAAGCCAATTACAGAAAGACAAATGCTGTATGATTCCACTCATATGAGGTTTCTAAAGGAGTCAAATTCATTGAGACAAAAAAATAAAATGGTAGTTAACCAGGGGGTGGAAGAGAAAGAAATGGGGAGCTGTTTAATGGGTATAGAGTTTCAGTTCTCAAGTTGAAAAGTTCTGGAGACCTGTTGCCCAACAATGTGAATATACTTAACACTATTGAACTGTACATTTACAAATGATTAAAATGGTAATTTTTATGTTATATGTTTTTACCACAATTAAAATCTTTTGGGTTGTTTTGTAATAATAGTAATTTTTAAGTTTCTACCTTGGGGCGCCTGGGTGGCTCAGTCGTTAAGCGTCTGCCTTCTGCTCAGGTCATGATCCCAGGGTCCTGGGATCGAGCCCCATATCGGGCTCCCTGCTCAGCGGGGAGTCTGCTTCTCCCTCTCCCTCTGCCCCTCCCCCTGCTCGTGCACGTGCTCTCTCTCTCTCTCTCAAATAAAATCTTAAAAAACAAAAAAAAAGTTTCTACCTTGTTTGAGGAAAGCATCAGCATCCTAGAAACTGACGGGAAAGCAAAGCATTTTGGTGAACGCACTAACCCCTCCAACCTGCTCTTACCTACAGGTCCCGGACCTGAGCCACAGCCTCCAGCAGGGTTCCTGCCCTCCAGCCTCGCCCTGCAGGCAAACCATCCCTGCTGCAAACTGGCCATTTCTCCTTCCAAAAGGGGTTTTGTGCAATTCGGACTTTTTCATAAACCGACACTCTTGTTTGTATAGCCTCTAGTCAATGGGAGATTTTTGTAGTCAGAAACGGAGGACCTCCCTTAAGTCCTGAACAGGTTTTCCTAATTCCCAAAGTTTTACATATTTTCCTAGTTTACTACTCACTAAATGTGTGAATAGGACTTTACCCCCCTTTTATTATTCAACATTCTTAAAGTCTTACTCATTTTTTTAAAGATTTTATTTATTTATTTATTTATTTATTTTAAAGATTTTATTTATTTGAGAGAGATACAGCGAGAGAGGGAACACAAGCAGGGGGAGTGGGAGAGGGAGAAGCAGGCTTCCCGCAGAGCAGGGAGCCCGATGCGGGGCTCGATCCCAGGACCCTGGGACCATTACCCGAGCCGAAGGCAGATGCTTAACGCCTGAGCCACCCAGGCGCCCCAAGATTTTATTTTTTTTAAGATTTTATTTATTTATTTATTTGACAGAGAGAGCACAAGCAGGGGGAGTGGCAGGCAGAGGGAAAGGGAGAAGCAAGCTCTCCGCTGAGCCAGGAGCCCAATGCAGGGCTCGATCCCAAGACTCTGGGATCACGACCTGATCCGAAGGCAGACGCTTAACCGACGGAGGCACCCAGCGCCCCTAAAGATTTTATTTTTAAGTAGTCTCTACCCCCAACATGGGGCTTCTGTACCAAGCCAGCCAGATGCCCCCTTAAAGTCCTATTTTAGGGGTGCCTGGGTGGCTCACTCAGCTAAGTGACTCTTGGTTTCCAATTCAGGTCTTGATCTCAGGGTTGTGAGTTCATGTCCCATGCTGGGCATGGAGCCTACTTAAAAAAAAGAAGTCCTGGGGCGCCTGGGTGCCTCAGTTGTTGGGCGTCTGCCTTCGGCTCGGGTCGTGGTCCCGGGGTCCTGGGATCGGGCCCTGCATCGGGCTCCCTGCTCTGTGGGAGGCCTGCCTCTCTCTCTCCCACTCCCCCTGCTTGTGTTCCCTCTCTCGCTGTGTCTCTCTCTGTCAAATAGATAAAATCTTTAAAAAAAAAAAAAAAGTCCTATTTTAGCTTTACATTTCAGACCTGTTCAATAAAATATGAAATAATAAAAAATAAAAAGTAAAAGTTTCTATAACCCAAAAAGAAGCATTTATCCTATATTTTGGAGGATTGGGTTTTTTTTTTTTTAATTTCTTTAAGCAAGCTCCGCACCCACACCCAATGTGGGGCTTGAACTCACAATCCCTCCCGAGATCAGGAGTTACATTCTCTACTGACTGAGTCAGCCATATCCTACATTTTTGGAGGCACATAGTTCATCCCCTGTTGATGAAGGGAACTTCTATTTTTCTTTTTTAATCAGAAGGATAGCTTCTATTAATGTAGAAACAGAAAATCACCATTCTTCAACCTCCAAATTCAGGCAGAGATCAACAAGGGATGCTGACTAAAACCATTCAGTGAAAGTTTGCTGGGAAGTGGGCAGGGTGACAAAGCATCATCACCCCCCTAGCTTACTTCTTAATCACAAAGTAAATAATGTATTTTTACAATGGAGAGAGATGGCAGTCATTTCCTTAATAATCACTAACAGCGAGGCAGCTGAGATCATGTGCCACCCAATAAAACACACCCAGCACCATCTAGGACCATCCTTGCCAAAAATGTTTCACCTAAATCTAATCAGGCTTTTAGACATTAACTTCTAGTTTACAGGAAGCTAAAAAAAAAAAAAAAGTCCAATGACACTATGAGGAAGTAATCATACAAATCTGGACAGTGGGACATTCTGCAGATCACTACTGGCCTGTCTCTTCAAAAGGTCAATGGTGCGGGGGGAGTAAGCAAGAAAGAGGGGCACCTGGGTGGTTCGGTGGGTCAGTTAAGCGACTACCTTCGGTTCAAGTCAAAATCTCAGGGTCCTGGGACTGAGCGCCATGTCAGTCTCCATGATCACCAGGGCATCTGCTTCTCCCTCTCCCCCACAACCCCCGTGTGCGCACTCTCCCTCTCTCAAATAAATAAATAAAATCTCTAAAAAAAAATAATTTAAATTAATTAATAAAGTAAGAAAAAGAAAGCAATCAAATGCAATGGATTGGACTCAAATTCAAAAGGGAACAGTTAAAGTTTAAAAAAAGGAAACAGTTACAACAGACATTTTTGGGACAACTAAGAAATTTTAATATGGACTGAATCATGGATAACAGGACATTTTTGTTCATTTTCTTAGGTGTGACAAAGTTATTGTGGTTGTGGGGAGCTGTTCTTGGGAGATGCATGCCTGGAGTGTCAAGGGATGAAATGTCATGGTCTCTTAAATTCAAATAAAAAGATATATAAGTACATAACAAATATATAGATAAAGCAAATATGGCAAAATGTTAACTCTTGCGTCTGGGTGGTAAAAAATATGAGTGATCTTTGTACTCTTCTTGCGACTGTTTTTGTATGTTTACAAATACGCAAAATAAAAAGTTGGAAAATAATTTTTTATTTTTTTATTTATTTTTTAAAATATTGTATTTATTTATTTGAGAGAGCGCACACAAACAGGGGGAGTGGCAGGCAGAGGGAGAGGGAGAAGCAGGCTCCCGGCTGAGCAGAGAGCCCAATTCAGGGCTCGATCCCAGGACCCTGCGATCATGACCAGAGCCGAAGGCAGATGCTTAACCAACTGAGCCACTCAGGCACCCCACAAAATGTTAATTCTAGCATCTAGGTGGTAAAAAATACAAGTGATCTTTGTACTCTTCTTTCAACTGTTTTTGTACGTTGGCAAATATTCAAAATAAAATGTTGGGGGAAGACGAACCATGAGAGACTATGGACTCTGAGAAACAAACTGAGGGTTCTAGAGGGGAGGGGGGTGGGGGGATGGGTTAGCCTGGTGATGGGTATTAAACAGTGCACGTTCTGCATGGAGCACTGGGTGTTATACGCAAACAATGAATCATGGAACACTACATCAAAAACTAATGATGTAATGTATGGTGATTAACATAACATAATAATAAAAAAAAAGTTGGGGGAAATAGTTTTTTTTTTTTAATTTTATTTATTGGGACAACTAGGTGGCTCAGTCAGTTAAGCAGCTGCCTTTGGCTCAGGTCATGATCCCAGGGTCCTGGGATTGAGTCCCACGTCCGGCTCCCTGCTCAGTGGGGAGCCTGTTTCTCCCTCTCCCTCTGCTGCTCACCCTGCTTGTGCTCTCTCTCTCTGTCTAATAAGTAAATAAATTATTTTTTTAACAAAAGATTTTATTTATTTATTTGACAGGGAGAGCATAAGCCAGGAAGAGGCAGAGGGAGAAGGCGAAGCAGGCTGTCTGCTGAGCAGGGAGTCCGATGTGGGGCCTGATCCTAGGACCCTGAAATCATGACCTGAGCCGAAATCAAGTCAGATGCTCAACTGACTGAGCCACCCAGATGCCCCTGGGGGAAAAATAATTTAACAGGGGTCTATTGAGCAATCCCCTAGCCCCAGGGAGAGACCAGGCCTAGCAACTGTCCACCTGAGGGGTGTCTCCCTCAGTTAGAGAGGTGGTTGACAGTGGGTCTCTAGAATGGTCACCAGACTGTTTTGATCACACATCCACTATTGATCATTTACCTTGTTTATTTGTAGACACACGTACCACTCTACAATTGTGTTTGACATTGTCAAACACAAAAACAGTGGATCATCTGGCACATCCCTGGAGAGTCTGCAGTCCACTTTGGAGACCCATTGTTAAGCAGAGGGTGCTTGGCTGGCTTTGTCAGTAGAGCATGGGACTCCTGATCTCAAGGCCGTGAGTTTAAGCCCCACGTTGGGCATATAGCTTACTTCATTTATTTATTTTTAATATTATTTATTTGTCAGGGAGAGAGAGAGCAGGGGGAGTGGCAGGCAGAGGGAGAGGGAGAAGCAGACTCCCCGCTGAGCAGGGAGCCCGACATGGGGCTCGATCCCAGGACCCCGGGATCATGACCTGAGCTGAAGGCAGATGCTTCACCGACTGAGCCACCCAGGTGCCCCAAATAAGATCTTTAAAAAAAAAAAAAAAAGACCACTGGGCAGGCGGGCAAGGGAGACTGTGGCTTACACAGTTGTAGGGAGCACTCATGTATCCGTGGCACTTCCACATCCGGTCCCACCTGCCCCCGTGATCCGTCTGAGAGCTGGCAGGGCACAAGCCTGTTTAGAGACGAGAGCACTGACAGCTGGGAGGCTCTGTGGCAATCCCATCTGGTTCAGCCACACTTTCACTGAGCACCTGCTATGTTCCAGGCACTGTGCTAGGTCCTGGAAATTAAAAGATGTGCTAGAGAGCATCCATCCTCAGGGCTCACAGTCTAGTGGGGAAGAGAAACCCCTAAACAGATCATTTCAAGCCAATATGGCAAATGAGAAGAAAAAGCCAGGCCCTGGGGTGGGGGGGCGGCTACAGGGACACATAATCCAACCAAGGGTGCAGGGAGGTCAAGAGGCTCCCTGGAGCATGTGACATCAGCACAATGCCTTCAAGTGAAAGAAGGATAAACCAGGCTGGTTGGGGGCAGCGGTGTGGGAGAATGGAGACATCCCGAGCAGAGGGCCCAGCCTCCAGCAAGAGCACGGTGGCCGGAAGCTGCATGGTTTGGGGAGCCGGGCTGCTAGCCATGGGGTGTTGTCTGGCACTGTTGGCAGGTCGGGCGAGAGAAGGAGACGAGGTTGGGGTCATGGAGCAACTTGAGAGGCTCCAGCTTGAACACGTGTGGCACTTGAAAGACTGCACGCAGAGGACCGCAGGGGTCAGATCTGTGAACCGGCTTGTCGAGAACAACTATAACAATTTGAGTGCCCACTCCATGTCGGGTCGGTGCCGGCCACTTGATGGGTATTACTCACATTTTAAGGAGGTTTAAGTACCTTGCCTGAGGACACTCAGGGAAGCAGTCCTTACTGGGATCTCCCTCTGGACACACGTGGAGGCGGGGGGAAGGGGAGGCCGAGCGGACCCCGGGAATGACAGATCGGGCTGCGGCATCCCTGGGCCCGCGCCTCGCGCCGGCACAGGACGGAGGGCATGCGCGCGGTCGACTGCGGGTTTGGCCGTCGGGGCAGCGGGGCTGCTCCCAGCCTAGCGTCCGGAGGTGGGAGGGCGGCGGGCGGAGCCGGGGGCTAACAGGCCACCCCCGGCCCGAGGCAGCCGGGCGCCCGAGTCTGCAGCCTGGAGGGGTGGGGAGGCGCGGCGCCCGGGGCTGGACTGGAGAGAGGGGGGAGGCTCCTCCCCCGCCCCCGCCGCCGGCGGTCGGGGCGCAGGGGCCGGGCGCCGGGGGAGCCGCAGCCTTTTCCGGGGGGCGGGCCCGGCGGCGGCGGCAGCGCCCGGCTCCTGCCCCGACAGGTGCGCGCCGCGCGCAGGAATGCGGCCGGCCTGACTCACCAGCGCCTCCTTCCCACCTGCCGCCCGCCCCATAAAGCGGTCCCCTCCCCGCGGCCGCCGCCCGCCGCCCGCCCTCCCTGCCAGCCGCCCTCCGGACAGTCCCGGCTCGCCCGCGCGCTGCAGCCGGAGCGGCCGAGCGGAGCCCCGCGCGGGGAGGGCGCGAGTGCGCGCCAAGGTAGGTCCGGCCTCCGACCGCGGCAGGCGCCAGGGGCTTGGGCGCGGGCCGCGGGCAGTCGGGGGGTCGCCGGGCCGCACCCCGCCCGCCCCTCCAGTGCCCCGGACCGCTGGAGCTGGGCGTCCATTCTGGGCCCTTGGAGGCGAGGAGGGGAAAGTGAGTGCCCACCCCAGCCTGGCCGGCAGATCAGGGGACCCTTTTGGGAGACCCGGGTGGCTTTTATTTCGTCAGCTCTTCCCTTCCTAAAAGCTGGCAGGCCTTGGCCCCATCCTGCCCAGGGCACATGCCTCGGCTGCCAGGGTGTGCCCCGGGGAGCAGCTGGGGCAGCGGGGCAGTGGAGCCGGACGGGGCTCTTGGCCCTGAGACCTTGGCGCTAAAGGAGGGCAGCAGGGAGAGAGGCCTGAGGGTTGGGTGGGTGTTCTGGAGAAGTGGGCAGAGGCTGGGCGGTGGCTGGCAGGCCTATGGGCTGGGCCCACTGGGGTTTGCAAAGAAGGCGGGGGGCAGCAGCCACCTAAAGGCAAAGGCTCTCCATGTCTGCCGAGGCCTGGCCTGCTGTGTGCAGTGCCGCAAGGCCATCTGGGGCCTGGGGAGTCCCTGACTGCCCCCTTGGCCAAGCACATGCTTGCTGAGGTCTGGGGAGTCCCTGACTCTCCTTTTGGCCAAGTACATGCCTGACCTCCCCCCAAAGTCAGCTCAGGACTCCCTTCCTCCAGGAAGCTCTCTTGACCTCATTCAGCAGCCCTGGGAGCTATGCCCACCACTGCAGCCTCCTCCAGCGCTTGCCCCCTCTCCCACTCAGCCCCTGGTGGCCCTCTGGCTGTGGTGCAGGGACTTCCGATGGCTTCTGAGAGCCCAGCTGGGCCCCTTCCCACCCCATCAGGGCCTGGCCACACCCTGAGCCCCAGGATCTGACAGAGCTGGAAATGAAGGCTGAGGGTCTCTCTCCATGCTGGGGGCTGAGAGAAGAGAGAGAGCTGGGGGACAGCGGGGAAGGGGTGCCTGTCTCATGGGCCCCGATTTCTTGGGGTGATAGAGCAGCCGAGGGGCCAGGAGATGCGAAAACATGAAGGCAGGGGCTATGGTGGGCAGGTGCACATGTGCTAAGCAGGGGTCCTGTGGGGTGGGAGGAAAGCAGGGGTCCTGTGGGGTGGGAGGAAAGCAGGGGTCCTGTGGGGTGGGAGGAAAGCAGGGGTCCTGTGGGGTGGGAGGAAGTGTGGTTCCGGGAGAGCTCCCAGGGTTGCCTGGAGAGTGCACGTCCTGAGCACCTGGCCAGGCCTGTGGCCACAACCTCCAGTAAGCCCATAATCCTAAATTTTCCATGAAATCTCATTGTTTTTAATGTTGACAGTTACTTTTAAAACTTCGTAAACACAAGTTGAGTCAAACAAAAACACTCTTGAGTGCATAACTAGCTCCCTAACTGCCATCTTATGGCCTCTGAGGATAACAAAGAAGTTAAATGGAGGCGGGTCTGGACTGCCCTGGTCCGGTCCGCCCTCCCCCACCCCCCCACCCCCACTGCTGGCTGTGGGATGAGGAAGCCCTGCAGCCTTGTGCCCCATCTCTATCTCCTCATCTGGGAGATGGGGTAATGCAGTCATCCCCCACCGGGTTCCTGCGGAGATGAAATAGCCATCCCGTAGGTGAAGTGCTGGGCGCGTGTCTGCTCTGTGCCCAGCCTGTGGGCACGGGAGGGTGAGTCAGAGCCGGGTTCGGCCCTCCAGTGCCCGTACCCGCGTGTATAATGGTGCCCCGGGGAGGTCCAAATCTGCAGCCTGTATTGTGTAGCGTGTGGGTGTGGTGCCTACACCCCAAGGCTGCAGGAAAGTCATTTCCCCCGGCTGGCTCAGGGCTTCCTTACCCCAGGCCCCTCTGAGATGGCAGCTCTTCCCCAGCCTGTGGATGTTTTGGGGCTGCTGATGGCCTCCTGGGAGCCACATGCCTTAGAGGGAGGGAGGCAGTGCCTTCCTGCCCCCTTCCACAGGCTTCCTCAACCCTGGGGAGGTAACACAGTGTGTGTGTGTGTCTGTGTGTGTGGGGGGGGGCGGGGAGAGGCTTGTAACGTAGCTCCAGACTAACTTCTGGAAGGATGATCTGCTCAGGGACCCCAAAAACTCAACTCTGGAGCAGGCAGGGTAGGGGTAGGGCAGGGGACCCCACCAGTGATGGGCCAGGCAGTCATTGCAGAGCCTAGCTGGGTACAGCCAGCTCCCTCCTCCCCTCTGCAGGCCCCAGATCTTGGGAGGGTCCCCTCTCCCCCGGCCACACCACCTTCCTTAAAGGGCAATTAGGCCACGACAGAGACAGAGACGGGGCGGGAGGGTAGAGCCAGGCCCTCAAGGGGTGGGACCTTGGGTGAGACCTGACCCAGGCCCACTGGGATCTGAAAGCCAAAGGCAGAATAAGCCTTGCCCTGCTCTCCACGAGATCAGCGTAGCAGACCTGGCATGAGCACAAGCTCAAAGCCCATAGTCCTCAATGATGCGAGGGTGGGGCCTCCCGGGGCAGGGGGCAGGCCTGCAGGGCATCTAGTCACTCCAGAGATGGCAAGAGGAGTTGGGGCCCTGGATCCCGCCATTTGCAGGCTGTGGGGCCTTGGAACATCACTGAGCTGTCTGAGCCTCAGTTTCCACCCATGGGCGGTGGGAATGCTGGAGCTCTGACCGGCAGGGACCCGGGCTGGGGAACGTCTTATGTCAGTTATTGCTGTCATTATACAGGAGGAAGAGGATGGCAGGACCGAGTCCCAGCCCGTGGACCAGGCTGCTGCTGGCAGTCCTGCTGGGCGTCAGCTTCCCCGGGGAAATGGGTGAGTCTGGCGTGCCTCCGCAGCACCCTTTGGGGGGGCACCCCTGTCAAGGCACTGCCCTCATATGGAGGCCGCCCACAGGGCGTCTTACCCCGACGCTCACTTGGCCATTCAACAAACAACCACGGCCCGCTTCGAGGGCTGGGGAGCAGTGAGCCTGAGCCTTGTGGCCCAGAACACCGAGGAAGACTTGCTCTAGAGGCGAGAGAAGCTGCCCACTCAGCGACCTGGAGGCACTTGCCGAGTGTTTTTTGTGGGAACTTGGAGGAGAGGCCGGTGACTCTCTTCCGGTCAGTTCCTACCGATAAAAATTTTGCCTTCAGAGAAGGCTGTGTTGGTAGCCTGGAATAGACCATGGCGGGAACATGGGCAATGCTGCAAGGCAGGGCTTCTCCCTCCCGACCAGAGCCCGTGTTAAACACTGACCACACACCATCGCCCACCGCCCAGGAGGCCACCCCCTGAGTGTACACAGTAGGTCCTCACTGTGATTTTTTTTATTATAAATTTTCTTTTTTTTTTAAAGATTTTATTTATTTATTTGAGAGAGAGAGAGCATGCGTGAGCACGAGCAGGGGGTGGGGGGAAGGGGCAGAGGGCGAAGCCGACTTCCCACTCAGTAGGGACCCCGATGCGGGACTCGATCCCGGGATCCAGGATCATGACCTGAGCCGAAGGCAGTCGCTTAACCGACTGAGCCGCCCAGGCGCCCCCCTCACTGAGATTTTAACTGAACAGAACCAAAGGGAATCCCAGTAACCCTTGGGGAAACTCTGGAGTTTTTCTTCATTCATTTACTAACAATTTACTGTGTGCTGGGCTTGGGCTGGGTACCGGGAAACAGCAATAAGCAAGGCAGACACAGTCCCCTGTCCCCTGGAGGAGCAGGGGAGGGACGGCCAGGGTGTCCCCACCAGCAAATGGGCCAGCCCTTCTGTCTCAGCCCGCACCATCCGGACTTGAGGGGAAGTTCAGGTGTGAGAACTGGCTCTGCCCCAGATATGCCAGTGGGGCAGACTGCCTACCCACTGGCCTCCATTTCCTCCTCCGTAAAGTGAGAGAGAATCCCTGCCTCTCTCCAATGAGGATACACGCAGGAAAGGACTTGGTCCCTGGTGAGGTTCATCTCACTGGGTCTGCTCATCTCTGCCCTCCAGCGAACCGCTGCAAGAGGGCCCAGGTGAAGAGCTGCACGGAGTGCATCCGCGTGGACAGGGAATGTGCCTACTGCACGGACCAGGTGAGCTGCTGTCGCCTGCCTGCCATCCTGAGCCCAGCGCCAGCCCTGGCCAGTTCCCCAACCTGGGTGCCCCACCCCATCATGCCCCACGCCGGGCTCTAGCCAAGTCCACACCTGCCGCACCCTCAGCCCAGCCTCAGGCCAGGCGGGTGTGGAACAGGCAAGGGTCAGGAGAGATCCAGGGTTGGGACAGCCAGGGGATGGGCACTGCCCCCCTGACCCCACCTCCTCTGGCCAGATGTTCAAGGAGCGGCGCTGCAACACCCAGGCAGAGCTGCTGGCTGCCGGCTGCCGGTGGGAGAGCCTAGTGGTCATGGAGAGCAGCTTCGAGATCACAGAGGTGCCCGGAGTGGGGGTCAAGGGAAGTGGGCCCACCCACGCTTGAGGCCGGCTTTTTACAGGGGTCCACTGTGTCCGCTGGCTGGGCTGAGAGGTTCCCCATCAGGTCTCTGGAGTGACCCTCCAGCCAGCTGTCCCCCTCCCCTGGACACAGGACACCCCGATCAACCCCAACCTGCAGCGCAGCCAGGTGTCGCCCCAGGGGTTACGGGTCCGGCTGCGGCCTGGCGAGGAGCAACACTTTGAGCTGAAGGTGTTCGAGCCCGAGAAGAGCCCTATGGACCTGTACATCCTCATGGATTTCTCCAACTCCATGTCTGATGATCTGGACAACCTCAAGCAGATGGGAGAGAGACTGGGTATGGCTGGGCCAGCATAGAGGACAGTGGGGTAGGGAATGGAGAGGGTGGCCTCATCCAGCTGGCTGGGTCCCTGCTTGGGAGGCTAGGGCTCAGGATGGCTATACCCATGCCACAAAGAAGGATAGGATATCTGAGCCCCCCAAGAAATCCCTTCCCTCCCATTCTGAGGTGTGGGTCCTAGCCAGACCCCACTAACTACTCAGGGCTTCAGGCTGGGTGGGCAGCAGAGCCCTCTGACCCTGACAAGGAGCACACTCATGGCCATGAGGCTGAGGTTCTCCAGGCTCCTGGCTGCCCCCTCCAACTTGCTCCATGCATGACTCTGGGCCTCCCGAGTCCCATTTCCTTCGTCTGTGAACAGGGACAAGGGCTACTGTGAGCATGAACTGATGTTCACCTGCAAGGTATTGACAGGAGGTTATTTTCCCTCTTCCTCCTTCCCGAGCCAGCCCCTGGCCCCCTCTGCTGATGTGGGGGTGTTGGGGCTCAGCTGCCCCCTCTTTTTCCTGTTGACACCCAGCCCAGGTCCTGAGCGAGCTCACTGATGACTACACTATTGGATTTGGCAAGTTTGTGGACAAAGTCAGCGTCCCTCAGACAGACATGAGGCCTGAGAAGTGAGTGACTGAGGGGCCCCTAGGTGGCTCAGTCGGTTAAGCGTCTGCCTTCGGCTCAGGTCATGATCCCATCGGGCTCCCTGCTCAGCTGGGGAGTCTGGGAGTCTGCTCCTCCCTCTCCCTATGTGCCCCCCACCCTTGCTCGCTCGCTCTCTCTCAAATAAATAAATAAAAATCTTTTTAAAAAATAAAATAAATCTTAAAAAAAAAAAGAAAGAAGTGAGTGACCGAGTGGGCAGGGGTCCCAGCCACGGGGCCCACCTCCTCGCTACCAGGGCACTTCCAAGTGTTCTGGTCGAAGTGGACCAGTGGGCCACTTTCAGAGAGGGTGGGCACAGGGGCATGGGGGTCTTCTCTCCTGACTCTGTCTCTCTCTCTCCCTCCACCTCTGCCCAGGCTGAAGGAGCCCTGGCCCAACAGTGACGCCCCCTTCTCCTTCAAGAATGTCATCAGCCTGACGGAAAACTTGGAAGAGTTTCGGAATAAACTGCTAAGGGAGCGGATCTCAGGCAACCTGGACGCTCCTGAAGGAGGTTTTGATGCCATCCTGCAAGTGGCCGTGTGCACGGTGAGTGCCAGGGAGAGCCCTGCCCACCCAGACCAGGATTGTGCTTCTCTGCAAGGGCATGAGCTGCCCACCAGCCTGCTCTGGTGTCAGGCCGAGACCCCTATGCCCAAAGACAAGCTAAGACCCTCCAGGGGGCCCACAATTATAAGCCAGGTTGAGATGTGCTGGGATCCAAGGTCCCCCGGCCTGAGCATGTGGGCATGCTGCTTTTGTACTGACCAGCAAAGCAGACATGAGTTCTGGGGTTCTGGAATCTTCCTTGCCCTAAAGCCAGCCTACCACCAATCTCCCTGCTAATGCCAGTCTTCCAGGACCCACAGTCTCCAACTGCACTGGGCAGCTGAAGAGGGCAGTTTTTACGTGCACAGCAATTTTTTCATTTTGAAAATAATATACCCATCGTATAAACAATTTGGAAAACAAAGAACAGAAATCGCCCATAATTTCACCACAGCCAGCCAGCCAGCCAGCCACTTGATATCCCACCAGCATATTTTGTTCCCTTTCCTTACTTTATATAGCTGGAGTCAGTGTACTTAAAATTCTGAAACTTGCTTTTTTTTTTTTTTTTTTTTTAAAGATTTTATTTATTTGACACAGAGAGAGAGACAGCGAGAGAGGGAACACAAGCAGGGGGAGTGGGAGAGGGAGAAGCAGGCTCTCCGCCGAGCAGGGAGCCCGATATGGGGCTCGATCCCAGGACCCTGGGATCATGACCTGAGCCGAAGGCAGACGCTTAACGACTGAGCCACCCAGGCGCCCCTGTTTTTTTTTTTTTTTTTTTTTTCTTTTTTTTTTTCAATTAACACTGTCACGAGCATTTTAGCTTGTAATACAGTTTTCCAAATCCACGCACAGCTGTATCTATTTTAACCAGCTTTTTCTTTTTTTTATATATATTTTATTTATTTATTTGGGAGGAAGAGAGAGAGCACAAGCAGGGGGAGCTGCAGAGGGAGAGGGAGAAGCAGGCTCCCCGCTGAGTAGGGAGCCCAACACGGGGCTTAATCCCGGGACCCGAGCCAAAAGCAGACGCTCAACCGACTAAGCCACCCAGGCTCCCCTAACCAGCCTTTTCATTCAACATTGTGGGTGTACATTTTCCCATGCAGTTAAAATATTCCCTCAGAGTAATTAGGAAGCCTGGGGGGCCAGTCGGATGAAGCTAGCTCGGGTCTCGCGTGGTGACCACTGTGTGCACAGAGCCCGCCCGCATCCTTCCCGCATCCTCATTGCCGCTTTCCGCTGCCCACCGCCATGGCTCACGTGCTGTCACGTGCATTGTCCGTGATGCCGTGAATCCTGTGGCTTAGCTGAGCTCATGTTGGGACCCGCTTTCTCAGTCATACACGACACTGTGACACATGTCCTCAGTAGGCGGCCTGCTCGATGGGCCTCCCCTCCTTGTCCTTCCCAGAGGAACATTGGCTGGCGGCCCGACAGCACCCACCTGCTGGTGTTCTCCACCGAGTCGGCTTTCCACTATGAGGCAGACGGTGCCAACGTGCTGGCGGGCATCATGAGCCGCAATGACGAGGCATGCCACCTGGACTCCTCGGGCACCTATACCCAGTACAAGACGCAGGACTATCCGTCCGTGCCCACCCTGGTGCGCCTGCTTGGCAAACACAACATCATCCCCATCTTCGCTGTCACCAACTACTCCTACAGCTATTACGAGGTGCGGGGCGGAGGCCTCCCTGGGCAAGAGGGGGGCGGGAGGGGAGTCCACAGGACTTCTCAGACATCCTCCCTCCCCCCCTCCCTCCCTCTCTTCCTTCTTTCCTTCCCAGAGCTTTTGGCTCCCCCAGGGGTGGACCCTGATGGGAAAGGGAGTTCATGTGCCCATCCCCCAACCCCACTCCCAAGCAGGTAGGGGTGAGGAGGGCAGGCTCCAGAACACACTAGGCCTTAGCTCCCCCATCAGCAAAGGGAGGATAACCCCAAAGCTATTGTCCAGATTCAATGCGGTGATACTTGCTGAAGGCTTAGCCCTGGGCTGGCACTCTCTCCCACAGAAGCTGCACACGTACTTTCCTGTCTCCTCACTGGGGGTGCTGCAAGAGGACTCCTCCAACATCGTGGAGTTGCTGCAGGAAGCCTTCAACGTGAGGGCCAGCGCGGGCCCCGGTCGGAGTCCTTCTGGGGCAGGGCTGGGGAGGAGGCAGAATGGGCAACGGAGGGCCCAAGTAGAGGTTGAGAAATAAGATAGGCCAGTGAGGAAGGGCCTCTGCTGTTCCCTGGGGACCCTGAGATGCCCACCTTAGCCTGGCCCCAACTTCCTGCGGGCTCTGCCACCTTGGTCCCCCCACTCCCCCTCAGTCCTCGGTGCAGAGTGGGTGGAGCTCAGCCAGGCCAAGCCAGGGTGGGTGAGCCCAGGCTCCCCCTCCCAGACCACTGATTGCTTGCCCTTCTTCAGCGCATTCGTTCCAACCTGGACATCCGGGCCCTGGAAAGCCCCCGAGGCCTGCGGACAGAGGTCACCTCCAATGACTTACAAAAGACGAATACTGGGTCCTTTCACATCCAGCGGGGGAAAGTGGTAAGCCTCTGGGGTTTTGGGAAGGGGAGGATGGGCACAAGGCCCTGCCGAGGGGGGGGTCTGCCTGAGCAGAGGTCAAGAGCATGGCCTTTATGGGCTCCTGGCTAACTCTTGATCTCGGGGTCATGAGTTTGAGCCCCACGTTGGGCATAGAAATTACTTAATAAAAAAAATTTGGGGGGGCGCCTGGGTGGCTCAGTTGTTAAGTGTCTGCCTTCGGCTCAGGTCATGATCCCAGGGTATCGGGCTCCCTGCTCAGTGGGGAGTCTGCTTCTCCCTCTCCCACTCCCCCTGCTGTGTTCCCTCTCTCGCTGTGTCTCTCTCTTTCTGTCAAATAGATAAAATTAAAAAAAAATTTTTTTTTTAAATAATAATAATAAAAAAGAGTGTGGCCTTCAGAGTCAGACAGGCCTGGGTTCAAAGCCCCCTGGGTAGCCACAGGGATGACTCTGACACCTTCCTCAGCTTGTCCTCATCTGCGGAGTGGGGATTAATCAGCACAGAGCTCGGACGGTTGCTCAGATGAGCGAATGGACCACAGGGGCCTCTTATCAATGTCCATTTGGCTGACAGTGGAGTCCTTGCAGGGCACATACCAGGTGCAGCTGCGGGCTATGGAGGCTGTGGATGGGACTCACGTGTGCCAGCTGGGGGAAGAGGACCAGAAGGGCAACATCCACCTGAAGCCCTCCTTCTCGGACGGCCTCTGGATGGATGCGGGCATCATCTGCGACGTGTGTCCATGTGAGCTGGTATGATGCGGCCCTGCTAGGCGGGAGGGAAGGGCTGGCCAACTGCCCTGAGGCCCCGAGGAATGAAGCCAAGCCTCCGGGGGCCATGCCTGCCTTGCGGGGTGCCCTGAGGGGCAGAGGCAGCAGAAATGTCCAGGGGCCCTGTTGCACCCCACCATGATCTCGTTCCAGCAAAAAGAGGAGCTTTCAGCTCGCTGCAACCACCACGGCGACTTCGTGTGTGGACACTGTGTGTGCAGTGAGGGCTGGTGAGTGTGCGGGGGTGCCCTGGCCACCGTAAGGCTCTGATGTGGGGTGCACCACGGATACCCAGCTGAGGGCGGGATGGCGGGTCACAGAGAGGCTTGGAAAGGGGCATGCCCAGTTGTGAGGGGGATCCAGCTCAAAGTACTTCAAAATACATAGACATAAAGAATATCTCTGAGGGGCGCCTGGGTGGCTCAGATGGTTAAGGGTCTGCCTTCAGCTCAGGTCCTGATCCCAGGGTCCTGGGATCGAGCCCCACGTTGGTGTCCCAGCTCAGTGGGGAGTCTGCTTCTCCCTCTCCCTCTGCCTCTCTCCCCTGCTCATGCTCTCTCTCTTTCTGTGTGTGTCTCTCTCTCTTAAATGAATAAATAAAATCTTAAAAAAAAAAAAAAAAAAGAATATCTCTGAGAAAAGGTGCAAGAATCAGGACAGTGGTGGCCAGCAGGGTGTGGGGACTGGCTGATGGGGGACAGACACGAGAGGGACACTTACTTTTCACTCCATCCCTTTGTATTTGGTATTCTGAACCATGCGCACGTGTGACCTAATCAGAAATGAGCTCATCATAAGGGTAGTGAGAGCTCTTAAAGCTTCAAGACACCGAACAAGTCCATGGTGACTTGAGGAAGGGACCCTGGGAGGGTCTTGGGACGGACGTTTGAGTCTCAGCTCAGGCACCACTGTCTGTGTGACTTGGACCCACTGAGGTTCTCTCCGAGCCTCAGCTTCCTCATCTGTGCAATGGGTTGGTAAAAGCCCCAGCCTTCCCCGTGGGCTGTGGGGAAGTGACTGGCTCCTTCCTCAGGAGTGGCAAGACCTGCAGCTGTTCCACGGGTTCATTGAGTGACATAGCGCCCTGCCTGCGGGAGGACGAGGACAAGCCGTGCTCCGGGCGTGGCGAGTGCCAGTGTGGCCACTGCGTGTGCTACGGAGAAGGCCGCTACGAGGGGCCGTTCTGCGAGTATGACAACTTCCAGTGTCCCCGTGCCTCCGGGGTCCTCTGTAACGGTGAGCTCGGCAGCCCTGGCGGCCAGTGCTGGGGGGCTCAGGACAACAAGGGCAACCTGGGGGTCCTGACCTGGGTGGAGGGCCAGGCCAGGAGTCAGAATCCCCAAGTTCGGACCTAGCCCCCCTTGGGGCTCCCCAAGTGCCTCCCCCAAGGCCACCCCAACCTGGACCTCCCTCCCCTCTGCAGACTTGATGCCCAAGGCCCCTGCTCATGCTTCAGACCACTGCCCCTGAGGTCCTGTGGTCTCTGCCATCTCATGAGGGTTGGTCCCATCCAGCTGAATCCTCAGTGGTTGCTGGTATGTGGCATGACGGTCTTTCCTCTCTCAGGGCCTGGAGTTACGTGTCCACCGTAGCCCCACGGGCTTATGCAGTGTGGCCAGGGCTTCCAAGCAGGGCAAGGGTCACAGAACCCACCCAGCGGCCACAGGAAGGATTGAGTGGTTTGAATGGAGGAGAATCAATGAAAATCCAGCCATCAATTACTTATTTAGCCCCAACTGTCTACTTGTCACTGGAGGTCAAGCCCCTGCTTTCCTACCTTTCCTCCCTTCTTGCTTTTGTCTGTCATGTCTCCTCTTCAGTCGTCCATGCCAGAGTGTGCTCAGAGAAACAAAAGGAGAGCCCAGCATATCTGGAGGAAGGCAGGCATTTGGCACGGGCACAGCTGTGAGAGGAGGGGAGGGGGAGGCTGCTGGAGAAGGAGGCAGGACCAGAATGCGGGGGGTTTGGGGTCCATCCAGGGTGGGTCCAGTTCTAGTCTAGATTGAACTTTTTTTCTCTTTTTTCTTTTTTTTTTGATTTTGTTTTTTTATTATTTATTTGAGGGAGAGAGAGTGAGAGAGCATGAAAGGGGGAGGGTCAGAGGGAGAAGCCAACTTCCCACTGAGCAGGGAGCCCGATGCGGGACTCCATCCTGGGATTCCAGCATCATGACCTGAGCCGAAGGCAGTCGCTTAACCAACTGAGCCACCCGGGCATCCCTCTTTTTTTTTTCTTTTAAAGATTTTATTTATTGGGGTGCCTGGGTGCCTCAGTCGTTAAGCATCTGCCTTCGGCTCAGGTCATGATCCCAGGGTCCTGGGATCGAGCCCCGCATCGGGCTCTCTGCTCAGCGGGAAGCCTGCTTCTCCCTCTCCATTCCCCCTGCTTGTGTTCCTGCTCTCGCTATCTCTCTCTCTGTCAAATAAATAAATAAAATCTTTAAAATAAATAAATAAAATCTTTTAAAAAGGGCATTATAAGCTTAGAAAATTTTAAAAAATCACTTATGAAATCTAATAATTTATCTGCAAGTTCTTTTTGATATTTTGTGACATGTTCCTAATATATATTTTTTAAGATTTTATTTTTACATAATCTCTACACCTGATGTGGGGCTTGAACTTACAACCCTGAGATCAAGAGTCACATGCTCCACTGACTGAGCCAGTCAGGCACCCCATGTTCCTAATATTTAAAATAATGGCAGTTTTATTTCTTACTTTACAATACTTACATGTTTTCTTTCTTTTTCTTACCTTATTGCATTGGCCAGAACTCATTAGAGGTTCTTAAACCAGAGAGACACGTGATTGGATTTGTGTTTTGGGATAATGACTCTGGCTGTAGAGTGGAAAGTAGAAGGCAGAATGGAATCGGAGAGAGGGAGGGAAGGAGATTCCAAGAAAGTGAAGAAGAGATGGGGGCACCTGGGTCGTTAAGCGTCTGCCTTCGGCTCAGGTCATGATCCCAGGGTCCTGGGATCGAGCCCCGCATAGGGCTCCCTGCTCCGCGGGAAGCCTGCTTCTCCCTCTCCAACTCCCCCTGCTTGTGTTCCGTCTCTTCGCTGTGTCTCTCTCTGTCAAATAAATAAATAAAATCTTAAAAAAAAAAAAAAAAGAGATGGATCTGCCCCTGGCTGGAGAAATCCCAGCTCAGGCTGAGCAACCACAGGCCCTGCCTGGCAGATGGGCAGCCTGGACTGCAGGAGTGAATGTGGCTCTCCTCTCCTACCCCTCCCCGCTCTCTGCAGACCGGGGCCGCTGTTCCATGGGCCAGTGCGTGTGTGAGCCTGGGTGGACAGGCTTGAGCTGTGACTGTCCTCTCAGCAATGCCACCTGCATCGACAGCAGTGGGGTAGGCCGGGGCACCAGGAGGGCAGTGCAGGGTGCAGAACGGACCCTAGCCAGCACCACCCACCCTCTCAGGCAGGGATGGGGCTACCAGGGCCTCAGTGGTGCGTCCTCTTTCTCTAGGGCATCTGTAATGGGCGTGGCTACTGCGAGTGTGGCCGCTGCCACTGTAACCAGCAGTCGCTCTACACGGACACCATCTGTGAGATCAACTACTCAGCGGTGAGGCCAAGGTCACTGGCGTGTGGGCATGGGAACCTTAGGCACAGGGCAGGGCGGGCAGGAAGTGCTGAGCCTGGTGATATAGGAGCCAGCCAGGGGTGTGAGTGAGGTTAGGGGAGCAGGCCTGGCGGCCACCCAGCACACCCCCACCCCCCTCCTCTCCTACCCAGATCCGCCTGGGCCTCTGCGAGGACCTGCGCTCCTGTGTGCAGTGCCAAGCCTGGGGCACCGGTGAGAAGAAAGGCCGCACGTGCGAGGAGTGCAGCTTCAAGGTCAAGATGGTGGACGAGCTTAAGAGAGGTGTGAGGCGGTGCCGAGGACGGGGGTGCTAAGAACCTAGGCACGGGGCATCCGATGGGTAGGGGTGTCACTCAGCTGGGCGGGGCTGCTGTAGAGCTGGGCAGAGGGCTCACAGTCTGGGTTGAGGTCATGCAGACCAGAGAGAGGGGCGGGATCCCAGCCCGGGGAGAGGTCACAGAATGCAGACCGGACCCACAGACCCGGGGGCAGGAGGCACAGCTGAGTAGGGACCAAAGAGTCTGCGGAGGGGGAACCTGGCTTAGGCAGGGGGCAGAGAGCTGGGCAGGGATATGAACACAGGAGGGGCACGTCATTGGGCCTTGGGAGCACACAGCCTCCTCTCTTCCAGGTCAGATAAATGTCCTAGAAGCCAAGTTCCTGAGTGACACCCAGGATGGGGGGGGGCACAGATTTGCAGCCTTTGATGCTCCTGGGTGGGGACAGGGCGGCGCCCCACCTCAGCCTGGCCCTGTGCCCAGGGACTGGTGTCCCTGCAGTGGGCGCGGTGGGCCCCAGAGTAGGGAGCAGCTCCCCAGGCCTGAGGCACCTGCTGACCACCTGTGGGTGTAGGAGAGGAGGTGGTGGAGCACTGCTCCTTCCGGGATGAAGAGGATGACTGCACGTACAGCTACACGGTGGAGGGCGACGGAGCCCCCGGGCCCAACAGCACCGTCCTGGTACACAAGAAGAAGGGTGAGCTGGCGGGCAGGGCCGGCGGGTGGCCTGGCAGCCCCAGTGGGGAGCGGGCATCACCTCCTTCCTTATCTTCCTTCCCTTCCTCCGCAGACTGCCCACCCAGGTCCTTCTGGTGGCTCATCCCTCTGCTCATCTTCCTGCTGCTGCTCCTGGCGCTGCTACTGCTCCTCTGCTGGAAGTACTGCGCCTGCTGCAAGGTGGGGGCTCCTCGGGGCCGCTTACCCCAGGGCCCACCCCCGCCAGGGTCCCCGCTTACCCCAGGGGCCCCACCCCCCTGCCAGGGTCCCCGCTTACCCCAGGGGCCTCCCCGCCCCCCCGCCCCCACCGGGGCTGCTTACCCCAGGGGCCCCCCACTCCCCCCGCCGCCCCCCACCCCCTGCCTCCCCCACCGGGGCTGCTTACCCCAGGGGCCCCCCACCCCCCTTGCCGCCCCCCTGCCCCCCCGCCAGGCGCCCACTTACCCCAGGGGCTCCCCACCCCCTGGCCGGGGCTGCTTACCCCAGGGACCCCCCTGCCAGGACCCCACCTCCGCCAGGGGCCCCATCCCCCCTAGGGACCTCTACTCCCACCAGGTCCCCATCCCCCACCAGGGTCCCACTTCCCACGAGTGTCCCTACTTACCCCGGGGTCTCCACTCACCCTGGGGTCTCCAACCCCCCCAAGGTCCTCATAGGTGGCAGAGGCCAGGTGAACCCACGTCTTCTGCCCAGCTCTAGTGCCCTCCCCACGCCAGCCCTTTGCCTCTGCCAACCATCAGTGGCCCGGACCTGAGACTACTTGTCCTCGGGTCAGGCACATGCAAAGGGCCAGGGGAGCCAACAAGGAAGAAAGGGCCTTGCCCGCCAGGAGCTGATAGTCTCACTGGGGAGAAGAGATAAGAGGCAAGAAAGCACGGAGGATGGCCTGGCTCGGGATACTGAATGGTAGAAACAGGAGACGCTGTGTAGTAGCCCCAGTATTGTGGGATATTAGTGTGTGTTACAGAGATAAAGACATCTCTGATCAAATACATTTGGGAAAGAGGCTTCCTCTCTGCGGGACTTCTCAGAGCCTTTGATCTAGTTGTATGCATAGTGAAACTCTAAGAGGGGCATGGGGAATGAATTCAGTGCTTCTCAAATGGGTTGGCTCATAGATCCTTTACAGATCATCTGGCAGGACCAGGGTCCCATGGCACAAACTTTGGGAATCCTCTGCCCCCATCACCCTCCGTACTCACCCTGTGTGCTCCACACCTAGATCCCTTCAACTTCCTTGATATCCTGGTGTCTGGGGAAGGCACTGTTGCCCCTCTGGACCATTGGCATGGAGAGCGGGGTAGCTGGAGGGGCTTCTGTGAGCTGAGGCAGCTGTCCCAGCCCTCATCCGCACCCACCTTGTCTCCTAGGCTTGCCTGGCACTTCTCCCTTGCTGCAACCGAGGTATTGACCCAGCATCCGCAGGGGTGGCAAGGGCTCTGACTGCTCATGCTCCCAGATAGGGTGGAGGGGAAATAGGGGCTGAGTCTGGAACAGAGGCAGGAGGCCTGGGGTCCCACCCGGAGGGGGTGTGGCGGGGAGGGCCTAGGGTGAGGCCCCATGCGGAGGACCCTGTCATGCAGGTCACATGGTGGGCTTCAAGGAAGACCACTACATGCTGCGGGAGAACCTGATGGCCTCGGACCACCTGGATACGCCCATGTTACGCAGCGGGAACCTCAAGGGACGGGACATGGTCCGATGGAAGATCACCAACAACGTGCAGCGGCCTGGCTTTGCCTCCCACGCCTCCAGCACCAACCCCACGGAGCTGGGTGAGGGCGGGGGCTTGGCGGGGGCTCTTGGCGGTGCCCCTGGGGCCTGGGGCACATTCACCGCTGTTCCGGGTTTCAAGTCACAACATTCCCGTCTTCTCTGGGTGTTGGGTGCAAGCACAGGCTTGGCCACCTTCTGCCCTTCCTGATGGTGCTCCAGGCCTCAGGCTCTCGGCCCGCCGGTCCCCCCCACCCCCACCATCCTAGCGTGGCTCCTGGAGGGGGCTTCCAGCATGCCTGCTGTGCAGCGGGCTGATGACCCCCATCCCCGCCTATCCCTAGTGCCCTACGGGCTGTCCCTGCGCCTCGCCCGCCTGTGCACCGAGAACCTGCTGAAACCTGACACGCGAGAGTGTAACCAGCTGCGCCAGGAGGTGGAGGAGAATGTAAGGGCCAAAGAAGCTGATCTCTGGGCTTGGGGGTGATCCCGGTAGAGGGAGAGCAAGGGAAAGCTGCTGTGGAACCTGGATTTTTCTGCATAGGAAAGAGGGGCTTCCTTGGACATGTGCCTGGCCTGGGGTCATCCTATGAATGTTTCCAGAAGGGGACAAGGCAATGTGCAGGCCCCTGTGCATGTCCCCAACCAACCATGTCCCCTGGGCCTGGATGGCTCTGGGTAGGGAGGCTTACCCAGGACGCCAGCCTCATGCCTTTCCTTGCCTGGCAGCTGAATGAGGTGTACCGACAGATAACAGACTCACATAAGCTCCAGCAGACTAAGTTCCGGTGGGTCCTGGGTGCCTGGGGTTGGTGGGGGGGGGCTGCCCATACTGCCCACTCTAGGGGACACCCCCCCAAGCAGGGCATGCCTCCACCCCAGACACCATGAGGCTCACAGCCCCTTCTTGGTCCCCACAGGCAGCAGCCCAACGCCGGGAAAAAGTGAGTTGAAGGCACACGGGTGGGGCAGCCCCGGGTCAAGCATCTTGGCCCACATTACCTAGTTACTGAGAAATAGAGCCAGGATTTGAACCCAGCCTGTCTGACTCCAGCGCCCATACCCGTAGCATCTTTTCTGTCCTGCATCTACTCCTGGGATCCCACCTGAAGGGGTGTGGCTGGGAGGGCCTAGGGAGGGGCCCCATTTCATAGATGAGGACCCTGAGGCTCAAGGAGGCACAGTGGCTTGACTGAGGCTCAGAGTGAGGTGGTGGGGCCAGCATGGGCCTCCAGGACTGCCCAGTTCCAAAGACCCTGCACTTTTTGCTGCCAGGCATCTTGTCCCCTGCTGGGGAGAGGAAAAGCAGGAGGGTGGGGGATGGGGGTCAAGTGCCAGCATCATGGCCCGCCTGACACATCCCCACCTGACCCCCCACCCCTACGCCAGGCAGGACCACACCATCGTGGACACGGTGCTGACGGCACCCCGCTCAGCCAAGCAGGCCTTGCTGAAGCTGACAGAGAAGCATGTGGAACAGGGGTCCTTCCACGAGCTCAAGGTGGCCCCGGGCTACTACACCCTCACTGCAGACCAGGGTAGGTGGGCAGGCTCCCTGCACCACTCCCTTGTGCCTCCCACCCCAGTGTGGCCCCCTGACCCCTCTCTGCCCCCCCAACACCCACCCAGATGCCCGGGGCATGGTGGAGTTCCAGGAGGGCGTGGAGCTGGTAGACGTGCGGGTGCCCCTCTTCATCCGGCCCGAGGATGACGACGAGAAGCAGCTGCTGGTGGAGGCTATCGACGTACCCATGGGCACCGCCACCCTCGGCCGCCGCCTTGTAAACATCACCATCATCAAGGAGCAAGGTAGATCAGGGCGGAGGGAGCAGGGGTGGGCAGAAAGGGGGCTCTGTGAACCCTTGTTCCTCCTGATACCTGAGTGGAAATGGGGCCCGGCCATGTGGCATAGGCAAGTCACTTAACCTCTGTGAGCCTTGGTTTCTCCATCTGTAAAATGGGCGTCTGGCTCTCGAGAGGGGTACGTCACGGTACGTGCCTGGTAGTGAGCATTCATGTGGGAGCTTCTGTTATACTCTTCGTAGGGTGCTGGGTCCTCCTGAAGTTGCCCCCGTCCCTCCCATTGTTCTTCCCTCCCTTCTGGCCTTTGAACTTAGGAGGTTGAATAGACCTCCGTAGGATGCCAGGACAGGAGAGCAGGAAGGGCTGTGGGAGGGGAAGCACACACCGTCCCGCTGACACCCTTGTTGCTTTCCCTACCTGCTTCTCGGGGAACCCCGGCTTGTTGATGACCGTCCTTCCTGCATCCGGAGGGCCTGCTCTGGCCCCTGAGCCCTCCTGCCCACCTGCTCCAACAAACACAGGACTCTGTCCTGCTCTGGCCCGGTCCTCAGTCTCGGGGCCTCTTCTCTGGCTACGCCCCTGCCTGGCCTCCTTCCTCTGCCCTGACACGTCCGGGATGTCAGTGGGACTCTGTTCCAGCTCCCTCAGTCTTTTCTGGAAGAATTTTCCATTCCCTTCCTCTGCTCTCCCCAGAGGGCGGTGGGGTGAGGAATGAGAGGCAGACTCCTGGCGTCGAGGCGGGGCTGGGCCAGAGGGAGGGTGGGTGTGGAGAAGGGACGGAGGCCAGGACGCCCTGACTGTCGCCTGGGTCCTTGCAGCCAGCGGGATAGTGTCTTTTGAGAAGCCCGAGTACTCGGTCAGCGGCGGGGAGCAAGTGGCCTGCATTCCTGTCGTCCGGCGCATCCTGGACAATGGCAAGTCCCAGGTGTCCTACCGCACACAGGATAACACTGCGCAGGGCAACCGGGTAAGGCTCCACCATGGGGTCAACGGCGTTTCCCAGGGTCCCAGCGAGAGCCAGAGTCCCCGGCTGCTGGAGGGGCCCCTGGCTGGCCTCCCAAGGACACACCTGCCTCTACCTGCGCCCGCCACTCGGCAGCAGGGGTGTCTCGCTCACCAGAAGTGCCAGTGGTGCCCAAGGTGAGGCCCCATCGCTGCCAGGGACACGTCCAGAGCAGTCATGTCTCCTTCCAACAAGCCGGTATCTATCAGGGCAGCCAAACCCTTCAGAGTGAAATGGACTTCCCCATCTGCCCCAGTCCTGGGGCTTTGGGCTGCTTCTTCCTCTTCTTTTTTTCCTTAAGATTTTATTTATTTATTTATTTATTTATTTATTTATTTATTTATTTGAGAGAGAGAGAGCGCGCAGTGGGGAGGGTCAGAGGGAGATGGACGAGCAGACTCCATGCTGAGCATGGAGCCCAGTTCAGGGCTTGATCCCAGGACTCTGAGATCATGACCTGAGCTGAAATCAAGAGTCAGATGCTTAACCGACTTAGCCACCCAGGCGCCCCCTGGGGCTCTGGGCTTCTTGAGGTGGGATCAGAGGCCACATGGCCCTAGACAGACTCCCCAAGGGCTGTCACGGTTTGCCTGGCAGGCCCTCCCAGGGCCAAGCTGCAGGAGCAGCCCTTGAAGGCCAGCAGGGCCAAGCACGTGGGCCCACATCCCCTCCATCACTGGGCCCCAGTCTCCGGAAGAACCAAATCCAGGTGTTGCATGTGCTCGGCTTGGCTTACAGGTTTGTTTGTTTTTCTGAGTTTATTATCAACATTTACAAACTAAAAATATTCGTATCAGCAATTCACTTAGAGAGTAATAGAATGTAATGTCACGGGGCCCACAGTCCTGTTAGGCAAATGCAAGGGAGCATGTGCTCAGCGGGCTCCCGAAGCCTGACCACACCCTCTTCTTCACTTCCTTTTATTCGATGGAACAGTTCTCATGAATGCCAGTGCTCCCAATAAAAGTTCCAAGGAAGAATTTGTAGGTCCGTAAATGTCACTGAATACACCAAATTATCTAAGAGATTCTGGCGATCCTGTTGTGCTTTTATAAAGATATTTCGGTATTTACGTGTTTTTAAAAACATTATTATTTCCCAACTTTTTATTTTGAAAAACTTCAAACCTACAGAGAAATGAAAAGACTAATAAAATTAGCGCCCATTTACCCTTTACATAGAGTCGCCAATTAATATTTGTTTTCTGTCTTTCCTTCTCTGTAGACACAGGAATAGATGCACGTACATAGAGATGTATGTGCGGATATGCATCTCTCATCTGTAACTGTAGAGAGACAGAGAAAGTTGTGTTCCGTTTCATTTTGTTTACGGAACTATTCAAAGTAAGCTGTAGACATCACATAGACCCTACAGCTTCTGCCGGCCCCTGCTGAGAGCAAGGCTATTCTACACAACTTCATCATTACCAACTTTAAGAAACCTCACATTGTAGTATTACCTGATAATTGGTACATATTCAGATCTCTGCTTGTTCACATGTCCCCACAATGTCCTTGATAGCTTTTTTTTTTTTTTTTTTTGCCCCAATCCAAGAACCAAGCAAGGATCTGGCATTGCATTTTGTCATGTGTCTGAAGTCTCCTTTAATCTAGTGCAATTCTCCCATTTTGTCTTTTGTGACTTTGACGTTTGAAGTGTTCCCCCCCGGTCAGTTGTCTAGCAGGTAACTCCTGCTTTTCTTGGATTTGCCTCTTCGGGATCTGGGTTTGTAGCCCTTGAATTTGCCCCCTGCTGGGCCTAGATTTGAAATGTTAGTTTGCAGCGCCACCTAGTGGTCTCAGGTGAGCAGGACCCCCCCCTCCCGTTGCTGCTGACGGACCCCATACATGTCTGTACACACAGACGCTCGCATCCCAGACGCTCAGGAGAGCTCTGAGGCATTGAAAGAGAAAGCTGGAGGGGCGCCTGGGTGGCTCAGTCGGTTAAGCATCTACCTTTGACTCAGGTCATGATCTCAGGGTCCTGGGATCAAGCCCTGCATTGGGCTCCCTGCTCAGAGGGGAGTCTGCTTCTCCCTCTCCCTCTGACCCTCCCCCTGCTCATGCTCATTCTCTCTCTCTCTCTCTCAAATAAATAGGACCTTAAAAAAAAGAAAGAAGGAAACTGGAGCTGATGGAGGCACCCTATCCAGGAGGCAGGGCCTGGGGCCTGGTGGGATCCCAGGCTTCAGAGCCGCAGTGTGGGGGGCAGGTCCTCTCTCCCTGGGTGGGGCCTGCCCGTATGGGACTCTCTGTATCTGCTAGAAATCCCCATCTCTGGGCCTCAGTTCAAATCTCAGCTCAGCTCTAGCACAACTATCTGTGTGAGCTTGGGCAAGTTTCTCGGCTCCTCATCTGTAAATTGGGGACGGTAACAGCTCCCCCTCACAGTGCTGTGAGGGTCAAATGAGCTAAGATTTGTAAAGTGCTTGATGGACAGGAGGTGTTATAGGAACATGAGCCATTTTGTGTCCACGTGGGATTGTCTGTGTGTGATGGTCTCTGCCGTATGCACGAGGTCGGGGTGGAGTGCTTGGTGTGATTCATTCTCCAGCCCTGGTCTGACCCTGACCCTATCCCACTCCCAGGACTACATCCCCGCAGAGGGTGAGCTGCTGTTCCAACCTGGGGAGACCTGGAAGGAGCTGCAGGTGAAGCTCCTGGAGCTGCAGGAGATGGACTCCCTCCTGCGGGGCCGCCAGACCCGCCGCTTCCACATTCAACTCACCAACCCCAAGTTCGGGGCCCGCTTGGGCCAGCCCCACTCAGCCACCGTCATCATTGGGGACCCAGGTGCGCAGAGCCGGGAGTGTGCTTAAGCAGGTGCAGAGGGAGGGCTGGGGGCCTCTCCACGGAGGCTGCCAGTCTTGGCAAGTAAAAATACAGGATGCCCAGTGAGATTTGGATTTCAGATAATCAAGGAACAAGTTTTGTGTAGGTATGCCCCATGCAACAGTTGGGATATACTTATCTTATTTGTTGTTTATCTTAAACTCCAGCTTAACTAGGGGTCCTGCATTTTATGCAGCAATCCTGCTCTCAACCAGAGAGGGTGGAGTGGCAGGCCATGAACCCCACCGCTAGGCCTTAGCCCTTTGACTTGTCTCAGTTCCAACTAAAATGCAGGTGTTTCCCGGAGAGTCAAACAGTTCTTATGGGTCCTTAGGCTCCAGGATGGCCGTGTCTGTGAGCCCACTCCAGAGATTTTCCCAGAAGACAGGAGAGGAGAGGAGGGAAGATTCTCAGGGTAGAGGGGAGAAAAGGGGGTGTGTAGGAACACATGTTCTCACATGGAGTATTCCCTTGGCTGCCACGGGAGAAAGAAGGGCAGATGAACTCCCTCCTCCTCCTCATTCCTCCAGAGACCCTCCTGGGTCCTCCACCAGGAGGGCAGGATGCCCTCTGTGGCACCAGTCGGGGCACCAAACCCCCAGGGGCCTGGGGTGGCAGCTGTCAGCTGAGTGCTGGTGGGGAAGGGTTGGGGGGAGCCCCCTGGTGGTGAGGGTGGATTCTTGCCTCCGTCAAAGAGGGGGTGGCTGAGCGGGCTGCTCCACTCGGGCTTGGCTCACTACAGACGAACTGGACCAGAACTTCACAAGCCAGACACTGTCATCGTTCCCTCACCATGGTGACCTGGGTGCCCCCCAGAACCCCAATGCCAAGGCTGCCGGGTCCCGGAAGATCCTTTTCAACTGGCTGCCCCCTCCTGGCAAGCCAACAGGGTACAGGGTAAGGTGGGAGGCAATGAGGGAGGTGGATGGGGAGGCCTGGTACCCACTGGGGATGTGGGCCACCTGAGGCCAGAGGGCCCCTGAGGGGGCGGAGAGGGCATGCTTCGGGGGCACAAGGGGGCAGGGGGAACCCCCATCTGCTTGGGGAAGAGGGAAGACCCATCCCTGAAGTTTTCAGACATTTGCCCTCCTTCCTGGAATGTGGCTCCTCCACCCACCCGGGAGACACCCCAGTTCTGTCCCAGCCCTGCTGTGTGAACCTGGCAGATCACCAACCCCTTGGCATCTCATCTGTGCAAAGGGGACAATAAGAGCAGGAGGTCCGTGGAGGGACGAGCAGCTCTGGCCCTCGCCGCTCCCCACTGACTCTTCCCTCCCCTGGGGGCAGGTCAAGTACTGGATCCAGGGTGACTCTGAGTCCGAAGCCCACCTGCTTGACAGCAAGGTGCCCTCGGCGGAGCTCACCAACCTGTACCCGTATTGCGAGTACGAGATGAAGGTGTGCGCCTATGGGGCACAGGGCGAGGGCCCCTACAGCTCCTCGGTGTCCTGCTGCACCCAACAGGAAGGTGAGGCCTCACCACCTGTCTGTCCCCAAGCTACCCTGATGCGCAGCCCTGCCCCCCCCACCTCCCAGAACCCTGCCCCCCCTCTGCTGCGGCTGACAGCTTTCTCCCTGTACTGCCCCCTGCCCCTCCCTCAGTACCCAGTGAGCCAGGGCGTCTGGCCTTCAATGTCGTCTCCTCCACGGTGACCCAGCTGAGCTGGGCTGAGCCGGCTGAGACCAACGGCGAGATCACGGCCTACGAGGTCTGCTACGGCTTGGTCAACGAGGACAACCGTAAGGACCTGGACCCCTCCTGCCCCCGGGGATGGCAGGAAGGGGAGGGGGCAAAGAGCAGGAGGGAGGTCATGTCATCCCGGTTGCTGGTCGAGCCCCATATGTCTGGTGGCCTGAGGCATCGTCAGGTTTGTGGTCAGGTTTGGGCTGGTCGCATCCCAAGACCAAGCGCGGAAGCTCACAGGGCAGGTGGGGACGGGAGGCGTGAGATAGATGTGCACTGGGGTCACAAGCTCAGGGTGCCTTCCCGTACAGGGAACCCGGGTGGCTCATTTTCACAGGGGTCTCGTGGAGCCAAAGGAGAGTTGCCAGATTTAGCAAAGAGAGGATGCCCTGAGTTTCAGATAAACAGGTTTTTTTTTTAGTACAGCTCATGTAACATTTTATTTGGCAGCACTGTTCTTTCTTCCCAGTCCTGGGAGGGAGGGAAGGGTGGGCAACCCCACCAATTGCCAAGATGAGAAAAGTGAGGGAACTCGGTCCCACATCCAGCACGTGCAGGGACCTCCTCCTTGTGCCCTCACTTCTCCTTGGTCAGTCCCAGGGATGGGGACCTCACCACTTCACACGACCTCTGGACCTTAACATGGGTCAGGCTCAGCACTCCCGGAGTGGCCCAGCAGGGCAGAGGACAGAGAGATTATTCTAGACATCAGGCTTATTGCTCTTTACCAGCCAAGCAGACCACACATGACCTCAACAGCTGCATCACACCTTTGGTGCATTCTGGGTTTATAACACCTAGTCCCCCCATGACCACTGTCACAGAGGAAGTCTCCTCTGACCCCGCCGTGTATCCTGTGCAAAGTTCATTCCCAATGATTTCAGCCATGGCACCAGCCTGCTGAGGTCTCAGCTGTGTCCTGGAATGTGCCAGATGGCCCCCTGGTCGAGGGTATCAGCACTTTGGTGGGTGCCCCCTCCCCCTCTCCCACTAGCTGACAGGGATGTGAGGGGTGGGCCAAGAGACAGTGCCCACCTTGGCAGCTAGAGACCTCCCCCAGGCTGAGGGGCCTCCACCAGCCAATTCTTTTTAAGCACAGTTGTTTGCTGGGGGCAGACACCAAGCTTACCAGGTATCATTTTCCAGAAGCCTCCTTTGGACCTCTTTGGAGACTGGGACCTTTTCTGGCCTCCAGTCTTTTGTGCCTTCTCTGGTTTCCCAGAAGGCTTCCAACGTGGCAGGCCCCTTCTTGCTGTCCCTGGGCCTAGGCCCTGTAACTTGCCCAGAGCTACGGGGGTCACTTTCTCCTTCCTCCCAAGGCTGCGTGTCCGTGAGTGCAGGAGAGCTACTTGGCCTCCGCTCTTGGCTAACCTGACACTGTTGGTCGTCTTGCACACCCTTCACCCGACACCCTGAGCTCTCACAAGCCTCAGCCTGCCCTGAGGTGCAGCTTCCCTGAGCCCACCCTCTGCTCCCGTCCTTGCTCATGTGACCCCGCGGCAGCTGTGGTGGGCGTTGGGCTATCTCTGCTCTCAGCGCTCGGGTGGTGGTGCCCTGGACACGGGACCATTACCAATCAGTAGAGGTGACAGTGGGGCCACTGTGAGTCTAGTCCTGGCTCGGCCACTTAAGGATGAGCCCTTCAGAGCGTTGGTGACACTTCTTGAAACCAGCCCTGCCCAGGTTCTCAGGGCCTGGCCCGACCCAGAAGCCCCGTAGCTGCTTGCTCCCTGCCTTGTTCCCTGTGCTCTCCCTGGGAAGTAAAGAGCCCGAGAAGCGGGGCCGCTACATCAGAGCCGGGGCTGGGCCAGGCAGGAACCTACAATGACCCGTCTGAGGCGCTCTCCCTGCCCAGGACCCATCGGGCCCATGAAGAAGGTATTGGTGGACGCTCCCAAGAGGCGGATGCTGCTCATTGAGAACCTTCGGGAGTCCCAGCCATACCGCTACACGGTGAAGGCGCGCAATGGGGCAGGCTGGGGCCCGGAGCGGGAGGCCATCATCAACCTGGCCACCCAACCCACGCGGCCCATGTCCAGTGAGTGGGGGGAGCACGGGGGGAGGGGGCGGGGGGGTAGGGTAGGACAGGAGGCTGAGGCTAGGGCCCTGGCTCACCCCTCCCACTCCTGCAGTCCCTATCATCCCGGACATCCCCATTGTGGACGCCCGGTGTGGGGAAGACTACGAGAGCTTCCTCATGTACAGTGATGACGTTCTACGCTCCCCTCCTGGCAGCCAGAGGCCTAGCGTCTCCGATGACACTGGTGAGTGGGTCTGGGATCCATGTCCCCGGGAGCAGGTGGGGCTGTCACAGGTGTCCAGAGAAAGCAATGGGGCCAGTGACCACTAGGCATAGAGATCAAGACTAGCAGTCCCTCTCGGCTCCACATGGATATCTGCAGAGCCTACCATCTGACAAGCACCATACTGGCGTGGGGTACAGAGGGGACAAAGCCAATGTGGCCCATGGGCGGTCGTGTGCACAGGCAAACAGACTTGCTTGGGAGCAGATGGACACAGGGCTGTGCAGGGCCACGCACACGGGACCATGTGGAAACACAGCCTTACACGCGGAAGGCGGTGCCACGGACTCAGGACATTCAGGCCACCTCCCAGGGACAAGGCTGTGTGGGAGGGGGCAGGCATGACCCCCTGCCCTGCCCTGTCCTCTGGTCCTGCTCCTCCTCCCTCCTGATTCCCCGCAGTGCGGGATAAAGGGCCCTCAGCTGAACTCCCTGGTACTCAGTTTTAGCTTTGGCTCCACTGTGGGCCATCAGATGAACTGCTCACCCTCTCTGTGCCTCAGTGTTCTGACCTGGAAAATAGGATGCCAATCATACCATGCCATGAGTCAAAATCCTCCAGGATTCCTACTCTCTTCCATCCTTGCCCTGACAGGGCTGAGCTTGGGCTTAAGGAACCCAAACCCAAGGGTCGTGGGGGGTTTGAAAGAGCAGCAGGTATGAACCAGGTGCCCAAAGTCAGCTGCTAACACCACCTGGGACGCACTCTGTGGCTTCTGGAACTGTCCCTGGGAGGCAGGCAGGGGAGAGATTACTCTGACCGGTACACAGGAAACTGAGGCTCGGGCCAGGAGACCTCACAGCTGGTGACAGAGCCAGCGCCACCCCGGGGGTGGGGGGGCTTTCCTCACCGGCTGCGGCCCCGGCTGCACTGGCTCGCACGGAAGGGCTCCTCTTCCGCCTCGCGGGCCGAGGGTCCCGCCCGTCGCCCGCTCCGCGACCACACTTGGATTCCGGAGAGCCCGAGGACCGGCTCACGTCGCTGGCCTCCGCCCCGCCGCGCCCCCTCCCGCAGCCGCCCGCGCCCGCCGGCGGTGCCAACGCGGCCCTTCGTTGTTCCCAAGGCGGCGGCTGGAAGTTCGAGCCCCTGCTGGGGGAGGAGCTGGACCTGCGGCGCATCACGTGGCGGCTGCCCCCGGAGCTCATCCCGCGCCTGTCGGCCAGCAGCGGGCGCTCCTCCGACGGCGAGCCGCCCCGCGGGCCCCCGGACGACCGCGCGGACGCGGACGCGGGCACGGGCGGGGAGGGTGGCGGCCTAGCGCGCGGCGCCACACCCAGGCCCCCCGGAGGTGACGGGCTTGCCCCGCGCGCCCCGACCCCGCACCCACCTAGGCGCGCTCGCTTGCGGCCTGGGCCCGGCCCGAGCCCCCTGTGGCCAGGCTGCCCGTGAAGGCGCCCTGCCCTGCGGGGGGAGGTGCCACTGCGCGGAGGCGGACCCCCAGAGCCAAGGAACCCCCAGGGCAGGCATTCGGGCTGTCCTCAAAGCAGGACTGCCCGCAGGAGCGTGCAACTTCAGAAGTGTGTTGTGTCCTGGAGGGCAGGCCCTGGTACCCAGGGAGACCCCTCAGAGGCCTGAAGGGACACAGCGCAAGCATTTGGGCTCCCCGAAGGCAGGGCTAACTGCAAGGGCGGGGAGTCTCCCAGTTGGGGTCAGCAGTGCTCAGACGGTCCACACTGGCATCCTGAGGGCCAGCGGACGTGGGCTGCAGAAGCCTGTGACCCCTTGGACTCTGCCAGGAACACTGAGCTTCTGTCCCTGGTGGGCCAAGGGAGGCTGGCTTTATGCCGAGCACCCCCCACCTCCCGGCCCCCTCAGAAGATAGGTAATCCTAGGAAGTCCCAGGGCCACAGGCTGCCCCATGGGGCTCTGGGTCCAGTAGAGGTCTGTCCCAGTGACCCTGTTCTCCTCCTGCAGAGCACCTGGTGAACGGGAGGATGGACTTTGCCTTCCCGGGCAGTGCCAACTCCCTGCCCAGGGTGACTGTGGCCAACGCCGCCTACGGCATCCACCTGAGCCCACACCTGTCCCACCGGGTGCTGAGTGCGTCCTCCACCCTCACGCGGGACTACCACTCGCTGACCCGCACAGAACACTCAGTCTCTGCCACGCTGCCCAGAGACTACTCCACCCTCACCTCTGTCTCCTCCCACAGTGAGTGTCCGCAGCCCACCCTTCTTCTCTTCCAGCCCCAGGAGGTTCGGGGTACTGGCCCGGCCCCGCCCTGCTGCCCATCCTCCAACACACACGCCTCCTGCGTGCTCACTCTCGTTTTGTCCTGCCGTAGGCCTCCCTCCCATCTGGGAAGAGGGGAGGAGCAGGCTCCCGCTGTCCTGGGCCCTGGGGCCCCTGAGTCGGGCTCAGATGAAGGGGTTCCCTCCCTCTGGGGACTCCCGAGACACTATAATCCTGGCTGGGCAGCCAGCAGCGCCCTTTCGGGGCCCAGGTAGTACGGGGGTGGCCGTCCTGTGTCTGCACAGCTGTCCTGCTCCATCTGTCACCCATCTGCTCATGGCAGCCACTGCCCAGACCAGCACCTTACCCTCCATCCCATCCCCATCAGTGCTGACGCCTAACACAGCCTCTGTCCTTTCCAGGGGTGCTGGGCTGGGGGAGGACAGGCGCCAGGCCAGCGGGGGAGGGGTGGGGGGCCGGCAAGCCCACACCCACTCTGAGATGTGCGGGAGGTGCTGGGTGGCCTGGACAGGGTGTTGCAGGGTGAGCGAGCTGCCGGGCCAGCAGTCAGCGGAGAGGAGACAGCTGAGGGGGGTCAGGGGACAGAGGCAGGACTCCTGCCCAGAGACCCCGGACACTAACTGCCTACGGCTTCCCGCCTTCAGACTCCCGCTTGGCTGCCGGTGTGCCCAACACGCCCACCCGCCTGGTCTTCTCAGCGCTGGGACCCACGTCTCTGAAAGTGAGCTGGCAGGAGCCGCGGTGTGAGCAAGCGCTGCAGGGCTACAGCGTGGAGTACCAGCTGCTGAACGGCGGTGAGGCCCAGCTGCTGCGGGCGGGCTGCGGGGCGGACGCCTGCCAGGCTCGGCCCTGTGATGGGACCCACAGGAGCACCCAGCTGGACGGGAATCCAGCCAAGTCCCTTGAACACTAATGGTCCCCACCAGACTTTCCTCACTTCCATGCTCCTCCCTGCCCTTCACTGCCCCCTCTCTCCTCATCTGTCTCCCTGGGCCTCTCTCCAGGTCATTGCCTCTGCTGGGTTTTGCCCGAGGCTTCACTGGCTTAGGGACCTAGGGCCTCTGCTGGCCTGGGAGATGGCTTTGTGGGAGCTGGGAAGTGGTGCTTCCCTGGGAAGACAAACTCAGAGCAGCATGACTTGGGCCCATAAACAGCCAGAACATAGGTGGGATTTTAGGCTGCGCTCATCCCTTGTATAGTGTACAGCCTAAACAACCAACCATGCCATTCCAGGCTGATCCCACCTGCCCCCAAACCACAGCTAATCCTGGGTGAGTGATGACCAGGTCTTGGTGGCAGCCTAGGGTAGGCACGGGAATAACACCTCTCCCCTGTCTCCCACCCCACCCCCAGGGGAGCTGTATCGGCTCAACATCCCCAACCCCAGCCAGACTTCAGTGGTGGTGGAAGACCTTCTGCCCAACCATTCCTATGTGTTCCGTGTGCGGGCCCAGAGCCAGGAAGGCTGGGGCCCAGAGCGCGAGGGCATCATCACCATTGAGTCGCAGGTGCACCCCCAGAGTCCGCTCTGCCCCCTGCCAGGTGAGCTGCCTCCCCACCCCACGGCTGCCCCCATGATGTCCCCTAGTCACCCACACACTGACACCCTTGCTCTGCTGCCTCCAGGCTCCACCTTCACCTTGAGCACACCCAGCGCCCCGGGCCCGCTGGTGTTTACCGCCCTGAGCCCAGACTCGCTGCAGTTGAGCTGGGAGCGGCCACGCAGGCCCGAGGGGAACATCCTTGGCTACCTGGTGACCTGTGAGCTGGCCCATGGAGGAGGTGCTGCCTGCCCCCAGGTCCGGGGTGGCCAGGGAAGGGGTGGAGAGGGAGCCACAGAGGCTAAAGGCATCTTCCCTGTCCAGAGCCAGCCACCACGTTCCTGGTGGATGGTGACAGTCCTGAGAGCCGGCTGACCGTGCCGGGCCTCAGTGAGAACGTGCCCTACAAGTTCAAGGTGCAGGCCAAGACCACTGAAGGTTATGGGCCAGAGCGTGAAGGCATCATCACCATCGAGTCCCAGGATGGAGGTAGGGATCCTCACCCCTTCGTAACCCCTACCCTTTCTCTGGCCACCTCTTCTCTCGCCGTTATCTCTGACTGGCCCATCTGCCCATGCCAGGCCCTTTCCCACAACTCGGCAGCCATCCTGGGCTCTTGCAGCGCCCACTGCCAGGCGAATACAGCAGCGTCACCACCACCCACACCAGCACCACCGAGCCCTTCCTCCTGGGTGAGCTGCTGGGCAGGGGCTTTCCTGGGGGGAACACAGAGCTCTCAGAGCAGGAAAGCCAGGGCCCCAGGCAGAGTCCTTCAGTGCTTCTTCCCCTGCAGACGGACGGACCCTGGGGTCCCAACACCTGGAAGCAAGTGGCTCCCTCACCCGCCATGTGACCCAGGAGTTTGTGAGCCGGACGCTGACCACCAGTGGAACCCTCAGTACCCAGGTGGACCAACAGTTCTTCCAGACCTGAGCCCCCCACCCTTACCCAACAGTGTGCTGGAACCTGGGCCCCCACCCTGCCTCCTCTCCCTGGCTGTGGCTCAGCTACTCCATCCTTGGACCCCTCGCAGCCCGGCACACGCGCATCCTGATCACAGGGCCAGTACAGAGCAGAGGGAAGGTGTCCTCTGGGAGGAATGAAGGGAGCAGAGGTCCCAGAAGGCCCTTCTGGCTGCAAGTCCCCTACCCCAGGCCCAAGCCCATTTGTGTGTAACCAAAGAGCTGGGAGCAGCATGACAAGGGCCCAGCTTTGTTCTGCACTTAATAGATTTTGCTACCGCTCGGCTCTGCCCCGTCCGTTCTTCCAGGGAGTGCCCGCACAGAGCAGGGGGGCGGTTCTGACACAGCCCCTCGGATCCCCGAGCACACACCCACCTCTAGAGGCAGGCAGGCGGGTCACCATGGTGGGAGGCACAAGTTTATTGAGCAGCCAGATGCAGAGGGCAGGCGCCAGAGGCCTGGAGCTTCGTGACGTGCTGCCCGGCAGGCCCCCTGCCCCCGGGGTGCCACCCCCGGGCAGTGCCTCAGCAGCTCAGCACCTTGGCACCATCGGCCGCCTGAGAGAGGTAGAAAGTGGCGGTACCGCTGTACTGCTCCTGCGGGAGAGGCAGGTGCGGTCTGAGCGCGGCAGGGCCTCGGGGACCCACTTCTCCATCCCTCCTACCCCGGGCGCTGGGGCCCACCCACCTGTATGTGCTGCATGGCTTGGGAGGTGGAGGAGGCCTCCAGCAGGGTCACGGTGCAGCCGCCAAAGCCACCACCGGTCATGCGGCTGCCGTAAACCCCAGGTGCAGACAGCGCGGCCTCCACGAGCTGGTCCAGCTCCGGACAGCTCACCTCGTAGTCATCCCTGCAGAGGACAGAGGAGAGGGCGGGCCTAGCACGGGCCCCCCCCTGCCCCGGGGCTCAGCCTCTGCCCCCAGCGGTCCTCACCTGAGCGAGTGGTGACTCTCCACCATGAGGCGGCCGAAGGCTCGGTAGTCTCCGCGGCTCAGGGCCGCTGCTGCCTGGGCCGTGCGCCGGATCTCACCCACGACATGCCGTGCGCGCCGGAAGCCCTCCTTGCTCACCAGGTCTCTGCCAGCTGGGGAGGGAAAGGGGTCAGCGGGCCCGCCACCCACCACCTCTGGGCCCTGCCAATGTGGGGATGGGGGAGCCAAGGCGGTGGCCTGGGGGTGGGAGGCTGGGGGGCGGTTCTGACAAAGCTGCACGTAGAACCTTGTGTTGGTGACTAAGGTTCGGAGCCTCCCCCCAACTATAGAATGGGATGCTCATGTCACTCGGGGCGCAGTAAGCATTGAGAGAGAGAACGCATGGAGAGCTCCCATCCCAGCAGGGTGCCTGGCGCACAGTGGGTGCTCACTAAACAGCAGGGTAATCCCCAGACCCTTGTTGCTTCCAAGGTGAGGGGGAACACGGGAACACAGTAGCACAAGAGGGAGAAATCCTCCTGCTGCTCTTTATGCCGGAGCATCAACTGGGGAGGCTGGGGCTCTGGAGTTGGGGTACAGCCCAGGCAAAGATCAAGAGGCAGGGCACGCCAGGATCAGGCCCTCCCGCTGGCTAACGCTGAGGTGGGGAGGGCAAGCTGAGTAGGTCGTGGCCGCCCTGATTGCCAGGGGGGTTTGCTACTTGATTCTGGATGCCACAGAGGTTTGGGAGCAGGGAAGGGCTGACAAAAGCGACTGCCTTGGGCAGAGGGTCTGAGCTGGGAGAAGCAGGCACCAGGAGCCAGACAGCAGCTGCTAAACACTCAGAAAGCAACGAGGGGCCTGATGTGGGGGGAGGAAGGGGAGATAAGAGTGGGAGGGGGGACAGTGAGGACACAGAGGTGACCGAGGTCTCACACAGGAGTGACAAGGATAAGAAATAACAGGCAAGGGGAAGTCAGCAGGGGAAGCCTATAAGGGAGGAAGGACGAGGAGTTTCGCTGGGAATCAGGTGGGGGCTCTGGGGCAGCAGGTGGAAATGTGGGGAGGCTCCAGCCAGGGGAGCAAGGGGCTGCAGGCTCCAATCAGAGTCCTAAGTGGAACGAACAGTGGTGGCTGGTGCTGTGGGTTGAGGACAAAGCCTGGGGCGGGCACGTGCAGAGAAACAGGGCTGTGAGCAAGCAGGTCCAGTGCCGGCCAAGGGGAGGGGGTGGAAGCCCCTGGGAGAGCTGCTGTTTTGGGGGGGGGTGACTGAGAGGATTGAGAAGTGAACATAGATGACAAAATGGGGGCCATAAGCATTAGGTCTTCCCCCAACACTGGCATAGGAAAGAGATTCAATTTTAGAAGGGAGGAGAACTGGCCAAGTTTCCAAGCAGAAGGGGAGGAGCCAGGCAGAGGACAGGAAGGAGGCAGAGTAGGGCTTCTGGCACAGGACTCTGAAGGCAGAGGGGAGCACTGGGGTCCCCAGGGAGGGGAGACCCCCCGAGGAGTGGTGGGGAAGGGGTGCAGTGGAGAGGAGGGACGGCCAAAGTGTTCCAGTGTGAAAACCTCCGCCAAGGTCACCTGCACGGAGCAGGCGGGGCAGGTCTGAACGGGACAGTTCACCAAGGAGAAGCACAAGGCGGTCCCACAGGGCTGGCAGTCGTCCCTGCAAAGGGCACTAGCACACTGCCAGGGAGGGCCCAACTCCCAGGGCCAGCAGCCTGGCCGGGGACGGGCTAGGGGGCTAAGCTGCCTGGTCCGAGGCTCAGCACTGCCACGTACTATGGGTCCCTCATCCAAAACACGGGGAGTAATAATGGTATCGGCTTCACAGGGTGTGGCAGAACCAGGGGATTTTCATCTGACCTTCAAACTATCAAGTATACTATCTTCCTGGCCACGTGTGTCAGGAACCTTTTAGATACATGCACTTTTGACTCTGCAATCCTACTCCTCAGAATCTAATCCTAAGAAAATAACAAGAGAATGCAGATAAACTCGTGTATGAAAACAATCATCACAGTGTCACATGTGATTATCAGTAAATGATTAAGTTACGGTACACTTGCGTGCTGGAGTCTGTAGCTTTTACAGGCCCCGTTGATGACATGCTGGCATAGTAAAGGGTTCTCAGATAACGTTAGAAAAAGAGAAACAGGGGCGCCTGGGTGGCTCAGTCGGTTAAGCGTCTGCCTTCGGCTCAGATCATGATCCCAGGGTCCGAGATTGAGCCTCACATCGGGCTCCCCGCTCGGCGGAGAGTTTGCTTCTCCCTCTTCTTCTGCACCTCCCCCTGCTCATGCTCTCTCTCTCTATCTCTCTGTCTCAAATAAATTTAAAAAAAAAATCTTTAAAGAAAAAAACAATATTAAGGGGCACCTGGGAGGCTCAGTTGGTTAAGCATCTGACTCTTGATTTCAGCTCAGGTCTTGATCTCAGTTATGAGTTCAAGCCCCACGCTGGGCTCCACGCTGGGTGTGGAAACTACTTTAAAAAAAAAAAAAGGGGGGGGCCGCCTGGGTGGCTCAGTCGTTAAGCGTCTGCCTTCGGCTCAGGTCCTGGTCCCGGGGTCCTGGGATCGAGCCCCGCATCGGGCTCCCTGCTCCGTGGGAAGCCTGCTTCTCCTGCTTCTCCCTCTCCCACTCCCCCTGCTTGTGCTCTCTCTCTCGCTGTGTCTCTCTCTGTCAAATGAATGAACAAAATCTTAAAAAAAAAAAAATTTAAAAAAAAAAGGAAAAGAAAAAAAGGAAAAACAATGTAAGATCTCGAGTAGCCCTGCTGAGGTAGGAGCCCTAGGTGTGCAGTGTTAGGGCCAGTGGCCAGAGCACAGGCGAGGCCCCTGGGGATGAGGGGGTGTACGGCAGGGTCAAAGCCACACGGAGGGCCCGGCAGCCCCGCAGGGTGCCCAGCCAGCTCTCACCCTCCAACTCTTCCAGCTGCACCTCCCGAAGGCTCTCCTTGCCCAGCGCCCGGGCCACCGCCTCACATTCGCGCCGCCGCAGCGGGTACTCGCTGGAGCCCAGTGAGTGGCGGACGTTGGAGTTGGTGATGAGCACGGCCAGCTTAGGTTCTGACAGCGGCACCAGGCTTGTCTCCAGGGACCTGGCATGGAGTTGGAATGAGGAGATGACAAGCCCAAGTGTCCGCGTGCCACACCAGCCAGTGGGCATGCTCCACCCAGAAGCTCCTGATGATGAGGGGAGCCCCTGACCTGCAGTCAATGAGCAGCGCGTGGCCTTTCTGCCCCAGCAGTACGATGAGCTGGTCCATGATGCCACAGGGCACCCCTGCGAAGCTGTGCTCGGCCCGCTGACACACCTGAGCCCGGGCAGCTATGGACCCCGAGTCTGCGGCAGGGGAGACTCGGTGGGGGAGGTGGGGAGGCTGGGGCCCGGGGTGGGGGGTGCGCGTGGGGTGGGGGCGGGTGGGAGCCGTGGTAGTTCCAGTGACACTCCAGGGAGATTCCCCACCCTCCTCCCGAAGCCACAGTAGAGGAAGGAAGAAGCTCTGACCACAAGGACACCTCAGGGAAGGAGGGCTGGATCAGGGGCCAGGGTCTAGGAAGTACCTGGGCAGAGCTGCTGCAGGAAGGTGTACGTGGCCACTTCCAGGGATGCGGAGCTGGACAGCCCACCCCCCAGGGGCACTGAGCTGACCACCACTGCACTGAAGCCAGGGAGGGGTGCAGCTGGAAAGAATGGGTGGTGGTGAGATGGGCCATATGGGAGGATGGGCCCGAGGAGGGCCTGTATTTTGGTATGAAGGGAGGCAACTGCCTGATAGCTGCTTCCAGGGATGAGTCTCAATTGTCAGAGGCCACCTTGGCCCCAGCACCCTCCATCCTCCTACCCTGAGGTTCCTGGGACACAGTCTTCCTAGCTCTCCTCCTGGTTTAGGGCTCTGGAGGCCAACGGGCTAGGGGTTTGAATCCTGGCTCCTCCCATCATATAATGGGCAGCTCAAGGCAAGTTCTGGAACCTCTCAGGGCATCAGTCTCATCATCTGTATAATGGGGATACTCTCCCCCTGCAAGCTACCCCGTGGTGGATTAGATGAGCTAATGAGCTTTGTAGCTGAGAGGTGGTGCTCCTAGCACGGGTGTGAACTTGACCCTGGCCTCGGTCCCATACCTGGGTAGTGCTGAATCACTCCCTTGACATAGTTGGCCCAGCGGGGGGTCCCGGGCTCCAGTGACCGCTGGGCTGTGGGCAGCGGAAACTGCAGCCGCCGGGGTTCATCAGCATCCTCAGAGGTGGTGAGGAGGGAGACAAGGCCATCCGCCCGGGGGCTGCCCACCAGCACGGTCACAAGCTCCAGGGCCTGGCAGGAGAGACAGGGAGTGTGTACAGCTTCTGCCTGCTGACCAGTGGATGAGGCCCCGCCCACACTAAAATTCTGAAGAATGAAAGGTTTTAGATTCCCTTTGAGACTCAACAAGAAAGGAATGGGGGACGTCTTGGGGAAGAATCTAAGTGCTGAGTTGGCCCTGGGGGCTTGGGTCCTGCCCCTGGGTCTTCAGGGGCACGGCCAGTGCGGCAGAAGTGTACACCTGGACTCTGCCTGAACATGGGCTCCCAGTTGTGGGGCAAGGGGGAGGAGAGCTCGAAAGGAAAAGAGAGTCGGAGGAGCTCCAACTGATGCCTTCCCATTCTGGAGTGGTCTCAGGTGTGCAGTACCCACTCACTTGCCAAGCTGCACCAGGTGGAAAGGGCCCCAGATCTAATCGCAGCCCCACCAAGAACCAGCTCTGTGACCTTGAGCAAGTCACTAGCCCTCGCTGGGCCTCAGTTTCCTCCTCTGTAAACTGAACCGTCTGGGCCGGGAGGTCTAGGGCTAGTTCCCCCAGGTCTGCGGGGTTGGGGCCCCTGGAAGACAGAGCCCGAAGCGCCCCCTTCCGCCTGCGGTTGGGGCCCCACAAGTTGAGGAGACTCCCAGGTTGATGGCGAGGATCGGCAGTCTGCAGAGGGCGGGCTCGAGCGGCACACCCCCTCCTAGCCTACTTCCTCACGGATCCCCCGCTTCCTCCCTTCCAACGTGGGAAATACCCCATCCCCGGGTCTCTCCCACGTGCTCGTCCCCCAGACTCGCGGGAGGATGGCTAAAGTTCGGTGCGGCCGCCCAACATCCTGCAGGGACTAGGCACCTCCCCGCGCCCCTCAGGCCTGCCCTTCCTCGGGGGAGGCTCGGGGCTCCCCTCCCGGCCCCTCACCATGGGCAGCACCAGGCCCTGGTTGTAGTCCGTGTGCTCCCCGATCAGGTTGACCCGGCCCGGCGCCGACACCGCCAGCTCGGGCTCGGCCCCGAACTCCTCCCGGAAAGCTCTGCGGGCCTCGGCCAGCAGCTCCGCAGCCTGGGGCTGTCTCGCAGCGGCCATGACGCTTGCCCTGCAGCGCGGCCCGGTCGGCGCGGGATGCTCGGGGCGGGGCCGCGCGGGGGCGGTGCACATTCCTGTACGCGCCCCCCGCCCCCACCCCGGGCCTCCTCCCGCCCCCGCCGAGCCAGGCCCGCCCCGCCCCGCCTCCCGGCCCCAGCCACCTGCTGAGCACGCTCCGCCGCGTACGCCCACCCCCGACGCCCCCACCACGGGCCGGCGGCGGACTTTGGGAAAGACCGGCCGGTGCCCCCTCGAGGGGTACTGGCTGGACTGGAAGCTCTGGGTTGCCCTTCCCTGACCCCGGCGCCCCTTTCTGTGCTACTCACACCGGCCCGGCCGGCCACCCACAGCCTGAGCAGCGGAGCCCGCATCCAGCGGACCTGGATTTCCCAAAGGGCTCTCCTAGGTCCTAGAGTCCTGCCGCTGTGAGGTCATCAGACCCCGATTATGAGTCTCTGAGAGGGGCCTAGCACGCAGTGTAAATTGAGATAAGGAAAGCCAATTTGGTGGTGACCAGGGAGTCGTTTTCTTACAGGCCCCTTTTCTAGACTGGTCCCGCCGGCATAGCTGTTAGCGATGGAAGACTGAAGGAGAGTGGCAGTAGATGGCCTCTCCCGGAAGGACCAGTGGCAGCAGCCCCCCTAGGGTGGGACTGTTGGCCTCAGCAGGTGCTTCCTCAGCCTTGAGCCTTGGATGCAGAGTCTGACATTCACCACCTCCTCTTTCACCAGCCTGCATCCTGAACCTTTAAGCTGGCCCCAACCCCCGCCTGGACACCTGTCCACGGTTGCACCTATATGAAACTGTGGAGCAGAAATGCTGAAATGTAAGCAGCCTGTTTGGGACTAGGGTGGGGGCTTTGGGGAGTATTGTGGCCAGGGATAGAGCTTGGGGTCTGTCGGGGGTTTGCCCAAAATGCAGCTCTGATACTCTTATATGGTGATGAGCAGCGAGTAATGTATAGAATTGTTGAATCATTATATCGTATGCCTGAAACTCACATAACACTATGTTATTTACACTTCAGTTTTTAAAAATGCAGCTCTGAAAACTTCTAGAAATAAACATGGGGGTAAATCTTTGTGACCTTGGCTTAGGCAGTGGCTTTTTTTTTTTTTTTAAAGATTTTATTTATTTATTTGACAGAGAGAGAGAGAGAGAGAGATCACAAATAGGCAGACAGGCAGGCAGAGGGAGAGGGAGAAGCAGGCTCCCTGCTGAGCACAGAGCCCAATGTGGGGCTCAATCCCAGGACCCTGGGATCATGACCTGAGCCGAAGGCAGATGCTTAACCATCTGAGCCACCCAGGTGTCCCAGGCAGTGGCTTTTTAGATACGACACCAAAAGCACAAGAGACAAAAGGAAAATAGATAAGTTGTACTTCCTCAAAATTAAATACTTTTGTGCCTCAGAGGACACCATCAAGAAAGTGAAAAGACAATCCACAGAATGGGAGAAAATATTTGCAAACCATATATTTAAGGGCCTTGTATCAAGAATACATAAAGAACTCTTACAACTCAAAAAAAGACAGATAATTTAAAATGGGCAAAAAACTTGAACAGACATTTTTCCCAAGAAGATATACAAATGGCCAATAAGCACATGAGAAGGTGCTCAACATCACTGGTCATTAGGGAAATGCAAAGCAAACGCACAATGAGAGATACCACTTCATATCCAGTAGGATGGCTAAAATAAAAACACAGTAACAAGTGTTGGTGAGGATGTGGACACAGTAACAAGTGTTGGTGAGGATGTGGAGAAATCAGAACCCTCATGCATTGTGGTGGGAGTGTAAAACAGTTAAGCATCTCCACCAAATACTAACCATAGAGTTTCCATATAACCCAGCAATTTCACTCCTAAGTATATATGCAACAGAATTGAAAACATATGTCCACACAAAACTGGTACATTAATATTCACGGCAGCACTATCAGCATTAACCAAAAGGTGAGTGGCAGTAGATGGCCTCTCCCGGAAGGACCAGTGGCAGCAGCCCCCCTAGGGTGGGACTGTTGGCCTCAGCAGGTGCTTCTGGGGCACCTGGCTGGCTCAGCCAGTGGAGCATACAACTCTTGATCTCAGGGTCATGAGTTCAAGGCCTCACGTTGGGTGTAGAGATTACTAAAAACAATAAATAAACTTAAAAAAAAAAAAAAAAGGTGGTAACAACCCAAAGAGATAAATGGATCAATCAAGAGAATGTGGCATGTCCATACAATGATTTTTACTCAGGCATAAAAAGAGTGAAGGCCGATCCATGGTACAACATTGTTGAGCCTTGAAAACATGGTAAACAAAGGAAGCTAGTCACAAAAGACCTCAAACTGTACAATTCTGTCTATACGAAATGTTCAGAGTAGGCGAGTATCTTCAGAGACAGAAAGGAGATTAGTGGTTGCTTAGGGCTGAGGGAAATGGAGATGGATAAAGGGTGATAGCTGAGGGTACTGAGTTCTCTTTGTGATGAGGAAAATGCTGTAAAATTGCCTGTGGTGATGGTTGTACATATCTGTGAATATACCAAAACCGCTGAATTTTCTAATTTGAACGGGTGAATTGTATGGTATGTGTGGTGTATCTCAAAACTATTTTTTAAAAACTTTGGGAGGGGCACCTGGGTGGCTCAGTCAGTTAAGTGCCTGACTCTTGATTTTGGCTCAGGTCATGATCTCAGGGTTGTGGGATCGAGCCCTGAGTCAGGCTCTGCACTTCACAGGGAGTCTGCTTGAAATTCTCTCCCTCTCCCTCTGCCCCTCTCCTGCTCCCACATGCACTCTCTTTCTCTCTCTCTCACTCTCTCTCTCTAAAATAAACAAATCTTGGGGCGCCTGGGTGGCTCAATCAGTTAAGCGGCTGCCTTCGGCTCAGGTCGTGATCCCAGGGTCCTGGGATCGAGCCCCGCGTCGGGCTCCCTGCTCAGCAGAGAGCCTGCTTCTCCCTCTCCCTCTGTCTGCCGCTCTGCCTACTTGTGCTCTCTATCTTTGTTAAATAAATAAATAAAAATCTTATAAATAAATAAATAAATAAATAAAATAAATCTTGGGGTGCCTGGGTGGCTCAGTCATTAAGTGTCTGCCTTCTGCTCAGATCATGATCTCAGGGTCCTGGGATGGAGCCCCACATCGGGCTCCCTGCTCAGCGGGAAGCCTGCTTCTCCCTCTCCCACTCCCCCTGCTTCTGTTTCCTCTCTCACTGTGTCTCTCTCTGTCAAATAAATAAAATCTTTAAAAAATAAAATAAAATAAAATAAAATAAACAAATCTTAAAAAAAAAACTGAGAAAATGATTCCAAATTTCATCTGATGACTCCTCAGTAAAGCGTTTTTTGGCATAGGCAAAACAAAACAAAACAATGAGTGGCCCTTGGGGCTGGTTAAAATGGGATTAAACTCACAAACCATGCCTTCCAATGGGCACCACTCTTGGAGAAGTGTGGCATGAAGCAACCCCTTCTCTGTGAATCCTTTACCTACCTGAACTTTGATGTCTAACAGTCCTGAGCCCATATCTCTGCCAAAATCTCTATCTGTGTGATCTGAGATCTGTGTGATTTCAGGCAGATGACGGGACCTCTCGGAGCCTCAGTCTCTCATCTGTAAAATGGGGCAAGTGATTCCTGTTATAAAAGAACTGAACGAGCTAATCTTCACATAGGGCCCAGCCCAGCACCTGGCACTTAGTGAGCACAGAATAAATGTTTGCTATTATTATCAGTCATCCATTAATTGAACAGATATCATTGGACTCTCCTGTGCAATTGGCCAGATAAAAGATAAAAGGCTCTCGTGGCTCTAGGTAAGAGGAAGACACAATCTGGCCCCCTCTGGCTATGTGCTCTGCTGGAGGAGGAAAGAGCTATCTGAGTAAGAAGAGAGAGGAGGAATCCTAATCCCTGCGAGGCCTATATCCTTTTTATTTCCATTGTTTCAGTTCGACTGAAAACACATCCATTTGCCCCATGTTCATCCTTTGTATTGTTTTGGTTGTTCTTGGAGAACCTGGCTTGGACCGAGGGGCAGTGCTCCTGTTTGCTCACTGATGAACTCTGAAACATTGATTTTATTTGGAAGATGTGTTTACTCTCAGTTTTTTAATCCCATCTAGCATGTTACATGAAATCTGTTCAGAAGGAAGTCTACCTCTGACTTTTGACCCTCCCTCCCATTTTCCTGGCCAGATGTGACAGAACTGGGGTGGGGGGGAGGTGGCACCTTATGGGGACACCCATTAAGGGCTGGGAACCCTGCCGCACTCTGGCTCCTCTGTTGCAATCACAGCCTGGTTTCCTGAGGGGACTTGGGTCCATGTCTCCCACGCTAATATCTATAGACATTGTCTCTGAAAATGTTTGCTTTCCGCAGATGGCCCACCCTCTCGCTCATTCTGGGAGCTTCTTTGTGGTTGTTCCCCGATAGGGGAGGGTTGACCTATCTCCTGATTTGGACCCCCTTTGCCCTTCTGTAATATTAATATAACAGCTTCTGTAATATCGATGACACGAATAGCGAGCTTATAGTCAGCCCTGGTGCCAGGGCCGATACTCAGCCTGTCCTGCGGTACTGGTTGTTTACTACCAGGCTGTGCTCTGATTGGCCAGTGCCCTTGACTTCTGTTGTCAAATATTTTTAGTCATCATGCTGTGCACAGATTATTTCATTAAATCCTTGCAAGCCTATTAGGTAATAACTGTTTTTATTCCTGTTTTACAGATAGGGAAGCACAGATGGGTAAAGGAACTCATCCAAATGGGAGAGCTGGGCCTTGAACCTGAGCCTAGCTGCCCCTGAGCCTGTCCTCTCAGCCACCACCCTGTCCCCCGGAGCATCCTGACCAGCTGCAGCTTCTGCACACTAAGGTGTGAAGACATACAGTTCAGACTGAAATAAGGGATTGAGGAGGGGGGCACGGGCAGCTGCTCTCTCAGGCCATGGCAGCCCCGGTTTCTACAGGGAACACTCCCGATTCGGAAGCCAGGCCAGGAACCAAAGCTCTTGGGAATTGGGCTGATTCTTTGCCACCCATGCCAGGAGCAGATCCAGCCAGCTGTGCTGTGAGGCTGCCAGGGCCATCCGGGTCGGTCAGCAAACATGTCCGGAGCCTCTGCTGTGTGCCGGGCAGGACTCCAAAAGCAGGCAAGACTCAGGCCTTGCCTTCAGAGCATCAGGAGCTTCTTGCCCTCCTGCTAAGAGGGGCCAGCTTCAGGCCTTGTCTTTTTTTTTTTTTTTAATTTGACAGAGAGAGCACAAACTGGGGGAGCGGCAGGCAGAGGGAGAAGCAGACTCCCCGCTGAGCAGGGAGCCTGATGCGGGGCTCGATCCCAGGACCCTGAGGTCACGACCTGAGCCGAAGGTAGACACTTAACCGATTGACCACCCAGGAGTCCCCAGGCTTTGTCTTTATGTGGTGCCCCCACCATGTCCTTGAAGTTCCCGCCCTCTAGGCTGATGACCACTGTGCTGATGGTCAGGGAGAAATCCAGACTCACAAGATGCAGGGGACAGCTTAGGCCCACAACCATCTCTTCTTGCATCTTGCGCTGGGCACTGCAGCTGGTCCGGGCCTCCAGGCCATAGGCTGTGGGCATGAAGACTGAGACTGCCCAAAGGCACGGTGCCAGGGAGGGAGAGGGCTGCAGGCTGTAGCAAGACCCTCAGGCCCATGAGGCCTGGGCCTTGGACCCAAATCCATCCTGTCCCTCTGCTGATGCTCTTGGCTCAGTACCAGGCAGTGAGAAGCTTATGGGGAAAGGTCCTGAGGCCCAGCATGTCCAACAGAGAGGTTAGGAGGGGAGTGGGGCTAATGGAGCCCGGGTATCACCTCCATGGGGACGTGCACGGTCCCTCACAGACCCCTCAGCAAGAGGCCACCTAAAGCCCACTAAGCTTGCAGCCCACCAGCCTCCCTTCCCAGAGCCCTTCTTGTCAGTATTGCTGGTGTCGAGATGGGCTTCTCCTTTTCTGCCCACCCTCCATTCCACTGTGTGCATTCCAGAACTGCAGCTTTCTGAAAGAGAGCTGGCAGCTGCTGGAGCTAAGACCCCAGACCCTAGCACCCTTTCCAAGTCATGTGTGACCTTATAGCCCCTTCAGGGACCATAACCTCACCAAAGCCCCCTCCCCTTGTTTCCCTGGTAGAGGGGGTGACTGCAGAACACTTAGCTTCCTCCATGGGGAAGGGCGATGGTGGAGGAGGGTGTGGAGGAGGAGGGTCCTCTGCTCAGGGCAGAAGGCTAAAAATGCTGCTCCTGGGTGTGTGTGGCCAACGGTCCTGGCCCCTGGCACACACTGGGCATGATGCTCAGGCAAGGACACCAGAACAGGCACACCACATCACAGAGAAGTCCCATGATGCTGCTTGGAACAATGGTGGTGTCTGGGCGGGATCCCTCACTGTCAGGGGCTGCTGGGCAGTTAGCAGAGCCACGGAGAACAGGCACCCCCAGGAGGGAGGGAGGACATCAGGCTCTGGCCCCACCTCACAGCACAGCCCCCTATGTATAAACTCAAAGCTGTCCCAGCTGCACCCAGCTCGACCTACAGCCTTGCTCATTCCCCACACGTGCTGACAAAGGGGTCAGGGAGCCAAAAGGCCAGCCATCTGGCCCAAGAGGGCACTTTCAACCTTCTCCCTGGGGGTGGTGTAAGATTTGGGTTAGCAACCTGGCCAGGGGCTTGGCTCTTCCTTCCTTCCCCTAGCCTTGCCCTCAGGAAGGCAGCTGGAAGGTCAGCTGTTTGTGCTGAAGTTCCTGGCCAAAAGCCAGGCCCAGCTGGATGGACACCCCTGAGGAATGTCCACAGGGGCAGGTGGGACCACCATCGGGCTGAGGGAAGAAGAGACTGTGGGGCCCAGACAAGCCACAGCCAGCTCGGCTGTGTTCTTCTAGCAGTGCCTGGGTCAGGACTGAGGGACATGGGCTGTGATCGCCTCAGTGAGATGACTCTGAAGTGCTCCCAACATGAGGGATGAGGAGGTAGGGGTGGGGACCGGATGTGCAGGGTGGGGACTCAAAGCTCTTAGGCCCAGTGGACCACAGCCCCAGCAGGCAGACAACAGCTGCAGATGGGTGTGGTGCACAGTGTGCACTTCGCCCTTCCCCGTGGCAGGCTAGGTTGGCCGTAGGCCTGAGGCTCTGATGTCTGGCCCTCAGCTGTTGCTCCCAAACACAGGCCGGCCCCATCCTGCAGTCACTGAAGGGCGAGCCTGAGTTTCCTGCCGACCCCATGGCAGACAGCTAGCTGGACTGTGTCTACCCTCTACTACCCTACCTGAAAGTGATCCAGAGGGGCCTGCTTTCCAACTGCTGCACAGACCCCGGCCCCAGTGCCCCCCAGGCCACAGGCAGTGCTTGCAAGGACCCAGGTCGGGGGAGCTCCAGGAAGACCGCTGTTGGGAGACAGCTGAGGAATGACTGGAAATGAGTGGGAAAGACTACATTTCCAGTCCAGCCAGTGGGCTCAGAGCTTGCTTCCCTACACTCGGAGACATCGCTCTGGCTGGCAGCAGAGGCCCCTAGGGGGCTGGGAGGCCTGGTAAGGGGCATGGGGTGGCCCTTGCTGGCCTCTCCCAGAACTGCTCTCCTTCCTTCGGGCGCTGCGATGGAGAGGAGTTAACTTTTTGTGCATGCGCCGATCGATCTCTGGAAGTAAGCCGGGTTTGAAGTGCTTGCCCCTCTAGTTTTCTTTACCACCTTGAATTTTGTAAATAGGATTTAACTTGTGTGTCGTCTAAATCATCTAGTCTACATGCTGACCAGCTTAGGGATGAAGCAGGGCTATTTTACGGACCCAGCAGCATGGGCCCACAGGTCCACAATTACAAAGTGTAACTGCCTAACAGAAGAGAGGGGGTGAAAGGGGAAACAGGACAAACAAGTGTGGAGGGAGAGCAATGGGGGTCACTCTCATGAAGGTGGACCTGGCTTGTGACCAGCAATTTCACAAACAACTTGGCCCTTCAGCTACCTTCTTAAGGGCACAGGCTAAGGGCTTCAGGACGAGGGCAATCAAGTGGCTTGGTTCAGAAATCTTCTGGTAGCCGGACAGTCAGGACGCTGGCACTTCCAGCCCTCAACAAAACTGGTCTGGCCGAAACCAAGTCCGCTGACAGTCAAGAAACGCACTATTAATACACAGGTTCAACAGGCGTCACCTGGCACTGTCCTAAGCAAATTGTGACACGTATCACCTTCCAGAATAGGGGGTCTGCTTGTCATTACTGAGTGCACTCCCCCCACCCCCAGCGGGAGTCAGAAGGCAACTTTCCAGGTATTTCCCCACAGGAAATTTTATTTGTGAAAGAAATAGATGTTATCAATTCAAATGAAGACCATTAACAAGATGGAATAGTCTCAACTTCAAAAACTTTATTTTTGTCTCATCCATCAAGGGCACAGGATACCTTCATCAGCTCCAGCTTTTTTCTCCTTACAGAGTCTGTCCCATCATCTAAACCCAGGGTTATCCTGTGTGGGCAGCTTCCTAGAACCAAAAGATATTTTTGCCTTCTGGGTTAAGTATGCGCAAAGTCTGGAAGCACAAGCTGCACTATTTAAAGCAGCAGATTCCCAGCTGCCCAGTAAAATCCATAAACCTCTACATCAGTATGTAGAGAAGATGGGCTGGGGTAGAAGGTTCAAGTTTCACCCCACTTGGGTTATCACAACTAGTAAACTCAACAAACTGACATCACCATAGTGAAAGTCTACTTGTACTCAGACACTGCGGAGGTACTCCACAGCACATTCCACCGTCCAGGATCACACCAGTGTCCTTCAGAAGCACAATGCTGAGATCATCAGAACTGGGAAGTCACTGTTCCAGAGCTAGTTATGATGAACCTTCTAGAAAACCAGTTCGTTATAGATCAGACTCCACCTTTGATGCCTCATGAAGGCTCATTAAGTTGCCAAGAATCAAACCTATCCTAGCTTGCCTCTCTCCCTAAGTCCCTTGAATTTGAAACCAAACAATTTTTTTTTAAAAAAAGCTACGTTATTAGGGCACAACTATCTTTCTATAGCTACCAGCTTCAAATACCCAGAATGCTTGTCTGATGACCAGTGGCTCTTGTGCCCATGTCTTGCTGACATCTAGATCCTATGCATATAGCGGACCAACACTGGTCAAGAAAACTAGCTTTATACTGAAAAAAAGCAGCTTAGACCAACAAAGAGTTCTATACTTGTGGACTTGTGTTAAAATAACTTGTATAAAGAAATTCATTATTACTTTTGTGTATAAATGGTTCCTTTGTCTACCGAGCAAAACCAGGTATAAACTAAGCTCAAACTTCAGGATACAAAGAATCAAGATAATGTATCTATTTAAGCTCTGTATATTCAATGTAGGTTTTTGACACTTAGTTGAATAAACAAGTTTATTTGTGAATTTAGTCAACATACATAATTGACCTAAAGATTTCAATAGAAGGATAATTTTTAAAACCACTTGGAAGGCCATCTCTATAAAGTGATTTTCCCAGGACCATGTTATCAGATGTAACCTGACTGGACACCATCTTAACTGGCAGAGGTTCAAGAAGCTGGAGTTGTGTGCCCCTCCCCCACAGCAAGTTTACTCTAAGGGTTATTATAATACAAACTCCACAAGGAAAAGAACTTCGGTATTGTTTCCTCTTGGTAGAGAAAAACTCAACCTAGTTATGAGAACAACCACTACACAAAGAAAAGCTGCACTAACTAGTTTAAATATTATAACAGATGATGCTGGTGTGAATAACTTGTATTATAGTCTAGAGCCCTTATAAATAAAATCCCCCCATTAGTGTTTGCATTAATCAGCTAGAGGGTTAGTTAACATGTGGTAGAATGAGGACTTATGCAAGGTATAATTTGCAAAGCATTTTACTATTATGAAAACAAGTGCAGTCTAGTTAGGAGAAAACCAACTGGACTTTAAATTACACACACCTTAATGACAAGACTCCCCACCACATGTGAATGTAAAACATTTAATTTAAAAATGTTGACACTACAATATATAAAATAGCTATTATAAATGCACATAGTGTATTCTATAGCTGCCAGGTTTACTTTTTTTTTTTTTTTTTTTCTTTTTTAAGGAAACTGTAAGTTACACTGTGGTTAAGACTTGTATCTTCACCCTTGAAAAAGCCCACATTCTATCACAGTGATGTATGGTCAGACTTAACAGCCCCAATTGTTAAACACTTGGATCAAGTCATAACCAGTTTTATTGCAAAAGGACCCTGTACACATTTATCAATTCTAGTACCTTAATAGCTACCCAACAAGTCATTAACATACAGAAACATGCATCATGAGAAGCAAGAAATATCACCCATCCCTTCTGCATATTAGCAACTTGTCACTCCTGAGCCACAGTGCTCACATCACTGAGGTCTGTGAACAGTCACTTTTCGCATTCATCCTGAGTGAAAGATGGAATGACTTAAGTACAAATGCAACATATTATAAACAATTTCTTACAAAAAAAGTCACAAATTAAACCAAAGTATTTTACAGAATTTACTACAAAACACCATAAAAACTGCCTTCACTTAAGCTCTCTCTCCCCGTATCCGGCGAGCCAACTGGATGTCTTTGGGCATGATGGTGACTCTCTTAGCGTGGATGGCACACAGATTAGTATCTTCAAATAACCCCACCAGGTACGCTTCACTGGCCTCCTGTTGAGGACAAGAGCCACACTATTAAACTCCAGTCGAGGAGGAGAAGCCACGCACGAGCCCTCCGACCCTACTACAGCCGTGCTCGCCTTACCTGAAGCGCGCCAATGGCGGCGCTCTGAAACCTCAGATCGGTTTTGAAATCCTGGGCGATCTCCCTCACCAACCTCTGGAAAGGCAGCTTCCGGATCAGAAGCTCGGTGGATTTCTGGTAACGACGGATCTCCCGAAGCGCTACGGTCCCGGGCCTGCAGCGAGCAGGGCAGTGTAAGCGGACACCCGGGGACGGCCAGCGCCCGGCGCCAGCCCCAGGACGCGCTCCCACACGGGCCACGGGCCGCCCCGTCATTGTTTTCCTGCCGCCTCGCCTACCTGTAGCGATGAGGTTTTTTCACCCCACCGGTAGAAGGGGCGCTTTTCCGGGCGGCTTTAGTGGCCAGCTGTTTGCGGGGCGCTTTCCCACCCGTGGATTTACGGGCAGTCTGCTTGGTTCGAGCCATTTTCTTTTACCTAAGGAAGACATCCGTGACTCCCGGGCCGCGGCGCTCGCCCCCCGGAGGGGCGACAGGCTCGGTGCCCCTGCCCTCCCGCCTCTTCGCGGCGGCAGATGGCCCGGGGCCGCCGCCTCCTCCCCCTCCCCTAATGACTCAGGCTGCGAGGAGCGGCAGCAGCCTCCCCCGGGAGGGGGGGCGCGGGGAGGAGTCACTTCCCCTCCTCGACGGGCGGAGGCCCCGCTTGCCCGGAACCCGGCGTCGGGACCTCTGAATCACCACCGGGAAGGAGGCGGAGACGCGGTTCCCGAACGAAGCCCCAAGGGAAAACCTCCCGGCCCCACACCCGACGCCAGCGGCCCGAGCAGCCCGCACCAGCCAGCACTCCGCTTCCAACGGCTGCGGCCCGCGGCAACAACGGCCGACGGGGTCTCGAACCACGAGCGAACCTGCCAACGCTTACCCAATGTCGAAGTCTTAGACCGCTTCTCCGACCGCCGCGCCGCTCCTGCTGCCCAATGAAGAGCCGCAGTCGCCGAGCAAAGGAAAGAAGACCGTCCAACGAACGACCAAACCGCTCTGTGCTCCAAACCCCCCCTTTGCCTCCGCTTTTATACCCACGCTTCACGCTGCGTCTCTGCGTCACAGAGGCCTAATTTGCATACACCAACGACTTTTTCTATTGGCGGGAGCTTTCGCCGACGCGCTGACATCCCCGACACAAAGGCCGTGCTTCGGCCTCGCTCCCGGATTGGTGGGCATCTAGGCCGCCGATTGGCTGTTAAAGTGGCCTGATGATTGGATGAATGCAAAGAGGAATGGACGAATCAGAGATTAGCACGAAGCAGCTCTTCTGATTGGATAAAATGAAGCTATGTTTGGATCCTTCCCTTGGTTCCAAAGCTCTACAATAGAAAGTCAATGCAAATGAATTGCATTGGTCTCTATCAGGACTTAAGGGTCAGGGTGGGTAGGAACCTGACCAAATTCGCATCTCGCTAATAAAATGCAGGAGGAGAGGTTACTTAAAGGAAATTCTTGTCAGTATTTTCCAATGTAAAATTAAATGTGTTCCCTTGACTATTTACTTTCACATTTTGATGGTTATGTACATAGTGTAAAAGAGAATTAGAATTCAGCAAATCATATTATACTACCAAGTATTTTATATATCACGCATATATATTTTAACCAAAAAGTAGTTCTTTTGTTTGGTGGTGTAGGTAGGGGTAAATAGTAGACACAAAAAAATATGTCAATATATGATTTTATAAGTACTGTTTTGTATGTTCTTAGGCTATCACAAAATACTTTGTGATTTCAATAGCTTAAAGAAGTAACCTACTGAGCAACATATTTTTGAATTATGTAATTCAACTGAATGAAATGATTACAGCCAAAATGGAAATAGTCCTAGGACAGCATTTGCATGTCCATAAAGAATAAACGAAAGAAAATTAAATATGTGCCCTTGTATTTAGTGGTATATTCTCGTAGGTACTACTTCTAAGAAACACGACAAATGTATAAAAACGGTAATCCCTACCTTTGCCTAAATAAATGTCTTTGAGGAATTGTAATTTTCAGTTCTCCTGCTGATACAGGTATATAAAATACCAAAGCAGGGTAAAGTTTAAGACCAGCCAAACAAAACTCAGAAAATTGAAATAGAGCTTCGTGCATTTTATTCCATAGTTCCTACTCTGGGTTTAGTGAATTTTTTTCCACTGAATATTTTAAATTATCAAAATAAAAAAAATAGCAAAACCATGTACATGTAATTTCAACTCAAATGTTTATTGTACATAAATACAAATACCTCAAAAATTTACTTGTGACATGGAAGGTCTGCTCTCAGTATCAATAGTGAGGGGGAAAATGAGCAATATGAAAAAGCTGCTATGGTAAAAATGTCTTTGACCCAATCTCTGATATCAAATTCCTCTCATTTCAGCCCTCTCAATCTTAACAGGCACAATTTGTATTTAATTATCACATACCTAAACTTTTATGTGATAATTTGTTCAACTTTAATTTCTGCCTTCTGCCCAAAGTTTACAGTACGGGAGAAATTTTTTCTTTTTCATTCATGCGATGCTGAGAAACCAAGATGGAGGCTCTTGCCCTGTCCTCAGAACTTGAGTAAGGCTAAGAATCAGGGCACTGGTTAGATCCCACACAAAAGGCTCTCAAATGTTCTGGGATGTAACCAGAAAAATACCCTGTTAACATTTTTGACTGCCCAAATGGCCTGGGGAAGAAATGGGTTCCTAAGTTAACAATGCCTTTGTGTTCCAAGGATTTTCTAAAAGATCCAGAATCCTGTCTGTCTCAAGCCTCCAGAGGACAGACACTCCAGTTTTGTTTTTCTTTTTGCAGTTTGGCTAATTACTAGAGGAGAACTAATTGCTCCAGCAGAAACTAGGTATAGATTTACATTCATCTACTTAAAGGACGATTAGTGGGAATAGTTCATCCTTCTTACTCGGCAGTCGTGCGGGTTTTTCTTTTTCCTAAGTTGGCACAGGAGAGGAAAGGCAACACAGGAAATGGGAAAGAACTAAAAATGTTTATACAATCAAAACAATGTAGAATGTGATGCAGCATGTAGGCTCCCGTCCTAGTTCCTGTTCTGCCATGGGCTTGCTGAGGAACTGTGCAAGTTACTTCTCTGAGTTTCGGTTTCCTCTTTTGTAAGTTAAACAGTTTGGATAATATCATCTCCCAATTTTACCAGTACACACTCATCCTGAAACTTATGGTGTACGCTTTCTTAAAGCCTAGTGCTATTGACTATATTTCTTCATTCAAATCACACTCAGGTATTTTGGGGATAACATATAAACCAATTACTTGGATTTAATAACAGGGTTAAACCAATACACTACAACTTTTATTTGTCCTTTTGGAATTTTTCATCTTCGCACGCCCCTAGTGGTTAAACAATTGATTTGGCCTGTTTAGGAAATACCAGTTTCTCAACTTTGTAGGCAGACAATTTGGCTTCTGATGTGAGGTTACTCGGAACTAAATAAAGTATGTGTCATTCTTGAACATTAACAATTTTCCATTCACCCCACCCTCCCTCACCCCTAAGGTTATTGGGAACGTTTTTCCTTAACGTGACAATCATTAGTTAACCTATCTAATCAAATATAAATGTCTTAAAAACAAGGGATTTAAATAGATTCATTATGGAAAACAAAGCTGAAATGACAACTGTCAATAGATCTATAAAGAACTTTGTAAAGAGGGAATTGGCTTATTTGACAAAAGCCACAGAGTGAAGAACTTCGCCCTACTAGTGGGAAGTGGGGTCGGAAAACACAGAAAAGCTGAGGTCCGGAGAAGGAAACTGCAGTGGATTTTAAATTGCACCCCCGACTCAACCCGAGGCTCTGCTTCTGGACAGTGTGCGACGCTTCTCAACACCCCTGCAACTCGTCGGTGTACCTGAGACTATTCTAGACGGAGATTAAATTCGTCCTTGGCCCCTAACGTACTGGAAACAAGTCGGTCAGGCCAGGTGTCGATTTGGGAAGGGACCCAAGTCGTGGAGTTCCAGGTTTCAGGGTTGGTAAAGGTTTACGGAGCGCCTCCGCAAAGACGCGGGAACAGAGTATTGGTCGTGTAGCTCAACTTTAGCAAAGATTTCTTAAGCTGACTTCCATAGGCAGACTTTCCTTCATGCCTCCCCAGTTGGCCTGGCCGCAGGAACGAAGAGGATGTTGGCGGACTGCAGGTGCCTGCAGCACAAAGGCCCAGAGCTAAGAACGGACAATACAGATTCTGAAGCACTCCTGGGGCCGGCATCAGCACTGAACCCAAGACCTACTAAGTCTGATGGCGAGATAATTACTACACTGTTGGTGGCGAAATTACACTTGGACTGTTTCACATAAGTCGTTAGGGCCTCTCTAGCTCTGGGGCCTCTCTACTCCAGAGGCTCCAGTTTCAAGGAAAGCTCCCCTAAGAAACTGGAAACGCACTAGTAAGAAGGAGGAACGCGGCGGGACTGCAATCCCCACAAGCCGTGGCGGGCCCTCAGCATCCGGGACATCGTCTGCAAGGATCCCTGGGTATTGTGGTCCATTCCTTTGGCAGCCACCCTCTGCCGACGGTAAAATTCCAGCCGAACGGAGGACCACAACTCCCAGCAACCCTTGCGGCCGTGCGGGGGGTCTTCACGTTCTCGTGGCGCGGCGCAGGCGCACTGGATCCTCGGCGCGGACCGCGCAGACTGAATAATAAAAGGGGAGCGGCGAAGAGGCAGGAAGACAGGACCATGTCGAAGGGCCCCGGGCCCGGCGGCTCCGCAGCTTCCTCGGCGCCCCCGGCCGCTACCGCTCAGGTGCTGCAGGCACAGCCCGAGAAACCGCAGCACTACACGTACGTAGAGCCCCCCCCGCCGCGCGCGCACGCCTGACGTCAGCGGCCAGCGTGAGTCACGCGCGCAGGGAGAGCGCGAGGCGGCCTCTCCCTCCCCCCCTTCCTCCTCCGGCCCGGCCCAGACCGGTTCCAACCTGCTGGGGCCGGTCCCAACTGCCTCCATCTGCCACCAACCCCTGGTCGGGCTGTGGGGCGGGAAAGCCGGGCCCCGCCGCTGAGTGGGGAAGGCGGGAGTGCGGGGTTCGGAGAGCGCACATCTCAGGCCAGGCCTGTGAGGCCTACCTCTTCCTCAGACCGTAAAACCACAGTATCAGGCACTTGTGGGGCGATAAGGAGCCCAGCACAGAACCAGGATGGGTGCCTCGGGGGCCAGCCTTAGAGCCGCTGCGAATGACGGCGCGAGGTTCTGTCAGGCGCCCCGGGTTCCTTGCCCGGGAGGCCTTTTGTGTCCCTGAAGCCCGTATGTTGTCTGTGGAGGCCTCTCTTGCTTGGAACTCGCTGGGACAGCTGACCAGCTTGAGTCGGGGACCCCGAGGGCGATGGGGTCCGAGTGTGTCTCCAGGCCCAAGCGAAGTACACTGGCAGAGGGAGCCCCGGCGCTCACACCGCAGGAATCCAGTAGCTGGAAAACCCCCTCCCTGCGAATCTGCGTGTGTCTGAGTGTAGGTCCTTGCCTCCTCCTCGTGTCCTTTCAAGCACGTTAAAGGACCGCCTAGTGCTAGGTGCCTCGGGAGGAGGAAAGCTGTAGAGGCGGGCCCTCCTGTTCAGCAAAATGTTGGATTCCATTTTCACACACACACCCCCGTGCTCTTTGAGCGCCTCCCCTCCGTTTGGGGCTCCCAGGTGCCGTGCGTGTTTAGAAGGACCCCCAAGGTGGACCTGAGGCTTGCAACCCTTAAGAGCCACCCAGTAATGCCGCCTGGTGAGCCGAGAGCAGGAAGCCTCTATTGGAGTAGAAGGAACTGAAACTAGACAGGAGGAGCTCCTGTTTGTCACTCACCGAAGTAAGCCCCGTTGGGAAACGGTTCGGGATTGGGGGACATGGGTTTTAGGAAGCTTATTGGTTTCTTTGTGAGATTCCCTGCTATTGGTTGAAATAAGTTGAAGCTTTTTCTTGGCTACAGTCTGACTCGTGTTAACTGTTACTTTTCTATTGTGGCCACTGCTTTGCGGGTCCTTTCTCACTGGAGTTCTTTCTGCCATCCTTCCATCGGTTTTGGTGAAATGATCTTACCTTAGAGGATACTGGTCAGTTGAATGGTGTGGTCAAGCAGCAGTATGGTTCTGATTTGAAAATCTGCATACTTCCCCATAATTGGAACTTCTTTATAATCTGGTTGCTCGGTTATTTTTCAGTAAAATACGTATAATACTTTGGGTAATGTTTCAGCAACCTCTGTATGTTGTGTTGTCATTGAGTAGACTGGAATCTATATTAGAAGGGTTTTCTTACCATTTTGAATTGACAGATGAAACGAGTCAACATCTGTGTAAATGTTAACATCTGCGTTTTTGTCCTGTTGATGCTTATTTGTTTAAAAATCTGTCTTTCCTTTGCTTGTGGGGTAAGTGCAGAATAATCAGTCTTGGCGCTTGAGTTGGCTTAGTTATCAACAGGAGTAGATGAACGCCCAAGCTGGATTGGGTGATTGGAGGTTGTAGGTGTTCCCATCTTTTTATATCCTGTTAACTGTTCATTTGTGTATAGGTTTATGTTTTTATCTCCAGAAATAAGAGGTAGACATCCATTTTCTTCCTTGGTAGATTTATGGGCATTCAGAAGCTGTGATGATTTGGAAAACTTCATTCCCTTGTCATCCCAGGTCTTAGGAGCGCAGGGAGTTTGAGGATACAGATGATGGCACTTGTACACTTATTGGCACTGATTTTTTTTTAAGGTGAACCCATTTGTTACCCTTGAAGGTTAGACCACAGGAATATTTTTATTTTGATTTTAATGTTTACTTTAAAATTTTGAGCTGGCCAGCATTTTTTTAATTCTCACTTGCAGCATGAATTTCCAGAATTTGTACCAGTCTGAATATGGCCTTATATATTGCATAGATCCCTTTGTGGAATACAAATATAGACCTTTTTTTTTTTTTTTTTTTTTGGTATGTATTTTTTTTACTGGTTAATTTTTTTTTTTTACTTTTTTACAACTTGTACATGAATTACAATAACTTTGTGTGTTTTTTGTGCCTGATATTATCTGAGATTATGTGATAGGCAATAATCTTTGCAATAATCCAGAAGAAATGCGTTAAAATTGAGTGCCCCTCGGGGCACCTGGCTGGCTCAGCAGAGCATGTGACTCTTGATCTTAAGGTTGTAAGTTTGAGCCCCACACTGGGTGTAGAGATTACTTAAACATAAACTTTAAAAAAAGTTTAAAAATTGAGTGCCACTCATCATAATGGCAGACAGTCTTGGCAAACTTGGTTGAATCCACCAAAAACAAATATTGCCTTTCCATAGGCTTGCCTTCTTGCCCCACAAATAAAGTCCTAGAATTTGAGCTCTCTTCTTCCTAAACCAAGAGGATTATTCATAACATAGTTTGAATGATAATTTTGTTGGTATTTTTTTCCTAAACTCATGAATAATCTTGCTTTAAGAAAAACTTTGAAATAATCCTTTTAGCAAATTGGTATAGTAGGCACTTGTGCTAGACCTGAGGAATCCAACCCTTTAGAAAATGGCTATATTAGAATTTCCTCTTACTCACCTCCAACTATTTGATTAGCATGCAGTAAACTGATAATGTGCATGTATTAGTCCTCTTCCAATACAAGAACCACCTCACATCTTGCTAGGTAATTTGTACTTTTATTTGACAAAGACTGAATTTAATCCACCTGTTTTCAGAACAAGTCCATCTTGTATTAGAAGAGTTTTATAAAAACAGATTTAAGAATGGGAAATTTTGGAGCAATTACATTCCCAAATGTGTCTACAAATTTAGCTAACTTCGGTTTTTTACTGTATAACAATTATATTATTAAAAATATATAGTTGAAAGGTCACCAAAAAAAAAAAACCTGCCTTCCAAAATATCCAGGTTTCTGCCTTATTATTTAGACCCTATAAGAGGGTGTAAGCCTTAAAGACAGTAAATAATTTTTGGATTCTTTCACTTGCAGTTGATTCTCAGGCCTCTTAATGCCCTTGGGGTAAAGGAAAATGAAATTCTAGTTTAGTGAAGGTTTTTTGGAGTTTCACTGGCCACTGGGTGATTGATTTCTTATAGGTAGAGGATAAATGCTTTATAGCCTCATCTAGCCAAGTGTTATTTATTTATTTTTTTTAACTTAGGACTGTTCCCTGGGCATCTTTAAACAGGGACAATGTAGCACTACTTCCACAGATAACTACTTTGAGGCAAATTTGTTAATTTATACATTGTATATATGTCATGAACTTTACTTGATTGCATCTGACTGTGTTTTGGAAAATCCAGGAAATGAAAATGTATTTAAACCATTATTGCAAATTGCAGTAAAATTGTAAATACGTTACTAGAGTACAACTTGTTGCACAACAGAAGTCACTGGAAGTGTTGCTAGGCAATGTCAGCAAGCATGAGTTAAATTACCAATAAATATTTCTGGATCTTGTTTACTTGTTTATCAAGTAGAACTGATTTCTTACAGGACGAAAATTAAGAGCTCATTGTGGTCTTCACTCAAGCCCACAAAATTCCCATTAATAATTAAGTGCCCATGCGAAGGGTAGAGCCAAGTGTAGCACCTAGTTGATATTTGCTATGAAAGTAATGATTAAAATGAAGATTTGCTTAATGGTTAAGTTTTTTTGTTTTAATCCAGCTATGTTAGATACTAAAGAAGGCTTCCCCACAATCCATTTGCATCTGCTTTGACTGGTGGTTTCTATCAACCTACAAAGACTGACTTATTGGTGAGGGCAGCTGGACAACTCTGAGAGCAACTTAGAGAAATCCATCTTGGGCACACTCTATAAAGGAGCTCCTTCTCTGGAAATAGCACCCCAGATAAGTGCACAAAAGCAAGACACCCTCGTGGACCTACTTCCTCCCGCTTTCAACACCCTGATGCCTGAAGGTGAGGTCTCCTTCCTGTGTGTCTTAGAAGCCATGAGCTCACTTAGGTAATGAGAGCCCTGCAGCAGCCTGAGCACCACACATCTGCAGGCTTTCCTGCCAGACCTTTGCCTAAAGGTTATTTTTCTCATTAGGAGAGGCTCTAGGTGTCACAAGAATGATAAAAGTAAGGTTGCATTTAAAACTACATTACTTTAAGTACTGGACTGGTGTAGGGATTATTTTCCCAAGCGGGGCAGTATTTACTTAATGATTAAGTTTTTCGTTTTGTTGTTGTTGTTTTTTTTTAATCCAGCTATGCTTGATACTAAAGGAGGTTTTCCCACATTTGCATCTTCTGTGTTTTGAAATTGCAACTATGGACAGTTATGGCTAATCCTAGTAGATTGTCTTCCCTTCTTTTAACATCTTGGATGAATTTGGGGCACACTAATGTGTTAAGTGAAGATGGATGTTGAATGTAAGTTTCTCTGCCATTCTTAGCCAATATATAAAAATTACATTAGTGTAATTGCTAAAAATGCCAAGAATTTGGGTTCAGTATCCTTCTGGACAATGTAGCTTTCTTGTTTTCCTACCATATAGATACTGTGTAGATTCACACCAGCCAGCCATCTTAAAATACTGCATGGGCCACAGAGATATCTGCGGAGAAAGTATGGGTAAAATCAGTGCATATGATAATAGGTATGGGGTTTATTTTTGGGGTGATGGAAATGTTCTGGAATTAGATAGTGGCAGTAATTCTACAACATGGTGAATATACTAAGAACCACTGAGACGTACACTTTAAAATGGTGAAATTTTTGTGTTGTATAAATTACATCTCAATTACTTTTTTAAAAAGTATTTAAAAAAAAATCAGTGCATTAAGAGTCTATCAGGCTCATATGGCCTGTCAGGGCTTGGCAGCATCATTTGGTATGGAAAAGCCTATAGTTTGTGAAAAGCTCCTTGGTGCCCCTTTTCCAGCCTTCTCAATGGCTTAGTCCCTGTGTATCCATTCTAGGTGAATATCCTCATGTTCTAGGTCTGTGGAGATGCTTTTGAGATAAGAAGTGAATACTCAGCAGTTTGAGACTCCTAGTCGTTGGTAGTTGTACTTCAAATTGTCTCTGAATTGACAGCCATTATAAGGAACAAGCACATTTCCCCAGTGCCTTTGTAAAGATGAATTGAGCTTCCTAGGGTGGGTGGGAGATAGAAAGTTGCTGTTCTTGCTAAAATGTAATGAATTCCATTCTCAGGTATTTTATGGTTGTTTTAATGTTCACTTGACATTTCTTTAAGGACAGGCCACATGTTTTAGGCATTTTAAATTATAACAATCGCTATAATATTTTAGTTCTAATAGTCACAATTTTTTTTTTATTATTTCTCTATACAATCCCTCAACTTTCACCCCTTTTTTCTTTGCCAGTTTGTAGAATTTGACAGCAGTATCAAGAGCTGATGAGGAAGAGAAGATGGAAAGGAGTCTAGCGACTTAAAAATCTCATAGCGTTCTCTGTGAGGTGACCTTTCTCCTGTTGGGGGCTCAACTTATTTAGGAGATAAAGAAGATACTCAGGCCTGTGATAGCATCATCATGTCATATCTGAGCTTATTGAAATGTTTCATCCCTTTCCTTATTCTTTATATTACAGTTTACTTTTTGTGTTCCTAAGTCGACTCATTTGTTTCCTACTAGTATTTGAAACATCATGTGGCCACCATAAGTCCTAACAAATTAACTTCTAATGAGGAGGGGAAAGGCCCATGTGCCCACCTTCCTGTAAAATTTTGGCATTGTCACGAAACTACCCCCATTGAGGAGACATAGTTATGCTTAGGAAAGAAGAGCTTGAGAAAAACTTTTGGCCTGGTGTTTTATGATTTAAAAGTTTCAAATAGTAGTTTTTATATGTAAGTTTCTATTAATACTGGTAAGAACATTACTATGTCTTTTTGATGTAACTTTTACTGCTTAGAGGTGCCAAGTATTTGGTAGCCCATCACATTAGGATTTGTGTAAATCAGTCTATCCAAATATAACATAAATTAGAAGCCCGTACTTGTATTTTCTATTTAAAAGAAAAAACCCAAAACTTAAATTTTATAATTGAATTAAGAGTACTTTATAATGAATACGTAAAATGAATATTAAATTTCTAGTAGAGCATGTTAAAGGTAACATTTTTGTTTTTTATTTTTAGTAACTTATTTTGTGGTTATTGTAATTATGGCCTGTTAAAAAAAACTCCCTGACATATTTTGAACAGCTTCTAGAGAGTCATTTATGTTTATCTGCAATTACTCTTGTTTTTCTTTTTAGCTCAATTAAGAAAAACATAGCAGTCAGTGCAGTGTTTAAGAGTACTGGCTCTAGGGCCAGACGGATTGGGTTTGAAGCCCAGCTCTGCCACTTACTAGCTGTGGGACCTTAGGCAAGTGACTTTCCTCTTTCTATGTCAGTTTCCTGAGGATACCAATGGTATCTATTCCACGGAGTTGTTACGAGGTCTAAGTGAGTTAATATATGTAAAGTGCTTAAAATAGCACATGGCATTTAGCACAGTGTAAGTATCATTCTTACCAATATTTGAACAATGCCCAAGTTACTGCTTTCAGTTTCATTGCTACCTCCTTCAACAGCCTTAACCAAATGCTTCTTTAGCTACATCTACCCTAAAGTGGAATCGGCAGTTCCTAGGGCACATGTGGGTCAGTGTTGTCTGCAGAGAGCATATTCCTCTCCTCCATACCCAAATTTTACTTCAGTTGCCATTCTTCCAGTAGCCTCTATCAGGCTACCTGTATCTTACATGATGGATTTGTGTTCTAAACAACAGATCTGCTCTTACAGGGCCAAAGACTTTGTTTTACAGAAAACAGTGTACAAAATAACACATCAGTTCAAACGTATATATTCGAACATTCATCAAATTGGGGTTTTTTTCAAGCCTGGAATACTGAATCGAGTCAAGGTGTTACTTAGGGTGGAATGAACCAGGGTTTTCAGTACTCCTCACATACATTCTCCACAATCAGTGATGTGAGTGAACCTTCCCTGAATTTTCTCTCCTCAGTTTTACCAGTTCCAAAAACTTTAGGTCAAGGGCACAGTCCTAGAAAGAAGGAAGCAGGGACTTGTAGGATTAGCTGCCAACATCATATCGTTCATGGCTCTTGTTAGTTCTCTGGCCCAGGAGGGCTCACAGGTGTCAGACCTTTTCCAGTGAAGAGTGGGCTGCAGTCATTTACCCATGAGTGGCTCCCCCACCTGAAAGCGTTTGCTTTCATAAGTGCCTGTAGCACTTACACTGTGGGTTCCTGTGTGTGTTTCTGTGTGTTAGGATAGTTGTATTATATCCAGGAGGTTCACACTGGCTCTAAGGTCCTACTATATGTACCCTGGCTAAAAGTCAGTTATAGAATCAAAGCCTACCTTAAATGTTCAGACACACTCAGAGATTCATTAGACGCTTACTTTATCTGCCTGAATAATACTATCTGAGCTTGCTTTTCTGCCAGAGAGAATGTTTTAAACCAGGATCACTTGAGATTTGGAAACCAAATCTCTATAGCCGTATAGTGCTTTTTTGGAATTGTCCAAATATTTGCCAATCAAATTTTAACTTTATTTAGTCTTGTTTTTTAAAAGCCATTTGCTATGAGTAAAATTTATAAAAGAGAGGGGGCGCTTGAGTGGCTCAGTTGGTTGAGCGTCTGACTCTTGGTTTCGACTAAGGTCATGATCTCAGGGTCGTGAGATCAAGCCCTTGCATCAGGCTCTACGCTCAGCATGGAGTCTGCTTGAGATTCTCTCTCTCCCTCTCCCTCTTTTTCTTTCTTTCTCAAATAAATGAAATCTTAAAAAGCCATTTTCTGGCAACTCCCACTGATGTGGTTATTGTTACATAGTTGTATGGTTTCTGGGCTTTGTTTGGTGTCAAAACAGAATGTATATGTATATCTTTATAAACAGTCTAGAACTAATAATAATTTGTTTTAAGCTCTTCAAAGATTGGGAAAGATTTGCAGCAAATTGTAAGAAATACATTTATATATATGATTGTGTATGTGTATGTATTTGGATAAGTAATTTAGGATTCTTAATCTACTGTTTATCAGCTCTTATAATATCTTCCTTGGACTTAAAAAATCTTTTATTCTCAAACTTAAAAATGAAGAATTTTGATAAGCCATGATCTATGATTTCTGTGACTAAATTTTTTGGGGGAGTTATGTATGGGTAGGTTAATATGAATATGGAAAGCAGATTACAGATAAGTATCATTTGAGTCTTTGCATACTACAGTGTGATATTTGACAATGACTCCAGAGTTTTTTTTTTTTTTTTTTCCTCTTTGTTAGTTGCAGAATCCTATCAATTTCTGGTTAGATTTCAATAAAGAATATTGAACAACAGTGGTGCCTGGCTGGCTTAGTTGGTAGAGCATGTGACTCTTGATCTTGGGATCCTGAGTTCAAGCCCCACATTGGGTATAGAGCTTACTTAAAAAAAATATTGAAGAACAAGACCATTTTTTTGCATTTTAAGATTCTGTTTCCATGGTAAAACTTGTACATTGCTTGAAAAAGATGAAATTTAGTTTTTATGAGACTAGCTGTAATAAAGATGAGTATTTGTGGCTTATTAGAGATGCGGGCACATCACATTTCCCACGTGAGCCTTGTGAAAAGTGATTTGACTGGCCAGGAGAGCAGCAGGCTCCCCAGGAGCAGGTGCTTCCTCATGGCCCTTCAGTGTCATGACCTCCAGGTTGGGGGGAAAGGGGGTATCTGGGGTTTCTTCAGTTGGCTCAGTCTCTTGCCTGTTGTCCGCTTTTTGCTGGGCTCACATTTTGCTCTTCATTCTGTATATTGGGATTCGTCGCGTCTTCAACAAGTCTGGTGTTGCAGCACCATCTCCTGTTGCTTCTCCAGAGGCCGTCACTGTGTTGCTTATTTGCCTTTTTACTCAAATCTAATCACTCTGCATATGTGTCCAAATCAGGTTCTACAAATCACAAACCAGATGACATTTTAATAGTTACTTACTTTACGAAAATATTTACCACAGTTCACTTTTTTTTTTAAGATTTTTTTTTTTTAATTTTATTTATTTGACAGAGAGACACAGCGAGAGAGGGAACACAAGCAGGGGGAGAGGGAGAGGGAGAAGCAGGCTTCCCGCGGAGCAGGGAGCCCAATGCGGGGCTCGATCCCAGGACCCTGGGATCATGACCTGAGCCGAAGGCAGACGCCCAACGACTGAGCCACCCAGGCGCCCCCCAGTTCACTTTTAACTTAAAGGAGCTCTTTTGGCAACATCTTTCATTTAATTTTGGATCAGGATAGATTCCCTGTCAAGCTGTCATTAATATTGTGGATTTCTTTCCCAACAAAAAGGTTTTTTTAATTCTAAAAGTTATTAATCACAATTCAGTAAAGAAAAGTCAAGATAACCTCTAAAATCAATAATAGTGAATGTATTTTCCTTTCTAGGTTTTTTTTCCCCCCAATTGTAGTCTGGGGACATAATTCCGTAATTTTTCTTGATAAATCTTTGGATTGTACCCAGTTTTTGCCAAATAGTCATAATACCCCTTAGTTTTTGGAGGAAACAGAAAAAGGAATTTAATACATTTGTAATGATCTCCACACATTCCCAGGAATTAACAGAACAAGTCTGGTTGCTTTTCTAGTCTGCATGTGAGTCTGATCTCAAAATTAGCGTTCGGGGTGAGGAACAAAGCTGGGCAGACATTGTGGGGAAGGTAGCTAGAGAAGTTACTGGTTTATTAATTGCCAGGAGAAGCACCTAAATCAGAGTTTGGAATTGCTTCTGTTTTGCTGGGTTAGTATATAGCTGCTATGGACCAGGCTTGTACCACTTGTGAAGCTCTGTGCCTTTGCTTTTTCTTGTACAAACCTATCTTGAATACCTGCTGTGAGCCAGCTCTTGCAGAGGTAGAGAAATGATAGACATGGCTACATACAAAGGAGTTGAAATCGACTGTGGTAGGGGCTCTCTGGGCTGTATTCATACCTTGGTAGTGGAAACATGGAAGGAGGGTGATTAACTCCAGTGGGCTGTGTCAGGGAACCCTCATGTGGAGAAGAAGCCAAAAGGGTGATCCAGACACCGGGAGCAATATCATCGAAAGTGTAGAGATGTGAAGGGAGGGTTGTGGTGTGTTGGGGAATACCAACTCTTCAGAGCAGAGGTCGGCAAACTACAGCTTGTAATGCCAGATGCAGCCTGCCACCTGCCTTTGTATGGCCTGTGAGCTAAGACATTTTTACATTTTTAACGGTTGAAAAAGAATCGATAATATTTCATGACACATGAAAATTGTATGAAATTCACATTTCAGAATCCATAAATAAAGCTTTGATGGAACCCTCCCCCATTGGTTTACATATTGTCTAGTGTTTTTGCACTATAACTGCAAGATTCCATATCGTGACAGAGACGGTACACAGCACTCCCCTCGCTTGGTATCGCTGTTCAGCGTACACATGGCGAGGACACCATTACAACTTGACAGTGTTTCCAGTCCATGTGTATCAGCACACCACAATGTTTTATTAAAATCATGTCAGGACAGGTGAGGAAGAGAAAAATGGACTTGGAATGTCATGTTTTAGGGCACGATGGAGTGTGAATTCTTTTGTTATCAAATTAGGTAGCAAAGCTATCTTTAATTTTTTTTTTTTTAAGATTTTATTTATTTATTTGAGAGAGAGAATGAGAGAGCACGAGCGGGAAGAGGGTCAGAGGGAGAAGCAGACCCCCCGCTGAGCAGGGAGCCTGATGTGGGACTCGATCCCGGGACTCCAGGATCATGACCTGAGCCGAAGGCAGTCGCTTAACCAACTGAGCCACCCAGGCGCCCCCAAAGCTATCTTTAGTAAGAGCTGTGCTGTGAGAAGACCCATCAACATTACCAGACTAAAGAGTTGTCACGATAGGCCCAACGCACAGGAAGGAAATGGTTGGAAAAATTAGAAATCTTTTTTTTTTTTTAAGATTTATTTATTTGACAGAGACACAGTGAGAGAGGCAACACAAGCAGGGGGAGTGGGAGAGGGAGAAGCAGGCTTCCCGCGGAGCAGGGAGCCTGGTGTGGGGCTCGAACCCAGGACCCTGGGATTGTGACCTGAGCCTAAGGCAGACGCTTAACTGGCTGAGCCACCCAGGCACCCTGGAAAAATTAGAAATCTTAAAGGGACTGTTTTATCACAGCAGAATTTCTTCACAATAAGGAAAATGAGGCTATGACTGGAGTAAGTTTCTCCAGTGGCTCATTGATTAGCTGAGCAAGGAAAGCCATTTACCGATACTGACGATAGTGAATGAATTATATTGTGTGTGATTGCAGCAGCTGAAGAAATGTGTCCTGAGCAGACTTGTTTAAAAGTGTTAGCCTTTCATCAAGAACAGCTTCTCAAAATGTGGAAGTCCTTGGGAGGAATAGCAGTAGTCAAAATACCAGGCAAATTATTTCATGTAGGTTTTCTTTGGGCTCTTGATGAGTCAACAGATGCCACTGTTACTGTTTAGTTGGTTTCTTCATGGAGTCAGTGCCTCATTTGAAGTGACTGAAGAATTTGCATCAATGAATAGTCTGCTTAAAATAATGACAGCTGAGAATATTTTCAAAAAAGTTAAGGAAAAACTCAGTACAACCTGACGTATGATCTACTAATACCTGTTAACAGCTGATGATGGTAAGAATGTGTGGAGCAGAAAAATATTTAACTGGACAAATTTACAAAGCTTATGAAAATGTAAGGTGTTTAAAGCCTGTGGTTATTCATTAGCAGGTACTTTGCAGAAAAATTTTTGAATCCATCGTGTCATTGAACTGTTAGAATCAGCAATGAACTTTACTCCCTCATGTGGACTTCACCATGAGAATCAATTCCATTAATTTTTGTTAGAGAAGCTGAATATTCTGGCATGCCCTACTACACAATAGTTTGATGGCTTAGCAGTGGTAAAGTTTTCTTGTAATTTTCTGAGTTCAGCGCTGATGTTGAAATTTTTCTGAATGAGAAGAATCATTCTCAACCACTATTCTTGAATGCTGAATAGCTTTGGAAATTGGCTTTTCCTGCAGACTTGATAAGGTTTCTTAAAGACTTCAGCCTAAAATTACAAGACAGCTTCTTTGCAAACCTTAAATTGTAGTAAAGTTATTTTGACAATGAATGTTTGAATCGTAAGTCATGTCAAACTACTTTTTTTTTTTTTAAAGATTTTATTTATTTATTTGATAGAGCGAGAGAGCACAAGCAGGGAGAACAGTAGAGGGAGAGGGAGAAGCAGGCTCCCTGCCAAGCAGGGAGCCTGATGCAGGGCTCGATCCCAGGACCCTGGGATCATGACCTGAGCCGAAGGCAGGCGCTTAACCATCTGAGCCTCCCAGGCGCCCCATGTGTCAAACTACTTTATACACTTCCTGTGTCCTGTCAAAAGTTAAAACGGGGAGATGAACCATGAGAGACTATGGACCCTGAGAAACAAACTGAGGGTTCTAGAGGGGAGGGGGGTGGGAGGGTGGGTTAGCCTGGTGATGGATATTAAAGAGGGCACGTGTTGAATGGTGCACTGGATGTTACACACAAACAATGAATCATGGAATACTGAATCAAAAACTAATGATGTATGGTGATTAACATAATAAAATAAAATTAAAAAAAAAAGTTAAAGGCAAGACTCCATTCCTACACAAAGTTACTGTGGATATGATTTCTAAACACAAACTACAGTTCTAGCAGTGATTTTGCTGCTTGATGTGAATGCAAAAGAAATTTCCTTATTTCAAAATCCATTTACCTGTGTAACTAAGGAGTTTACACCAAACTGTCGATTGGAAGCGATTAAAAGGCAACTATCAAGACTAATAGAATTCTATAGATGTCTTCTAAGAGAAGAATGTGCTCAATTAAAATCATGCTTGTGGAATGATAACAGCGTTTGGCAGTATCTATCATTTTCAAAGATGTGAAAGACATTTTCAAAGATGAAATCTGTAAAATCTGATTATAGAATCTGCATTAACAGATGAACATTTGTAATCAATTTGATGAAAGGTACCTTAACTTTACAAATGTTATCCCATCCCCCCAAATCTGATCTTATTAGTAGAACCTCTACAAAAATTGTAGCCAATTACTAGATTTTGAATTTCATCAATAAAAAAAATGTGGAAGTTTGTTTTGTTCTGTAAGTACATATTAATCTCAATTTGGCCTCTTGGCCCTCAACGTCTAAAATACTAACTGGTCCTTTACAGGAAAAGTTTGCTAACCCTGCTCTAGAGTCTGGTTTGTTGTTGGGGAAGTGGCAGCAGGGCAGGTAGAGTCAGAGTGAGGTCATGTGACCCTATTCTAGAAGCCGTGGGGGACTAGATACAGATTAGAACACCAGCTCCTTTCTCCCCATTGCCTCTAAACTTACATAGTTTTTCTGTTAGCTCTGATACTTTTCCGTTCATTCAGTTTGTTTAAATTCTCTTCACACTTCTCCCTGGAAGAGAGTGAAACACCCAAACTGATAAATCTATTAAGTGAGACAACTTGGAATAATAGGATTTAAAGTTTAGCTGGAAATTGAACTGGTTGGTAGCAGTTTAGAACTTGATTTAACACCTCCTTCAGGGTGATGTAACTTACTGAATTTATCATTAATCCCTTAAGTGCTATCACTGGTAGTGGGGCAAGTGATTGAATTTAGATTTCCAATAGCCTGCTTTTTGCTGTTACTTAGAGTTTTGGAAAATAAAAATAATCCAATAAATGTTGAAAGTATCATTTGATTTTTTTTTAAATGTGGTTGCATATACTTGATTTTAAAAGTTTTTAGGGAAAAGTATTAATAGTTGTGTAAAGCGGTTTAGCAATATGGTAGGTACATTATGATTATATCTGTATAAAAATACCAAGAGAAAATTTACCAAAACGCTAACATTAGTGATGGGATTAAGGGCGATTTTGCCCTTTTCTCCATTTTCCAAAATTTTTGTAAGTGGGCGTGTGACTTTCATAATAATCTTTTACATTTACAAATAAACCTTTGCTAGGATAATTAATGTGACGTCCTGAAAAGGAGCGAAAGGTAGCTTTGATTTAAGCTCAGCCGTGGGGCAGACATGAAGACACTGCTTAGTAAAGATGAAGCTCTGAGCAATCGAGTATCCATCCCTTCTTCCGGTTGAAGGCGTGGCTTTCTGTGACAGAGCTCTTACTTGCCCAGGGCCTGTGTGGTTTCTGGACTGATTTTGGCCATAGTAGCTCACCAAGGCCTTGCAGTTTGAAACTATTCTATGTTACTGGCTTTTATTCTTGAGTGCAGGTATTCCTGGGAGATGGGAGTATGAAGAACTTAGTTGTGTGGCCCTTGTGCCTTCCCCAGAGTTTGGGGCGGGGGGGAGTGAGTAGTTGGTGTGTTTTCCCTCCTGTTGAATTAAAGAGTGAATTTCAACCTATTTAGTTTCTTAGATCTTGAACTTTCAAAGCCTTAAGATGAAAGAGATGGATTGGAGCTTAACAGTGACAGTTGTGCATGTCCACTGAAAATTTGTTGAATTTCAATCCATGAAAATAGAAAGTGATTTCTCAGTGGTTTTGTCCTTGCCTTCTGGGTACTGTATGGCCTGTTAGCAGAGGGTCAAGTGGGAGAGGGAGAATGGGAAATTCTGAACAAACATTCTGGTTCCTAGGTAGCAGATGGTACAGTTCCATTCATGATTTTAGCAGAAAGTTAGAAATTTATCTCCTCTGATTGCAGTTGGTTAAAAGTGGGCTCTCTGCCTGTGTAAATTTGGTCACTCAGCCCCTTCTCTCATGAGGGGCTTTTCTGCAGGACACTCTGCCCTATCTGCTGAGTTACAGGTTTCCTGCTGTGTGGTACTTTCCACAAGGGAATAGGGATAGGCTTTCACCTCTCAATGCTCTGCCTGCTGGCGGCATCATAAAGCTGTCGGTATTGCTTTGTGGGCTCTGCCCTACTGTGACTTCATTTCTTGTATTCATTCAGCAAACTGCATTCAGTTCTTACTTGCTGTCAAGGATTTTATAATCTAGTAGTAGAGAAAAATGTACAGATTATTAATATGCATTGCAGGATAAAGGCTATAAAAATGTCTAGAGAACATGCTGGCAAAACTTAGAGATTATAACTTTTAACTAGGGACAAGGGCAGAAAGGGGAGGATAGGTGGAAGTCAAGGAAGACAACATGGAGGTGGTGGCGTCAGATTTATTACCATTGAATTCAGCCTTGAAAGATTTCTACAGGTAAGGAAGCGGACATAAACAAAGGGAAGTTAAAGATCTATTTGCAAGTCACCAAGGACTCCAGTTTTAGCAGCTGGAATGGAGAGGAATCAAGGGAATTAAGGCTGGAAAAAAAGTATTGGGCCAGATGTTTAGGGCCTGGGATGCCAGGCTGAATGGTTGGTACTTATCTGGAGCTACTGGGGGAAGCTAAAGACTTCTAAGAAAGTGAGAATTAAATTTGGGCTCTAGGAAGAATAAGCAAGTGCTGTGTAGTATAAATTGGACAAGGGAGAGACTGGAAGCAAAGTACCAAGGCCCTGACCTACGACTTAAAGTGAGATAATTTGTTGCCTGGTGTCTGTCCTCTGTGGCATCCCTGCCAGCCAGAGCCCTTGTGGAGCCCTGGTATTTGCGTGTGGCACTGTGGACATGGCTGCCCCAAGCAAGCAGGCTTGCTGAGACGCTCCTTCTCCAAGAGGACAGACTATGCCCGAAGTCAGGGTGACTTCCCCTGGCTGCCTCCTGGTTTTTTTACTGAGGCACTGATACAAGCAGACAGGCACCACTCAGAGTTGGCAGATTTAACAAATAAAAATACAGGTTGCCAGTTAGATTGGAATTTCAAATAATGGATACATTTTTATCAGTATGCCCCATGAAATACTTGGTTTATCTGAAATTCCGATTTAACTGGGTGTCCCATGTTTAATCCGACAACCCTAACCACTCTTCACTCTTCTCTGCTCCTGGCCCTGGATTCTGCTTCCTCCTCTCCCATTTTCCACCTCTTACCTCCTGAGTTAGTCTCCTGGTGGGTCCAGAGTCAGAGGGAGTATGTGCTGCCCAGGAGGGATCCGCCTAGTAGTTTGGAGGATGGGTGTCCCATCTCGGTGCCAGGGTTTGGGACATGTGTGCAGCACGAGGTACAGCTTTCTGTCCAACCAGACAGAAAGAAAGACCTTGTGTTCCAGTGCCAACAGGGACAGGAGAACATCAGGCCCTAGGGAGACTTCTAGGTTTCTGCCTGGTGTCTCCAAATGTACCTGGGACCCAGAGATGATGTCCCTGCAGTTTGGCTCCTGCACCTCACCTTATCCTCCTTTCCCCTTTCCAGTTCCTCTCTACCCCACTCACATCCCACAAAGGTACTTGGAACTCTTGGACCTAGACGTACTCTCTAAGTTCATACTTAGCCCTTTGCCTAAAACATCCTTCCCCATTCTTCCACCCACCAGCACCTCCCCATTTCCCTTCCTCTCCCAGCCTGGGCCCCATACTCTGGGTTCCCAAGGAACCCTCAGCAAACCTCCTTTATAACCTTTTCCACACTGGATTGATTCTGCCTGTTACTTTTATGTCTCTCCCATGAAGGTGTGGGCTTCCAAGGCAAGGACCTGCTTCTTCATCAGGGTCCTCAGTGCTGCCACTGTGCCTGCACCTGGTAGATGCTCAATAGATATGTGCTGAATGAACAGCAGGCTCTGTTTGGAAGTTTTACTGCTCTTTAAACCTTTATTTGTATTCCCCAGGAGCACCCAGCTCCAGCTTCCCCTGGCCCGTACATACGCCTGGACACTTCTCCATACTTTAAGGCGGAGAGGATTTTTTTTTTTTAGCACTTTTCATTAGCAGTAAAGAAAACCTGTCTGGAAAGTCTCAGCCCTCAACCTACCTGTCCCTACACCTTCTATATGCCCAGACTAATAAGGCCTCAAGTATCCTGGCATGAGCCACATCCTCTCACCTTTGTCCCATGCCTTCTAGCCTCAGGTGCTGCTCCAAGCCTGGACAGTTACTTCAGGTCAGGTTGTTGTTCCCTCTGTGCCCTCTTCTGCACATGCTCTTCTGTGCCTTCTGGAATCATCCTCATTGCTGGCATCAAATGCCCTCTGTCGAGCCATTTGTTGCCTGCACTGTTAGGGCTTAAGGGAATGAATAAAGAGAACTGGGCTGCCTGCCTGTCCCTGCTGTGTAGGCAAGTCTAAGACACCCTCCACCTGGACACATAGAGTGAGCAAAAACACAGATGGATGGCATGTTCTGTAAGGGGGTAAGTGGGTCTGGGGCCCTCCGCTGGGTGGTTCATGGGAGAGTGCTATGTTGGGGTCTCTTGGCTATTACATGCAGAGTAGAGGGACAAAGGTTGGGAGGAGGCCAAAAGGACCGTGCCCCCAAATCCCCAGGTTAGGCAGGACGTAAACAGCCCCAGCTGCTGCAGATAGGCAGTTGTGAGACCACTGGGGGCAGGCAAGGCTGGGAGGGAGAGTCCCTTCAGATGCTCCTGTAAAAGGAGCTCCTTCCCAGGCACTAACCTGTGTAGTGCTAGGAAGTGTCTCTGGGAGGAAGTCGGACAATAATTTTCTGACTCAGTAGTTCAGAGGAACACCTTGTGACTTGGGCTTTCAGTTCCAAAGCAGCAGCCTCCCCAGCCCACAGCCTGGAGCCCCAGCCCTGCTCCTGGGACAGGTGAGACCCCAGGGATTGGCAGGCAGACCTGGGCAGCAGAAGACCCTGCAGGAGTTTGGGAGCGGTTCCTCATGCTCTTGTTTGCAGCCCTTTGCCTGTGATCAGCCGTTTGGCCTGGGAAACCTCAGGGAGGGCTCAGAACTAAGCCACTGGTTAAGCCCTCCACTGGCTGCCATGGCAGACAGCTGACTGCTGTGGTCTACGGTTCTTGCTTTTCAGGCTGGCTTGGGATCTGGGTACTGGGAAGGGTCTGGATGCTGAGGTCCACCCTTAGCTCTGGGCCTCTTCTGGTGTCCTAATGGAACTAGCACCCCAGAGTAGGGCCCTCAGAGGCCGTGGTGGCTAATTTCATGCTGGGAAGCAAGGGGCTTAAGTCTCTGCTCCTGGCCCACCCTCCGTGGGGGCTCTCCCTGCAGGTACCTGAAGGAATTCCGCACGGAGCAGTGCCCACTCTTTGTGCAACACAAATGCACTCAGCACCGGCCCTACACCTGCTTCCACTGGCACTTCGTGAACCAGAGACGTCGCCGGTCCATCCGCCGTCGGGACGGCACCTTCAACTACAGCCCCGACGTCTACTGCACCAAGTACGACGAGGCCACGGGCCTCTGCCCGGAGGGCGACGAGTGAGTACTCCCCCTCCCCTCCCTGCAGCCTGCCCTCAGAGGAGCCTCATGTCTCCTGAGTCAGATGCCCTCAGAATAGGCCAGGCAGAGTCTGAGAAGCCAACCAGAGGCTGCTTTTGGGAGTACTGTTGCAGCCTGGCCTGCCTTCCTGTGGCCTGGACTTGGGCTCAGACCCCCCCATCCTTTGGGGGAGGCCCCTTCTTCTTTACCCACTTTTGGGAAACCCTACACAGGCTTTTCTTCTGCTAAGTAGAAGAAAAGGCAAGCCTGGGGACATCACTCTGAGAGGGAGCATTTGTTGACCCTGCTTGTCTGAGCCTTGCAGAGGTGGTAATGGGAAGCACTGCTGGGGGTCTGTGGGTACAACTCACTGAACCATCCCTGCACTCACACTTCTCCCAGAGGTACAAGGCTTATTCCTTCCCACCCCCCGAGCCCCCTGTCCCCAGCCTACTAAGGCACTGGGGCATGAGAGGGTACGCCCATGCTTTGAGCAGGCCGTTTCTCTGTGGACCCCTGCAGATCCAGCCAGCACTTGCGCTCCCAGGAGTGTGCCCCCCTCTGGAGCTTCTCTTCAAGTCAGCCCAGGGCCCTGGCCAAGTAGCCTCTGAGAGGACTTGCTGAGCAGGCTGAAGTGGGAGTCCTGGGCCCTGATGGGCCCCCATCAAGCTACAGCATCCAACAGGTGGTGGGAGGGGGGGTCTGTTACCGCAGCAGGGCCCGTCACTGCTGGCCTCCTCAGTCAGCGCACCGTCCGGGTCACGGGGAAAGCCTTCAACAGGGAGGGGGGGGAGGGCAGGGGCTGACTGCCCAGGCTCCAAGGGCGAAGGTGAGTGACCCCCCCCAACGTTTCAGGTGCCCGTTCCTGCACAGGACCACAGGGGACACTGAGCGTAGATACCACCTGCGCTACTACAAGACTGGAATCTGTATCCACGAGACAGACTCAAAAGGCAACTGCACCAAAAACGGCCTGCACTGTGCTTTTGCCCACGGGCCCCATGACCTCCGTTCCCCCGTCTACGACATCAGGTGGGCTGGATGCCATGCTGGGCTGATGGCTGTGGGCCAGGGTGGGGGCCTGGCTGCTGACGCGGGGACTGCCATAGATGGAGTGCAGGGGCTGGCACTCTGCTTCCCCCCTCATGCCCCGTCCCCGCCCTCTGTCCTCTCCTTTCCTCCCAGAGAGCTCCAGGCCATGGAGGCCTTGCAGAACGGCCAGACCACAGTAGAGGGCAGCATAGAGGGCCAGACGGCTGGGGCTGCGAGCCATGCCATGATAGAAAAAATCCTCAGTGAGGAGCCACGGTGGCAAGGTAAGGGTGGCCCCACAGGTGGCCGTGCCTCCTCTGCCAGGTGTCTGTCCTCTCTCCTCTCCTGCCCATGGCTGCCCTAAGGATTTGGCTCACCGCCACTTCTTCATCCCACCTTACATCCAACCACAGCCCTTTCATTTGGGGGCACTTCTGGGGACTTTCCCAGACACATTTTGCCCTTAGGTGTGTTTATATAAAGGTGTTCTTGACCCTTCTGAGGTTGCCCTTTTTGATCCTATGAGCCTTGAGTGTCTCCAGTGAGGGATGGTGTTCTTACCTCTCTGCTGGGTCTCAGTCTTGGCATTGGCACATGAGGAGGTGGCCGGAGCTCCTGGACCCTTTCCCAAGTGGCTTCTCCTGCCCCACCTGCCTGACCCCTGCCTCTGGCCCCCTTGTGTAGAGACTGCTTATGTGCTGGGGAACTATAAGACGGAGCCGTGCAAGAAGCCCCCGAGGTTGTGCCGCCAGGGTTATGCCTGTCCCTACTACCACAACAGCAAGGACCGGCGGCGGAGCCCCCGGAAACACAAATACAGGTCCTTTGGCCCAGGCAGGCCAGTCATGGGAGGGAGGGGTGGCAGGGAAGGGATTGTGGCGGGGGCTGCTTCCAGTGTGCTCGCAGGGAGGCCGGGAGGCCAGCCCTGGGGATTGCAGGGTTGCAGGGCCCAGGTATAAGGGGAGGGAGTAGCAGGATAAGCTGAATGATGGGGAGTCCTCTGGGATCCTCCTGTGGTATGAGATGAGGATCTTAGGTCAGATCATCTCTAAGACCCCTCCAGTTCTGATCCTGAGGGACGACTGCCGGGGCCAAGCCATCGTGTGGGAAGTACGGTTCTGGCTATAGCCTGGCCCTCCTGGAGCTGCACAATGCTTGGCATGAGGACCTGGCAGAAGGGGACAAAATTGTCCTTCTTGCTGATAACGGCCGTGCTGACCACAGAAGCAGAGCCTGGCTTCCGGCTCCATTAAGGCTCTCACTGTGTAGCTCGTCTTTTCTCTTTGTGAGCCTGGCCCCGTGAAGCAGGGAGACCAGGGAGGGGTCCTGAACAGGCGTCTAGTTGGCACCCCCCAGCTCCTGCTCTCTCCCTCTCGTGCGTCGCTCTGACCCTGCCGTCTAACCGGACCAGGTCATCTCCGTGTCCGAACGTAAAGCATGGGGATGAGTGGGGAGACCCTGGCAAGTGCGAGAGCGGCGACGCCTGCCAGTACTGCCATAGCCGTACGGAGCAGCAGTTCCACCCGGAGGTGGGCCGGGGCCGGGGGGGGCCGGGGGGGGCTGGGGGGGCCTCACATGCCCGGGAGGGGCAAGGAAAAAGGAATGGAGGGCCTGGGCCTGGGCTGGGGGGGCTGGGGGGGAGCAAGGAAAGAGGAACGGAGGGCCTGGGCCGGGGCCGGGGGGTGCTGGGGGGGCCTCACGTGCCCTGGGGGGGGGCAAGGAAAAAGGAACGGAGGGCCTGGGCCTGGGGGGGCTGGGGGTGGCCTCACGTGCCCGGGGGGTGCAAGGAAAGAGGAACGGAGAGCCTGGGCAGATGGGGCAGAGCTCATGCTGACAGCATCCTGGAAGAGGCCGCCGTCCACACAGTGCCTAAAGGAGCCCTGTACCCTAATTTGGTAACTTGCCTTGTGCTGAGCCCATAGTCCCTGAGCAGCCCCTTGCTCCCAGTTTTGTTTCCCCCCAGCCTCCTGACAGGGAAGGCATGGACTGGGCATAGTGACCTGGCCATTCTGGGCTTTGTACCACTCATGATGCTTACAATCCAGTGACATGAGGATTTAAAAAAGAAAGCCCCTTCCAGGTGTTTCAGATCAGAGCTTATAGTACCAGCAACCTCGCTGTTGTATGTCCCCCGCCCCCTGGCCCCATGGTGTAGCTTGGGCCATGTCAGTGTCCCAAGATCTGGTAGGGTATATAGAGGCACATGCTGTCCATGGGTACACGGAGGCTAAGACATGCTGAGATAGACATATGGACAGAGGCCACCTTATGTGGGTAGAAAGTTATACATAGATCCCAACTCAGGGTGCCCCGTGGTGGGTGGGTGCTGCCTGTGATCTTGGCTTCCTTAATGTCCAGAGGGACATTTGGAGGTCACAGCCCTGGCCAAGACCCTGAGTGGAGAAGCAGCATGAAGAAGATCCCTTTGTGAGGGCTGAAGCAGGGCTGGTTGAAGCTGTGACCCCAGAAGGGAGGGTGTCCTTGGCATGGGGGTAGCCATATCTGCTTCAGGAGTTTGAGTATCAAGTCAGTAGGGAGGGACTTAGGGAAGTGGCATGGAATGGGGAGGAGAAAGGTTAGATTACTAAGCTAACCCTCCTATGTTGAAGGCACCCATGCCTGCCTGTCCCTCTCTGCCTAAGCCTGACCTGCCTCTGCTCTACCCTCTAGATCTATAAATCCACCAAGTGCAACGACATGCAGCAGTCGGGCAGCTGTCCCCGAGGACCTTTCTGCGCCTTCGCCCACGTAGAACGTATGCTGTGCCCATTGGCCTCTCCTCCCTCTCCTCCCCTCACCCTCTGCTCAGGCTCAGTCAGAGGAGCGGCCCGCAGCAGGCTCTGTCCTCACTGGAAATTCCGGGCCCCCCTGCACAAACCCCCTGTAAATGGCCTCAAACCCTGGAGCTTCCAAGATCGTGAGATAGAGAGCAGGACCGGGCCCCTAGTCAGGCACTCACAGTCCCAGGCAGGGTGAGGTGCCCTCACGGAACCAACTAGGCAGATCTCAGCAGCTATCCCATGCCACATCCATGGCAGACGTCACTAATGAAACATGGCGCTCTGTCCTGCTGAGAGCAGAGCTGTCCAGTGAAAATATACTGCAACCTTCATGTCATTTTATTTTTTTTATTTTTATTTATTTTTATTTTTTATTTTTTTAAAGATTTTATTTATTTGAGAGAGAGAGACAAAGAGAGCAGAGGCAGGGACAGAGGGAGAGGGAGAAGCAGACTCCCCGCTGAGCAGGGAGCCTGACGTGGGGCTCGATCCCAGGACCCTGAGATCATGACCTGAGCCGAAGGCAGACGCTTAACCGACTGAGCCACCCAGGCTCCCCAACCTTCATGTCATTTTAGATTTTCTAGTAACTATGTTTAAAAAAAAGTAAATTAATTTTAACAATATATTTTTAGTTAATTCAATATAAAATTATAATCATTTCAAAAATAGTGTAAAAAAATCAGTATTTTACTTTTTTTTTTTTTCCCTCCAAACGAAGTCTTTGAAATCTGTTGCACACTCGAATAGGTAGGTGCAGCATGTTTCAGTTCAGACCAGCCCCTCATAGCCACATGGGGCTCATAGCTGCTGCGTCGGACAGCGCGGCTCTCGGTTCTTACACTGCACTCTAGACCACCACTGCCCATCTCGGAGATGGAGCTCCAGTTAAAACTCGTGTCCACCACAAGCCACTGCTCCGATTGTCCTTTACCTCTTTTCAGGCTCAGGCCTTATCTCTGGGATTAGAAGGCCCTGGGAGGGGGGAGTATATTCTTGGCACAGCGGTCATCCCCAGCCATGGGCAACGGGGCCCACTGCTTGAGGCAACACAGAGAAGTAATTAATGGCTCAGGCTTTGGAGTAGTGCAGATCAGAGTTCAAATCCCAGCTCTTTTGTTTCCTAGCTCTACCACCTAGGGAGATTAACCTTACCTCTCTGAGCCTCAGTTTTCTTATCTGTAAAATGGAGACCACAATATTATTTGCATCCTCTAGTCATTGTGAAGATTCACAGTTAATACAAATTGCCAGGTACAAAGTAAGTGCACAGTATGCAATATTAATAGAAAGAAGGTAGGAGCCTTCCCTCTGTGTACAGGGGGTGCATGGTCTCCTTTGAAGAAGACCCAGATGTGTTTTTGGAGGGACAGAGCTGGCACAGGGGCCTGCTGACGCCCTGATCCTGTCTCTTGCAGAGCCACCCCTCAGTGACGATCTACAACCTACTTCAGCTGTGTCGAGCCCCACTCAGCCGGGTCCCGTCTTGTACATGCCATCTGCTGCCGGAGACTCGGTGCCTGTGAGCCCCTCCAGCCCACATGCCCCTGACCTCAGCGCTGTACGTGCCTGTCCAGGGAGTGGGTGGGCACCATGCCTAGCCAGGAGTCAACACCTGCCTCTAATGCCCCCAGTTCCCTCCCAGCCTGTGCTTGGTGGGCCCTGGTATTTTGCCTCAGGCCAAGGGGGTTCTACTCTTTCTGCCCCAGGGTTTTTCTTTCAAAATCTGGTAGAGGGTGGTGTACCCAGAGCCTGTGTGGGTCAGCCTGAATAGAGCTGGTAGAAGGGACACAAGCCTTCTGTCACACTCCCACATAATTTCCTCCTGAGGTTCGGGGTCCCTGCATGGTAGTTGCTGCCCACTGGCAGATGAAAACAGAACTGAGCCCCTTGCTGAGGAATCTCCCTCTGAGGAGGGGGTGGAGGGTGGGCCACGCCCCAGCCCACGTTGTGCCCACAAAGCCGCTCCCTTTCTTCTCTGCAGCTCCTCTGTAGAAACAGCAATCTAGGAAGCCCATCTAATCTCTGTGGCTCCCCCCCGGGCTCCATCAGGAAGCCCCCGAACCTGGAAGGCATTGTCTTCCCTGGGGAGTCTGGCCTCGCCCCTGGCAGCTATAAGAAGGCTCCTGGCTTTGAGAGGGAAGACCAGGTGGGAGCTGAGTACCTGAAAAATTTTAAATGCCAGGTAAGGGATGTAAGGGGAAGCCCAGTGAGGTTAGCTTTCTCCCTGCATGGGTCAGGAGAAGCCCTGGAGGGCTGTCTTGGCCCGACTATGGGGAACATGACTGGGAGCTAGGAGGTCCCTGTCTTCAGCCTCTGCAACACTAAGCAGAGGGAGTGAGGCCGTCCCGTTTTACAAGCGAAGACAGGAAGGTTAGCATAGCCAGGTACCTGTCACGGAGCCAGTTAATAGAGGAGCAGGGACTCCTATCTCGGTCTTCTGACCCCATAGCTGGTCTTTCCCCTGCCCTATGCTGCCTTGATGGAGTGGCAGGGCCTTGGGGAGCAGGACAGAGGGTCTCTAATTGGTCTAACCTGAGGCTTGGAGTCACCAGGGAGAAGAGGAACAGCTCCCCTGGTTCCTACGGTAGGGAAAGGAGTAAGGGTGGGGAGGGAGAGCAGGGTACGTGGTGTAGAGGGGAATTGCGTGACAGGTGCCGTCAGCCTTAGTGGGCCATGGCAGGTTGATGCTTGGGAGGACTCCTGGACTCAGGGGCCCTCCCTAGGACCACACTCATCTCCTGTTCTCTGACTTTTCTCTCTCAGGCCAAGTTAAAACCCCACTCACTAGAGCCCAGGAGTCAAGAGCAGCCTCTGCTTCAGCCCAAACAGGTATATAGCTCTCAGCCCCGTGTCTCCCCTTCTGGCACTTGCTATTGATAGGACAGGCCCAGAATCCCCAGCCTCAGGGAGTGGGACCACTGCTTTCCCCACAAGCTGAGGGCAGGGCTAAAGTGGGGCCCTAGCCCCAAATCCAGAGAGGGTGGGGTCAAGCCCTGGAACCTGTCACCTCCTGGACTCATCAGTCAAAAACAATATTTCTGGAACGTCGTACTATGCTAGGCGCTGGACTGACTTCTCCCTTCCCCTACTGTAGGGCTTGTACACTTAGGGTGAGTGGGCCCTGCGGCCTGCAAGGCACAGCTCTCCAATCCCAGCCTCTCAGCAAGGTGTCGAGTGGGTGGGGTCCTGTCTGGGCATGGGGGCATCCGGATGAGAGCTGTAACGCACCATTTCCTCTGCCCCTCCCAGCCCCCATCTCTAGCCCCTGGCCATGGCCTCCATGAGCGGGCATCCCATTGCTTCCTCCTCACTCTTTCGTTGCAGGACATGCTGGGCATCCTTCCCGTGGGCAGCCCCCTGACCTCAAGCATCTCTTCTAGTATCACCTCCAGCCTGGCAGCTACTCCCCCTAGCCCTGCAGGCACCAGCAGCGTCCCTGGCATGAATGCAAATGCTCTGCCCTTCTATCCCACCAGCGACACGGTAGAGTCAGTCATAGGTAACTAGGCCATTTCTGTTGCCAAGTCCAGGACTGGATCTGGAGTTAGAGAAACTAGGTCTCTGGAGTGAGATTCAAACCAGTGTACTTGTCACTTTAGACATTTATCTTGGGAGAGTTAGAGGGTGGGCACTCGGAGCCCTTTGAAAAGGGAAAATGAGCCCAAGGTGTGGCCCAAGAGTAGACCTTATAGGAAAGTAGCCCTTCAGTTTGCTCTGTTGTGCAAATTAGAAAGAGATAACTCTTCCTCTGGACAAGTGCAGTCTCATTCCACGACGTAGGTCATTCAGCCCTCACTCATTCTCTCACTAGGTATCATGTAGTGAACAACCTGTGCAACTGTCCTCAGAGTTCCTGGCCATTTGAAGCCACTGCCCTTCTCTCTCAGCAGTCATTTATGGGTGCTACTTCGTGCCAGATCGTGTTTTAAGCACTGGGATGTTAAGAGATGCAGACAGGGTGTTCCTGTTGTTCCCAGCCTCCCAGTCTAGTCCAGCAGAGAGCAGTGGGTATTTGTCAAGCACCTACTCTGCAGTAGCCACTGAGGGCCCAGAGGCTTGCTTGCCCCCAGAGAACGCAGGGATGAGACATATGAACTGTAACAGCAGGAGACAAGACCTCTGTCAGAGTCAGGAACCCTGCATTGGGTCCCCTGGAGGTATCAGTGAAGATTTCGGAAAAGCCGCCATCTGAGCCGGACTTGGCGAGGCAGATAGCTCAGGGCGTCCGTGTTGGCAGAGCAGCAGCCCGACAGGCAGAGGCTCGAGAGCATGGGTCTAGTGGGACTGAGCGTGAAGAGGAGGCAGTAGAGGGCAGGTGGGTCCTGGAGGCGAGGCCTGGAACCTCAGGGTGGTGTGGCCTCTCAGGAGGCAAGGAGGCTCACACCCCAATCTGTCTCCAGAGTCTGCCTTGGATGACCTGGACCTGAACGAGTTTGGGGTGGCCGCCCTAGAGAAGACTTTCGATAACAGCACAGTGCCCCACCCAGGCAGCATCACAATTGGTACTGGGCAGCGGGTGGGCAGCGGGCGGGCAGCGCTCAAGGGAGGGCTCGTAGGGGTCCAGCCTGGCCCAAGATGGGCAGATGAGGTGCCCCCTGCTGGTGTGGCTCCGCATCGCTTGCCCTGCCCTTACTGGCCCTCCGGGGCCTCTCTTCCAGGTGGCAGTTTGCTGCAGAGTTCTGCGCCCGTGAACATCCCCGGCTCCTTGGGCAGTTCTGCTTCCTTCCACTCAGCATCCCCGTCCCCTCCTGTCAGCCTCTCCTCACATTTCCTGCAGCAGCCCCAGGGCCACCTGAGCCAGTCAGAAAACACATTTTTGGGGACCTCAGCATCACATGGATCTTTGGGTAAGAGAGTGTGTGTGTCTCTGAGACCTGGGGCAGGATCTGGGCTTTTGGAAAGTGCTTTGTCCATAGCCAGAGGCAATGCAGAATGAGGTTGAAGCAAGTGGCTTATGGCTTGGAGGTGGGTCAGGTCCCTGTCCCATGTTTCCCTTAGCTGGGTAAAACTAGACAAGCAACTTAGCCTCTCTTAGTTTCCTCTGCTTTAAAATTTGTATAATGGCAGCATCCTCCTTCTAAGACGGTGGCGAGGCTTAAATGAAATAACATGAGTGAAGTGCTGGGCACAGGGCCGGTGTGCAGTGAGAAGCAGTGGCCTCAAGTGCCAGGGCCTAGGTGCTGTTCCTGCCAGTGTGCTGGTTCTGCCCAGTCGCTCAGAGCGCTCGCAGGCGGGCTCACAACAGCCAGCTTCACTGGAGGCAAAGGGAAAAATCTGAATAGGCTCCAAGTGGCCTTCCTGGTAAACAGAGGCACCAGGCAGACCTAGCTGTAACCCCAAAGGCTGTTTGCTGAACACAAGTGTTAGAACGGTATGGACTGTGCCTTCTGGCGGGCACGTCAGTCACAGCCGTTGGAAGCAGGGTGTGGAGAGCCGCACGCTCCAGCACCGCGGGCAGGGTTCCCTCTCGTGGGCGGGCTGGTGTGAGTGTTCGCTGAGGTAACACGTAAAACAGCTCGGTACCCAAACCGCCGCGTCTGCTCTTAGTTCCCCTCCCCCGGCAGCTGTTGGAGGAGATAATAACCTCCGCTGAGGGTGCTGGGCTTCCTGGTCACACTGAGCCTGAGCCCCTGAGCCATGTTTGACATTCTGACCAGGCTGGGAGCTCCCTAATCTCACTCCAGAGATCAGGGCAGCACGTTGATTTCTTAGTATCTTTCCAGCTTTGGAGGTGGCTGTTACATTTCATGTCGAGTCTGTCAGGTTTAGATGCTTTGTGTTACATTTGTCTGACTTGCTCGTATTCTGGAAGCATCTTGATTGTAGCCCTTCTCACTGGCTGCACATTCATTCACTCCTTCTCCATGTAGTTACTGAGCAGAGTTATGGGTACACTGTGAGCTCAACAGTCCCTGCTGGTACGGAGCCATGGTCCAGTCGGGGAGGCAGAGGAGCACGGACATGAGAGCATACGGAGGACTGTCACTGTTGTGTGGAGGCAGAGGCCTGGCTTTGTGATTCAGAATAATAGAGGGGACCTGAGCGGGACGCAGTCGAGAGAGGAAGCGGCTCCTCTCCAAGAGAGGAAATGCTGCCTGAGCGTGAGCAGAGGTCCGTGGGAAGAGCTTGCTGCTGGGACGGTGTTGTGTTGGTTCTGAGTTCCCACCTCTGAGACAGGGCACATAGGCTCATAGGTTGTGCACATCTCAGGCTCTCCACACAGGATGATGTCTCTCATATTTTGGGTGCACTCGTATTGCTTGGAGGCTTCTGGAACATCCTGGCTGGATTAGCGGAGAAGAGAGTGAGAAAGAAATTATTAGAATAAGCGTGGGCAGAGTGAGGCCAGACGTGGGTATGGACCCCCCTGTAGAAGATAGGGGCTGCCCTGGGGGCCACAGAGGAGGGCACATGGTGTTAGTAAACATCTGTGGAAGGACTGAGCGAGTATGGTTGGAGGAGCATGCAGCGTAGCTTATTGGAAAGAGGAAGCCTTTGGAGTCCGATGCTCTGACTGTATATTGGCTCCAGTATTTACTGTTTGTGTGATTTTTTTTTTTTTTAAGATTTATTTATTCATGGGGCGCCTGGGTGGCTCTTCGGTTAAGCATCTGCCTTCGATTCAGGTCATGATCTCAGGGTCCTGGGATCAAGCCCCGCGTCGGGCTCCCTGCTCTGTGGGGAGTCTGCTTCTCCCTCTGCCCTTAAGCCCCGCTCATGCTCTCTCTCTCAAATAAATAAATTAAATCTGGGGGGTGGGGGGGGGAAGATTTATTTATTTATTTATTTGAGAGAGAGAAAGAGGGCATGGAGGAAAGGGCAGAGGGAGAGAGAATCTCAAGCAGACTCCCTGCTGAGTGCAGAGCCCCACATGGGGCTCGATCCCATGACCCTGAGATCATGAGCTGAGCCGATACCAAGAGTCAGACGCCCAAGCGACTGAGCCACCCAGACGCCCCTACTGTTTGTGTGATTCTTAGCAACACATTGTATCTGTTTCCTTATCATAAAACAAGGGGAATGAAGCCAGGGCTCCCTGAACTCCTCCTGTTCTAGCTGTGCCATCATCTGAGGCTCTGGCCTGTGTTTTTGCCCCTCAGCCTCCTCCCAAGCCTTACAGAAGATGCACGAAGGCTCTCCTCCCTCTAGCCTACAAGTCAGTTCGCAATCATAAATAGCCTCCTTCACAGACTGCTCTCCCTGCAGTACTTCCCAGTCCTCCGAATCACCCTGTGAGGCAAATGATGGGATCCTCACTTTACAGATGAGGATGCTGAGCCTCAGAAGTTAAGTGCCAAACGTTGAGTAGCAGGTGGTGCGACAGTAGGTCTGATGCCCCTGTGGGCCCTACACATTCCTGTGAGTTTCCCCAGCCTGACATTGCCGAAGCCTTGCACAGCTAGCCCCCTGAAGCCTCCCGGAGAGGGCTGGACAGGACCAGGGCCTGGGCGCAGGCCTGAAGCCCTCCGGAGCTCTAATATTCTTCCCTTTCCCGAGGCAGGTCTGAACGGGATGAATAGCAGCATCTGGGAGCATTTTGCCTCTGGCAGCTTCTCCCCAGGCACGTCCCCTGCCTTCCTGTCCGGGCCAGGGGCCGCTGAGCTGGCCCGGCTGCGGCAAGAGCTGGAGGAGGCCAACGGCACCATTAAGCAGTGGGAGGAGTCCTGGAAGCAGGCCAAGCAGGTACTGGGCCCCACACCCGCTCGCCTTCCCAGGGCCGGTTGCCGTCCAGCCTGAGTCCATCTTACACAGAGCGGGCGCAGGGCTGGGAGGGCAGGGGTCCTGGAGGACAGAGCAGAAGCTCAGTTTTATTCACTCTCTTCTGTGGAAACACTTGCCTTGCCAACCAGGACCCCGGGGTGGCTGGCGCCCCAGGCCCGGCATTCCCACTGTGAGTTGCTTATTTGGTTTGGTCGCACAGCAGTGCTGGCCTCTCCCCAGAAGTCCTGACTTTGCAGGGCTCCAGGGCCAGGGTTCTAGGTTTTGAGATGGTTCCTCTGTCCAGCTGCAGCCCGGCTGCTCCTGCAGGTGCTCGCCAGCAGCATGCCCCCCTCTGCCTGGGCTCCCCTGCTGCGTTGGGCTCAGCCCCCTTCCCTGCCTAGAGAGGGTCTCTTGCAGGCCCTGACATCTCTCTCCTCTGCAGGCAGTGCCCGCCTCCTCCCTCCCCAGACAGCTGACCCAGCTCCCCAGCAGACCCTGCAGCCACAAGTGGCCCATGCGGGCTCCCAGAGAGGTGCTTGCAGGGGACACGGGGGCAGGGGGCCATCATGATGAGGCGCTGTGTGTTGGGCCCACAGGCTTGTGATGCCTGGAAGAAGGAGGCAGAGGAGGCCGGTGAGCGGGCCAGTGCAGCGGGTGCTGAGTGCGAACTGGCCCGGGAGCAGCGGGATGCACTGGAGGGGCAGGTTAAGAAGCTACAGGAAGAACTGGAGCGGCTGCACTCGGGCCCCGACCTGCAGGCCCTGCCCACCTTCTCTGACCTGGAGGCCCTCTCGCTCTCCACCCTCTACTCCCTCCAGAAGCAGCTGCGGGCCCACCTGGAACAAGTGGACAAGGTCAGCCCAGGAGGTTAGGGGAGCGCTGGGTGGGGGCATACAGTAGCCTCAGCCAGGACTTGGACTCTGAGGGGTCCTTGCTGCTCCAGGGACAGCCACCTTCCTTCTGAGAGCCTCTGCCCAACTGGGCTGACACAGGATGCTGCCTGCAGGTGGGGAGGTAGGAGGAAATGTCACTCCTTGGGGAGGTGAGAAAGGTGGAGGTGGAGAGGTATCAGTGCTCACCCCCCCCAGTTCGGGCAGGGCTGACCCAAGCTACATCACTGGGCCTGGGCCTTCAGTGGCATCGAGGTGCTTGTCCTCCTGTGAGCGCTGCACGTACCAGCACACATTCCAGGGATGTTAGGTTAGGTCCCCAGAGCTGCTTTGCATTCCTCGGTGCCCGGCTGGATGCCCGGGGAGCATGGCACAGCAGAAAAGTACATTCTTTCTTTGGGCATTTGTAGCCAGGCCTCATGGTTCTCATCTGGGGACTGAGGGTCACTGCAGGATCAAGCGAGGCAGGGGCTTTGTGGGAGGAAGAGCCTGTCGGGCGGGAGCTGTGGAGCAGCCCTGGGCCTCCCCGCTCCCCGGTGGGGCCGGAAGCAGACTTTGGGAGCCTTGAGGGCAGCAGCCTGAGCTCCAGCTCTGCTCTCTCACTTGTCGGCTGAGTCCTGTGAGCCCGCCGCTGAGCTCTTTGCCTCAGTTTCCTTGTCCCAAGGAGACTGAAGTGAATGTGAAGAAGGGCCGGGCCAGTGAACGCGGTACCCCTCTCCCTCCCCAGGCCGTGTTCCACATGCAGTCGGTGAAATGCCTTAAGTGTCAGGAGCAGAACCGAGCGGTGCTGCCATGCCAACACGCCGTGCTGTGTGAGCTCTGCGCCGAGGGCAGCGAGTGCCCCGTCTGCCAGCCCAGCCGGGCCCACACCCTCCAGTCGTGACCCTGCAGGCCTGGCCCTGGCCCGGCTCAGATCTTCTTTCCTAGGACTTTTTAAAGTATATATATATGTATGTATGTATGTATGTATGTATGTATGTATATGTATATGATTCTGTATATGTATACATTTCTGTGCGTGTGCAAGTGTGCGTGGGCAGCAGTGTGTGAACAGTGTCTGTGTGTATATCTGTACATAGATATAGACACACACTTTAAAACAGACTTACCAAGCACTTTTTAAAAGAAAAAACTATTTTGCAGCCCTCCCCTTGCCCACTCTGTCCTTTTCCACTGCAGAGACAAAGTCCCCTCATTGCCCACCGGCCTTTTGGCAGGGGATAGGTTTCTCTTTTTAATGTAGGAAAACTAACTAGTTTTAACTTCTTCCTGGGGCCCGAGCAGGAAGCTGGAAGGGGCCAAGGGGAGGGACCAAGCCTTCAGGGCAGGCCCTGTTCCCTGCACCTCCCCAGGCCAGGGCCAGAGCCAGGGGTGTGGACATCTGGGGGACAGACCTGGTTCCCAGCCATGAGGCTTGAGAGGGGGGTGTGCTGGGGGTCTCAGCCAGCCTAGCTCCTAGGTTTTACCAAATGTGTATCTAGTCTGGGGCTGGCAGGCCAAAGCTGCAGGGGCCAGCCCCGCTCCCAACCCTGGGCCCTTGAAGCTCCTTGAGGGGCAAGGCCCGGGAGTTCTACCCCTCAGGTTCCTGAGGCCAGGGGTCCACCTCAGTCCTCTCCCTCCGGGCCCCCAGAGCAGCCTCCCTGGCCCCAGGACCACCTACCAGACTGGCACTGCCCTCTTCATAACCCCCCAGCTGCTGTCAGCTTCCTCCCTCTCCCCCCTGCCCCCCTCTGGCAGCTAGCAGGGCAATTGGTGGGGAGGAGCTGCGGACTGGGGACCAAGGTGGGGCTTAGGCCCTGCCCTCCTCACCGGGAGGGGCTCCGTATGCATTCCTTGGTGCTCTCTGAGTGCAGCTGACGTCCTGCCCGTTTGGAGCGGACGCGTGTGTACATGTGTGTGCGTGCCTGTCCAATGTATATTGTGTCTTAGCTTCCATTTTAAAAATTGTTCTGTACAGAAAGATGCAGTGGGGGCGGGAGGGCAGAGCGGGTGGAGGGAAGCCACCCTGCTCCCAGCGCTGGGGGTCTGGGGTGGGAGCAAGAGGGCTGTGAAGGGTCTGGCCTGGCCCAGGCTCCCCCTTGGGCTCAGCACGAAAGGGCTTTCAATGAATTAAGTGAAAACTTTTTTTTACAAAAATGCAAAAATCAACAAAGCTCCAAACCTATTGGAAATAAAATATGAACTTACAATGGTAGCTTGTTTACGTGGGGGTAAGGGAGAGCAGGGCCCCAAATAAGGGCCTCTGAACTATCAGAAGAGTCAGCTTGGCCCTCCCAGCCTTGGCTCCAGCCCCACCTAGGCCATGGAAGGAGCTCAGGCCCCCACCCGAGGTGTAGCTAGGCGGCTAAAGCCACCTTCAAGCCCCTAGACAGAGCTCAAGTGCCCTCCGACCCAGGCCTGCTGGCGCAAATGAATTGGAGACCTTTAGCCTGGGAGGCCTCCTAGGCGTAGGACTCTTCAAGGATCCATTATCAGCTGGGACCTGTTTACTTGTTTTGCGAAAGACAACAGGTCCCTAGTTGTCTCCCAGAGAAACAGAAAAAGACTGCTTCTCATAAAAGCACTAGAAGGGAGGAGGAGGGTCTCAGCCTTTGAGCCACCTCCTTCCTCTGCTCTAAGCGGGCCTAGCAGGTGGCTGTGAAAAACGCACCTAGTGGGCTCTGTATGGGGCTCAGGTTCAGAGCTGAAAGGAGCCTTGGAGGTGATCTCATCTGACCTCCGACTGCCATCATACTTGAGAGGTTAAGGGACTCCAACAGGGTCACACAGCTAGAATGACAACCTGGCCTTGGGCTCTGACTCCCAATACAGTGGCCACCTCCCCCCCCCAGGCCAGGCTGGGACCCTGGTAAGCCCTTGAATAGCCACTCAGCCTGCACTCCTGGGAGACCCCCCACTCCCGGTGCTCCCCTTGGAGTGCCAGGCAGCAACCACTAACTGACATGCCTAGTAACGTTTTGTGCGAAGCCCTGCTTGTGCATCAGTTACTCCCACACCTGCTCTAGAACATGAGGGAGTGAGGGGTGGGCCAGGCCCCCCCAGGTCAGGGGCAGCTCAGGGTCTCCTTGCCAGAGGCCTGAGGAGGGGGTTTGCATGGCCTGACTAAACTTCTGGGCCCCAGTGCAGGCCAACGGTATAGTTCCTTAGAGGACAATGAATTGTTTTTGTTTTTTTATTTTTGCTAAGAAAGTTCCTAAGTGGCAGGTACTGTCCCAGGGAGGAGGTGTCCTCAGTAGACACGGCTGGCCAAGCTGTCTTTTCTGCTTCTGCCCCTCCATGCCAGCCCCACTGCCAGCTTTCACCTCTTCAGAGCCAGAAGCTCCTTGGCTGTAGGCTCCTTAGCCTGGGTACCGGCAGCCACCTCAGGAGAGGAGCCAGGCTCCCTTCATTATAGCTGCCGCCCTCCCCACCGGGGCAGCTGGAGCCTCGTCTCTGGCAGGGTCCCCTCCCTCCCCCAGGAGGCTTTGTGCCATAGCCCTGGCCCCAGTGAACCAAGGTAGGGGTGCTAAAGAACAGGCCCACGGGAGCCTAACCTCCACCCCAGGGACTGGAACAGGCATGCCAGAAACAGGTGGCCGAGAGGTCTCTGCCAGAGCAGCTTGCCCCAAAGAGGGAAGCGGGGGCGGGAGCCGCAGACAGCTGCCCCCTCCCCCTGGTGCTGAGATTCGGTGGGGAATGCTGAGGCCAGGGCTGCAGGCAGGAGGAAGGGAATATAAATACTAACAGGCTCCTGGCACCAGCACCGTGGGCCCCTGCTCTGGCAGGAGGACCAGACGGGATCTTCGTGCTGGGCCTTCCACACGCTGGGGTTCCCCAGGCTTGCAGGGCCCTTCTGGAGCATTAGGCCAGGCCGGAGGGCTTGCACTATGGTGGGGAGAACCCAGACCTTTCAGGAAAGCCCGTCCCTACCGGGCACCCAGCCCCATCCCTAACCTCCACTGCTACCGCCCGGGCCTTGGGGCATGCTGGGAGGCCTGCTTGGCTCGCTGCCGCCGCAGCCTCACAAACACCTGGGCCTCCCGGTCACCCTTCCGGCTCTCCAACAGCTGCAGGATGGGATCCCCTGTGAAGAGAGGCGTTTGGGGGTCAGACTGCGGCGGGGGGGGGCGGTGCCTGGGTAGTGGCAGGGGACACTGACCCATTCTCTAGCCATCCTGGAAACTAGTGATGGACACACACCGGCCACGCTCACAAGACAGCCCGACGGATAAGACGAGACCCATCAGCGCCTCTGGCATGACCGCGAGTTGCACTGGAAGACGCTGAGATGCGCCTCAGGTTGCAACTATTACCTTTTTATATGAGAACCTAAGCCTAGCTAGTTAACCTCTTTGTGCCTCAGTTCACTCATCTGTAAAATAGCCATAATAGTATCTGACACGTTAGGTGGTTGTAGGATTGGGAGTTAATACGTCTCGAGTGCTTAGGAGTGGCCGGTAAGTGCTCAGACATGTCACCTATTATCCAGCCTGGAGGACACTTGGCCTGTGCCCCCCAGTCGGAGACCCAGCCTCTCTCCCCAGGTAAGCATACTGGTGACCCCCCATCCCCAAAGAGTCACACCACACTTGGCCTAACAGATTTCAGTGGTCTCTTGATGCGCCCGAGAGATCTACTCAGCAGCACGAGCCCCCACGCTGGCTCCACTGGCTCCCACACCCAAGGAGGGATTCCTCTGAGCCCAGCTCCATCCGCGTCCCCAGGGGCTGCTGCCTGACCTTTACGGGCTGCCCCTCCCCTGCACCCCCAGTGCTGGGCCAGGCCCTGCACCCGAAGCCCCACAGCCTCTGCCCTGGGGCTCCGGCCTACCGTTGAGTGCAGGGTAGGTGAGGGGCAGGCGGGTCTGAGGCACCTCGCCAGGCTCCTCGGGCCCAGTCAGGCCCGGCACGGAGCGTAGTGGCAGAAAGGCCTCCCCTTCCAAGTCGTCAGCCCCCAGCGTGTCGTGGTCTAGCACCGTGAGCAGGAGGCACGCTCCGTCCCTCTGGCACGGCTCAGCAGGCACCAGGCTGAATGGGGGACAGAGCGGGGCTCAGCTGCCTGCCCCTACATGGTCACTGGCACCCCCCCCAAGAGGTCATCGCTGGTTCTTGGGGACAGGCCAGGGCTGAGGGCAGACAGTGGGCATTAGGATGGCAAAGTCAGTTCTCGGCCTGGCGTGTGCCCTGACAGACACCTCCTTTGACTCTGGGCTGGTACTTTAAACCAGGGGCCTGTGTTCCCCAGACCCTCCTGTCTCGGGGAACAGAGGACCTCCCTGGAAGCAAGCCTCTAAGTCCCAACAGGTGGGGGCCCTCTCCCCCGCAGTCCCACTCCTCGCAGGGTCCCAGCAAAGCCCTGTTCCAGGGGCCCCTCCCTGGAACCCAAATGCCTTCATCACAGGGGAACCGTGGGAGGAGCAGGTCCGAGGGAAGTCCAGGGCTGGGGAAGGGTGGCGAGTGTAGGAACCCACTCACAATTCAAAGGTTTCATCAAACAGGGGGTGAAGGTCCTTCTTGTGCTTTTGGGTCTCCCGGGGGGCCAGCTCAGGGAACTCGTGCCTGGGCTCCAAGGTCAGCTGGACAAAGGGATCGCTGGAGCCTGGCAAGTGGGGAGGTCACCTGGGGAGGTGACGTTGCCAAGGATATCCCAGCTCCCCGCCTCTAGTTCCCCGCCCCTGCCACTGTGCCCTGCTCCGCAGCATTGCCCCCTCCTGGCAACAGGAAGGACACGCGCCCAGCGCTCCCTCTCCGGAGAGCAGACCTGCCGGGGACACGGGGAGGGGCGTGGGGGTGCGCAGAGCGAGGACGCGGGCAGTGGCCGGCGCGCAGCCTGCACTCACCATTGGAGTCCAGGGGCAGCAGGCTGGAGGCGCTGAGCAGTTCCACACGCAGCTTCTGCTCAGAGGTGCGGTAGGAAGCCTTGACTGTGATAGCCCCCAGCTCCTCGGAGGCCGTTTCCACCTAAGGGTGGAGCGCAGGGGCAGAGTGGGGCGGAGTGGGGCAGAGTGGGGCGGAGTGGGGCAGAGTGGGGCGGAGTGGGGCAGAGTGGAGGCAGAGTGGGGCGGAGTGGGGCAGAGTGGGGGCAGAGTGGAGGCAGAGTGGGGCAGAGTGGAGGCAGAGTGGGGCGGAGTGGGGCGGAGTGGGGCGGAGTGGGGCAGAGTGGAGGCAGAGTGGGGCAGAGTGGGGCAGAGTGGGGCAGAGTGGGGCAGAGTGGAGGCAGAGTGGGGCAGAGTGGAGGCAGAGTGGGGCAGAGTGGGGCAGAGTGGGGCGGAGTGGAGGCAGAGTGGGGCGGAGTGGAGGCAGAGTGGGGCGGAGTGGAGGCAGAGTGGGGCGGAGTGGAGGCAGAGTGGGGCGGAGTGGGGCGGAGTGGGGCAGAGTGGGGCGGGCCTCCAGGGGTGCCGGGAGCCACACGGAGGAAAGAGCCTCACCTGCTGCTGGATGCGGTTGCAGAAGTACTTCTGGATGAGCTCCCGGCTGGAAGCGGCCTGCAGCTCCAGGTCCCTCTGCAGAGCCTGGGACCGAGGCACAGCTGAGAAGTCCCCTGAACTGTCACACTCAACCCAGTCCAGTGCCGCCCTTCAGAGGGTTCGGCTCGGCCAATACCGATGTGATAGGAAAGCTCTGGGTGGGCTTCACAGGTGTGCCCCCCACACAGTCGCACAGCTGCCCCCTCCCCGCGCTTAAAGAACCTTCTGCTTGGTTTAATTTTTGAAAAGGGGCCCGCAGTTTCTTTCGGTGCTGGGCCCTGTAAATTATGCAGCTGGTACTGGACACAGGTAGGCAGGCTCCCCCCCACCCCACCAGCTCACCAAAGACCCCTACCTGGAAGGTGTCGGTGTGCAGGGCTGCGGGTGGCAGGCCGCAGCCCTCTGCGTAGAAGCAGATCTCCAGATTCTAGGGGTGAGACATCAGGTGGGTGAGACATCAGCCCCCCCCCCGCCCGGGTTATTACTTGTTGTCACCGCTATTAGTACCTGCAGTGCAGTCTTCAGCCTGCTGGAGGCCAGGGGGCAGCTCCGCTGGGAGGCAGCCCCCTCCATCAGCACGGTGAGCGTGTAGGTCCAGAGCAGGGTCAGGAGGCTGGGGTGCGGTGCAGAGGGATGCCAGTCGCAGGACAGGAGGATGGAAGAGAGGAAGCAGAGACACTCTTGAGAAAGGGACCCAGGCCCACCCCCAGCTCCTCCCCACCCCACCCTCCACTTCCACCTGCTTCTCCGGTAAGGCTGGGACCAGGGCAGCAGGCAGGGGTGGAGGGAGGGAGGGCTGGTCTCCTGAGGGAAGGAGGACACGTGGGGGGGGGGGGGGGACAGATGTGGCCAGTCCCAACCAATATGTTTCACAACCTAGCAAAGAACCTCCCTCAGTAGGATTATCAAACCCCAACAAACAAGGAGGGGCAGGGAGGCTGGTCCCCCAGTGACAGAATCATGATTCAGTATGGGAGTGGTCAAAATGAATGGGATTTCAACACAGACAAGCATCTACTACCCCTGGGGAGAAAAAAGTGGCAACGAAGCCGCAGTCCTAACTACCTGAAATAACTGAAAGTTCACATGTCAAAGCAGAGTCAAGCAGTTCAGTACAAAAACAAAACAAAACAAAACTGGGTTGTGTAATTAAGAATGGGGAAGGTTGTATTCAAGGCAGTTAATGGATTCAGCATATTTGAGTGCTTATTAGGCACCAGACAACGTTCTAACGGCTTTTGAGACTGTAGTGAGTCAAGTCCCTATAATGGAGATTTAACTCCGTTTTAGCTGAACAAATGGCATATTGTGGCCTGAGAAATAACAGCGGTGGGCTCCCCCGGCCCCGCCGCACCACTGGGAGTGGACCTCCGGGGGGAGGGGCAGCAGGCTCAGAGCCCAGTTCCCATGGGGAGGACCCATGGTCATCGCTGTGCAGCTCGTTACCGACCACTTCCTCTGCACAGGCGCTGCGCTCGGCACCCCATGTGACTCACTTGATCCTCACTAGAGGCCAGAACTATGATCATCTGCATGGAAAACTTGAGTAATCTGCTCAATCCACCCACCGAGCAGCAGCAAAACTAGAGTCTGAATCCAGGTGGGCCAGAGCCCACGTCCTTGACGTCTAGTCCTGCTGCCTCGTGTGCTGGGCCCCTGCTTTAAGAGAGACCCTAACGAGAAGTCCCCCTGGATCCTGGGAGAGGAACATCAGTTGCCTGTAATGTTAGGAGGGACAGGCAGCCCAGGGCTAAGGGAGAAAGGGTAGGCAGCTTTCTGCTCCGCCTAAAGGGAAATGGGCAGGTGTGTGAGGTAGTGAGCTCCCTGTCCCTAGGAGTGAGCATTTAAGCAGAGGCTGGTTGCATCCTCTCCTGGAAATGGCCGAGGCTGGGCGGGGGGGGGCACAGGGTGGGAGGCTGCCGCACACCTGCTGAAGTTCTCCTGCACCAAGTTGGTATTCAGGTAGCAGAGCTTCACCTCCAGAAACCTCATCAGGGGCAGAATGGCCTGGGAAGAGGGGTGGGTGGCAAGTCTGGCTCTGGCCCATTCCCGTGCCCTGACTCGGAAGAGGAAACAGGGCCACGAGCTTTTGCCTGCCTCATTCGGAACGTGTGCCAGAGCTGAGCCCTGCCCGGCCTCCTCCAGAGCCCGTCAGCGGCCGTGCGGGGTCCTGCCGCAGGGCCCTGGCCGTGCCCTCCCCTAGAAATCCTCAGGGCTCCTTCTCTTGCTTCCTTGAGGTCTTGACTCAGCTGTCACCCCCTGAGGAAGGCCTTCTCTAGCCACTGTCTAAAAATATCTTTTAAAAAAACACAAATACGAATATACATATCTTCATTTTCTCTAGTACTTACTAACGCGTCACGTGTGCACACATACACGTTTCATTCTAGTCACAGCTACGGTCTAGCTCTTCTCCCAACTCCCCTACCAGAATGTGAGCTCCGGGAAGGCAGGGAGTTTTGTAAGTTTTGCTCATTGATCCATAACCCCATGCCTAAATCTCTGCCCATGACAGAGCGCTTACATAGTTGCTGAATTACTGAATGACCTTCTCCCAGACAACCAAAGGTACGCATCACTCTCTCTGCCCCCGGACAGGTGAGGACGCTGAAGTCAGCTGGCTTGTAGAAACAGGGAGCTCAGAAGGATGCACACCCAGATCGGTTTGGCTGCAAAGGCTAAGCCCTCCCCCACTGCAGTCCCCACGCGGATGCTGGGGGAGCCCATGGAATGACCCACCCCTTCCCCCTAAGCATCCAAGCAGGAAACCGAGGCCCAGAAGGGAACATTTCCTGCCCAAGTCTGGGGGACTTATCTCTGACACCCCCCGGCCTTCAGCCCCCTGCCACCCTAAGCCCCTTTGGCAAAGGTGAGCAGGGAGGGCCACTCACATCCTCAGGCAGGACAGACTCCTTGAGGCCCACGAGTTTCTGGATGTGCTTCGCAATGCCCACCTCCAGCTGGAGGCACAAAACAGGGTGACGTCACTTGGAGCCTGAGTTTAGGTTCAGCAAGGGGTAGGGGCTGGACATCAGCCCGAGTCCTGCTGGGGGCGCTTCAGGCCAAGGATGGGCAGGGTGGGGTCCCTGAGAATTGGACAAGGTACCTGCTTCGCCAGGGTGCGGACGCCGGTGCGGATCTCGTGGCCCAGCCCAGCCAGCGTGCCCTGCAGCTGGGCGTGCAGCGTGTGCTGCAGCTGGCCCTGCTCCAGCACGGCCCCTACCCGCTGCTCCAGAGCCTCCCACGCCAGCTGGGTGGGCAGCTTGCCGATCACCAGCCGCAGCTGCTCCATGTCATTCACCACCACGCACAGCTGAGGGCAGGCACGGGCACAGGGATGCAGAGCTGCTGGAGTTTGCCAGGACCGGCAATCCCTACCCCCACCCCCGGCCCGACATCCAGCTCTGGCCCTTACCATGTTGGCTGCCTGGCCCTGGTCCTTCTGGCCTGCAGAGAGCTCCCGGGCCCGGGCCTTTATGAGGCTGCAGTACACCAGAGCCAGGCGACAGGTATCCTGCGGTGGGAGAGGATGATCAGTGAGGGGGGGGCCACTGGGGGGAGGCATGGAAATCTCAGTGACTTGGAGATTTAAGACCTAGGCTTCGGAGGCTGCTAGGGCAAGAGCTTGGGGGAAACAGGGCAAGTCAAATGAGGCTGTCCTAGAAAGGTGGGGAAGGACACGGGAAGACGCCGCACCTCCACAAACTTGACGGTGATCATGAAGGCCTCCTCTGGGTCGGGCCAGTCCAGCTGCCGGGCAGTATGGCTGATCTGGGCGAAGCAGGTGGACAGATCCACGGCTGATGTGCTGTGCTTGGTCAGTTCATTCAGGGGCACCAGCTGGGGGATGGGGGAGGGTGCAGAAAAGAGGGCTCAGGGCTTGCCAGATTCGTGCCCCTCCCTCCCTCCTTCCTTCCACAGGCATTCAGAGCTTCTACCACCAGCAAGGGGGGGCAGGGGGCTACAAGGGGTAGGAGCAAGACTCCACCCAGACCCCCAGGCTGCAAAGATCAGTCTGCGAAGGAAAGCCACACTTAAAACCAAGGATATCAGGAGGCAGCGTTGTACATGCAACTGGCCTCAAGAGCTGGTCGCCAACTTCCGCGCATCCTAGAGGCCCAAGCAGAGCCCCTAGCCCCACCCCCAAAGCCGGGCCCCGCCCCGCCGCAGGCCCCGCCCCCACCTCGTCCATCTGCACAGCGCGCTGCACCCGCGCCAGGGCCACGCTGTAAGTCTTCTGCAGCCAGGAGGGGACGGCGGGCTGGAACCAGCGGTGAAAGCCATCCAGGGCCAGGACTCCATCCCTGGGGGGAGCTGGGGCTCAGCCTGGGGAATGCCGGGCTAGCGCAGACCCTCCTTGACCCTCCTCTCTCTCTCGTGCCGACAGCCTGCTGCCCACCTCTCTGCGGGGCCCGGGTCCAGCTGGCAGAGCTGCTTGAGGCTGACATAGAGCTGGAATAGACTCTCGCCCATCTCTGGGGACACGGGGCTGCCCGCCACCGCCGCCGTGTGGTCCTGCACCCGCTTGGCCACCTACAAAGGGAAGGCATGGGGACAGGGCTCCTGAGCCAGGGTGGAGGGCAAAGCCTGGAGACCCGGGGAGCGGGGGAGGGGGGAGCTCACCAGCCACTGCAGCTCCAGGAAAGCCATGGAGAAGAGGTCGATCTTGAGGGTGCTGCAAGGAAGGCCACAGGTGTGACCTGGGAGCACACCCGGGGCCCTTCTGGTCCCCATTCTGAGCCCCTGCCGCGCTACGTCCCCACCCAGCCACCTGCTCACTTCTGGAAGATCTTGTTCCACGTGTGCTGGCACTGGTGTAGGTCACCTATGATGTCCTGTACCAGGCTCAGCAGGGCTCTGCCCGCCTCCAGCATGCCCTGGCAGGGACAGAGGTGCGCTGAGCAGGGCTGCAGGGGGTGAGCACCCCCCCCGCCTCCCCCCCCGCCCAAGCCCCCTCACCTGCACCATGGGCTGATGGTGCTGTTGTTTCAGGTGGAACCACTGGACCGTGCCAGTCTGCGGGCAAAGAGGCGGTGAGCGGGGAGGGGTGCCAGGCTCAGCCCCAAGCCCTCCTCGTCCCCAGGGTGAGTCCCGTACCCTCAGCGTCTCGGTCACCAGGCGGGGCAGTGGGGGGCTGTCAGGACACAGCTCTCCGAAGGCCTTCATCTTGCACATCTGTACAAGGACCCTGCGGAGACAGACAGCTGGGTCCCGACGCCTCCTGCCCAAGGCCTGCACTCAGCTGCAGCGGGCTTCGCCGCAGGGGCCCCAGCTCTCCCCTGTTCCCTTGCCCACTGAGGAAGGGGGAGCGCGGGCCGCTGACCTGAGCAGAGACTGCAGCCGGGCCGGGGAGTCGGGCACAGAGAGCGGGAAAACCGACCGGAACTGGCGGAGGAGCGAGAGGCCGTAGGCCAGCAGCTTGCCGAACGAGGCGGTCAGCTCGTCCAGCTGCAGGGCCACAGAGTCGGGGCTGCGTCACAGGCGGCCCTGCCGCCTCCCGGAGCCCTGCCTGCCCGACACTGCTCCTTCCCCCGCAGCCCACCTGTTCTCCCTTGAGCCGGCCCTGGATCCACTGGTACTCGATGCTGGTGATGGGGTGCAGGAGGCAGCTGCTCGGGAACTCCAGGCTCTGGTAGAGGCGGCTATAAGCCAACCACTGCCTGCGACACAGGAAGCCCCCAGCGCGCCCTGGGGCCTCGCGCCTCCCGCCGCCCACCCGCCCGCCCTGCCCCACGCCCCCTGCCGGCCCCCATCAGCCTAGTCAAGGTGCTTTTCAAACAGGTAAATGAATCATCTCCCTGTCCGCTTGGGATACTTGTGATTTAAAGATTCAGGATTTCTTGCTCCTTTTGAAAAACTCAGATGTGGAGACTTGAGCCTTCATGCACACGTGGCAAGCATCAGCTGGGACTCCCCTTTAGTTCAGGGGACACCTCACGGAGGTGACGACCAAGCTGAGATGAGACCCGAGTGGGACAGTGATGGAGGACGGGGGGGAGAGGGCTGCCCAGTCCCTCCCGGGACACGGCGGTCACCCGAACTACATGCTTGGGCCCTGAGGGCGCACTGGGGCCTCACTGTGGGTGCCCCGCCTGCATCCCCCCTCCCTGCCTGCCTGGGGATACCCACCTGCCCACGGTCCTACAAGCTGCCCTTGTCCCCCACCTCCGTCCGCCCCCTACTCAAATGCCAAGTGTCCGCCGTGGCCCCGGGCCACACCCACTCTCATTCCACCTGGGGTGCCCCCGGCTCCACACGCCTCACCCACCTGCACTCGAACACGTTCCCACAACCTATTAGGGCCCGGGGGACGTGACAAGCCCTTGACACAGATTTATTTGGTAATGCCGGCGCACAAATCCGTGGACTCCAGAGCGCTGGAGCTGGGCCACAAGGCTGTCGTCTGGGGCAGGGGTAGCAAATTCAAATGCCCAGAAGGACTCAGAGGGCGTCAGGGAGTGACTGGGCCGATGGCAACCGTGAGGGGTGGGGGAGGCCAGGTGCTCTGCTGCGACCCCCTGCTAGCCCAGGAGAACAAATGCACTTGGGGTACACGGGAAGCTGGAGATGTGACTCTGTATGGAAAATCTCCAGATTTTTAAGAGTTGGCAACGGACTCAAAACTCGACACACACAGTTGGGGCCAAAGAGAAATCTCTCGAGGGTTAGACTTTGGCCTGCCAGCTTGTAGGAGGACAGGCAGGGAGGCAGAGGCTGGTGCCTCCCAGGCGACCCTCCCAGGCACACTCACGCCAAGGACTGGTGGAAGTCGGATAGGTCCTTCTGCGTGGCATGGAGAAAGAGGATGGTGGCAGCCTGGGGACTCAGCGACCCGTCCCAGGAGGTACTGCCTGCCTGAGGGCACAGGTAGAAGGGTGTCAGGAGCTGGCCGGTAGGCCCCACGCGCCCCCTCCCCCCCGCCAGCCCTGGGAGGGCAGTACCTGGTGCCGGGTGACCTCATGGGACACCAGCTGCTGGAGCAGGTGGAGGTGCACCGTATAGCTGGGCTGGGAGCGGCTGGCTGCCGGGGCTCTCTGCAGTGGGGCCGGCAGGGTGGTGAGGACAGGACCCTCTCCCTAGCACAGCCCGTCTGCCCTACCCAGGCAGGCCACTGGAAGGCCCCTGCTCTCGGCCCCAGACCTACCCGCTTGTGAATGAGCTGGAACTGCAGGTGGCACTGACCGCGGTCTGGGTAGGTCTCGGTGCAGGGCTCCAGAGGGTACCACTGGTCCTCCCGGCAGCGCAGGTCCTGGGGGGGCCGGGTGGGCGGGAGGGGCCACGCCCATGGGCAGCATAAGCCTCACACGGTTGGGGGCAGAGGAGGCGACAGGAGGCCCACTCCAGGCTCGGCTTGATGTGGACCCAGAGCCCCTCCCTTGAACCCCACACGAGTCCCTGTTTCCTGACCCCACTCACCTGTAGCCTGACAACCACGTTCCCCAGAAAATCGTCCTGGCCTTTGTCCTTCCGTGCCTCCTTAAAGATCCTGTTCCAGGCAGGGGCCATGAGGGGGGTGGGCCAAGGCACCGGAGGGGTCAGGCTGGGATCCGTCCCCCTCCTGTGGCCCCCGGGCCTGGACAGAGCCTGTGGCCCAGCAACCGATTCGCATGCATGGGGCGGGCAGCCCACACTCCTTCCCCCAGGAACCCGTTCCCGTGGCCTTCACCTTCGCAGCCCGTGCAGATCTGTGAGCTCCCCGAGCTTCTGTCTGACGGACTCCACGGTATCCATATCCCTGTGGCGGCGGGGGGCAAAGGTTTGAGCAGGAGGCAGAGAGGGTGTCCTGGGAGCCCTTGACCTCTTTGGGAGGAGGATCTGCCACCCCGAACCACCTCTCTTCTCTCCCGGACCCCTACGGGCAGCGCATGCCTCTCACCACATGTCCAGATGGAAGCTCGAGTTGCTTATGTCCTCAAACTCCCTATGGGGAGAAAAGGGCCTGGCTGAGGGCCCTGGAGGGCCGGACCCCGGCCAGAGCCTGTCCCCAGAAGCTCCCACCCCCACTTACCCACTGTCCCGTCCGAGCCCCTCCTTGCAAACTCCCCCTCCCTCCCCTAAGGTAAAGCTTCGGCCTACCCCCCACATCAACCCAGCATACGTGGCATTTGTGCTTCCTGTCTGTCTCTGGCCTCGGGAGCAGGCCCCTCCTCCGGTCAAGCCAAGTCCCCTCCCCTGAGCCAGGAAGTCCTGCTCATCTCATTGAGGGGATAGGGGCTGGGGCAGGGCCACGTACAGGATGAAGGTCTCCTCCCAGACCGGGTTGAGTGTCTGGGTGATGACCTGGGTGCGGTGGGTCTGCTCCTCCGGGATGGTGTACCTCACCACAGCCTTCTGCCGATGCCGGGAGCCAGGGCTGCCCCCCTGCACGCCCACCCCCTGCTCAATGCCCAGCAGGCAGTAGGGGTCACTGAATCCTGGGGAGGAGGGGAAGGACAAGGCTGCCAGGGTGTTGGCAGGGCTCCCTGGGAGACTCCCTCATCACCCCAATCCCAGGGGCAGAGTCCCTCCCCAACCCAGACTCAAAGGCCCTGGGGCCAGCAGCACCCAGGGGACATCCGGGAGCGGGGAGTTCCAGCTGAGGTCTGGGACGGACTGATGGGGAGAAGGAGGAGCTGGGAAGAGGACCCTCAGGGCCCCTCACCCCCTACTCACCACTGACATCTTTGCCCAGAATGCCCTTAGCTTGTTTCACAGTTGCCTTCAGACAAAATATTGGCTTCTAGAAGGACAGAAGGGTGAGCCTGAGTCCCAGAGGGAGCTGGGCTTCTCAGCCCCTGTCCTAGCCTAGGATGGCCCCGGACCAGGTTTACCTCAAGCTTCTGGACCTGCTGCAGCATCTGCTGGTGCTCCTCGGGCTCCATGTGGAAGGCCTGGTGGGGTAGGAGTGTAGGCGGCTAGGGGCGCAGGGTGGGGGGGGCTGGGCGGGGAAGAGAGGACTCCTGGGTCCGGGCTGCAGGATGGCGGGCGGAGGGGGGGCTGCACTCACCTCCTGCAGGTACCGCAGCAGCTCCGAGGCGTCCCGCACATGGCCGGGCTCCGGCTGACCGAGGCGGTGCAGGACGGAGTAGAGAGCTTCCTCGTAGAGCAGGGCCCGCTGAGACACAGCAGGGTCACCTCAGGAGCCCCAGGGTGCCCACTGCAAGGTGAGCTCCCCCAGCCGCCCTGGCACCACCACTGTGCGCCCAAAGCTGGGACAAGGCGCCCACAATGTGCGCGGGGTGGGGGGTTAGGCCTAGAAGTGCCCCCCTCCCCTGCTGTTGCCGTCAGCCTTGGCCAGTAGCCAAGGAGTGTGTTCCCAGCACCCCACTGCCTCCCCCAGTACTCCGATTCTTACCTCCTCAGGGGAGAGGTGGTGGGATGGAGGCTCGAGCTGAGGAGTAAAGTGAAAGGCAAGGTGTCCCCAAGGCCTGGACCGGGGCTCAGACAGCAGCAACGGCTCCTCAGAGCAGGCCAGGCCAGGGCTGCGGGGTCCCTAGCTCCCGGCCTCCAACCCACCAGCACCGCACACCTGTTCCCACAGCAGTCCTCCTGGGAGTCCAGCCCCCGGGCCGCCCTCCTCGTCCCCCCGCCTGCCGTGGCTGAGGTCCATTGGCGCTCAGCTGCCCCAGCAGCGTGAGCTCGCTGCACCCGTGGCCCCAACCTCCTTCCTTCCCCAGAGGAAGCAGCTCTGCTTATCGGGCGGCCACGCTCCGCACCCCCGCGGCGGAAGTGAGGCCCAGCAGTGGAGGTGGGAGACTGGGGGGTCATGCCAAGCAGCCCTGGGGGCTGCGCGACCGATCCCCAAGCCGCCTGGCCCACAGCAGGGACACTCCCTGTCTAGAGGAGCCGGTGTCTTTGGAGCTGGAAGACCAGAGGCTGCGGCGGGCAGGGGGCCCCTCCAGAGGGAGGAGGCTAAGAGAGGCTCCGACCCCAGACCTGAGACCCAGGATGGCCCAGAGAACACATGGTGGACCCCAGCCTGCCAACCCAGAAGGCCCTGCCCAGGTGCCGCGACAAGCAGGAAAGGGGACCACATCCTCAACCCCAGCCCGCGAGAGGTAGAGCCCCACAACCCAGAGACCTTAGAGCCCCACCCTGGCCACTCTTGCTCCTCACTGAGGTCACTCCTACCTCCTGAGCGGTTTGGGCCAGCGGATCCTGCAGATCTCTGACCCGGCGGCGCCTTATCTTGATGGCCTGGCGGAGGAGGGGGGGGCGCCGCTGGGGGTGGGAGAGGGGTGTCGCCATGGTGGCCGCTCTGCCCTTCCCCTCCACCGAGCTGCCACCGCGGGGTGAAGATAGTGAAGCCACAGGATTATGCAAAGCGCACCGGGTGCCTCCCCCGTGCGGGGGGGGGGGGGGGAGGTTCCGGTCAGGGTTTCACCACCTCAGAGGCCTACACCTTCCTCCTGGGGCCGGCTGGGATCCTGGGAGGAACTCTATCAGGCTGGAGGCAAGTGGACCTGGTGGGCGGGTCTGGCCCCACCCCGCCCTCCCACGGAGGCCCTGGTGCATGTTGGGGGGGGTATCCAGTGCTCCCCAGCAGGGGGCGTCAGGGCCTGCCCCCACACCACGGGTGTGCCCAGCTGGGCCAGGGACCAAGGGGAGAGCTGCCCTGGGTCGGTGGGGTTCCCACCCACAGACTTCCCTGAACGGACCCGAGACCTAGGGTGGGGGTGGGCAGGGCACGGGGTGGACAGGTCACAGGGTGGAGGCTCGAGAGGCATCTCCCCAGCAGGCAGCCAACTGCTCGGCCTGCTCCACCCCACAGGTGACATTCCACCAAGGTGACGGGGCCAAGCCATGCTGGGCGGAGACGGCCCTGCGGCCCCCGCCCCCACAAGGCCGGTCAGGAGGTGCTCCCTTCAGATGCCCTTCTGGGGGCTGGCCAACCCCAGGGGCTCCGGGGCGGGGCTGGCCAGAGGAAGCGGCTGGAGAGGCGGCGCTGCCCAGCCAGAAGGGACAGGAAAGAGGACACCCCAGTGCTCTAGTGCTGGCCTTTCTCAGAGCTCCCAGACCCACTGGTGCCACGCCCACAGCCCTCCTCCAGGCCAGGGCCCAGGGGCGCGGGGCAGGGGCGTTAGGCCCTGGGAAGAACTCTAGCTGTCCCGCCCCCAGACACGGAGGTTCACAAGAAGTCACGCACTGGAGAGACTGCTGCACATGTTCCTCCCGCAGACACCTCGTGGCCAGAGACGGGCCAGGGCTGCATCTCCCTGAGGTGGTGAGCACAGCAGGCCGGCACGGGCCTCCAAGGCCTCCGGCCCAGAGCAGCTGCTCGGCCGCCCCAGGCCCCAGGGGACCCCGTGGGTGGGCCAAGTTGCTGAGTAACCACCACGGAGCAGAGATGTGGGAGGCCTTAGTGTCCTGGGCCCCAAAGTGCTGTGGGAACAAGGGACTCTCACACCGGGAGGGAACGGTCTCCCCAGAACCCCCCAGAGCCGTAGCAGCCAGACTGTTCTCTTTTCCCAAGAGCTCACACTGGTCACCACACACAGAGCCAGAAAGGGTCCAGTCACTTCATTTTTACTACTTCACATTTTCAGCAAACAAATCAAGGTGCAAACAGGGTTTATTTCACATTAATATATTAACTGGGATTTTTTGTTGTTGTTGTTTCTTGTCAAATAAATAGGGAATTCTCTTTAAATAACCATCTCCTCACTTCACGGCCGGTCCAGAAGCAAATGAGAGCAAATTTTAGTGCATCCAGGGGGCATATCACCAATTAGGCATGAAGCTTAAAGGGTAGAGGGCAGGGTGAGGGGCTGGTGAGAGGTCATGGTCAGCACACAGGCTCAGGTCAGGGGCCTCTGTTCCAGCCCACCCCAAAGCCCCCAAATGGCATGATGGAATGAACATGCATTCTCCAGTCTGAGAAGCCCCTTCTAGAGGGAAAGAAGGCAGAGGGAAACAAAAGCCAAAAATACCTGGAGGGAAGCAGTGGCCCAGCCCGATGCCGCCCACCCCTTGGAAGCTCAAGTTAAAGCTCCAAAAGTCAAAGTGGTGGCAACAGGTGACCAAGGACAGGACAGGGAGGCGAAGGTGAGCGTGACTGGGCTGGAGGCTGGCTGGGATTGGAATGCGGGCTGACAGTCCGGTGAGAAGGTGGCCTTCCATGGGGAGGCACAGACCAGAGTGGAGGGAATGTGAGGGGGGCCCGGCGGGGGCCCTCAGGAAGACGCGAGGCTGGTCTGAGGGAGGTCACAAGGCTGAATATAAAGTGGATTCCAAAACGAGGGAGCTGGACTGTGGTAGAGCAGGTGGCCAGAATCCTTCCACGGGCAGAAGCTACTAGAGCAAGACAGGAGCGAGAGGGATGCCCGCGCTCCTGAGCAGAGCCCCAGACACGGTGAGAGGGAAGCGCATCCGAGCGGCGCCGTGGGCTCCGAGCTAGCTTGAGAAGCAGGGAGGCACAGCTCCCGAGTCAAGGGGCCCCCCCTTCCCTCAACACCAGTCCCTGCGACGTGTTTTATAATCAGACCTGGAGGAAGAACAAGGCCCTTCCATCACCCCCCTAGCCCCAGCCTCAGCCCCAAGGGGAAGGGAAGGGAAGAGTGACGAGGGATGGGAGGCAGGGGCGGGAGGGGTCTACTGGGTCTTCTTATCTTCTGGGGGGTAGTAAGGAGGTGGCGGAGGCTGGTTCTAAGGAAGGAAGGAAGAAAGATCTCATCAGAAGGTCCACGACAAGGTCTCCCGCCCCCAGAGCCCTGCACACTGCCCGCCCGCTCCCCGTCCCCGCTCACCGTGGGCATGTAGACGTTGTGTGGGTTGCCCGGGTTGTAATAGGCGCTGGCCGCCGCTTCTGCAGCCTTGGCTTCAGCTGCGAGAGAAACACACTCGGGGTAAGCCCCAGCGACGAGCCCTCCCCTCTTCCAGTGGCCCCCGGAGCTGCGCTGAGACCAGAGATTCCCGCCAGGCACAGCTCTGGGAAGCTGGTGCTACCCGGTCCCTTCCAGTGCCCTCAGCCCTCTCTCCCCACCTGATCCTCCCCACAGTCCAGCCACAGGGGGTGCTGCCACCTTCTGGTTGTGCTTGACGAGACGACAGAGGGAGACCTTCCCTGCCCCCGGGCACACGGCTAGCTGGGGGAAGAGGGTGGGGCGCTGGAATCCACAGGTCTTCCCCAGCAGCCACCACACTGCCGGCCCCCTGGACTAGTCCAAGGCCAAGGGTCGTTCACCACCTGGGGCTCCTGGCCAACCTCTAGCTGTCCTGAGGCTCTCCATGCAGCCCCAGAGAGGAGAGGGCTGGTCCCCGCCCAGGACTGTTCGCAGCCCAGGGTCTCACCTGCAGGAGTGGAGGGGACATCAGGGCCGCTGACTGGAGGCTCCATGGGCCCCGGGTAGGGTGGTGGTGGAGGCTGCACATACCCCATGGCCCCGTCCATCATGGGAGGTCCTGGATAGAACTCTGCTCAGCAAGAGAGTGAAAGGGACCCAGTGAGCAGCCTAGCCCTGGCTCCCTCAGTGGGCACCTCCCGGGGCCTCTCCAGCTCCTCTGTTAGTCCTGAAGCAGCTCAAAGAACAAGTCTCCCCTCAACAACCCCCTGGCCTGGGTGGGGGTGGTTAGCGGGTGGGTGGGGTGAGGGGTGGGCAGCAAAGGACACACTCACCAGGTGGGGGCGGTGGATAGGGGTAGCCAGGAGGGCAGGGGTACATTCCATTGGCGACGGGCGGGGGAAAGACATAGGCCCCGCTGGGCATGTGAGAATACCCATAGGCTCCATTGGGGGCTTCGCCTCGGGAGGCTATAAGTACAAGGGGAGAGAGAAATGAGTGTCGCCTACCGAGGGGAGCTGCAGGGTCCCAGGAATGTGCACAGCAGACATGCCTTACCCCGCCCCATTCCGCTCCCCACCCACGCTTGAGCCAGCCTCGGTCAGGGAGGAAGTGAGGGATCTGGATGGGGAGAGAGGCCAGGGCAGGGGAGGTCCAGACAGGGGCGGATGGATGGACAGGGAGAAAGAGGGAGGCTCGGGGACAGGGTCCCAGATGGAGCTGGGGTGAGGCTGCGGACAGTGTGAGGATGTCTGAACACAACCCTGGGTGATTTAAACTGTCTGTTGCTTGGTAGCCTAATGGCGGGGTTTCTTGTTCATTTTTATGAGGCCATAGTTAAACGTCCTGGAGTTCAAAGAGCTTTGTCCAAACGTCCCATACAGGCTCCAGGCCGGGTAAACCCAGCCTTTGAGGTACAGGCCAGAGTGATGCTAATGACAAGCTTCCTTCCCAATGCCCAGTCCCGGTCGGCCCGGGGCCCAGAGACTTATCTCCTGAGTGCTTAAAAAACAAAACAAAAAGTAAACAAACTCAAACGAACAAATTAAAACCCACACATCTGAGTATGTCTTCACCCCGAGCTCAGAGCCTCGATACCTTGAGATGCCACCTGCAGCATCCGCTGTCCGAACTCGATGGCGCCCCCCGCCGTAAAGGTCAGCTTGTATGCCGCCGAGCCCTCCCAGCCGCCTGCGGAGGGAACAGGGCGTCAACAGCTCAGGAAGAGCAGCCAGGTGACACCTGAAGAGATGGCGCTCTGTTCTCTCCAGGTCTCTGTCCAGCGCCCGTGGGGAGAGGGCTGGCTCTGCAGCGCCCGCCTTCCCGCCCGGCTGCTTTCGGGGCGCGGCCCACACAGCGAGTCCACAGGGCTCTCTTTGGAACAGAGGACTTTCTTTCTTGGAACAAGCTTTCTAAGTTACCCCATCCCCAGCCGTGGAAGTTCATCAGCACTAGAGCCTCCCACTCCTCAATGAAGCAGGTTCCCGGAGCAGATCCCTCCTCCTGAGGGGCCTAAGGATGGACCTCTGGCCCCTCTAGCCTGGCTTCTGCCTAAGGGGAACTGTGAGCCCCTAGAGAGCAAGACTCAACCTGGCTGGGTGTGAGGGGGAGGCCAAGTTCAACACAGAGGTCTCTGGTGTCTGCAAAAAAGCCCGCCACCCAGCAGGGCCTCTGCGGGGGGGGGGCAGCTGGCTCTTCCTGGCTGTAGGGAAAAGGCCATCCCCAAGCCCTGATGCAGGTCTTCCCATACCTAAAATGTGAACACACCCCCCAGGTCACGATAAGAATTTTCACTTATTTTTCAGTCATTTGGCCGATTTCACTCCGAAAAGCTGATCAGAGCTGCTATCTTCACCGGCTGCCTCTCCTGGCTCTCGTCGTTAAAAGCCCCCCCTCTGCTCAATAGCTGGCAGCCCAGGTGGGCGGCCCTGGAAGCTAATCCAGAGCCAGGAAGAGGACAAGGCCAGGGGGTGTTTAAGACAGCCGAAGAGGAATGTCTCTAAGACAGCAGAGGCGTGGCCAGAAAACCTCTTTGGAAGCCCCGTCTGTGTCCCTGAGCCCCCATCACCCACCTCCTGCTTCAGCCTTCACCATTCCTTTGATGTAATTTGCACCGAACACAGGCTGCTTGATCTCACAGTCCTTCATCAGATAAAACGGCATCATGAAGGACTGCATGGCATCCTTGCCTTTGGACAGAAAGATGACCTGCAGGGAGACAGGATGAGAGCCATCAGTGCCCGTATCAGCCTGGCCCGCTCTGCTATCACTTCCTGTGTGTGAGGAGTCTGCTCCCAGGGCCAGGGCCCCGCGGCCCCAGGGCAAGCTCTGCACCAGACGCTCCTGGAAAGAGCTTTGAAAGTGAAAGACTCGGGGCGCCTGGGTGGCTCAGTCGTTGGGCGTCTGCCTTCAGCTCAGGTCATAGTCCCAGGGTCCTGGGATCGAGCCCCACATCGGGCTCCCTGCTCGGCAGGAAGCCTGCTTCTCCCTCCCCCACTCCCTCTGCTTGTGTTCCCTCTCTCGCTGTGTCTCTCTGTGTCAAATAAATAAATATTTACAAAAAAAAAAAAAGAAAGAAAGAAAGTGAAAGGCTCTCCGTGCAGCCTGGCTGGAGAGGCTGAACGTGGGTATTCACCAGGAAAACGTGCTGCTCACGGGGCACGTGAGAGGGAGAGGCTGCTCTGCCATTTAAGTGGTGGATGTGGTGGGCAAGTGAAGGGGGCTGTAAAGCTAGGGCAAGGAGGCAGGGGGAGGGAATTTCGGCTTCCAGAAGGGGGAGGTGTAGCCCGAGCTTCACAGAAAGGAGAGCGAAGGAGGGGAGGAGGTGCTGGATCCCGGGAGAAGGAGGCTGCCCACACAGCAAGAGTGTCCCACCCCACAACTGGAAAACCCTCTTTTATTTTATTTTTTTAAAGATTTTATTTATTTGAGAGAGAGAGAAACAGCATGAGAGGGGAGAGGGTCAGAGGGAGAAGCAGGCTCCGCACTGAGCTGGGAGCCCGACGTGGGACTCGATCCCAGGACTCTGGGATTATGACCTGAGCCGAAGGCAGTCGCTTAACCAACTGAGCCACCCAGGCGCCCCGGAAAACCCTCTTTTAAACCCTTCAATCTGGGACTGAAGATGCCACCAGAAAAGGGGTTTTGAGGCTCCCTTGTCTCTGCTAAGTCTCGGTGATGAAAACTGGAAGATATGCCCCTTTCTTCCAACCATCTTTAACTCTAACTCTTGGTAGCTATGGGCAGTGAACCTTTTCCAAGAATGGCCATTTGTCTTTCTCTGGAAGGCTCCCGTCGGCCTGGGTCGGTCTCAGGCAAGGCCCACGCTGCAGTCTGGCACTCCTGGCTCTGCAGGGCTGTCCCGGGCTGTCTGCCCAGCCTGGAGGCTCTGGCCATGTTACGGTATCCTGTTTACCACATTTGTCATTCTGGACGTGCACGAAGGCCTCGTGCGCTGCGCTTACAGAAATCAAAATCGTTAACAGCCTCCCCACTCCAGGCCCAAGTCATCCGGGCAGCGGCACCCAACAGCATAGACTTCACACCAACCGTTCCGGAATTTGCATGGATTCAATGCCTAGGGGTTGGTTCAGCTGCCCGGAGAGTCTGGTGGTTCTAGAACCCAGGAGCACATGACAGAAACACGTGAGCGAGGAGCTAACGTTCACCAGGTTCAGAGGCCACTGGGCTCATGAGGCTGAGGCTGACCTAACACTCACCGTCCGCCACCAGGAACAAGCTTTCAAACCATCACACAGAGCGACTCACCCGGTACGGGGTAAGGTAGACGGTGCCTTTCTTGGTCCCTTTGAAGGCCTCGGGCACGTTCTTCATGTCATTGAATGTAAGTTCCACATGGTCATAAGTCATCAGGATGCTGTGACGAGAAACGAGGACAGGCCCTGATGAGCCAGTTCAGAGCCATGACCTGCTTTCCCCAGGGACTGACAACCCCCGTCCCCCGTCCCCCCACCCCCCGGTAAGCAGGTGATCAGCACGTCGGGTCTCAAACCTGTTTGGACACCACTGCTAGGAAACCATTAATACAGCCTCAGAAGAGATGAGCAAGGTGGGGGTCTATAGAATTTCCCCAAGCCCCACATATAGACCCCCCAGGTGACCACAGCAGAAGAGCCAAGGGCAATAAAGCTGTAACACCGTCATCCCTCAAATCACGTTAGATTACCTGGGTTAACGCTCTCATTTTCTTCTGAGACCCTATAATAGGTGTCTGTTTTCATTGGTTTATTAGTACTGATAATATAAACCCTCTAAGGCATGACTCTACGCATTACCAAAGGGCTGATGTCACGGTTCCTTTAAACCTGGGCTTCCTGAACTGGGTCTGCAGGGGTGTGAGTCCATGAAGCCCTTGAGATGATGGTGTCCATGCATTTGCTGGAAGAATTTGTGGCTTTCATCACTCTCAAAGGGATTCATCACTTGAAGAATAAGGCTCACTATTTTACACATGAAATTTTAAACACTAATTTAAACTCCAGTTGCCGTACACACAATTTTTTTCAGAAATGAGGCTGAAGCATTTTCTAAAACAAGGCACACCATTATTTAGCAGCACAGAGCCCGAAGCCAGGTAGGAGGCTCACCAGGACAGATACATTCTTGTCCCACAAAGTCCCACTGAGAAAGAAAGAAAAAGAGTCCCAGGAGATGTTACCAAATGGCATCAAAAGTGTTTTTCCAGGCCCGGGACTGGCTCGTACACAGAGAGACAAACCGGGAACAATGTGAGGTTTCTCTGATTATAAGATAACAAGGTCCAAGTCCACATGGTTCCATTTGTCTTCCTCCTCCTCCCAAATATCACAACTTTCTTCACTAGGGAAGGTGGGGAAGAGGACTGGTACCAGAAAAGAGAAGTACAGCTCAGAGGGGCATCTGGGTGGCTCAGTCGGTTAGGTGGCCAACCCGTGGTTTCTGCTCAGGTCATGATCTCAGGGTCCTGGGATTGAGCCCCGCATGGGAGTCTGCTTGTGGATTCTCTCTCTTCCTCTCCCTCTGCTCCTACCCCCTGAGCTCCACGGGCCCTCTCTCTCTCTCTAAAATAAATCTTAAAAATATATATATATATATATTTAAGAAGTAGAGCTCAGAGAAAAGAGGTCATACCAGGAATAGGCTGGTCCAGCAGACCCTGAGCAGGTAAGATGGAGGGAACGTCAGCATTCTGAAGCCAGGGGCATCCCAGGCTTTCTCCTGACTCATCAAGCATTCCTGAGTGCTGGCCCTGGCAGGCTATAAGGCTCTGATCCCACCAAGTCTCTTCTGAGGACTCAGACTCCTCATAAGCCTTCTGCCTTCAAGAGGCATTTCAGGGTCAGCGTAGCTCAACCAAGGCTAGACGGTTTAATTCCCTGTGCCCAAGGAGCAAGAGAGAAGCCCCCGAGAAGTCCACAGACAGAAGAGAGGACAGAATTGATTGGAGGGGCCAGGGGGGCGGGGAAGAAAGACACAAGGACGGACACCGTGCCAGGAAATGTGTTCATCTGACAAATACCTATTTAACTGCGCCTCTGGGCCTCAGTTTCTCATCTGGAAACTCAGCAGTTCTGGAATATACTGGAAGCCTATGTACTGTAGTTAAGCCTATTGACTTTAGAGTAAAGACGCCTTTCCTGGAATCCCATCTGTTATTTACAGCTCTGTGATCTCAGGCAAGTTACTTAAGCCTCTTCGTGCCTCAGTTTCCCTACTTGTAAAATGTGTTGAACAGTATGATCCGCCGCGCCGCACTTACATATTAAAGTAGAAGAGGAGCACGGCCTGGCACGTAGTAACGTAGTAACCGCTCAAAAAGTGGCTATTTTTTATCTAACGCTCTTCCCACCTCTTGAAGTCATCGACTCCGGGAAAGGGGCTCAAGAGCGACCGCGGGGCCCCACCTGTGTCCCCAAGCCCCATCCCCCTCCAGCCGCCTCACCCCCCATCCCACGGCTAATCGCGACATCCCAGCCGCTCCTCCGCGACCCACCCTCTGCCTCCGGCCCCGCCTCCAGCCGCTACCCTCCCCCAAACCGCACCCCGACAGTTTATCCTGTTCACGGGTTCATCCCCAACCGCCCACCTGCCCACCGCCCACCCCCTCCCTTCCCTCCTCCAGGATCCTTCCGCAGTGTTTTCACCTCTCGGTGTTGTTGACGATCACTCCGCCGCCCTCCGAGTGATTCTTGTTGAGCGCCATAGTCTCTCGGAAAAGGGTCCCGAGACTCCCAACGCAGTGCGCTTGCGCCCCTCTAGGGCCCGCCCCTAGTGGCGTCGTTCGTATTAGAGTCAGCCAATCACAGCTCTTGCGCGGAGCCTGGCCCAACCACCTGATCTCGAGCGTCACGTGGTAATAGTTTACTCGCTCCCCCCCACCCCCCGAGTTCCGTCTGCATCACAAACAAGCTGAAGACTACAATTCCCCGAAGGCAATTCTCCCTCAATCGGCTTTTCCCTACGCTAGTGGAAGGATGCGTTCTGGAACTTGTAGTCTTCCAGACCGTAGGCCTGGATTGACTCCCCTAATTGCCTAACTAATCGGCCTGCGCATGCCCTACTGCCCATCCCGTCCTCAAAGGGACAGGAATAAACAGTTGGACACGCCACGGGGGAATTAATCGTAGAGGCCTTGAGCACAAAAGTGCATACTCACAGAATGAGGGTAGTAATCTAAACCGGGTGTGGGGAATGGTGAACAGTCACTTGCTGGGGCATCTTTGTTCGCTCAAAGAGCATTTGCGGAACCCTGAGTCTGTGACTTTGCCCCGGATTCGGTAGTCACTGTAGCCTTGTAGATGAGTGCAAGGCCCGGTTCCAGGACGTGGTGGGCTGATGGGCTGGCGGGCTGGCAGAGAGGAGTCAGGAAAAACTTATGTCCGTGTCATGAAGTCAGACCCAGACCCTCCGAGGTTGGGGGTGAGAATGTCCGTGTGGGGAGGGGAACCCGGTGCCCCGACCCGACGCCTCCACCAAACCCATTGTCCGGTCGGGAGCGCCCCCACCTTCCGGCCGTCTCCACCGCAGCTGGCCTCGCGGTGGCGCTGCTCCCTCTAGAACGTTCTGGCTTTCAGTCCGGCCCGCCCTGCAGCTGGAAGATTTAAACAAGACTCGCAGTAATTGAATGGAACTAGGCACAAGGCGAGACCTGCGGCCCCATTATGTGGCTCACAAAATAGAGCTGACTCATTGCAGCTTGGGACCCAGCACTGGGCGGCGCCCCTGGGCAGCTGTAGTTATTGTGTAAACTAACACCATCTCCGAGGTGGATCTTTGAGGGGGTAAGGAGGGGTGTCACTCCCCACGTGGTGGGGCTGGTGCATCATTAATCTTAAGGGATCAGAGTTTGAGTTTAAGCAGACAGCTGATTCCCTGACACGGGATGGCCAACATGGGGACTCACCTGCTTGACTTATCTCTTGAGAGAGATTTCCTAGGTGAAGAATCAAAACCCAGAAAGATGGGGCGCCTGGGTGGCTCAGTTGGTTAAGCGACTGCCTTCGGCTCAGGTCACGATCCTGGAGTCCCGGGATCGAGTCCCACATCCGGCTCCCTGCTCGGCAGGGAGTCTGCTTCTCCCTCTGACCCTCCCCCTCTCATGCTCTCTCTCTCTCTCTCTCTCATTCTCTCTCTCAAATAAATAAAATCTTTAAAAAAAAACCCAGAAAGATTGAGACATGTAACAGCCTTCTATGAAGTCTTAAGCACAAGCAGGTGGGACCTTGCAGGACAAGTGCAATGAATGCACGTGGTAAGATCTGCCCCAGTAGTTAAATTAATTTTGGCACATGAAGTCTATGCCACTGTTTAAAAAAAAAAAATGAAGGCAAATTCCATGTGCTGATACAGAAAGAGTACCAGTCTGTTAAGTACAAACAGGTGTATGAATATGCTTCTGCAAAAAAACAAAAAACAAAAAACTTTCGCTTGTATTAAAATTAGGATCTAGATCTAGATATAACATTTCTGGAAAGAGCCACCAGACATTGTTTTTGGCATTATCCCATTGAGGCATGGGTCTGGGAGTTGGGGTGCGCTGGTGGCCCCATCTAGTGTATACTTCCTTGTACTGTTTAATTGTTTACTGTGCACATTCTAGATATTATTAACACATTTCAAAAAGAAAGCGAAAATCCACCCAGTAAAGGTTATGTAAGAATGATTGCTTTGAGGACCATAAAAGGGAAGGTGGGGAAACAGTCCAGTCCCACCCCCACCCCTTTGCACAACTCCATCATTGGTGGCAGAGGCTATTGCAGCTTTTGGAGGCTTTGTTCAGAACTAAAATACACAATCATGAATACACAGTATACACAGCTGTGGCCACACTTAGGCCTCCTGACAGGAGAGGAAATGTGTTGAAAAGGAAGTCAGAATGGAGAAGAGCTAGCAGGCTCAGTTGGTTCCAGCTTCAATGTCCAATTTTTGCAAGTTTAATAAAAACATATGACTGTGGGAAACCTGGCTGGCTTAGTCAGTAGAGCACGCAACTCTTGGTCTCGGGGTTGTGAGTTTGAGCCCCACGTTGGGTGTGGAGATTACTTAAAAATAAAATCTTAAAAAAAAAAAATAAAAGAAAATCTTAAAAAAAAATAATAACAAAATTAAAATATATGACCATGTGAACACATTGTTAGAGTCACTCCCAGCTGTGAAGGGGGCCAGTGGTTTCCAGGACCCACGCTGAGGGGCTCAAGGGCAGTTCATTACTGAACCAAGTCAGCGGCAAAGTGCCCCATCTGGGCCCAGGGCTCAGACCTCAGACCTCTCCTGCCTTGGAGTCCACATAGGCTCTTTGTGTTTCCAGAAATGATCACTTTTCGCTGAACTGTCATAGTTCCTATTCTCCAGAGGGAAGCTTCTTAAGTGGTGTGCTAAGCAGGAGCCCGAATGGGCCTGACATACTGCTGCTTTCACCCAGGACAGCCAGTGCCCAGTCACCTCTGAAGCCCCAGGAAGCATCATATATTTGCCCCAGTGAGCAGAACAAATACCATTTGTACTGAACAAAGAATCACTTTGGATGTGTGCCACAACATTGAAAAGATTAGGAAGCAGTTTACCAGATGGTGGCTTTTTATTAACCTTGACCCACAGTAAGAAATACATTTTATATCAAGACTGGGTACACACAGATCTGTATTTATAAGTGCAACCGAAAAAGGAAAGACCTGGGGCACGTGGGGGGGCCACGTCGGTTAAGTGTCTGCCTTCGGCTCAGGTCGTGATCGTGGGGGTCCTGGGATCGAGTCTGGGAGCCCGCTTCTCCCTCTCCCTCTCCCCCTGATTGTGCACTCCTTCTCTCAAATAAATAAAATCTTTAAAAAAAAAAAAAAGGGAAAAGGAAAGACCTGTTTGGGACTGAAAGAGTAAAAATCAACTCAGACTGAAATAGAAAACAACAGCCCAACAGTCAGTCAGGCTAGACCCAGAGCCTACAGCAAAGCTAGCAGAAAACATGCTTCCCTCCCAAGGACATGTGGCAGTTATAAGACAGCATGACAGCCCCCTCTCAGCGACTGCTGCTTTCTTATCAGTGGTACCCCAGACAGGCTTTGCAATTCCCAGCAATTAGTGGGGGTGCCCCACTGCTAAGCCGCTCACCTAGTGACAGTCCCCCATCCCTAGGCAGTCCCCGCTGCTTCTGATTCCTTCTCAGAAACGACAACCGCTCCAGAACTGATCCACATTTTCCGTGGGCGCTCCTCAGAATCCAAACCTGACAAGAACTGCTTCCCTCCTCCTCGTGGCTGGGGGCTCAGGGCAGGCCTGCAGGCTGTGTCCGCTGGTGGCTGGCCCACGGGGCTTGAGTACAACTTTCCCGAATCAATACCTACCCTTACTTTATGCTGCTGAAGAAGGCTTTTCTGTTGCATTAGTTAGCACATGGAAAAGTATTATTGCAACCTTGCAAGCCAAGAAAAAGGCCCCTGGTGCACCAATTCACAGATCCCCTCTTGAAGGGAACGTTTTAGAGAAAAAGAACTGTCAGCCATTGTTTGGTCACCGGGCTCCTGACGGAAGACAGCTGGGTGGGTGAGTGGGTAACTAATTTCCCAGAACAAATCTTAATGCTATTAAAATTCATCTAAACATTGCTTAAGCATTTTATCATGCATGCTATTTTTTTTTCCTAAAAGGAGACAGAATTACATCAGCTAAAAGCAAAAAATAAAAGATTTTACTAGACCAGCTTTGAGACCATTTTTATTTTAGATTTTGATGTACTCTGCAATTTTCTACTTTATTTTGTAATTTGAAAAATTGCTAATTGTTATGCACTAAATTGATTTTGCAATCTTCAGCTTGAAAACCCCTGTTCCAGAAGAAAGGCTGAGGGTGGGGGTGGGTGGGATGGGACGGGGAGAGAAGGGAAGGGAAGTTTGGAGTTGAGGCTAGCACCTCCACCCCGCACCCCCACCATGGGGACCTACATCCACCCAGCTCCTAAAGCTGATACGGTCTCACATTTAGGGTTCCCAAATCAGTATGCTAAAGGGTTGTGTCAGTGTGCTTTAGGTAAGTCTCGGCCTCTTTGTGTGGCAAAGCGGTTGTGTGGATATTACGTTCTTTCTTCACTCTTTACGTGGTAGCCGATGAAAGGTCGAGAGGCGTCTTCCCATCTCTTAGCCAAGAGGGCAGGCGAGCCTTCTCGTTCCCAGGGCGGGCTTACGGGTTCTCCAGCGATGTTCTCAGTGCTGGCTGAGCGCAGAAGTGGCCACATCCTTCAAAGACAGAAAGGCCCACAGTGTGCAGCTGGGGCTGTAGGGCTGGAGGGGGGGGGTTGTGTGAGTGGCTGGATCTAGAGAGGGGAAGGGGTGCTTCCCAGAGCCCAGGGACAGAAGCAGAGTTTGGGGGATTCTCCAGTGGTAGGCCCCCAGCTCTGCTCCCATCCGGCAATCCCAAGAGGTGGGGTGTGGCTGTTGGGAGTAGGGGGGCCGAACGCCAAGAACTGTGGTTTGGGTTGTGTGAAAGTGTCCATTCAGGAGGCAGAAACCACAGCAGCTATTGGACCAGGGAAAATTTACTGTAAAGAATTAAAATAAAGCTCTGGTGGGACGCCTGGGTGGCTCAGTCAGTTAAGCGGCTGCCTTCAGCCCGGGTCATGATCCCAGGGTCCTGGGATCGAGTCCCGCATCGGACTCCTTGCTCAGCAGGGAGCCTGCTTCTCCCTCTCTCTCCCTCTGCTTGTGCTCTCTCTGTCAAATAAAGAAAATCTTTAAAAAAATAAAATAAAATAAAATAAATAAAATAAAATAAAGCTCTGGTAAAGGAAAAGGTGAAGTATCCCAGAAGCGTATGAAGCTGCCACCACCAGTGAAGAAGCCTTCCTGTGATGGTGGGGAGCCCGGAGCAGCTAGGGAGCCCGGCCTCCTTCCCCTCCCCCAGCCCTGCGAGCTCTCTAGTGCCCCCTGGTGGCCGAGCCTTGCAGGGAGCCGCCGGCGGTGGCCCGGGGGGACCCCAGCATCGGGAAGCCAGATGTAGAGGGTGAGTGTTATTGGTTGAATTGTGTCCTCCCCAAATTCGTATGTTGACATCCTAACCCCTAGTACCTCAGAACGTGACCTTAAATGGAAGAAGGCTTGTTGCTGATGTCATTAGTTAAAGATGAGGTCATTAGGGGGGCCCTAATCCAATATGACTGGTGTCCTTATAAAAAGGGAAAATTTGGACACAGTCGGGCACACAGGGAGAAGGCCATGGGAAGATGCACGCAGAGATCTACAAGCCAAGGATTGCCAAATATTGTCAGCAACTGCCAGAAGCTAGGGGCCTGGTACCAATTCTCCCTCAGCCTCAGAAAGAACTAAATCTGCCAAGACCTTGATTTCAAACTCTGTTTTTCAGAACTCTGAGACGATAGTTTCTACTTTGTCGTCCTTTGTTATGACAGCTCTAGTGGACTGCGACAGTGGGTTTGGAGCAGAAAGATGACAGCGTGGCGCGATCCCCAAACCTCGCTTGGCCCAGGGCAGAGAAGGCTCGCCGTACAAGGACCACTTGGGCCCCGACAATGGGTATCTCAGCAGCTGCCCCTGTGGAAAGAAAAGGCCCAACCCCCAGAGAAGCTCTCCTGGCTGGTGGCACCGTGTAAACCCCAGAGGATTGTTCTACCAAGGAGAAGGACCACCACCCTTCCAAACATGCCTGAGGTTGAATACCTTAACCTCTTGGCAAAGGGCAGCTCATAATCAAATTTTATTTCATTTAGGAAAAATTCCGACATTTCTCATACCTGAGTATTACGGAACCAATTCACGCTCGATATACCGGTTTTTTTCACTCACCCAGTTGTCCTCTTTCCACTAAGCCAGTGAGAGAAAGAAAACTCCTGGTGACCCTCACTTTTGGGCCATCTGCTGCTGGTTGGGTGGGCTGCGATGCTGGGGAGGCAGATGCCGTGTGAGGCATCGGTGATGTGGACGTGAGCTATGTCGGGGCAGGTCATTTTGACTGGCTCTTTCAGTAACGCCTGTTCCTTGCTCCTCCATCAGGAGGCAGAGCCAGGGCACGTCTGGGGTGATTTCTGGTTGCTATGGAGATGAGCCCCACCCCACGTTCCCAGTCCAGACCTCCCGGCTCTGTCAAAGTCAATGTCCCCAGAGGCAGCTGCATGGCCTGTTGTGAGCAATTCCTGCTGCAGGAGTGTTTGCGCAAACCTCCTGCTGTCTGTTTCCACTTCTGTGCCTCCAAAACCCCAGAAAGCTGGAGAGACAAGGGTGTCACCTCTGAAGGTGTCCCCACCCCAGCACTGAGGAGCCACCCCTCTGATGGAGGGGCCTCAGGGGGAAGAGAGCCCAGAGAGGCTGTCCTGGATGTGGGCCCCTCCCTGCTATTCTGGATGCTCCTTCCCAGAGGTTGGGGAGGACTCCTCTCCTTCTTCCTGGAAAGACGCAAGGTGGGGCATCCTTCGTCCTTCTTGTCCACTTCTCTCTCCTTAAACCCACTTCTCACCTAAATTACAGAGTGATTTTAGACTTTCAAATCTGATTGTACTGTTTCCCCATGTGACACCCTGCTCCCAGGAAAAGTCCAGAATCCTGACCAGGCTCTGCTAAGCCAGACCTCGCTTGTCCACCTCATGCTGTTCCCTACCCTCATTGCGCTCCCGCCCCGGGGGTGGTGGGGGTGGGAGGGTGGGGGGGTGGGAATGTTCTGGCCAGGCCCTGCCCACTCCTGCCCTGTTTGTCCTTGGCCAGCAGGCCTCAGCTCTCTGTCGTGCAGGAGGTCACCCCTAGGATTAGCCCCTCCCCGACCCTAGTAGGGTTCTTTCTCGAGGCCACCGTCCTTTTCTTTTTTTCCATATCTGGGAAACGTGGGTTTTGTTTTGTTTTATTGTGGTGGTGGGGAGGCAAAACTTTTCCTCTACCTTCTTGGGGTCTCTAGTGGGACCTGAGAATTAAGTCGACATCAGACAGATTAACAGGAGAAAAGCAGACAGATTTTATTTTTGTATGTTCCCAGGAGCCTTCGTGGGAAAGAGAAGACCCCAAAACTTAGGCCTAAGTGCTTATACACGAGGCTGCACAAAGAGGAGTAATCGTGGAGAAGGCTCAAGGAAGTTGTTTTAACAAGGCTGATTTGTATAGATGTCTCTAGGCCTCAACATCCCCTCTCTGGTGATAAGAATGTTTTTTTCCTCCTGGTATAGGAAGGCCATCTTTCACGTGGGAGTTTTATCTCCTCTTTTCAGGAAGAAAAGGGGAGGCCAGAACGCCCTTCCTGCATCTGTTGTCTTTCAAGTGTCTCTCGCACAGGAGACACGTTCTGAACCTCCCCCCCACCCCAGCGGTAAGATACACATCACATAAAATGTACTGTTTTGGGGCGACTGGCTGACTGTCGGGAGAGCATGCGACTCTTGCTCTCGGGGTCATGAGTTTGAGCCCCACATTGGGGGTAAGGTTTACTTAAAAGAAATTTACTGTTTTAATCTTTATTTATTTATTTGAGAGAGAGAGAGAGTATGAGCAGGGAGAGGGGCAGAGGGGGAGGGAGAAGCAGGCTCCCCACTGAGCAGGGAGCCATACTGACTCGGGGCTCCATCCCAGGACTCTGGGATCATGACCTGAGCTGAGGGCAGATGCTTAACTGACTGAGCCACCCAGACACCCCTGTTTTAATCTTTTCAAGAGCACAGTTTGGTGGCATTAAGTACATTGTCCTGTGGCCCTCATCGCCATCCATCTCCAGATCTTTGTCATCGTCCCAAACCGAAACTCCGTCCCCACTAAACGCTAACTCCCCACCCCCTTCTTCCCCCAGCTGCTGGTAGGGACCATCCTACTTTCTGTCTCTGAATTTGCCTAGTGTAGGAACCTCATATAAATAGAATCACACGAGATTTGTCCTTTTGCATTTGGCTTATTTCACTTAGTGTAATGTCTTCAAGGTCCATCCATGTGGTAGCAGGTGTCAGGGTTTCTTTCCTTTCTGAGGCTGAATAATATTCTATTATATGTAAATACCACATTTTGTTTATCCGTTCGTCCATCGATGGACATTTGAGTTGCTTCTGCCATCTGGCTACTGTGAATAACTCTGAGGAACATGGGTGTGGACGTATCTGGTCAAGGTTCTGTGTTCGGTGCCTTTGGGTATCTCCCGAAGGTGGGGTGTGGCCCTTGTGCGACAATTATCGTGTAGCCCTTTGTGAGGTCCCATGAGGGCAGGGCATCCCTGTTTAGGTCACTCATGCCTGTATCCCTAGCACTAAGCACAGGGCCCCACACTGCATAAATATTGTTAAATGAGTGAGTGAAAGTTTCCAATCTTAGTGAGTGGGACGTAACGTAGTGTCCTGGCAGACGAAGGTCTGGGCTCATCTCAGCTCCTGAAGAACAAATCTGGGGATCCCCCAAGGATGGACAAATCCTCCAAGAGTATTGATTTTACTCAATTATTCTGGGGAATAATAATAACAACAACACTTATTGAAAGCTCACTCTGGGGGTGCCTGGGTGACTCAGGCTGTGAAGCGTCTGCCTTCGGCTCAGGTCATGATCCTGGGGTCCCGGGATCGAGCCCCGCATTGGGCTCCCTGATCATTGGGGAGCCTGCTTCTCCCTCTTCCTCTGCTGCTCCCCCTGCTTGTGCTCTCTCTGTGTCTGGCGCTCTCTCTGTCAAATAAATAAATAAAATCTTAAAAAAAAAAAAAAGAAAGCTCAATCTGTGCCAGGACTTGTGCCAACCACGTCGCCTACATTATCTCTTTCAATCTTCAAAATAATGCTGTGCGGTTCCACTCTTATCCTGTTTCACCAGTGAGGAAACCCAGGCGTGGAAGGGCTCACAACCTGCCCAAAGTCTATGGTCAGGAAATGGCGGAAGGGGAATTTTTAGCCAAAACTTTCTGATTCCAAAACTCACACCCAAAAATTCTCCACTGCTGGGGCAGAAAAGTGTTGCTTTTTACATTAAAGCAAAATGGGAGCTCTTAATGGAGTAAAATTCAAAGTTTGAATGTCTTTTAAAGATAAAGTACACAGAATACCAAAGCCTATTTCCTGCCTGCCTCAGTGCTCTGTGCCATGGATCTCTGAGGGCCCTGGGGAAGGAGGTTGAGGGTTCCACCCTGGGTGAAGCCCATGAGGACCTCCTAAGGGGCTCCTGCAGTTCCTATGCATCTTCTGGAAGATGTGACTGTGGAACAAGGGAGTGATCTACGTTGCATACTTTGTTTGCATGGTAGCACCAATGGGAATTCGTGTGTCACGTGTGGGGCTGAATGGGACGCAGACCGGCAGCTAGATGCCACTTTCCCCCCTGCAGAACCCCTAGCACCAGCCCAGCGGGGATCTGCAGGCCTCAGCCCCGCCCCGCCCAGCCCCTCCCGGCTTGGCCACAGTCTGGGTCCAGCCTCACCCTGAGCCTGGGAGGAGGGGAGTGTGAAGGAAGGCCTGTCCTTGGGAGGGGACAGGGGAGGGGACGAGAAGGGAGGGGAGAGGATGCTCAGCCACTTTCCTCCTGGAGTGTGTGTGGGGGGCAAATGCAAACACATGAGGATACAGGACGGTGGCTGCTAAGACAGAGCAGCGATTAAGGCCACTACTCAGTCCGCTGTTTGGAACTCTGGAGCTCATTTTCCCACAGAAACAAAGCCGAAGTGGAAGTTGGCTCCCCGCCTGGCCCACAGGAGCCAGATTCAGCTAATACCAAACACAGCCTCAGAAGACCCTTCACACTCTCTGCTCTCCACCATTTTGTGTGACCAGCAGGGGCTGGGGGGGGGGGGGGCTCTGGTAGGAGCTTGGAGACCACAGGTCTGCCAAGGGCTCTGGTGGCCGTGGGAACTGGGGTGCGGTGGAGGGCACTTCTTACACAAGGGACACTGCTGGGAAGCAGGGTGTGTGTGTGTGTAGATTTCTAAGCACAGGACGTACCTAAGCCATGGAACGTGGAGCTGGTGTCCCGGACTGGGTGGCCTTGGGCAGCTCCTGCGTGGTCCCATGCCTCAGTTTCTTCATCTGGAAATGATAGCGGTAGAAGGTTTGGACTAGATGGGTGGTTTTCTAACATGTTTTTCTTTTAAACACTTTCTCTTTCTGCAAGCAGTCTGGATGAAGCCCGTACCATCTGTTCTGATTAAAGTGTCAGCCGGGGCAGTGAGGGGCTGGCCTCCCCAGCTTGCTCCTCCTGCTCTGCCAGCCCGCCCTGCCTCAGTGTACCTCCTTGGAGCTTGGGATCTTCTTGGAGCATCTCTCACACACGCCGCCCCTCCCGCTCTAGCATTATCCCAGAGTCGCAGAGGAAGTGCAGGGCTGCCGAGAACACTCCAGACCGGGGATAACGCTGAAAGCTGGAGTCCGGCCCAGACAGCCGCTTGCTAGCTGTGCAGCCCAGATGAGCCCGTCTCCTGCTCTGAGCTGTAAAGCGATAGACGCTGGGATTTGGTGTTACGATGCACAAGGTTCCATGAGCTCTGGAAGCTGGGCATCACTCTGCAAGTAGCAGGGACTGCTGTGGCTGCGGGCTTGGCTAGGCAGGCCCGAATTCCAACCAGGGGCCCCCTCTGTCTAGCTCACGTTCCGTGACATGCCAGGGCCCTGCAAAGTCAGGGACCCGAGGGTTCTTTGCAAAGGGAGAGTGTGGGGTAGGAAGTGCCTAGCTGGGGGAGGGTGAGCTGAGACCAAGCGGAGGATGTGGCGGTGGGAGGGGCTCTGTGAAAGGTGGGAGGCTTCTGCAGGTGAGGGGACTCTAGCAAGCCCCCATCTGCCCATGTGTGTGATGGTGACAGGAGCAGCCGTCCCCATTCTGGTGATCTGGGGCCCTGGCTGCCAAGGAAACCGTTTGGAAAACATAAAGCTCCAGGAGCAAGGAGGCCCCACCCGGAAAAACAACATCCTGGCTGCTGGGGCAAAAGCAGAGCTCTGAGGAGGGGCTATTTTTAGCAGCCGAGGCAGGGCCAGACTTGTATGGCCTTGCTGTCTGGCTGCATAACTCACCCATGGTCCCGTCTGACCTTGGGCTAGCGCCTGAGAGGCCTCTGTCTGTCCCTGTCCTCCAGGCCTGGACCCTCTCTAGGGGGCATTTGGGCCACAGAGAACCCAGGGACCAGGACTGGCCTGGAAACACACTCGCTGTGTAGCCTCCGGGGGCAAGCTGAACGCAGTGGGCACCCCAGGCCAGGCTGCGGGCTCTGGGGCAGCAGGGGACGCCGGGCCTTCCTGGGAGAGAAGCAAAGGCTCTGCTGGGGTGCAGGGCCCGGATCTCCCCAGCACGGAGCCCCGTCCCAGCTGCAAGGCTGGGTGTGGAGACAGTGAGGCGGGCTCCAGAGGAGGACACAGACCCCTTTCTTGGAGCTATTCTCGCCTCCAGCCACACCCTGGGGCCCTCTCGGCCACAACCCTCCCCGACTGAGGTGTGTATGTGAAAGAAGCTTGAGCTCTCGAACTTTCTTGCCCACACCCAGGAGTGGTGTCCTGCTCTGGGGGGGTGTGTGGTCTGCATTTAGCCCTGGGCACAAACACCAGAAGGCAGGTTCAAAATCGGGCTGTGGCATTAAGGATGAAAATAGCTCACAGGAACAGGCGTCGAGGCAAACGCTCAGGCAGCCAGAATGCCTGGGGGGCTGGCCCCCTTGGGAGAAGCCACCTCCAGCTGCCCCGGCCCAGAACCAGGGAGTAGGGCTGCCCCAAAGGGCTGGGCCAGGGCTCCCCCCACCCCCCCACGCCCCCGCCAGGAATCCTGGGACCTCCTGCCTTTCAAGGCCAGCTCTCCAAAGGTGAGAATTCTTGGTGGCTGGAGAGAAGGATAGAAAAAGGAGTCATTCATTCAACAAGTATTTATTCAGCACGTACTACGTGCCAGGCACTGTCCCAGGAACCTGGAAAAAGAGAGGTTGGGGTAGCCTGGATCTGCCCCAGCTCTGGCTTTCTCTCCCAGAAACAAGGCCTGCAGGGGGACTGGGTCTGAGGGGCACTTGAAGGGGACTGGGAGCCTCCTCCTCGAGAGGCGGAAGGCCAAGTATATGGAAGGTGGAGGCCTCCAGGAATGAGAAGCCTGGGGAGGTGGGGGAGTCCAAGGCGCCTTCCGTGGGGCAAGATGGGGGCACAGAGAAGCAAGCTTCCCAAGAGCTGAGATGCCCTCCGGCATCACCTCCTCTTCAGCACGGATATGCAGGACTTCTTGAGGGGCCCGATCTGCAGATGGGCGTCCACACTCTCCAGGAAGAAGGCAGGCTTGAGCCTTCGAGTGAAGAGTCCCGCAAAATGGCTGTCCAGGCGGCTCTGGAAGGGTTCGATGGAAGAGGCCAGGGTGCTGCTTCGGCGGGCCCGGGAGGCCTTCAACCTCCGAAGAAGGCTCATCTTGCCGTCCCGCACGGCATAGAAGGCCAGGGCTCGGTTGGCATACTCTAGGCAGATCCCGACGGTGGGCGAGAAGGGGTGGGGCAGGGACGCCTCGAGCCCGTGGAACCAGACGGAGAAGCTCCGTCCGTTCCACTGCAGGCAGCAGGAGTGGGCGTTGCGGCCCAGCCGGCCCCGGTCATAGGGCTCTTGCGGGGAGAAGTCTTCGGCCATGACCCCCACGCTGACCCAGCCCTCGATGATCTCCACCTCCCAGTAGTAGGTGCCCCGGTCCAGGGCGCCCTCGCCCAGCACCTGCTCGCAGTGGGTGAAGCGGGTGGGTGACTCGGGGTAGTTGATGGGACACAGTACCCTCTTTACACCTTTGGTCCCAAACAGCTGCAAGTACTTGTCTGCCGTGTCGCTGTCCAGATCCACGATGTAGGCAACTGCTCCCGCGGATGGGAGAGAGACAGGGGGCTCAGGGCCAGGCGTAGGTGGGACAGCCCCTCCCCGAGGGGCCCACCGCCCCAAACGCAGCCTCTCCCCTCCTTAGCGACCGGCACGACTCAGCCCGACTGGAGAGCACCCCGTGAGGTGGCCCAGTTCACCCTAAGGATGACGGGGGGTGGGAATCCAAGCCTTTGTGTGCTAGGGTTCAGCCCAGCAGCCTTGGGAGGGCCCAGAGGGGAGAACCTAGGTGGCCACTTACACTTGAGGAAGTAATCCCTGGGAGCCTCACTCTCGAGGTTGTTGGTGCTATCGGGGTCTTGGGACTCGGCATCAGCTGCAGAAGAGACAGCGGGGAGGGGTGCTCTCCAGCGGCCCATGGCTGGGCAGCAGTGCAAGGTGCTCCTCCTCTGAACCTGTGACCGAAATCCCTCTCCTCCTCCTTCCTCCCAGCCTGTACCCGGAGACAGGCACACATCCATATATGGCACCCTGTCTTCACACGCAAGCCTGGTCCTTGGGTTCTGCCCCTGATCCACCTCCTCCCGGCTCAGCCCCTCTGAAGCTAGAGGGCAGGGCAGGGGAAGCCCCCTTGATGCCCTAGGTTGTGGCCGAAGGGGCTGGACGGGTCATTACTGAGTGGTGGCTCCCGTCACTGGTAGGAGTTGGGTCCCACCCTGCGCCAGGCCCGCAGTTTCCATCTTCCGCTCCTGAACGGGTACCAGGCCTGGGGGCCCGTGTGGGGAGACTGGGGAAGGGTGAGTCACTTGGGGGGGGGGCACCCACCTTCCGTGCCCAACTTCTGCAGGTCCTCCTCCTCCTCGCCGCCCGGCCCCCGCAGCCGCTCCCACTGGCCGGCACAGGCCTCAGTCAGCGCCTCTCTCACGGCCCGCACAGCTTGGGAGGACTTGGTGAAGCTGAGCTCCCTCGGGGGACCGGGCCCAGGGCCGCACCCCTCCTCCAGGGCCAGCCTCAGTGCCAGCAACCCCTGTGCCAGATAAATGACTTTTAAGGCCTCGCTGGTTCCAGCTCCTCGGGCTGGGGGAGACAGCGCTGCCGGGAGGATGGCACAGCCCCGGGGGCCAGGCACCCGCTGCCCTCTCTCTCCATTCCTTGCCTGTCCCCCCTCTGCACCCTCTCTGGCCCTAAGAGCGGCGCCTACCTGCAGGAAGCTGACGGAGTCGGCCTCAGGGACCTGCCCGAGGTTGTGGCGGGCCCGGCTTAGCCTACTGCGCTGTTCCTCCTGCCGCCGCAGGTCACCCTGGGAGCGGCCCAGCATGGTGGCCTCCCCCTCCTCGATGAAGCCCAGCACCTCTGTCTGGAACCCCTGCAGGATGGCTGCAGCCTCGGCGAAGAGCCGGCTCACCCTCTCCCGCTCCGCCAAGGCTGCGCTCTGCACGGGACGACGCAGGGGACAAGGGTGAGGGCCAGAACAGCGTTACGCTGGCCCCATTCTTTCGAGACCCCACCTTCCCACCCTGCCCTCTTGCGGGGACAGAGGGACCAGGCCGAGGGGTCCTGGACCCATGCCAGGTCAGGGGAGCCGCTCATGCCCCGGGGGGGGGGGCGGGGGGGCGGGGGGGCTGGGGCAGGCGGTGCCCGGAGCACAGGCTTCTTTGGAGTGCACAGAGCATGCTCCAAGCTCCCAGGATGGCTCGGGGACGGGGTTAGCATGGGGTCCGACCTTGATGAGGGCCACCGTGCGCCGGGACTGTGCAATGCCAGCGCCCAGCTCGTCCATGCGGTCCTCCACAGCACTCAGGACTTTGGACTGCTCCGCCTGTGGGTGACACCGTTAATTAGCATGGGGCCAGGCAGAGGCCACCGTCCTACACTGGGCTACCAGGCCTCAGCAAGGGGGAGAAGAGGGATGACCGGGGGGTGGTATCTGTGCGTAGGTGGGACTGGGAGTGGCCATGATGTCCCATAATATGCCAGGGTGCCCCAAGCCCAGGCGGGTGTCATACCCAAATGCCTGGGGCGGGGGGGGCGGGGGGGGCGGGGGGGGGGAGGAGGCTGACTGGCTTGTGGGTGGTCAGCCTCCCCTCTCTGACCAGTGGGCAAGTACAGGCGCATCGATGCTCCTCAATGTCGCTCACACTCACTGGAGAGCTTCCTCCAGTGAGGTAGAGGCAGAGAGAGTGGGGTAGGTGCTGCTCAGAGGGCATTCAGCTGTCTGTCCCCTGTCCCCAAAGAGTCTGTGTCCCCAGTCCAGGCCTGAAAAATGGGGATTCCGGGCAAGTCCCCTGGGTCTTGTGAGTCACTGCTCCAGGCAGGAGAGACGGAAAATCCCAAGGCCAGAGGCATCAAGACCGGGCTGGAGGCCAGAGGAAACTGGGGGCGGAGGTAGCTGACGGACTGCGAGCACATGCTCCCACCACGGGCCCCCGGAACAGCTGGACAAGAGCGGTCTGTATGCTCGGTCCACCCTCTGCCACACTCCTGTCGCCTGCCACACCCATCTCAACCCGATGCCTCAGCCCAGGCCCCATCTGAGCTGGAACCGGCAAGAACCCAGCCTGGCCCAACAGCCGCGCTGTCAGGATCAGCCGGTCCGGGAGCCCGCGGGCCTGACTCTGCTCCCCCTTGCCTTAGACCCCCATCGGCCCGGACCCCGGCTTCAGGCCCCCTGGCTGCCCTTCCAGTCCTTTCCGCGTTCTCTCTGGGCCCCTCCAACCCCCATTCCCATCTCGAGCAGAACGTCCCACAGTGAGGGGATGGATGACATTGTCAGTATTGGAAAGGACAGCAAAGAGCCTCAGGTTAGAGGAGGACATTAGGACCCTACCAGGAAGAGGGGTGGGGGCGGGGATCCCTGGCCCTCGGAGGCCGCGCGCGGCCCTCACACGCCCCGGCGCGCCCCCGCTGCCCGCGCCCACCTCCTGGAGCGCGCGCTCCTGCTCCAGCGGCACGAGCTCGTGGCCCCGGTGCTCCTGGGCGGCGCAGGCCTCGCACAGGCACGCGCGCTCCGCACGGCAGTAGCGCTCGAGCGGCCGCAGGTGGCGCGGGCACAGGCTCTCCTCCAGCCGGCGCAGCGGCGGCACTAGGCGGTGTCCGCGCAGCGCGGGGCTGCGCTCATGCGGGCCCAAGTGCGCGGGGCAGAAGGAGGCGAGGCAGGAGAGGCAGGAGAGCGCGGCAGGCAGGGCAGCGCCCTCGGGGCACGCGTCGCAGCGCACCGGCTCTTCGCCGCCCGGCCAGGGCTCAGGAGCGCAGGGAGCCGAAGGCTCGGGGGCGCTGGGCGGCGCGCTGGGCTGTGCGCTGGGCGGCGTGGGCTCCGGGGCCGGCGCTGGGGCCGGGCCGGGGCCGGGCCCGGGCGCGGAGCCCGAGCCCTGGCGGAGCTGCAGCAGCTCGGACAGCGTGTGGTTCTTGCGGAGCTGCAGGCCGTCGGGGAAGGGCTCCTGGCACAGCGGGCAGCGGGCCGCGCCTCCGGGCCCGCCGGTGCCACCCGCGCCGCGGTGCGGCCACAGCGCGCTCAGGCAGGCCAGGCAGAAGTTGTGGCCGCAGGGCAGCGTCACCGGCTCCCGGAGCGGCTCCAGGCAGATGGGGCAGCTGAAGGGCCCGCTGCCGTCCATAGCTCCGCGGCCGCCCGGGCACCGCCTGTTCTGCTCCCGCCCTGGGAGGGACCCGGCCCGCTCGCGCTGCGGCGCCGCCCCCTGGGACCGAGGCCAAGGATCCAGCCCCCTTCCGTCCGCGGCTCGGACTGCCCGCCTCCCCCCACAAGCGCCGCAGACCCGCCTGCGGGTCCCGGTGTACCCGGCGCCGGCCCAGGCTGCGCGGCCGGTCTTCGGCCCCGTGTGACCCGAGGGGCTCCTGGACGACCGTCCCTCCCGGTCCAAGGGGAGGGCGGAGGGCAGAGAGTGCGAGGGGGGCACACTGGAAGGAAGCTGGGAAGGAGTTCACCCCTCCACCCCCCTCCACTCCCCCCATAGCCAGGCCCCGGACTCCAGAGGGGACGGGCGCTCCCACCCGTTCGCACCGGGCCACGCCAGCCCCTCCGCGCTCCAGACCTCTCCGAGGCACTTGTTAGCAAAGTTTCCGAGCTGCTGACTGCAGCGAAAATTAACCGCTGATGTGCGCGTGTTTTTGCCCCTTAGCGACTCTATTTACCCCTTGTGGGGAACTTGGGCTTTTCTAACCCTGAAATGGGAAGTTGATGTCACCCTCCAAGTGCCTTGTCTGAAGGAATTCAGTTCCCCTCCACGGACTCCCACCCCCATCCCCAGGCACTTGCGGTGTACCTGGGGCTAGGGGTGTGGGTTCCCCAAATGGAGGCATTTAAGGCTCATTCAGACATGCACTTAATAATGTTTAAAAACAATAAAATGGCGGGGCGCCTGGGTGGGTGGCTCAGTCGGTAAATCCTCTGCCTTCGCCTCAGGTCATGATCCCAGGGTTTTGGGATCGAGCCCCCGAATAGGGCTCCCTCCCCGCCCTCTCCCGCTAGGCCGGAGTCGGCTTCTCCCTCTCCCTCTGCCCCTCCCCTCTGCTCGTGCTTGTGCGCGGTCGCTGGCTCGCTCGCTCTCTAGCGTGTTCTCTCTCAAATAAATAAATAAAATCTTTTAAAAAAAGAAGTAAAAAGATAAATAAAATGGCAACAAAATACAGTAGCATTGACTTATAACCCAAAGTATAAAATAAACATCCACGAGTGCACACTTATATAAATAAATGACTGGGAAAATAAATGAAGAAGCATAGGCATATTTCCCATTGAGAAGAACGCAGAATAGTTGTAGATACTCTGAGATGGAGCCTGGTTTTCCACTCCTTTAATGCGGGCGGTGCATAGTGACTTTCTTCCAAAGGGAGCAAAGAAGTCACTTTAGGTGCTGAAGTCTGGCAAGCTTGACCCCAGCTGGGTGATCAAGGTCATGTTGACAGTAAGTACCTGGGATGATATGGTCTTCCTCCCCCAAACCCATAACCCAGTCTAATCATGATCAAAACACCACACAGGAGCGCCTGGGTGGCTCAGTCGTTTGTTCCTCTGCCTTCGGCTTGGGTCATGATCCCTGGTATCGAGCCCACATCAGGCTCCCTGCTCAGCTCAGTCGGCTTCTCCCTGGGCCTGCTGCTCTCCCTACTTGGATCTCTCTCTGACAAATAAATAAAAAAATCTTAACAAAAATAAAAATAAAACATCACACAAATCTCAGTGGACGGACAGTCTACAGAATACCTGCCTAATACTTCTCAAAACCTTCAAGATTATCATAAAAAAGGAGCAAAAAAAAAAAAAAAAGTGAGGGTGTCAGTCTGAGAAACTGTCCCAGCCATGAGGAGCCTCAGGAGATGTGATGAGTAAATGTTATATGTATTCTGGATGTACTCCTGAGAGAGAAAACAGTTGTTAGGGGAAAACTAGGGAGATTTGAATAAATTACGGACTATAGTTAATAAAATATATCAATATTGGCTCTTAATTGTTTTTTTAATAATTTTTTAAGAAGATTTTATTTCTTTATTTGACAGAGACACAGCGTGAGAGGGAACACAAGCAGGGGGAGTGGGAGAGGGAGAAGCAGGCTTCCCGCTGAGCAGGGAGCCCAATGCGGGGCTCGATCCCAACACCCTGGGATCATGACCTGAGCCAAGGCAGACCCTTAATGACTGAGCCGCCCAGGCACCCCATATTGGCTCTTAATTGTGACAAATGCACCATAATCATGTAAGCTGTTAACAAAAGGGGAATTAGGAGTGAGGTATCTGGGAACTCTGAGTTATCTTTGCAACTTTTTTGTATGTTTCCAACTATTCTAAAATTAAAAGTTCATTAAAAAATATAGAATAATTGAGACAATTCTTCCTTACCCTCCAAGCCTCCTGCTGACGAGAGTATAAAGAGGAAGGAATAAAAGGGTCAGGGGGGTTCCATCCAGAAGTGGGGCTTAACCTTTCTCATCACCAGGGCCCCTCTCGATGCCAGGTGCAGCCCTTTCCAAAGTAATGCTTTTAATTGTACAAAACAAAATGCATAGGATTTCATGGAAACCGATTGCATTGAAATACAGGTACAAAATAATAAAAAAAATAAATTTGTGATATCTGTGTTTCTTTAACACAATAAATAACAATATCTGACGGAGGCCTAGTAATGTATTTTTGAAATAGTGATGAACGTAAGTGACATTTCAGGTTCCGTGTCACCACATAATGTGCTATGGAACTATCTGTAATTTCTATTGGTGACAAGTCACAGAATTGCTAACTCCGCTGTGGTGTGTTCTCTCCATTTGTTATAGAAAGAAATGCGAAATTTCAGTTTAGAGAAGAGTGAAACTACAGAGGATTTTCTCACCAAGACCCCCAGCTTAAGAATGTCTAATTTAGGAAGATGTTATGCAGAGCCTCCTTGCGTCTTTCCTGGAAGGAGAGAAGAAAACGAAGATCTATGAAATATTAAATGAGGGGTGCAATCCGGGGGGAACTCACGGGAAGAGGGGGCAGATCATAGAGGGCCTTGTGGAGGAAGTAGCATCTGAGCTGGGCTTTCATGGGTTGCTAGGACGCAGGCGTGCAGAAAGTAGGGCGGGAAAAGCTCTTTCAGCAGAGGAGTAGCGGAACCGGGCTGGGTGTGCCCAGTTTGGCAGGAAGGCGAGTAATGAGTTCCATACGTTGGTTTCCACTGGGATCGCTACTCGATCATGACTATCTCTTGTTTGCCAAGACCCAGGAACAGTTCGGAGGCCCAGGCATCAGCAGCACCCTGCTCCAAGGCCTGGCAGCCAGGCCGCAGGGGCTTGCTGAGACCACAGACCCGCCTGGTTTTGCAGGGGTGAGGGGTGCCACTTGGGTTGGGGCATGTTCATGGATAAGCGCCAGCCGGCCTTCTGCTTCCCAGCCCAGAGCCTGCTCAGGAAGATCGGCTTCCCTAGGAAAGCATAGAGCTGTGATTTTCAAGATGGTGGTGTTTTAATACTTCATTTCCATTATCGTAGCTTTAAGGCTGTCCGACAGAGTAATTCTTTTTTGAAATGAATTGGCTCTTAAGGGGAAAAGGTAACTGGCACTTTTGAGGTCTGTAGGAGCATGTTCATGCCTGCATTTCACTCTGCCCTTGCAAGAACTATGTCATGAAGGATGAGAAATGGAATTCTGACAGGTTACGTATCTTGCCAGAGGTCACACAACTCTTCCAGTGGAGGAGGTAGAATTGAAACCCAGAAAGTGCAACCTGAAAATAATCCTAAACCTCATATATGAACCTATCTACAGGGCTGCAGTACTGCTTGAAAGGAAAAGAAAAAGGTCAAACTGAAGCAAAACCAAGCAAAAGCCATCCAGCAAATGGGAGTAATGAGCAAGCCATTCCCAGCCTCGCTTGCATCTATGAAATTGAAATAGGACCCAAGCCATGTCCCACGGTAGCACTGAATGGTTTTGATGTACATTTTTTAAAGTTTATTTATCTATTTTTTAGTGATCTCTACACCCAACGTGGGGATCAAACTCATGACCTCAAGATTAAGAGTCGCATGCTCTTCCAACTGAGCCAGCCAGGCACCCCGTTTTGATGTACAATTTTTGATTTGTATTCATTTCAAAATAATAGAATTTAAAAAGTAATTAAATTTTTTAAATTTAAATTCAATTAATTAACATAGAGTGAGTGTATTACTAGTTTCAGAGGTAGAGTTCAGTGATTCATCAGTTGTATATAACACCCAGTGCTCATTACATCACGGGCCCTCCTTAATGCCCATCACCCAGTTACCCCATCCCCCACCAGCAACCCTCAGTTTGTTTCCTATGATTAAGAGTCTCTTATGGTTTGTCTCCCTCTCTGATTTCATCTTGTTCTATGTTTCCCTCCCTTCCCCTATGTTCCTCTGTTTTGTTTCTTAAATTCCACATGAGTGAAATCATATTAATTCTTTCTCTGATTGAATTATTTCACTTAGCATAATACCCTCTAGTTCCACCCACGTCATTGCAAATGGCAAGATTTCATTTTTTTGATGGCCGAGTAATATTCCAGTGTGTGTGTGTGTGTGTGTGTGTGTGTGTGTGTGTGTGTGTGTGTATCTCACATCTTCTTTATCCATTCATCTATCGATGGACATCTGGGCTCTTCCCATAGTTTGGCTATTGTGGACATTGCTGCCATAAACATTGGGGTGCAGGTACATCACTACATTTGTATCTTTGGGGTAAATACCTAGTAGTGCAATTGCTGGGTTGTAGGGTAGCTCTATTTTCAACTTTTTGAGGAACCTCCATATTGTTTTCCAGAGTGGCTGCACCAGCTTGCATTCCCACCAACAGTGTAGGAGAGCTCCCCTTTCTCCTTATCCTCACCAACATCCGTTGTTTCCTGACTTGTTAATTTGCCCATTCTGACTGGTGTGAGGTGGTATCTCATTGTGGTTTTGATTTGTATTTCCCTGATACTGAGTGATGTTGAGCATTTTTTCATGTGTCTGTTGACCATTTGAATGTCTTCTTTGGAGAAATGTCTGTTCGTGTCTTGTGCCCATTTCTTTCTTTTTTTTTTAAAAGATTTTATTTATTTATTTGACAGAGAGAGACACAGTGAGAGAGGGAACACAAGCAGGGGGAGTAGGAGAGGGAGAAGCAGGCTTCCCGCTGAGCAGGGAGCCCGATGTGGGGCTCGATCCCAGGACCCTGGGATCATGACCTGAGCCGAAGGCAGACGCTTAACGACTGAGCCACCCAGGCGCCCCTTGTGCCCATTTCTTGATTGGATGATTTGTTCTTTGGGTGTTGAGTTTGATACGTTCTTTATAGATTTTGGATACTAGCCCTTTATCTGATAAGGCATTTGCAAATATCTTCTCCCATTCTGTCGGTTGTCTTTTGGTTTTGTTGACTGTTTCCTTTGCTTTCAAAATTTGTCCTGATGAAGTCCCAATAGTTCATTTTTGCCTTTGTTTCCCTTGCCTTCGGCGATGTTTCTAAGAAGAAGTTGCTGCGGCTAAGGTTGAAGAGGGTGCTACCTGTGTTCTCCTCTAGGATTCTGACAGGATTCTCCTGTCTCACATTTAGGTCTTTCATCCATTTTGAGTCTATTTTTGTGTATGGTGAAGGAAATGATCCAGTTTCATTCTTCTGCATGTGACTGCCCAATTTTCCCAACATCATTTGTTGAAGAGACTTGTCTTTTTCCCATTGGATATTCTTTCCTGCTTTGTCAAAGATTAGTTGACCATAGAATTGAGGGTCCATTTCTGGATTTTCTATTCTGTTCCACTGATCTATGTGTCTGTTTTTGTGCCAGTACCAGGCTGTCTTGATGAATACAGGTTTGTAATATAGCTTGAAGTCCAGAATTGTGATGCCACCAGGTTTGGTTTTCTTTGTCGACATTCCTGCGGCTATTCAGGGTCTTTTTTGGTTCCACACAAATTTTAGGATTATTTATTTCAGCTCTGTGAAAAATGTTGATGGTATTTTGATAGGGATTGCATTGAACATATAGATTGCTCTAGATAGCATAGATGTTTTAACAATATTTGTTCTTCCAATCCATAGAGCATGGAACGTTTTTCCATTTCTTCATGTCTTCCTCACTTTCTTTCATGAGTGTTCTATAGCTTTCAGAGTACAGATCCTTTGCCTCTTTGGTTAGGTTTATTCCTAGTGACTCCTTAATTTCTCTTTTTTCCGTCTCATTGTTAGTGTATAGAAATGCGACTGATTTCTGTGCATTGATTTTATCTCCTGCCACGTTGCTGAATTCCTGTATGAGTTCTAGCAATTTTGGGGTGGAGTCCTTTGGGTTTTTCACATAGAGTATCATGTCATCTGTGAAGAGTGGGAGTTTGACTTCTTTTGCTGATTCGGATGCCTTTTATTTCTTTTTGTTGCCTGATTGCTTAGGCTAGGACTTCTAGTACTATGTTAAACAACAGTGGTGAGAGTGGACATCCCTGCCTAAGGTGATCCTGACCTTAGGGGAAAAGCTCTGTTTTTTCCCATTGAGAATGATATTCGCTGTGGGCTTTTTGCATATGGCTTTTATGATATTGAGGTATGTTCCCTCTAACCCTACACTGTGAAGAATTTTAATCAAGAAAGGATGCGTGTACTTTGTCAAATGCTTTTTCTGCATCTATTGAAAGGATCATATGGTTCTTGTCCTTTCATTTATTAATGTAGTGTATCACAATGATTGATTTGTGGATGTTGAACCACCCTTGCAGCCCAGGAATAAATCCCACTTGCTCGTGGTGAATACTTTTTTTTTTTTTTTAAGATTTTATTTATTTGACAGAGAGAGACACAGCGAGAAAGAGGTCAGGTAATGCTGACCTCACAGAAAGAGTCTGGAAGTTTTCCTTCCATTTATATTTCTTGAAACAACTTCAGAAGAATAGGTATTACTTCTTCTTTAAATGTTTGGTAAAATTCCCCTGGGCAGCTGTCTGGCTCTTGTTTGTTGGAAGATTTTTTATTACTGCTTCAATTTCCTTGCTGGTTAAGGGTCTGTTCAGGTTTTTAATTTCTTCCTGTTTCAGTTTTGGTAGTTTAGTTTCTAGGAATATATCCATTTCTTCCTGATTGCCTAATTTGTTGACATATAGTTGCTTTTTTTTTTTTTAAAGATTTTATTTATCTGACAGAGAGAGACACAGTGAGAGAGAGGGAACACAAGCGGGGGAGTGGGAGAGGGAGAAGCAGGCTTCCCGCTGAGTAGGGAGCCCGATGTGGGGCTCGATCCCAGGACCCTGGGATCATGACCTGAGCCGAAGGCAGACGCTTAACGACTGAACCACCCAGGCGCCCCTTATAATACGTTCTTATAATTGTATTTCTTTGGTGTTGGTTGTGTTCGCTCCTCTTTCATTCATGATTTTATTTATTTGGGTTCTTTCTCTTTTCTTTTTGATAAGTCTGGCCAGGGCTTTATCGATCTTATTAATTCTTCTCAAGAACCAACTCCTAGTTTTGTTGATCTGTTCTACTGTTCTTTTGGTTTCTATTTCATTGAATTCTGCTCTAATCTTTATTCTCTTCTCCTGCTGGGGTTAGGCTTTATTTGCTGTTCTTTCTCCAAAAAGTAAACAATTTAATGGGCTTATAACAAAAACTGGCAGTTCTGTGCCCCACCTACTCCAGATGCTTGCTCCCATGACTGCCAGTTTCAATATCTTACCTGTTTCTTTTAGCATTTATCTCCTCATCCGTAAAGCACGTGCTCATAAGCCTTGAACGTCCTGTGGATGTTCACGCTCAAGTTTCTGGAGACTTCAATTCTTTATCACTTCTTTTCTGTGTTGAACTCCCTGTTGCTTGGGTCCCAGGTCTTCCTTCCCCTTCATTGACTTTACTTCTTTACTTTGGAAAAGCACATCCTCTGGGGGCTTCCTGAGAATGGGTGTGAAAGTGCCCCCAAAGGTTTTTGTTCATACTCTGACACTGACTGTTTGGCTGGGTATGAAATCCTGGAATGGAAATCCTTTGCCCTCAGAAAGCCTGGCTCCACTGTCTTCTAGCTTCCAGTCCCATGTTACTTGAAGCCACATCTCCTACAGTCACCATGCTGTTCCCTCCTATCCCTTCCTGCCTGGAGAACAGCAGCCTCCAATCCAACTCCCTCAACTCCCCTGGCACCTAAGGCCCCTGTCTTTTAAAATCTCTCCTGTCCCCCTGCCCTGCTGTGGTGTGCCTCCTGATTTTGCCTCACAGAAGCCCAGATACTAAAGGGGTGGGGCAGATATGCTGGAAACACCCACAGGCTAATCAAATGTATCCCCCTTACAAACGTTATACCCCAAAGTCCATGCTCTTTTTCCCCTCTCTCCCAGTGCGTTTTTCCCAGAGAGGAGACAGACTTCTGTCAGAATTGGGTGGATTGAGGGCATATCATTTGAAGCAGCTTTCCAACAATTTGCACATACTTGTCCCACACCTACTTGAAAAGCACAGTCTACAAAACTGGGTAGTTTTCTATAAAAAGGGCAGTAGCATCTCATCATATGTAAATAAAAGTGAACAGTCACAATAAGGAACACTCCTCCAGAACAACACAGAAAGGACTAACAACCTGATAAAAAGTAATATCATAGAATGAAGACCCCAAATCCTTCCCACCACAAAAGCAGAAGGGGGCTGTTCTTCCTTTCTCTCTCCCTTTCAGAGTGTGGGCACCGCCTGTCAGACATGCATGCTGGGGCTTTGGGATGGCGGGTGGGTTGGTGGTGGTGATGGTCAGAACCTGTACACGGATGGCCAGCAATGCCAGTCACTTGGCCAGCCCAACCCTGCTTCCTCCCCTGCTGGGTCTCTCAGCAACTGTCAACCCAGCTGCGCTTTGTCAGCCTGCCTGGTGCGAGAGCCCTCTCCCCATGTTTGGGGAGTCCCCAATTTAGGAGTCCTCCTAGAAGCTCATTGCCCAGGCTGTACTGATCAGAGGCCTGGCCCCGCCCTTGAACAGAGAGCCACAGGCTGGGGAGGCACCCGCAGGACAGAGTGTGCAGCCCTGGCCGTGGCTGGGGCCACGTTACAATGTGGGAGGGAGATGTATTCTTCACAAATAAAAAATTTTTTGGGTTTTTTTTTTTGGAGTATGTGTTTTTGCATGTGTTATCCTTTAAAAAAAATTATCGTAAAACAATTATTCATGAGTATATAAAACATACATGTACAGCATAAACAGTTATAAAGCCAATATCCTTGTAACCACCACCCAGATCAAGAAGTGAAATGTTTTAAGTAATAGAATTACAGCTGCTTCAGGTCCCAGCACCCACTTCCAGAAACACTAACAAACGTATGTCCAGGGATCGTCAGGAAAGCACATTCTGAGTAGGGAAAACAAAAACAAAGGAAGCCAGCACTGTCCTGGAACCTATACACATCACTGCACTTAATCCCCTTCCCCTGGGTAGAGGGGACAGGGGCTGAGGCTGTGTCCAGCTAAGCTGGCTGGTAGGGGCGAGGAGGGGAAGGGTCCGCCTGACTCGAGATTGCTTCATTTTGGCCATTTGTATAAAAATAAAATCTTCAGGGCGCCTGGGTGGCTCAGTCGGTTAAGCGACTGCCTTCGGCTCAGGTCATGATCCCAGGGTCCTGGGATCGAGTCCCGCGTCGGGCTCCCTGCTCTGCGGGAAGCCTGCTTCTCCCTCTCTCACTCCCCCTGCTTGTGTTCCCTCTCTCGCTGTTTCTCTCTCTGTCAAATAAATAAATAAAATCTTAAAATAAAATAAAATAAAATCTTCAAGTGCTCATTATTATTATTTTTTAAGATTTTATTTAAGGGGGGAGGGCAGGGAGAGGGAGAAAGAGTCTTTTGAAAGTTTTTTTTTAAATTTATTCATTTGAGACACAGAAATACAGAGAGAGAGAGAGCATGAGCAGGGGGAGAGGGAGAAGCAGGCTCCCCGCTGAGCCAGGAGCCTGATGTGGGGCTCGATCCCAAGACCCCGGGACCATGACCTGAGCCGAAGGCAGACACTCAACCATCTGAGCCATCCAGGCGCCCCAGGGAGAAAAAGTCTTAAGCAGACCCTGGCATCACGACCCTGAGATCACCACCTGAGCAGAAACCAAGAAACGCTCAACTGACTGCACCACCCAGGTGCCCCTTACTATTTTTCTGTTGAGCAAGTCCACTGGGAATTCAGCCTACATACATAGCCATGGATATGGTCAAAGCTTCCTGCTCAAAAATACGCATCAGGGTGAAATTTTTACAGCCTCAAATAATTTCAAAGTTGGATACGGGTTCCCCTGCAGTAACCAAAAGCAGAGCGTCCTTATGAAATCTTTCATAAGCAGAAACAGCACACAGCAGAGAGTACCCCTGGCTTTCAAAAGTTGAGGTTCTGCCACTTTGCTTTACAAGAGACCTCCATTAGCACCTGTCTGCACTCACCAAAAGAAATCCTAAACCATGCTAATGTAGGTCTTTTATGAAAGCGAAGTGGCAGAACTTGAACTTTTGGAAGGCAGAGGACGCCTGTATTAGGGAAATAAATTCTGGTAGTCATTAGAGAGACCGTTTATATGGTAATCATTCAGGGGAAAATATTAATACCGTGAAAAATGGTTATGCTAAATAAAAAAATGCAAAAAACACAAGTGTTTTTAAAATGCAACCACAGGGTGCCTGGGTGGCTCAGTTGGTTAAGTGACTGCCTTCGGCTCAGGTCATGATCCTGGAGTCCCGGGATCGAGTCCCACATCGGGCTCCCTGCTCAGCAGGGAGTCTGCTTCTCCCTCTGCCCTCTTCCCTCTCGTGCTCTCTGTCTCTCATTCTCTCTCTCTCAAATAAATAAATAAAATCTTTAAAAATAAAATAAAATAAAATAAAATGCAACCACAAGTATGTACAAAAGAAACTAAGATATACCAAAATGTTAAGGAAAAAACAAAAAGAGGGAGGAAGGAGGTAAAAATCACTTTTCTCTAGGAATTGTGTTTTGTGGCACCCCCAAACTCCCCCCCCAATTCCTCTGATCTCTGTCACCTTCACAGGAGGCCCGTGGCAGCGGAGAGTGTATTTGCCACACTGTGTGGCGAGGCCCGAACCGCGCACGCTCTCCTGCAGGACCAGGAGCCCATGGGAGCGGCATCAACCTCGAATGAACAGGCAGCGCCTAGAAGTGGGCTCTGCTCAGGCAGGGTCCTCCCGGTTTAGTCCCTTCCTAGTCCCCGTGCCCTTCAATGATGCTGGAAGAGTGAACTCCGGTTTTGGGGCTCCCTCCCAATCTCTCTTTCCAAGTGGCCCAGCCTAGTTCTGAGTCGATCTTCTGGCCCAAAGCTGGTCCCCTTATAGCTGTGGCCTCAGGTCCCCAAGCTAGGGGCTGGGCAGCTTTTGGGTGCACAGGCATGGTGGCAGCTGTCCCTGGCCTAGAGCTCCATCCTGTGCCTTCCTCAGCTGGGCTCTGAGGCCTCTTCCTGGAGCTCCGGAGGGAGCTTGGCCTCAGGCCGATGGCACAGGGTCAGGGTCCTACCCTCCAGGAGCCAGAAGACAGGGTAGAGGGGCTGGGTGAAGATGGCATGGAAGGTATGCAGGGGCTGGGCCTTGGGCTCCAGGCTGTAGAAGGTGAGGCAGCCAGAGACCAGGTCCAAGTCCATGCCCAGGAGCTGCCCCGACACCCCTGGGAGGAGCTGGGCCTCCCCGTTGTGCCAAGCCTGCACCCTGTCCTCCTGAACACAGATCCCCCAGGAGCTTGGCCCACGTCCGATGTTGTCTGTGTGGGGCCCCTGCCTGTGCCGCGCCAGGTCTGGATAGGCGACGCCCAGGGTCACCGAGTGGTTAGATGCGTGCACCTCCCAGTAGTGTCGCCCGTTCTGGAAGCTCTGGGCACAGCGCACCTGCCAGAGCTCGAAGCAGCTTGGCCCGGCCACGTCCCGGGGCTTGCGACGGTGCTTTACCTGCTGGTCCTGACGAGACAGGTAGAGGTGGCGATTGGCGCTGTCCGGATCGAAGGTCAGATTGCGATAATCTGTCAGGGACGGACGGACAGACGGAAGGTGAGCGGGAAGGCGCCTGTGCACGTCCACAGTCCTGTCCCCAGGGGGACAGATGGCACCTGGAGCTCCACCAGTGCAAAGCCACGCGTCCGTCAGGCGACCAGCAAGTGGTGACGTCACCACAGCAGGCGGCCTGCGAGTGGAACCTTCCATTCACCTCATTTCAAAGAGGAAGAAACTGAGGCTCCCCAAGGTAACCTGACTTGGTAACGAGTGGAAGACTCATAGCTGAGCCTGGGTTTGCAGGCCCAGAATCTCCTTACGTGCTCTACTGGCCCCATGTGTGAGAGGCTGGCATCCTACGACAGGTGTGCAGTGGGGGGGACGGGCACGGAGCAGACATCCCGGGCGGGGCAGTCGCAGCATGTGCCCCCCGCCAACAGGTACACACCCACCCACCGACACATGCACACACGAACGCACAATGCACACGTGCACGTGCACACACACGCTTGCTGGTCTCCTTACTCTGCCAGAGTTTCCTCCTCAGTGGACAAACCGGACTCGGGACTGGTGCCAGGGGGCCTGGGGCCTCTAGGAGGCAAAGAAGTGTTAGGGCAGTGATGAGGAGGGGAGCTCGTGGGGGGCAGAGTCCTGATCCCCCTTTCCCACCCACCGTGGGGCCAACCTTACCCACGGGGCCCAAATCAGCAGCCTCAGTTGGTGCTCTGGGGTGGCCCCCCTCATCCAGGAGGAGGTCGCACAGCCGGCTCAGTGACTCCTTCAGGCCGGCCAGCTGCTGATCTTCGTCCCACTGCGGAGGAGTCAGAGGCCCAAGAGGCCCCGGGGGGACCAGGAGCTGTGACTCCTGAGCCCCAGGGACAGTTGCAGTGAGCCTGTGTGCCAGGTGCAGGGACGCTGGTCCCCCCAACCTGCTGCCCTGAGGTCTGGTACCTGGAGGAAGGTCCGGTCATCCAGCAGCTCCAGGAGGTCCCGGACCCCGCGGTCATAACTAGCCAGGGCCTCCAGGTGGCCCTGTAGTCGCTCTTCTCCATCCTGGGCTTGTGCTAGCGCCTGGGTCTCGGCCACCTTGATGTCCTTCAGTGCCAAGGCCCGTCGCATCTCTAGGGCCTGCAGCAGGCAGCTGAACTTGCCAGAGATCACGGAGGCCAGGCTGCAGGCCGAGCTCTGTGTGGGCGAAGCAGTGGCCTAGGGTAGCCAGGGCCAAGGCTGCCCACTGGGCTGAGGGGTGGGGGATGCGGGTAGCCAGGGTCCCTGGAACATTTCCCCCCACCCTGCTCAGTCCCTCCCTCCCTGGGTCCGGGAGCATTTTCAAGGTAGCTCACATCTACTACCCAGGGTCCCAGGGAGTGACTGGTGGCTGCCTGAAGGACACAGCATGAGGACGCACAGATAGGCCTTGTACCTGGATCTGGCTTCTCTGCTGCTGCAGTTCCTTCAGCTGCCTCTCGGCCTGGGTGGCCTGCTGCTGGCTGACCTCCAGCATGGCTCTCAGCTGGGCCTGTGGTGCCCACCAGGGAACAAGCGACAAGAGGGGACCAGGGATGGCTGTGAAGTCCTCACCTCGATCAACAAACAGCTGCAGATGTGGGGCACCCCCTCCTCGTGCCACCCCAGGCAAGGCTGACCAGTTGACCGGCACACAGAACACCGGCCTTGGTCTGAGCCCCAGGTGAACTGGGTCAGAGTCCCAGGGAGACCCAGACAAAGCCCGTTTCCAACTGGAGCGGGGAGGTACACAGGCGAGCAGAGGCCTTGGGCTTTAAACCTGACTTCCAGTTCCTCTTGGCAGGCTGAGCAACCTGGAGCAGAGCCCCCACTGTCTTTGGGCTGTAAACCCACCCCGCACTACCTCTGGTCAATAAATGGTGTGAGTGACACTTCTGGCTTCGGCAGCCTTGCAGGGAAGGGGTGACAAGTCAGAGCACCAAAGCTATTTGACCAGTGGGTAGTGTAGTACATGTACAGGGTGGGTTCTTCCAGATGCCCGGCCAGTCCTCAGCCCCAGCCCTGGGCATGGGGGAGAAGAGGGCACCCCTATTTGTGACTCTTCTGGTACCCCTGAGGGTTAGAATGTTGTGTTTTTATGGGAGCAGGACAAAGCATCATTCCCAGCCTCTGGTCAAGAGCCTGTTTTGCTTCTGCTTCTCCAGGCCACACTTCATGAGGCAAGGGCCATCATAATCCCCACTTCGCAGATGAGAAAACAGGACAGAGAAATTGATACTCTGGCCAAAGCCATCAGATAGCTCTTCCTAAGCCCAATGTCTCTGTCCAGGCCCCATGGCCTCCAGCATTGTACAATGTGCCACAGGCAGGAAGTGGGGAGGGGTCACTCTCTCTTGGTTCTACCTGACTGTCCCCCAGGGATGCGCATCTGTCCTTTCACACCCCACATCACTTCACCTCGCTCTAGCAAAACACAGGCTCCTCTGGCGTGCACGTGCCATCTGCCTGTATCACCTGCCACTCTCTCCCTCCTTGTTGCTGTCACCTGCTGGCCGGGGTTACCCACTTTCATGCTCAGAGCCTCAGCAGTAACATCTCATCCTCATTCTCTGTGACTTCTCAAGCCACGGGGGTATCCTCCAACACTGGCTCTCGGCTCCTTGACATCCTCACCTCAGAGCCCTTTCCTTCTCTCCATTTCAGCCACTCAGTCCTGGGGTCTCACCCTGGGCCTGTCACCAGCTCCGAAATCTCTATTCCAAGCACCTGAATACGCACAAACATCCCAAAGCCTCCTCCTGCTTAAGCTGCCCGCCCCAGTCCGGGCGCCGAGAGAGACAGGGCAGGGCACCCCGGTGTCACCTCGCGCTCCCGACGCTCGGCGTCCAGCAGCGCCCGCTCGTGGAGGCGACACTCGTTCACGGTGCACGCGCTGCATATGCAGCGACCCTCGGTGCGACAGAAGAGGTCGAGTGGCCGCCCATGCCGGGGGCAGCGCGCGCCCGGGGCGGAGCCAGAGGCCCGGGCAGGGTCGGGGCCGGCGGCCGGGGCGGGCCCGGCGCGCATCGCCGTGAGCACTGCGCTGAGCGCCACATTGCGGCGCAGCTCGGCGCCGTCGGGGAAGGGCTTCCGGCACTCGGGGCACGCCTTGTCGTAGCGGTCCCCCCAGTCCCGGATGCAGGCCCCGCAGAAGTTGTGGCCGCAGAGCAGCGTCACCGGCTCCAGATAGAGCCCCAGGCAAATGGAGCACGTCAGCTCGTCCTCCAGCGGCGGCGCGGCCATGGCGGTGGCGGCGGCGGCGGTGCGCGGGGGGCGGTGCCTCCCGAAAGCGGGCGGGCGGTGCGCGGCTCGGGGGCGGGGCCTCCGGGGATGGCGGGCAGTGAGGAGCGGGGCGCGGCGCGGAGGCCGGCGAGGCGGGGCCTCCGAAAGCGGGCCGGAGTCGCGAGGCGCGACGGGGGCGGGGAGGATCGAGGGCCAGTGGAGCTGGAGCAGAGCGGCTGTTGCCTCCCCCACCTCGGGCACCTGGGCCCTCGCCGCGCCCACTTTCTTCCCTCTGTCCAGGCTCCGAGCCACCCTCGCTGCTCATGCCGCCCCAGGATGGGAGTTGGGGTCCAGCTCTCGGTGGTCCCACTCTGGGAGCTCCATCCCCTTTCCCCAAACCCTCGTTAAGCGGCTCCTGTGTAGGGGAGCGGCCCCCACCTCCAGGGACCAGAACCTTTGGGAACCCCGTTAGGCCTCGGGGCCTCTTCTTGGCTGAAGGCCCCCACGGACCCCTCATCTGGAAACCTGGACAACAGCAGCTACTTCCCAGCAGTTTTGGCGATTAAATGAGACTGCACGAGGTTGCGCCGGTCAGTAAGAGCAATGGGCACACAGCTCGTGCTCCTTCTAGGCTTTCCTGCCAGGTGCTCCGCTGCCCTTTTCCTTGAGCTGTTTCAGGCATTTGCCAGATTGGGGTGTCTCCTTTCTCTAAGCTACGCCAAATTTTGGTGCTTTTAAAGTAAACAGTGAGGTGGAAATTTCTGGTCACCAACACAGAGACCAATCCAGTGTTTTTTTCAAATCCCCCCTTTAGTGGAAACCCAAAGTAAGGTTCAACTGCTCTTGGAATCCACTCTCCGTGTGGGCCCCCTGCTGGGGAGTTCCTTCTTTGCAGTTGGGAGCTCTTCTGGAACCTCACTTTTTTTTTTTTTTAAAGATTTTATTTATTTGAAAGAGAGAGAGCAGAGAGACAGAGAGAGAGCACACAAGGGGCAGGGGAGTGTCAGAGGGAGAGGGAGAGGGAGCCCAACGCAGGGCTTGATACCAGGACCCCGGGATCTTGACCTGAGCCGAAGGCAGATGCTTAACCAGCTGAGCCACCCAGGCGCCCCTGGAGCCTCACTTTTTATAGATTAGCAGAGGAGAGGAATCCTGACTCTAACCCACCTGCTGTGGGGCAGTGTGCTGGGCCAGAGTGAGTTGATGGAGGGTTAATTCTCCTTATTTTTCTAACCAACCTGGCCTAATTTTGAGGCAGGGTACCCTCAATGCAATGCAGCATTCCGTCTTCTGCGTTGTAATACAGGAAGCTCCTCTTCCTAGAAAAGGAAGGTCTCCTGTTGACTGGCTACTTAGAGGAGAAAGAATATTCTAACCATCCAGCAAGGTACAGGGGCTTTCTGGGCCCTAAGCAGGGTGTGGCCAGAGGTCTCAGACCTGCTTCTCATTGAGAGCATCCCAGCCTGTTGCCAGCAGCCTGCCACCAACCATGCTGTGAATATCCAGCAAGGGGCCAATGCTCAGGGCTGGCAAAGCTCTTTCAAGAGATCTATGGGAGCAGCCAAGCCCCACTGCCTTTCTTCTGGACCTGCCTCCAGCCACTTGATCTCAGGGCCTGACACCCTTCAGAGGCAGAGTTGAGGGGGTCACCTCCTGAGGCGGGAGGCGGTTCTCTTTCCATCCATGAAGGATTACAGATCCATCGTGGGGTTGGAGCGTTCCCAGAACACAGACCCAGACCAGTTACAGCAAAAATCATCTTTATTCACATGTTCCACCCGGGCCACCACCCTTGGGGAGAGCTCTTTTCATTCCCAAACCCTGGGTTGGGAGGGCCACAGAGGGGCTGCCTCAAGCAGGGCCTAGAAGCCCACAGCCCAGCCCAGTCCACTTTCTGAGGTGGGTTGCACTCTGGCCACTTAGTAGATGCCATAGGTGGGTTCGTGACTGTCCCTGTACCGGTCCAGGTAGCGCAGGGGCTGCCGGTGGGGGAAGCGCTTCTGCTTGGGGTGGTAAGAGGGTGGCCTCACAAACTCAAACACGGGCTCCCGCATGTCTGCAGGAAGAGGGGGGTATGGGTGTGGACTGATGCTGGACCGAGCCCCTTTCCCTCGTCTGTTAGCCTGCGACTGCCCAGCCAGCCCACCCAAGGAGTGGCATGCCTCCCAGTGGCACTTCTCCCTGGCAGGTCAGGAGAGGTCTGTGAGCTCAGGCCAGCCGCCCCTGCCCTGCCCCCAGCCCACTCTGGCCTTACCCAGAAGCTGGTGGAAGATGTGGGTGACCGAATCATCCCAGCGGCACTGGAAAAAGGCCAGGCCAGCTGGTGTCATGGCTTCTTGGTGCTTCTTGTAGAAATCAAAAGTGTGGAAGGTCCGCTGGGCAAGCTGGTAGCTATAAGAAAATGGGGAGCATTTAAGAGCAGGGAATGGGCATCAGAGCCCCACACCCCTCCTCCAGCCAGCCCCACAGGCAATCCTGAGAAGCCCCTTAGGATCTGCCTAGCACAACTACCCTTCTGCCCATCTCAAGCCTAAGTTAAGAGACAGAAGAACCAAGCATGACAGACCATTCCGGGGAAGGTGGCCTGAGAGGGGAGAGGGAATGTGGATGGGGGGGTGGGAGGGGGGCTGCAGATTACCAGGGTGAGGGCCGGGTGTCTCCAGAGAAGTCAATTGGCTTATCCTGCTTGAAGAGCAGGAAGGCAAAGCGGTGGAAGCCAGAGCCTCGGGCAGGGAAGGGGGGCAGGTAGGGACAAGTCTCCTGTCCTTCAGCCACGCTGTTGCCTGGAATGTTGGTTCTGGCGGGAGGAAAAGTATCCATGAGTTACCACTCAAGGAAGGCGGCAGCAAGAGCATTCCAATCTGCATATTCCCTAGAGACTGACGTCACTCCCTGGGAGGACACACCCTAAAATGATCTTCATCCAACAGTCAAGTAGGAGGCAATGCTCTGTGAACCCTCGGACAGACTGCAAACTTGTGAAGGGAACAGGAGGGGCTCAGAGGCTAGAGATGGTCAGGGAGAGAGTGAGGTCCAGCAGCCTGTTTACTAGGCCGCGGGGAGCCGGTGGGGCCGGCTAGAGAACCACACCACCTCTGGGCTGCATCTCTGTTTCCTGAAGGCTCTGGGGTTTGTCAGGGAGCGTTTGCCCATCCCGACACCAGGATGGCCACTGTACCTGCCCCACATAGAACTACCCAGAGGATCCTGTTACACAGATTAGTAACTGCATTTGACTAAAAATGATAGAAACCAGCCTCCCAGGGGTGCCTGGGTGGCTCAGTCGGTTAAGCGGCTGCCTTCGGCTCAGGTCATGATCCTGGGGTCCTGGGATCGAGCCCCGCATCCGGCTCCCTGCTCAGCGGAGAGCCTGCTTCTCCCTCTCCCTCTGCCTGCCACTCTGCCTATTTGTGCTCTCTATCTATCTGTCAAATAAATAAATTAAAAAAAAAAATCTTTAAAAAAAAAAAAGAAACCATCCTCCCAGTCACTGGCTCCAATTACCTAGAAGTCTCAAAGCTGGGATCAACCGCCTGACCTCTGCCACCCTGATGCCAGGGCCAAAGGCCACTGAGCAAAAAGTAGCCCAGCCTGGGCAGTCACAGCTGCCAGAGGCCTCTCACTGTCCTTTTCCCATCTGATTGTCACAGAGCCCCTCTGGGTGGCTAAGGCATGGGGTGGTACCACCCTAGTTTTACAGATGAGGAAATGAGTTCAGGGGGACAAGAGGCCTGTGGGAACAGCCAAGGCCTACTGCCTGCTTTTTCTTCCAGACCTGTCTTCAGCCAGTGGATCACAGGGTTCTTGACAGCATCAGGAAGCAGGGGTGAGGGGCTGCCACCTGGGTGGAAGGTTAATCCAAAGTTCCACAGTTAAGCCACAGTGGAGCCAGGACCGAAATCCAGCTACAGCTCTTTCCAGGATACCAGGGCCTCCTCACATGCCTCTGACCCCTTCCCCCAGCCCAGGTACTCACACCAGCCAGTGGACATATTCAGCATCTGGCTCCAGCAGGTGTCCATCTGCACACAAACAGACCCCACTAACTGCTGGGCCCTGCTGCCCTTCCCCCCAGGCCCCGCCCCTAACTCCCCAGAACCCTGGCTCCTGGGAGGTGAGGGAGGCAAGAGGCCTGGTGAGCCCCAGATACCGACCCAAGTTGGTGAGCAGCAGTGTCCACATGGAGCCCTTGTCTGCCTCATAGGTCACCTCCGGGGCCTGGGCAGCCTGGTGGGGAGACAACAGGGAAGGTGTCACCCCCATCAGGGACAGACAAGCTGCTGTAAACAGACCTTCTGGAGGGGAGGAATCTGAGGGAGCTTTGGAGAAGGGAGAGCCCACTCTGATCCAAACGCCCTTGACGGTCCTTCGAGGTGCAGGTCAGCAAAGAGAAGCTTACAGAAGGAACCCTGCAGAGTTGCCTAGCCAGCTATCTGAACCACAAGGTGGCCCTTACATCAATGGACAGGGGCTAGGAAGGCTCTGAGGACAGCGGGCTAGTGGCAGGAGTATGCCAAGATGGAGCTTTTCCTTTCATCTTATATTCCTTCCTTTGTAATCACCATGGTGTTGTTTACCAGGAAACCAAAAGGGGGAGATGGAGAAGAACAAAACCCCAAACCAGCCTACATAGGTACCAAGCTTATGCCCTTCACTGCCATAAAAACTGCCTCTGTCAGTGCTTTCACAAAGGACCTGTCCGTGGTCCCGGGGTGGGACGAGTCTGTACACTCAGTGGGAGAAGGACACGAGTGAGCAGTTACCTCCGTTGGCGTGACCTCATTGCCGAGGTACACAGGCACCAAGTCATCTTCACCCACAGCATAGGCCACGTGCAGGGGGACTCGGGGCACAAAGGTGGCGCCACGGAACAGGTCTCGGTAGAGGCCACAGTATTCAGCCAGACGCTGCTTGTGGTAGGGGCCACAGGTCTTCTCCCACTCAGCCCGCACAGCCTCCAGCGGGATGCGTGCTGGTAAGGAAAGATGCCGGTCAGGATGCAGCGTGGGGGCGGGGACACGGTGGGGCCCCCTCCCCTGGGAGGGCTTACCTGTGCGGAGGCGGGCAGCTCGCTCCTCCTCTGAGTTGGCACGCAGCTCCCGGAGGACCTGTTTCCGCTCCAGCAGCTGTTGGGTCCGGCAGACCTTGGGTGGGGGCAGCCCGATGTCAATTTTGTCTTTGGGATCTGGGGAGGGAAGATATGTTGGAGAAAGTGGGAACAAGTTTCAGTGAAGCTGCCAGTCCCTACCTAGTCCTCTCACTTGCCCAAGTTCTGCTGGTAAAACTTACCCTTTAATTCACAAAACTAAATCATATGGTGCAGTCCGCTTCCCAGACCCGAACAGGGTCCAACTGCTAACTAAGCAAATTGGATTCGACTTGAGATTGCATTTTCTGATCCCTAAACCAGGTCACACTGTCTAGGTCGTGGGTAATACAGGTGGATAGATAATCATCTTAATTATGGTTGGAATGACCTTCAAGCCTATTCACACCTGGCCATGGACATTCACCTGAGTCCTTGGTAGAATTAGCTGAAGCTATAAAGACTTAAAGAAGCATTTCTTATACTTTAATGGACTCACCATACAAGTCACCTGGGAAATTTGTTAAAATTCAGATTCTGAATCAACAGGTTAGCGTGGGGCCTGAGATTCTGCATTCCTAACAAGCTCCTAGGTAAAGCCTGTGCTGCGAGTCTCAGAACACACTTTGAGTAACAAGGCCCAAGAAGACTTTCGATTCGATACTTTTTCCACTTAGATTAGACAGTAACAATAAGATGCACTGAACCCTCGTCAAAGATGGATTTATCTGAAAAAACCTTTAATACAACAATTTTGTGACAGACACAATTATTTTATTTTACACTGAGGAAACTGAAGCTCAGGCAAGTCACTCTGAGATAGGGAAACTGAAGGACTCCATAAAAATATGCTTTTTGCTCCTTTTCCTGCTTTTTCTTTTTTAAGTAAACTCTGTGCCCAACATGGGGCTTGAACTCACAACCCTGAGATCAAGAGGTGCATGTTCTACCAACTGAGCCAGCCACAGACCCCTTTCTACTTCTATTTTTGCTAGGACCCACACCCCCACTTTATGGATGCCTTTTGTAAGGAACAAGGAATTAATGATTTCTTTCGAATAGATAACACCTAAGGAAGGACCAGGAGAGAATGACTGCAGGAAGCCACAGTATGCGTATTACAGACGACCAGCTCTAGACATCTCAACGCCAAGACCCCCTGGCTCCAAGGAATAAGACTTGGGCCCTTATCTTTGTTCTAACTGGTTCCTGGATGCCTGAGAGGACATGTGCACCAGACCACAATCCTCAGTAAAAACCCCCAGGCCCCAATCAAAGAGGAGACTCCCTCCTTTCCTTTCTGAATCTCCCAAACACGCTGTCCGTACCTGCACTCTTTCTATACCTTCCAGAAATTCTGCTTTTACCTTCTGCTGGCTGGAGTTTGATTCTTATCCTGCGTGCATCAGGGATCCTTCTCTAGGTCCCTGGACCTGGCCTGTCAGCATCACCTCCTAAGAAGTTGGGTTTAAATCAGACCATGTGGATGCCATCCCTGTGTCCTCAGCCATCATAAAACTGCCTCCCTAAATGCTTTCCACATAAAGATGTACTCGGGAAGTAGGTTGCTCAAGGGCAGCATCCCCGAGTCACTTTGCCCAGAGCTTTCGATTTCATTCAGGAAAGAACTGCACACCTTTGGGCCAAGCACTATGCGGGTGCAAGGATCAAATGGTCAAGACAGGCAAGATCCCTGTCCTCAGGGATCCCAATACGGGGAGAGGACCAGTGAAAACAAAGTCAGGATAGGGTGTGACCAGGGCTACACACAGTATTTTAGGAGCACAGAGGGACGTTCTAACACGGAATGGGGGGGTGGGGAGGAGAAACCTGGAAAGGATTTTAGAAGTATAAGGTGGAACTCTTAACAGCGGGAGAAGGGAATCTTCCAAATAAAAGAACCAAAAGGTGTGAAGAATCCTGGTGGGACTAAATGGCCCACAGTGCGCACGTGGGCGCTGGCAGGACCCCTCCGCCAGTGCTCGGGGAGGACGCCGGCGGCCCCCCGCCCCCCAGTCGCGAGGCCGGTCGCCCTGCACCTGACTCCTCCCCGAAGTGCTCCCGATAGGTCCGCCACCAATGCGGGTTCCGCGCCTCCTGTTCCGCCCGGCGCCGGTAGCGGTCGAAGCTGCGGTATTTCTCCAGCTGCTCCAGGTTGCTCACATCGATGTCCTCGTTGGGCATCGGCCCCAGAGGGGCGGTCCGGCGGTTCAGGGCGGCTGCGGGTAGACAGCGGGAGGTGAGGCCGGGGGCGGACGCTGGCTCGAGCCCCGGGGCTCGGGCTATACAGGGACCTCCAAGAGCGCCCCACCTCAGACCCCTCACCCGAGGTGCTGAAGCCCCGCCACCTCCGACTTCCATAAAGCGCGGCTCGCCACCAGGGCGCCGCCATCTTTCCCCAGGACGGCGGCCCCTGTGCCGCCGCCGCCAAGGACCCCGCAGAGGTGGCCGGAGCAGCGCCTGAGCGTCCCGCGGAGGCCCCGCCCCGCCCCGCCCCCGGGCTCGCGTCCTACGAGCCACGCCCCCACCCGGGCTCCAGCTTCCTCCTTCCCGGGAGACCCGAGCTGCTCCCGTCGGGCGATGGCGGCGAGCTTCGGAAGTGCCCAGTGGCCGGCGGGGCGGAGCTGCGGGCGGTCCGGGCCCCTGGCCGCGGCCAGCCACCAGGAGGCGGCATACACCACAGCCTGCCCCTCTGCGGAGGATACCGAGGGCCTCGGGGTACTGACGCGAGGGGCGTGTAGGCCCTTGACCCCCGGTGGCTTGGATTTCAACGATAGCCCTTACTTTCGGGAAACACTTGTTCTCTCACGGTCCTAGCTCCAAGAACGGGCTCACTTGGGATTTAACTGTTTGAAAGGCAAGCACGGATTCCATGTATCAACTGGAAACAAATAATAAACACGGATGACTCTTGAAGTGGAAGTAATGCCTCCTACTCCCCCCCCACCCCGTGTCTTTCCTCATTGTCACTTAACTCCAACACCTCTCTCTACAGCAAACTGAATTAAGCATCTGGGTTAAGACCTTGAAACGTTGTTGATACTTTTGAAGGGAAAAGCACCAGCAGATACACAGCTGGGTAGCCCTCTGCTGTCTGTGGCCTGGGGTAGAAGTTGATGGAATGGGAGAACTCAGCTCCCTGCCACACCTTAATGCCAGGAGCAGTGATATGGAGCAGTTATAGGTACTGAGTAAAGCATCATTACAACCCAAGGGCGGTGGAGCGTCTCTACTTGGCTGTTTCATCGAGTGACACCACCCAGTTGCCCAAGCCAGAAACCTGGGGGTCCTCTTTGACACGTCTCCCTTCCTGACCCTCCGTGCCAGGCATCAGGTCCATGACCCCTCACTGCCATCCCCGGTAGTGCTGTCCTCAGTCTCCCCTGCACCCTGCAAGCAGCCTTCTGACCCGCCCCCTCCGGTGTGTTCACTCCACAGCCACGATGTGCTTTCGAAAGTGCAAATATAGTCTCACCGTTTAAAACAGTGAGGGCATACCCACTGCCCTGAAGATAAATGAGGCCAGACAGACCTGCTTCCTAATTCTACACTCATTTCTCTTTGTCTTGAAGACCAAGCTCTCCCTTGCAGGTCTCCCTGCTGGGTGATCCTGTCTGCCAGGGGACTAAGTCAATGGCAGCTCTCCCAGGCTGTGCCCGTGCTTACAGCCCTGCGGCTCTTCACACAGGCGGCAACTCGTTTAGGTGTCTGTGGAGAGAAGGACGGAGTTCCAAGCTTCATGAGGTTTCTAATGGGACACTGATGCTTCCCTCCTCAGTGCAGGCACCACCCCGAGCAGCAGCTTGGAGATCTCGTGCCTCTCCACAGCCCTGTGTGCAGCATGCTCTTCTAGAAGGAGGCAGTGGAATGAGGTGGCTGAGACCCTGCGGCTTTCGAATCAGCCTGAGAAGGCTCTGCTATTTGCTGTCACCTTGGGCAAACGATTTAATCTCCCTGAGCCTCTGTTCCTTCATGTGTGAGGTAGGGCTGATCATCACGCTCTTCTCCCGGTCGTGAGGCAGCCAGTGAATGTACAGATTCAGGAAGGCCCCAGCGCCAGCCAGCTTTATAGCACGTAACAGTGCCACAGAGGGAACACGTCTAAGAGATAAGTATAAACTCTCAGGAGTCAAGGCAAATTCTAACAATCGAATCGTTAAGAATATAGCAATTTAATGGGTCCAAGATAAAGGCTGGAAATAGCTGGTAAATGAAGATCCTTCTGAAAGCTGTTCTGGTACCCCCTCAGCCTCGTCCTCCTCTGCCCTTTGTCCTCCAGTGGAAGGTAACCAGTCGCTGGCTGAGGAAAGCCGCTTCAGGAGTGGCCGTGGTTATGTTAGTGGAGTCCATCTGTCCTCGGGTTTGCTGGGACAACTGCCAAGCCGCCGCCCCTCTCCTGGCGCCCCTGCAGGGAGAAGTGCAAAGGCGCCCTCCCAGGGGCGGCAGCCTGGGTAAGGCCCTGTGGGGGTCCCCAGTGCTCTCTACCCTCCCAACTGTGGCAGCGGCCTTCACTCCCTGGTCTTTGCTCCCACCTGCTGTGGCTTCGTAGCAGGTGAACAGGACAGAGAGGCCTCTCTACTGGTCCCTCACCACACCCCACTGTCACGCCCAGCTCTGCCTCTGGGAAGCCCTAATTACAAGAAGCGACAGGCCAGTATTCGTGAGGGCTGGTCAGTGATTCAGGCAGCTGGGAACGAGGCAGGGACTTTCTGCCAGCCAACCTGAGAGCACAAGACTGCGAGGTAAAACCTGGCTGGGCACGGCGCCCTCCCTGCCCCCTCTGTGCCCCACAACACCCCCCGCCTCCTTGGTCAAGAGGATAGAAGGCGCTTCCAAACATGTGCTCTGACTCTGTGTCCCAGTTAGGGAGGAGAGCCCGTGCTGTCTCTGTAGGCCTCTCAGACAGAGAGGGCAGGAGGCTGTCCGTGGCGTCTCTCTAGAAGACTCCCCCGCCTCAGAAGAGGCCCGGGTGAAAATATCCCCCAACCATCTGCCTGCTGAGGAAGGGAGGGGTTCACAGAGCCCAGTGAGCCCTTGGATCTGAGCTGGAAGTCTGGGGGAGGAGAACCGAAGCTGTGGCTGGCAGGGTCGTGGGGCACCCTCAGCATCCCATCTCCCCAGAGGCCACTGCTCCTCAAGCCCTGGAGGCTGGAGTGTGCAGAGAGCACGTGCTCGCACCCTGTCCCCAGGAGGAGCTGTAACCAGGCCCTGGGTACTCCCTCCTCGGAGCCGGCAGCCAGGGGTGCGGTGGGAGAGACTTCCAGGGTTGGAGGCCTCCGCTGAGGAGCCGGTGGCGCCCTTCAGGCTGAATGGGATGTCATATTGTAGGAGGCTTTCTTCAGGGTCTCCAGGAAGAACTGTTCATTCTCCAAGAAGTCACGGTCCTGAAAGGCAGGGCTGAGTGAGCAGTCCCCACTGCCTGGCTCCCTCCTGTACCCACTTCTGTGAACAGGGACACTGGGTCGCAGGATTGAGAGCAAGGTGGAGCCAGGCCTCACTCGGGGGCCCTCTCTCCATTACTCCCTGGCTCTGGGATGCGGCGGGGGCAGTGGGGGCACGGAAGTGAGACAGCGCAGGTCTCAGTCATGGTGAGGCCCTTTGTCAGCACGTGACTTCACCTCTGTAAACCTGTCTATAAACTGGGGATAATAACATTACCTGCCTGCAGGACTGGGGGAGTGGGGGTAGAGGCTCGTACCGCACATACAGCTTTTAGCACGGAGCCTGGCATGCAGGGAATGCTCTGGAAGTGATAGCTCCTATCATTCTGATCACAGGGTTACTGTGAGGTTCAACCAAGGTGATGGATGCAAGCTGCATCCCACAGAACCAGGCCTGGGGGACGGGTCTCAGAGATGCTCAGTGGGCAATCTGCACTATTATTGTGGGGTGGGGGGACTCAGCCCTCCCTGGGGCCAGGGTGCTCCTTCCTGCCTCCCACCAGTGTGGACAGAGGAGCCCTGGGCCCAGGGCGAGTGGGCGGCTCAGCTGGGGCTGCCTTCCGCTCGGAACACTCACCTGCTCCGCTGTGTGCTTCAGCAGCACCAGCTTGGCGTGGAGGTACGAGGGGCCCAGGCCGGCGGGGGGCCGGCTGCACCCGGGCGCGGTGGCGGCAGGAGCCACAGTGGCTGAAAAGGCCGAGGAGGAAGTCAGGGGCTGCGGCGTGGGTGGGACAGCAGGACAGCTACAGCTGGGTCCCTGCGGCCCTCTCACCACTGTGGGCCGCAGCAACCGCGCCAACCTTCTGGGCACTTCCACCGACTCTCAAAAGCCTTTGAAAATGCTCACGGGATATTCCCTGGCAAGTCCAATTCTAGGATTTTATTCATGGGAAATAATCAGGCAAAGGCATAGAGATGTATATACAAACATTTCCACTAGGGTGTTTATCTTAGTGACAAAAAACCACTCAGTATGGAATCATGGGATACAATGGACAATGATGCTGATTAAGAATTACAGTTAAATGTTTCATTACTGATAGCAAAACATGTTCCATATACATGTTTCTGAATGAAAGAAATCAAGGTTGAAAACAACTGAGATGATCTCAATTTTTTATTTTGAAAACATACAGTGTAGAACGCTATGCACCAAAATGTTAAAAGTGGTTTTCTCTAGAGAGTGAGGTCGAGATTAACTTTTTACAAAGCAGCTTTCCCCTCTCTTCTCTCTTACTTAGCTTTCCCTAACGAACATGTGTGACTCGCGTAACAAGGGACTGGCGAGCAGATGTTAACGGGCCCCCGACTCCAGTGAGGGACGCCACTCGGGCACTGCCCCCCAGCGGGCCGGCCCCGCCCACGGCCCATCCTTTGGAAGCTACTCACCACCCAGGCAGGAGGCTGCCGGGCCCTGGGTCCTGGGGAGCAGCACCACGGGGCTGGAGGGCAGGTCCTGTCGGATGTGGTCCAGCAGCAGCCTCTGCTGGGCCAGACTCACGTGCTCCTGTCCCCGACCCCAGAGAGAAGGACGTGGCTGCGAGGGCGGGAGACTGGAGGGGGTCGCGGGGGCGGCCGAGCCGGGGGGAGCCTTGCCTGGTGCACGCGCTGCTCCTGCTGCCGCAGCCGCTCCTGCTGCCGCTCTACCAGCTGCAGCCGCGCCTGCTGCTCCTGCTGCACCTGCCGGGCCTCGCGCAGCGCCCGCTGCCCCTCCTCCAACTTCTCCGAGGCTACCTGCGGTCAGCGAGGCTACCTGACGGTCAGCGGGGCTGGCTGGGTGCGTGCCCGGCCACGCCCCCCCGAGCCCAGCAGCCCGGCACCTGGCTCATGCTCTCCACCTCCTCGGCACGGAGCCTGGTGCACAGGGCAGCAGCGCTGACCCTCTCCTTCTCCAGCCGCAGCTCCTGCCGCTCCCGCTCCAGGGCCTCCCTCTCGGCCGCCAGCTGATCCTCCTTGGCTCGGAGCTCACTGGCCCTGATCTTCAGCTCGGCTTGCTCCTGGAGACCGCAAGGCCTTGGGTGCGTTCTCCCCTCCGGAGCGAACTCCCCCTCCCCTTGGTTTCCCAGGCTCCGATCCACCCTGACTCTGAGGGAGGCAGTGTGGCAAGGGGTCCAAGGACGGGTCAGAGAGGCCTGGGGCCAAGAATCGGGGCTGCCCCTCACCCCGGGACTCAACTCCTCTGAACCCCAGCTTCCTCATTTCTGGAATATCTAAGTCAGGGAAACGTGATGACAATTAAATGAGAGAATGTATATAAAGCACCTAGGACAATTAAAGGAAGTTATTATTATATGATTGTTTTCATTTCTACATTCTTGTCATCTCTAGGCTCTTTGCTAAGGGAATACATCCCGAGGGAGGAGCAGTGAGGGCCGGGGAAGGAAAGGGCAGGGCTGCTGAGCTCCAGGGCTGCCCTGGAGGCTCTGGGCCCTACCTTGGCCAGGCTGATGAGGGTGCCCTCCCGCTGGGTGTCCACCTGCAGCGCCCTCTCTGCCTCACGCTCAGCCCGCTCCTTACTCAGCTTCTGCTGCGCATAGAACTCGGCCCACTCGGCTGCGAGGCGCCGCCGCTCCTCCCCACACTTGCGCATGACGGACTTCTGCTCCTCCAGCAAGGTGCTCTGGGACAAGAGGGCCAGGGCACAGGCTGAGCATCCTGAGGCTTATGACAGGGGTCACAGCTGTACATGGCGTGGCTGCAATCACCTTGGCCTTCTCCAGCTCCTCCCGTTCCATGGTGATCTGCTGGACCATGACCTTCCTCTGCTCTTCTAGGCCGCGCTGCGTGGACTCAGCCCTGGACTGCTCGGCATTCACCCGCCATCGCTCCTGGGGGCCAGGTGAGGACATGCGTTCCCTGGACACCCTGCCCGCCCCCTCCGCCCCCCGTCAGGCCTGACTGCGCCCCAGGGAGCTGTGCAGCCGCCCCGCCTCTCCCACACTATGCCACAAACACCTCCAGAGAGGTATAGAAGGAAGTGCCAAGCAGGGCTGCCAGGGCCCAGGCTTCCCTCACTGGAGTCAGGAGCTCCCACCGAGAGGCACTGGGCCGCCCCACAGCCCCGCTCCCCGAGATGCAAGCTGCTGCACTCTGCGTGCCTGTCTCACAGGCAGGTGGCCGGGGCAGGTGTGACACAGCGTACGCCGGGGGACCAGGGGCCACACTAGAACGAGCTTAGCAACTTGACCATGCCTGCCTGAGGCAGGGGCTTAAGAAATTTACAAGAAGACCTGAATACATACGGTTCACGATACAAACACACCTACATCTAATGTCGGTAAGTCTACGGAGGATACAGGACATCCTCAGTGGCTGTCTCTGGCCAGTGGGTGATTTTAATTTCCTTCTGTACTGCTAACTGTACAGAAGAAACTGTACTGTATTTTAATTTTTTCAGTATAACGTATCATGTTATAACCTAGTACAAAGGAAAGGAAAGGTATCATTTTTTTAGAGAATCAAGCTTGTTCTTCTATACAAAAGATATGAAGGGGTTCAAAAATGCATCTCTTAGAGCTCAGGAGGCACAGGCTTCAGTAGACGGATGAACGTGACAGATCTGAGCAAGGTGGGCAGGAAGGGCACAAAGGGGAGCACTGGCTGCATCCCTGGGGTGCTGGGGAGACAGGCCCTGCCGGCGGGAGGGCGGCCCACCTGCTCCAGCAGCCGGCTCTGCTCGTTCAGGCGTGCCTCCATCTTCCCGATGACCTCCTGGAGCCGGCTTCTCTCCTCTTCCATGTCCCGCTGCTGCTGGCCCAGCCTCTCCTGCAGCACTGGGGGGCCACGGGGCGCTCAGTACCCGCCCTCTGTCCCAGCGGGATGGGGGTGCAGGGGGTACCCACGGCCCACCTGGTACCTCTGAGCTGCTGGTCGCGCTGCCGGAACCCTAGCTCCCGCTCCTGGGCGGTGGTGAGGTGTGAGGCCTCCACGCGGGAGGACAGCTCATGCAGGCTGCTGGAGAACTTCTCCATCTGCTCGATGATGCTATTCAGGGACCTGGGGCCGGGGGGACTGGGTCAGCCTGGCCCCGGGCCCCAGCCCTGCCCCTCGGGCGGGCAGGGCCCAGATGGCGCCCATACCGCGTGTGGGAGGTGGCACTGGTGACCGCGTCAATCTCTCGGTCCTTCAGCAGCTTCAGCCGCTGCAGCTGCTCCTCGTGGTCCTGGCGCATCTCCAGGATGGAGGCCCTGAGGGGAGCGAGGGCAGCGCAGTGAGCATGCATGCCAAGCTGCGCCAGAGGGCTTGCCATTCAGCTCCCCTGGCATCTTTCCTCCTTGTCCTCGTCTTCCTCTTCTCCTCCAGGCACTGCCTCCGCTACCTTGGCTCCCCATCCTTATGTGTCTTGGGGCCTCGATGTCACAACCACTCTAACAGGGAGACTCCTTCCATTACTTAGCAAAGGACATACACAGGAAAAAAGATAGGTGTGTGGGTAGCCTTTTCTTGTCTGGCCAATCTGAGAAGTGCTGAAATGCCTGCTCTGCCCACATCGACCGGCTCCCTTATGTAGCTTTTCTTAGTTTTGTTCTCATTTAGAAAGGCAACCGGATGGACACACCGGGCACAAGAGTGTAAACCTCGGGGCGCCTGGGTGGCTCAGTCGTTAAGCGTCTGCCTTCGGCTCAGGTCATGATCCCAGGGTCCTGGGATCGAGCCCCACATCGGGCTCCCTGCTCAGTGGGAAGCCTGCTTCTCCCTCTCCCACTCCCCCTGCTTGTGTTCCCTCTCTCACTGTGTCTCTCTGTCAAATAAATAAATAAAATCTTTAAAAAAAAAAAAAAAAAAAAAGAGTGTAAACCTCGTCCCGGGTCCATCTAGTCACCAGACTCAAGAGCGCCAGCAGGCGAGGGGCCTGGCCCATGCTGAGCTAGGTGCTTGGGTTGCCTGCCGCTGCCAGGACCCCTTAGGCCCTGCAGGGACCTCTACCCCACTGCTGGGGGAGTGCTGGGCCCTCCACTCAAAGGCGGTAATGGGTCAGTGTGCCTGGCCTTGGTCCTCATGTGGAAGGGAAGGGGTCAAGCCTCAGCTGCTGAGCCACGGCTTGGCGACTCCAGGGAATGGACTTCCTCTGGCCATCCTCGAAGATGGCCGGGCCCTGCCTGTCCCCCAGGCCTCGCCCTCACCGCTGCAGCTCCCGGAGCCGCTCCATCTCATGGTCCTTCTCTTGCATGGCAGCCGCCAAGCGCTGCTGGTGCTGGGCTGCGAGCTCGGCGCGGGCCTGCTCGGCTTCTTGGCAGTACGACAGATACCGGGCCGACAGCTCCTCGTGCTCCCTCCGCAGCCGCTCCTCCCGTTGCTGGTACGATGTTTCTAGCACCTTGACACGGCTTCTGCCAGCAAAACACAAGGCCGTGGTGCTCAGAGGGTGAGGGCAGATACCCAAAGAGCCCCTCCAAGCACACTGGCTAGGGCCAGCCCTGAGGTTTGGGAGGCCCGGGCGGGAGGAGCGGCGGGTACCTGTGGGCACTCTCGACGAGCTCCAGGTCGGCCTGGTGCCGCTGCTGCAAGCTCTCTAGCAAGAGCCGGTGCTGGGTCCGCTCCAGCTCCAGCTTCCGCACCTGGAGATGGCGGGAGGGTGGGGAGGTGGGCTCCCTGGGCCAACTGGTTCCAGCCCTCAGAGGGAGACCCTCTCGTCACAGCCTCGCCCCCCCAGCCCAGGGCCCCTCTGTCCTTCACCTGGGCCTCCAGCTCTGCCAGCCGGGCCTGGCTCTGCAGAAGGTCGGCCTGGAGCTCGGCCGTGCCGCTCTGCAGATGCACCTGGGCGGCCAGGAGCTGCCTCTGGTAGTCTGCGCCCGGCAGCGGGCTCTGCGCCAGGGACTCGAGGAGCAGGGACTGTAGGAGACAGTGGGAGATGGTCCAGGTAGGGGACAGGGATTCAGCTGAGCTCAGCTACCTCTGGCCCTCCCAGGCCCTGCGCCTCATCTGTGGCCGCAGATGGGGACAGAGACATGACACCCGGAGGCCAATGCCGAGGCTTGGAGTGGTGCGGTCACTGTCCCTCCCCGCCTCCCTCAGCATGACATCCTCCCCAGCAGGTGTTCCAGATTCCTAGACAAGCAGCTGAGCCCTAGCAGTGTCTCAGCTATGACAAAGCTTCCTTTGCCCGACCCCGAGTCCAGATGTCGAGCGCCTCTCTACTTCCTGCAGGTTGCCCACCACCCACCATCTCCAAAGGTGCTTCTGGGTTCCTGGGGATAGGTCTCTGGGGTCTCCTCACTGCCGGGCTCAGAGGTGACTGCCTCCCACACCTGGGAAACAGGTGCAGCGGCAGCGGGAGCATGGCAGCTGTGGAGGCGGCTTTCTAGATGGAACACGGGACACGTGCAGCCCTGCTTCCTGACTGGAGTATTCCTGGCTGCCCCCGCACGGATGCCACCTCTACCTTCCTCCTGCAGTCAGCAAAGTAGCAGCCAACTAACTCTGCCTGAGACTGGCGAGGCTAGAGGCTGAGGGAAGCGCTGGGGGGAGTGCCGTCAGATCTCCCCACACACGATTCCCTGCAGGCTGTCGTCTGTCCGCCCTGCCTACCTGGGCAGGCACAGAAGGCCCTGGGGGTTCCTGGGAGCTCGGGACACAAGCTGCGGGCTCTGAAAAGCAACAGCAGAGAAATGAGCAAGAGGCCCACAAAGGCCTGGAGGTCTCGTGTGTCTGTGTGTGTTTGGGAGTCCAGCTCTACTTGTCTTCCCGGACCCCAAAGGAAGCTCAAAGTGCCTCTTCCACACCCATAGGTAAAGCACCAAACAAAGCAGAAAACAAACCAATGCTGGAGAGGTCTCCAAGGGCTGTTCCCCTCTTTGGGTCACCTGCAGGGAGGGTCAAGGCAGCCTGTTTCCAAGTCACAGGGGACCTAAGGACATAGAGATTGGGGGGGGGGCGGTCAGTGGTGGCAAGGTGAACAGCCTACTGTGTAGAAGAACACAGGGAGACCGGAAGAGGGTTGGCGTGGGCAGTGAAGGAAAACAGGTTCAGAGAGTTGACTGGGAAGGCCTGGTAGCTGGCAGTTTACTAAGAGTGAGGTCTTGGTTGGGTAAAGGAGACCAGGCCCGGCTTCAGGTCCCCTTAGTCGGTGGGCCCGATACAAGGTAGCACATACCGCATGCCAAACCAACCAAGTCAGAGCCCAGCTTGGCTGCCCATCATCTCTAAGGAAGGAGGCCCACGCAGGCCCAACCCAGCCTCTCACCCCCCTCAGCCCCCTGTGGACATACCCCGAGGTGGCAGGTCTGGTCGGTGGCTTCTGTGTCGCTGTTCCTGAGGGCCCTCCAGCGGCTGCTTGCTTGAACCCTTGAGTGCTGGGAACAGGTTGGCTGAGGAAGTAAGTGTTACAGCAAAGGTGGCAGAAGGTTCCAGTTAGGCTGGATATGGACAAGGCCTGAGCATGAAGCTGTTGGCCAATCGTCCCCTCAGCGCCCCTCCTGTTCCCATCGTCCCATCTTGGGAATTCTCCTCCCAAGTCTGAGCCCTTAGCCTTCCAGTACCCCTTCTTGGCCCCAGGGCCCACTAGGGCACAGTGGACGGGCACCAACCATCTGCTGACGGTCCAAGGAAAAACAATCCACACGTTATAGACACCAGAGTTAAGTTCAAGTTCAAGGCCTTGTTCTGGCCCACATAGCTTTGCTGAGTTAGACTGGGGCTCTGCTCACTCTCCGGCCAGGTCCAGCTCCCTTTGGGCTCCTCTCTTCTCCTGTCTGTGGTTCCCACCCACCTTGGCTGGCTCTCAGGACCAAAGGGAAGCTTTCTCCTTGGTTTCAGAGGTAGGTCAAAGCTACCCTCCTCGTTCACACCAACCCTGGGGCTGGGTTATGTCCCTGGCCTGTTGCACAATTGCCTACTTCACTTCTTCCTCCCTCTGGCCACACGGCATCTTGCCACTTCCTCTGGACGATCCCAGTCTTGCCCTCTTGCCCTCAGAGGTCCCTTGCTGTCCTGCCCCACAGGAATGCCACACGGTGACTTTCCCTAGGAGTTGCCCCTTAGTCACTGTCTTCTCTGACACTCCCCCAAAGCATGGGCATATGTCATGTCCTTTAGCGCAGGCCAGCAGAGGCACCAATAATTTGGACACTGGGTCTTTTGGGACCTCAAGGGCACTATGGGCAGGGCCCTTGCTCAGAGGCACCGGGATGACTGTGCCTTTGTCACATCAGGGTACCCTCTGTCCCTGCCTGATCAAATCAGCCCTTGTCCACACGACAGTCAGGGTGTGAGTGTCAACAGCCTCCCGATCCCCTCATGTCTGCACCTGGGCAAGGATGGGGAGCCAGACCCTCTCTCTGTAGTGTCCAGAGAGGTAGAGAGGCACAGCTAAGAGGTGGTGCAGGCCGGCACTCCTGACTGAGGAACCAGGATGGGCAAGGTTGGCCCCCCACACCCCTGCCCGGCCCTCCCTCCCTTAGAGAGCAGCCCAAGCCCATACCTGCTGGAAGGGGGACTGCCTCCTGCTCCCACCAGGTTCTGGCCCTTAGAGGCCTCTGTGTGCTCCTCTCTGGCCAGACCTTGGGACTTCTTCCGAGACAAGGCATGGCTCAGCCAATCCTCTTCCTCTTTGTCCTTAGACACTCCCAGCTGGGAAGGCTGGCTGGCTTTGGCAGGGAAACCTGCACTCTCCGTTGGTGGCTTTGGCCCCAAAGAGGAGGAAGGCAGTCCAGCTGGGGCAGAGCACCGGCCTGAGTCAGAGTGCTGGCTCCTGGGAGGGAGCACGGAAGGAGTGGAGAGTGCTGAGCCTCCCCTCTGAGCCTCTCTGGTGGGAGAGGGAGGGAGCAGGTCGTCGTCCTTGAGGCCCAACCAGTCAGCTCCTCCCTTCCTGGGGTGAGTGGGGCTGGAGGCCGCTGGGGTGCTCTGTTTGGAGCCTGGTTCTCCCTTGGTGTCTGCGCCACCTTCTGTTAAGAACCTACTTCAAGACAGAGAGGAGGGGGTCTAAGGCAGGGCAAGCAGTCCATCCTAAGAGCCCCCCAACCAGCCTTTCCCTCTGCTGCTCGGGGGTGACTCTGAGGCCCACGCTAAGGAGTGAGAGGCGCCCGGGGCTCCGCACAGCCAGCCCGACACCCAGCGAGCACAGTGCCCACCCAGCTCGGGCGGCAGAGCAGCGGCTGGCTAAGCACCACTGGGGAACACCACCGAACACAGACATCTTGAACAGGGCACAATTCCATCCATAGCAAACAGCACCAAACGACAACCACGGGCACACACGTCCAGAGAAAGATCAGTTGGATCAAGTGGTTTTAGGTTTTCTATCAACAATGTCACCTGTTCGTTTATCTGGCCACTGCCTAGAAGCGTTACTGGCCCCTGGCAGAATGTTCTGAGGGCTAAGAACGTACTGGGACTGGGAGAAATGTCAATGCGTGTGCAGGTTATTTAGATGGAAAGGGGCTGACAAAGCCAACGTGCCATAGTATCAACAACTGTGGACTCTGGGCGAAGCGCGGGAGGGAGCTCTTTGTACCATTCTTACAACCTTTCTGTCAGTTTGAAATCATTTCCAAACATAAAATTGAAAATGTATACTGGGAGGAAAACCCCAAATTCAGAAAATTCTACCCACTAACTTAATGTTTCGCCGCACACAGGGATGAGCCCACGGCAGCGTCTCGGTGGCCCCAAGGCCGTTCCTGGGGAGCAGGGCGTGAGAAGCCACTGAAGGTTCATGGTCTCACTGCCCTGGGACTGAACATCCCTCAGCTGTTTATGGCTTTATGGGTCCCGGGCGGTGTTGGGACCACCTCCTCCTTCTCCTTCCAAGGAGGCTGGAAGGAAATGGGCCTGGATGCGCAGGACTGGGCAACCCCCCTCTTCCTTCAGCACCTGCGGACAGCCACCCCTGGGCCTTGTACGCCATGCTTCCCCAACAGGACTGTCGGCGGGATGGGGGAGCATGGGGCACCTCCTCCTTCCTGGTGGGCACCTGCCCCAAGGCCATGTTCTCTGCGGGCCCTGCTTACCTGACCGACTGCCGGTGGGACTGGCGGCCCTCACAAGAGCCCATGGTGGGCTGATAGGCCCCAAAGGTGAAGTCCTCATCACCCCAGGAATCTTCCTTGTCTGTAAATGAAGAAGCCTGTGATCTCTAGCAAGGGAATTAGACATTTTGTGGCTGCAGAACTCTGTTTAAAAAAACTGAACTGGTAGCTTGACGTGTCAGCAAGTAAGTAGAGGTGAAGCTGCCGTGCGGTTGGCAGGGGTCCGGCACTGGGTGTGAGCTCGAGGTCTCAGGATCCCACATGCCAGGCATCACCTGGGAGCTGTGAAAAAGGCACTGGCAGGGTCCTGCCCCAGACGTCCTTTAGATGAGGCCCGCTGAGCTGCCCGTGCCATGAGAGTGATTCTCAACGGCTGGCCCACGGGCCGACACTTTGAGAAACACTGGTCTAGAGTGAGCTTTTGCAAACTGTGAGCTGCTACCTATCAGCAGGTCAAGAAACCAATTTCACAAGTCACAACCAATGTATTTACAAATCAGATAACGTATAAATAAAAAAATAACAGAATACTGAATGTGGTAATTATCATTCCGTGATGCTTTTGTCTCAGTTATGATAATGTGTGTTGTGATGTAGCTTATTTCTCATTGTGGGTTGTGGTAAAAGCGTGGTCTGGGAGCCCTCCACCTCGCCTCCCCTGCCCCGCAAGCTTCCTCACCCTGGGGCCTCTGGTACTTCTTGTCCAGCTTGAATTCCCTGTGCTCCCCAGTGCCCGGGCGGGCCAGGAGCTTGGCGGCAGTGCCCCGACCCAGCAGCTCATCCAGCCTGGAGCGAGCAGGACGGGGCCCTTCCCTGCGGGATGGAACACACACAGGTGCACGTGAACGTGGGGGGGCGCCTGGGGGCCTGCATCGTGCCCACCCTCTAGCTTTTCCCTGTGCCAGAGGTAGCTGTATGGGCAGGGTTTCTCCGCTCCTAAGGACCCTTACTGGTCGCCTGTCTGCCTCCTTTCTGCTGTGGGGCTGTCTGCAAACCCCAGGGTGGCCACAACATCGTCCTCCTCATCAAATAGCACTTCTTCTTTCTTTCGGACCGGGGTGTCCCCAGGAGTTAGTGGAATAGATGGACCTAGAGGACAGAACACAGGGCACAGGACACAGTGCCCACGGCCCACCGTGCCCTCAACTGTGGTGTCTGAAGGGGCCGAAGGGGGTGCTTCTCCGCGACCCGGATCTCCGGGTGTGGCTGCAAGCAGCGCACAAGTCTGGTCTGCGCATAGGCCTGACTCCCCCGCCCCGCCCCAGCTCACGCATCCCACCTCCCTGTTCGGAGACACCAATAATCTCTTGGTCCAGGACCTTAGCCATGTGGTCCCGGCCCGGCGGAGTCTCTGGTTGTGCCACCTGCATCTGCCCCGGACAAGCAACAAGCCCACCCTCCCTACCTTGATTTCTGACTGGGGCTGGGCTCTTTTCGGAAGCCATTTTACTCTCGGTCCCAGGGGGCTTCTTGGTGATTCCTTCCTCATCGTCGGAGAGAAGTCCCGCCAATGGGTCTTCCAAGTCTCACGGCCAGAAGGGAAAGCACAGGTCAGACTGCACCGTTTGTTCAGGAAAACCAGCCCTGCTCTCTGGTGGGGGAGCCATCACTCGAGGGGCGATTTCTAGCTGCTCTAATACATGAACAGGCCACTCAACACCCAGGACACACATCAGCCTTGGCAGGGAGACAGGGAGCCGGGGGGCGGCCCTGGGCCTGTCTGTGCACCCCCAGGGCTCTGCTGCCTGCGCGGCCTTCTGGAAGCGTCCCCCAGGCAGAAGTGAAGTAAAACATTTGTGCATTTGGAAAAGGAAGGGGAATTCTTCTTATGCTTTATAAAACCTTCACTTCAGGCTGATGTCTGGCTTCAAAGTCTTGCAAAGAAGTGATCCAAATCTCCCCCCACACACAATACCATCAGTCCCTCCCTGAATTCCTGAGGAGCTGAACCGGTGGCCCCAGGAGTCTGCTCCCCGTCTGACACACGCAGCGACCTGACCCCGGGCAAGCACGTGAGCATCAGCCAGGCTCCACCACTCTCAGAAGCGTGACTGCGGGGCCTGTGGTACCTTCGAAGGAAAACTTTCTGTATTGATGCCCAAGGCTGCTGGGAGAGGGAGGGGGCTTCTTGGCAGGAACGGTGTCCCCTGTAAGAAGCAAACAGAAGGCAAGGTCATAGGCCTTGGCTGCTCCCAGCCAAGTTCCTGCCACACCATAATGGGGACCCTGGGCTGGCGTGCCCTTCTCCTGGGGAGGCTGAGGGCTCATGGCCTGGAGACAATGGTGGGATGGGTTGACACCTCCCCGGTTCTCACACAGGCTTCTGCCAGGGAAACGTGGTCTGGAGCCACCTCCTGCCCCCCAGTCACATGTCACTCCAAACAGTCATGGACTTGGGAGGTACACAGGCTCCCACCAAATTCCCCAATTTAACTCAAACGGTTTCTCTGGGAGCTGCCATGTTGAACTTAGAGGGCCTGGAACCACACTAGGGAGGGAGGAAGCTGTCCCCTCCCCAACCACAAACAGAGAAAACCCACAGGAATGAGAGCTGCCTTCCGAGTATCTTCCCTGTCCCTTCAGTGTCCCTAGATTCAAGAAACTCTTTCTACTCACCTTTCTCACCGGCTGTCAATATGCCGGCAGGTTTGGGATGACTAGGCAGCTCTTCTTTCCCAGGACCCTTGGCAGCTCTTTTGCTAGAGGCCAGATTAGACCTCTTCAGACCTAAGAGATCGGCATCCATGTCGTCCAGATCCTGGAAAAGCGGGAGGGAGGGAGGAATGCTCACTGGTGCTCAGCTAGGGGTGCCGAACGCCCCTGTGCTCTGAGAAGCCTGGTGATATGGCCTCCACATTCCATGGGGACAAGTGGGGGCCTAGTTTGGGGAACTGACCCCGACCGGCTTACAGAACAGGTGAGAGGCCAGGTCTAGGGCTGCACCTCCACACCACCTACTAGCACCTGTTTGCCACAGGCTTAGTAAATGGTGAGGCTCTCTTTATGGTGGGAACAAAACAGCAGGACCCCGGGATTGAAGACTCCCAGAGGGACTGCCTCCGGGCTGTGAGAAGGGGCCAGGCACCCAGCCAGCAGAGGAAGGCAGTCAGGGCCTCCCACCACCCCCGCCCCCCGTTCAGACTCGCCAAATGCTGACCCTCGTAAGGGGATGAGAACTTGTATCTGGGAGGACGCTTGGCACCCCAGGGGCAGAGGTGTGAGGAACACAGGGAAAAGGGGAGACTATGCAGGAAATAGAGGAGTTGGGAAAGAAAACTGGACCACGGGGACGCAGAGCGAGCGGGGATTCTGGAGTGAGACTTGATGTCACCACCAGCCGCTGAGTCAGAGGACTGGAGGGCTGTAGCCAGGGGTGCCAGGGGTGGGCCCTGGGGAAGAGTGATTTCAAGATGAGGTTAAGAGGCTGAATATGGAGCCAAGAAGGGAACAGACTCCAATTCTTTAGCCCTCCCTTCCCCCCCATGGCTGAAAGCAAGCGCTTGGCCTTGGCCTGGGACCATGGGTTAACAAGGAGGACAAGAGGCAGAACATCAGGCAGGAGGGTGCTGCCGGACAGAAGGGCAGGGAAGCCAAGGTGACCTAAGGTTGCAGACCCCGGCTAGGCCACCTGAGCCCTGGGGGATTATCTTGTAAACTGTACAGAATTTATGTCTTAAAATTCCATTGCTAAGCTTAGCTTGGGGCTTGATCCAATGAGAGCACAGCTGGGCTGAAGGGGCCTTGGCAGGGGATGTAGAGAGAAACACAGAGAACAGTTAAGAAGCAGCCTTAGAGGAGAGTCTCTCCTTCTTTCCCCTCAAGGGGGGTGGTGTCTTTGGGTGGGAGCCAGCCCCACCGCACTAGGGGCTTGGTGCATGACTGTGTCTCCCGGTGGATGAATCTCTAGACACCAGGAGACTGGATTTCTATCCAGAGGGACACGAAGGGCAGCAGCTCACGGATGAGCTCCTCTCTTGCCTAGGAAGGGCTCAGGAACACAAATTGTAAAGAGAAAAATGGGACGGAGAAGGAAGACTTGGCACAGAACATTCCTATGCCTACCCCTGCTCCCAGAACGTGCAAGCCAGTAGGTACCTTCATTGCCTGGAGCAAAATCTGTGGGTCTGCATCTGAGACGTCGGACACCTAAGTCCACAGGAGCGCAAGGACACATGTTAGCTGAGGCCCAATAAAGCTCTGGCTCGTTACTTTGCTTCTGTGAGGGCAGACGGCCCAGCAGGGGCAGAGCCCGGCCAATAGGGTACCAGCAGGAAGTCCTGCCTTCCCCTGAGACTGAAGTGTCCTCAGAAGTCAAACCTGCCCAGGTGCAGAGATCCAGAAAGCACTGCCACTTTCTGTCCCTGCTCAGTGGAAAGAACCCTTTCACGACAGGCCATCACTATGCCATTTCCCAACTATGTAACCGGACAGCCGGGAAGCTTCTTACTGGAAACACAGTTACAAGGAGCAACATCCAAGACTCCAACACCTGCTGGGAGCTCTACTTTCTAGCTCATCTCACTGGCAGGAAGGAAAAGCTTGTTGAGTTCACATTTGGGTCCATTTGGTAGCCCTTGGGTATTATTTTAAGAACACAATGGCTAGGGGCGCCTGGGTGGCTCAGTCGTTAAGTGCCTGTCTTCGGCTCAGGTCATGATCCCGGGGTCCTGGGATTGAGCCCCACATCGGGCTGCCTGCTTGGTGGGGGGCCTGTTTCTCCCTCTCCCTCTGCCCCTGCTTGTGTTCCCTCTCTCACTGTGTCTCTGTCAAATAAATAAACAAAATCTTTAAAAAAAAAAAAAAAAAGAACACACTGGCTTTGCAGAAACTCCTGAACCCTTGTGTGAGCAACCTCCCAGCCACCACCTCCATTCCACTGCTTCTGGGGATAAGTAGAGAGGGTGGGCAGTAGGGTGGACCAGGCTCACCTCAGCATCAGGTCCTGGGATGCCTGCCGTGGTGTCAAAGGCATAGTCTTCCAGGAGGGACCTGCAAAGAGGAGCAATCAGCACCCACTTGCATCCCCAGGGCACTAATTGATTCCGAGAAAGGAAGGTGGCCCAGAGCCCCGGTGAACCTGGAAGACTTCTCCAGGAGAATGGGACAGAGTTGCTTAAAGGAATTTCACAGCCCCCCTAATGCAGAGACTTTCCATTTTTTTAAAGCAGTAGAGGCCCTTTAAAAACAATCTGTCAAACACTTGTGGTAAGCACAGCATAACTCGACCTGTCCCACTGCCATGCAGTACGCTTGAGACTATTTTAACACTGGATATCAAAAAAAAAAAAAATAGCCACAAAATGGAAAAACAACTGTTAAAAACAACAGATAAGAGAGAATAACAGAGAGACTCTCAGGTGGCTCAGTCGGTTAAGCGTCTGCCTGCGGCCTAGGTCAGGAACCTGGGACCCTGGGATCCAGTCCCGCCTCGGGCTCCTTGCTCAGCGGGGAGCCTGCTTCTCCCTCTGCCTGCCACTCCCCCTGCTTGTGCTCTCTCTCTGACAAATAAATAAATAAAATCTTTTTTTTTTTAAGATTTTATTTATTTATCTGACAGAGAGACAGCGAGAGAGAGAACACAAGCAGGGGGAGTGGGAGAGGGAGAAGCAGGCTTCCCGCAGAGCAGGGAGCCCAATGTGGGGCTTGATCCCAGGACCCTGGGATCATGACCTGAGCTGAAGGCAGACGCTTAACGACTGAGCCACCCAGGTGCCCCAAATAAATAAAATCTTTAAAAAAAGAGAGAGAGAGAGAAAAACAGAACTGCGTTGGCTAAGATGAAGGTGGAGGGCGGAGAGCTCACAAAACTCCCTCCTATCTCTCAATGGTCAGGAACACTTTGGAAGAACAACCTGACAGCCACTGACCTAGGCCAATTCTCTTATTCTGGGGATGAGCACACTGAGGCTCAGAGAGGTTCAGGAGTCACCCAAGATCACACAGTAAGTAGCATATGCAGGACTGGCAGCCAGGACTTCTGACCCCTGGTCAGTTCGCTCCCCACTCCTCAGGTTCCTCACGGGCCAGGAGCGGGGGGAAGGGAGGAGTAACTGACAGCAGAAGTGGGGCACACAGCAGGTGGAAAGTGGGGCGGTGAGGAGGCAACAGCATTTGGACTGAAGGGGTGACAGTCACCCAAGCCAGTCCTGCTCTTACTTCGTTCGAGCCTGGGAAGAAGGGAGTGCCTGGGCGGCACCTGGGGCGTCTCGGGCACGTGAAGCTAGTTTAACAGGCTCCTCAGGTAGCGTTGCTGGAAAAAAACAGAACAGAAATGATGCCATTTGGCTAGTGAACTGGAGTCAGATGGAGAGGACTGGAAGTTCCCCACCAAGCTCTCCCAGGAAAACCTTCTCCCAGGAAGTTCGCCCTAAATGCCAACTGGGGCCCAATGAAGAGCCCAACCCTACCGCACCCCATCAAGCGTAGGAAGAATGATGCACTTCCATCACCCAGAGCTCTCGGCTGAACACAAGGTTTGGGCTCCATGGGTTCTTCTTTTTTTTTTTTTTTTTTTAAAGATTTTATTTATTTATTTGAGAGAGAGAGAATGAGAGACAGAGAGCACGAGCGGGAAGAGGGTCAGAGGGAGAAGCAGACCCCCCGCTGAGCAGGGAGCCCGATGCGGGACTCGATCCCGGGACTCCAGGATCATGACCTGAGCTGAAGGCAGTCGCCCAACCAACTGAGCCACCCAGGCGCCCTCCATGGGTTCTTCTGTGCCAGGTCGGGGGAGCCTCAGTCTGGTTGCCCCCAGTGAGCTCCCCACACTCCAGAAGCCCCGCTCCTCATTACAGCAGAGGGGGACACACACAATATCCAGAATATATAAGAAACTCATACAACTCAATAGTAAAAAGACAACCCAATTTAAAAAAAAGGATCTGAATAGACTTTTCTCCAAAGAAGATACACAAATGGCCAATAAACCCATGAAAAAGATGCTCAATGTCAATAGTCACTAGGGAAATGCACATTAAAACCACCATGAGAGGACAGGGGGTGGGGGATGGGGTAACAGGGTGACGGGCATTAAGGAGGGCATGTGATGGAGTGAGCACTGGGTGTTACGTAAGACTGATGAGTCACTGAACTCTACCTCTGAAACGAATAATACTCTATATGTTAATTAGTTGAGTTTAAATTTTAAAAGATTAAAAAAAACCCACAACGAGATGCAACTGTATTATACGCGCCAAGATGGGCATAAGCAAAAAGAAAATTAGCAAGTGTTTGCAGGGATGTGGAGAAACCAGAACCCTCGAACGCTGCTGGCAGGAATGCAAAATGGTGCTGCTGTGGACAATAGTCTGGTGGTGCCTCAAAAGTTAAACACAGCGTTACCATATAAGTAATTCCATTCCTTGGTATACACCCCAAAAGAACTGAAAACATATGGCCACACAAAAACGTGTACCTGAATGTTCCTAAGAGCATCATTCATAACAGCCTGGGCCAAATGTGGAAACCACCCAGGTGTCCACCACCGGTGATGAGTGGATCAGCAAAACATGGTCCATCCACACACTGGAATACTGTCCAGCGGTAGGAAGGAATGAAGACAGGAATGGCTCAGTGTGGGCGAACCTCCAGAACACCGTGGTGAGTGAAGAAAGCCAGATGCAAAAGCCAAGTATGATGTGACATTTTATACAACATGTCTAGAACAGGCAAACCCACAGGGAAGAAAAGTGAATAAGTGGTTGTCTAGGGCTGGGGGGAAGGGAGAATAGGAGGGACTGCTAATGGGCATGGAGTTTGTTTATAAAGTGATGGAAGTGTTCTGGAATTAGATTGTGGTGATAATTATGTTAACTCTGTGAACATACTAAAAGCCAGTGAATTATAAACTTGAAAAGAGTGAATTTTCTGTGAATAAGATTTCAATCAAAAAAAAAGGGGGGGATTGGCCTGGATGGCTCAGTTGGTGAAGAGTCTGACTCTTGATTTCCGTTCAGGTCATGATTTCAGGGTCGTAAGATCAAGCCCTGCATCAGGCTCTGCACTCAGTGGGGTTCTGCTTGGGATTCTCTCTCTGTCTCTCCCACTGCTACCTGCCCTACTCTCTCTCTCTAATAAATAAATCTTAAAAAAAAAAAAAAAAAGGGGCGCCTGGGTGGCTCAGTTGGTTGAGCGACTGCCTTCGGCTCAGGTCATGATCCTGGAGTCCCGGGATCAAGCCCCGCATCGGGCTCCCTGCTCAGCGGGGAGTCTGCTTCTCCCTCTGACCCTCATGATCTCTCTATCTCATTCACTCTCTCAAATAAATAAATAAAATCTTAAAAAAAAAAAAAAAGAACAAGCCTAAATCAGGGGATTCTGCAGAAGGGGCACTTACTCTCATCCCCCAAGAGGTCACCAAGGACATCATCAATGGAGCCTAGAACAAACAGAAAAGGAACTGTCAAGACTTCAGAAGGAAAGAATGTCATTAACAAGCCTCATGTCTTGAGACCTCATCCCAATTCCAGACTCCTCACCACTAGAGCGCTCAGATACTGGGACCGGGGCCCAGCTCTCTCTTCAATGGCCACAAGACGTTTCCTAACTCTCTGGCAACAGATCGCAATGCCTTGTTGAAGGACCCCAGGGTAGAAATTGAAAATAACTTTCTCAGAGGATGATGGTGAGGATTTTCAGGAGCGCCTGCATTCTACAGGACACACTGGCCAACAAGCCAGTTTTCCAGACTCTGAATAAAGCCCCGTGTGCTTCTTTGGGAAAAGAGTCCAAGATTTCTAGGCACACACAAGCTTCTTTCATGCCAACAGCTTCCTCGTGCCCTTCCATCTGAGACCTCCCCCTCCCCTAGCTGGGGCACATGGGGGGAACCCAAAGTACAAGTACTGAATTAGTTTTTGCACCCAGCTGAAGTGCCTTTACCGCCCTTAACGCCAACCACATACTGCTCAATACAGATCCCGACAAGAAGGACTTTTTCCCCAAGCCCCACCCCTGTCTATTTCTGGATTACTCTGAGGGCCAACAGGCAGCACAGGGAGTCCCCTACGAAGACCAGAGCTTCCTGTGCAATTATGGGGGAAACCAGCAAGACTCACATCAAGAACATTTAGATACAGACACGTCTATGTTATTTTTGGATGAAAGGTGGGGAATTATTTTTGCCTTAAGGGTGATATTCCATTTTTCCACTTACCTTTCAATCCCTTTTTGGTTTTCGGTGCCTAACATTGGAAAAACAAACCACATTAACAAAATCAAACAGTGAACATGGCTGAAACTGAGAATACAGAATAAATTGTTGTGCCTTCTGCCAAGTCACCAGAGGAAAAGGAGCACCAATGGCATTTAGAGACAGAGCTCTTTATGCTTTCCCAGAGTTTCTGAGAATAGACTCATTCAGAGCACGGAAACAGCCCCCACTAACCAGCAATGGACACCACTGTGAGTGCCATCCGGTGGGCAGAAGTCTCCTTTTCCCTGATTTCCAGATGCCACCTGGAAACCCTCCCAGGCAGGATGTAACACGACTGGGAAGGTTTTCCCCTCTTCTGTGTCCCTGACTTCTCAACATCAGCAAGGGACACTTATAAATGCTTCCGGCTGGCCATTCAGAGGCTCAGAAGGCTTGCTCATCTTTTAATAAGTTTGGTATCAATTCTACCTCCCATCATACTTCTCTGGGGACCATATCCTAGTCCTTGTCACCCAGCCCCTAAAGTTCTCCAGGCAGTCAAGATCTTGGGGGTGGAAGTAGTGGTGAGAGTCTGCATTCTGCCTACCATCTCAAGGCTCTGGGAGCTGCTTGTAGCTTGTTCACAGTGCTGTTCAGGTCATTTGAATTCTGCCCACATCAGGCTCATCCTCCCTAGTGAAGAAAATTCAAGTGGTTGATTAAAAATGATGTAGCTTTAACAGTGCTTGGGTCCAAGGCCCATCAAGGTTTCTCTCACTTTATCCATTCAAGAGGTTAAAATCTAGTTCCATAAATTAAAAATTCCCTATAGGGAGAGCTACTTAGATGAGAAGCAAAGTGCCCTCGGTGACTTAATGAGCTGAGGCCTGGAGATTACTCACACCAAGTGCAGTGGTCCTCATCTCTTATCCTGAAAGAGGATGCAGGAGATGGTAGGTACCCATCTCAGAAAGGAGGTGGGTGTCTGGTACTATGGCCAATATGCATTCCCAGGCAACACCCATGACTACATTTGTGCATTCAGCACGAAGAGTGGATGTTTGCGCTGGTTTTACTCCTTGAAACTATTTTCACCGATGGTAGAAATTTTTCCCTTCACGGTAACTGTAAATCCGACTTAATCCATTAACAGCGAAGTGTTTGACTCAGATTGTCACTCTCCTTACCCCTCCTGAGCATTACCAAGGCAGACAGTCCCTGCCTTGGAAGAAAGGAGTCAGAGAGGGTCATCTCTATTTGTCTGGTGTTGCAGGTCCTGTTAACAGAATGCAAAATTCATCTGGGATTACTTATAGGGGCCACTCTGAGTGTTTGTTTCTCTTTCTTTATAATGGCAATTTTCACGACCTACAGGTCCAAACACGTTTTGTCTCCCATCACACCGGAGAGCTTCTGCCATCTCCCAGGGATTCCGTCCTAGCCTCCCAGACCGGGGGAATCTCTGAGAAGTCTGCAAAGGCCGAAAGTGCCACAGAGTACCATCGCGTCATCGCATCTGCTCAACCAACTCCGTGCCAGGCATTTAAAAATCCTTAGCAAGGGCCCTTCCGAGTCACCCCGTAGGTCCGGAGACTCCGCGCCCCTCCCTGCGTCACCCCCTCCATGCGCCCATCCCAGCTCAACCCCGAGCGCGGCCTACTCTCCTCCCAGCCCCTGAAATCTCCCGGGTTACGCGCCATTCCCCGCGGAGGCGCAGCCGCTAGCCATAGCCGCTGGTCCGGTCCCCATTCGACCCCAACTCGCTCCGGCCTCCCGCTCCGGAGTCCCGCGGACGCCAATCTCTCAATAGCCCGGAGTTCGAGTGCAAGGCGAAGCGCGAGGCACCCTGGGAGTTGTAGTCCTCGGTCCGTTCATTTACCAGAGTCAAGGGAACAGGGGACGCCGAGATAAACTACATTTCCCAGAGCGCCCCGCCGCGGCCGTTAGCCTCTGTTCGCGGCCCGGCGCGTTGCTAGGAGCAGGCGCCAGGCCACTTGGGGAGGAGGGGGGCGGGCTCCAAGGCAGTTCGGCTTCTTCCTCTCGCCCTCCCCGGGAACTGCCGGGCCTGGGTTCCAGGACTTCCTCTGAGGGCTGACTTGTGGCCGGGTGGGGGGCATGAGAAATGTACTAAGATTGGAAAATTGATGTGCGAAACCATGAACAATTATGTATGTGTCCCACACCCCGAAGCTTAGGGAAATGGCTGTGACCGACCGTTTCAATTGTGAAAATCAAAGCTGCGGACACCTGGGTGGCTCAGTCAGTCAAGCATCTGCCTTTGGTTCAGGTCATGATCCCAGGGTCCTCAGATCAAGTTCCACATGGTGGGCTCCCTGCTCTGCGGGGGTCTGCTTCTCCCTCTACCCCTTCCCCCTGCTTGTGCGCTTTAACTCTCTCAAATAATCTTTAAAAAAGAAAGAAAATCAAAGCTGTGGAGTCAGAACAGAACGCAGTACTGCCACCCAATAAAGGCACGTAACACATTTTGTGTTAACCACAGATTTTATTAAGGATTTTTTTCAATTTTACAAAGGTAAAAGGGGGTGATGGTTTGGCTTACCCGCAGCCCACGCCAAGCAGGGCTGGCGGGTCACAGCTGTCCAATCATGGTTCAGAAGTTCTGGACCCGTGCACCTCCTCGGTACTCGCGCCTGCACTGACAGGTCCAGCCAGGGATGGGTAACTACATGCTAAATGCATCTTGTCAGGTAGGAACCAAACGCAAACCCGAACAGTAAAAGGGGAAAAGGTAGCAAGGAATTATACACTCTGAAGAATACAAGTAATTTCCTTGAATCTACAGCAATTGGAAATAAAATGGTGTTTATCTCAGCAGTCTGAATATTATGTGGAAGGTTATATATTTGCTACCTAAACTATGAAGTAGTCAACAGTATTGTGGCAAAACAACCTATTTTGGTTCAGAATTCTTAGAATCACTCCCCAATTTTTCGTGATCTTCCTAAGATAATCAATGGCCCAATTAAATGTATTTATTATTATTATTTTTAAGATTTTATTTATTTATTTGACAGAGACACACAGTGATAGAGGGAACACAAGCAGGGGGAGTGGGAGAGGGAGAAGCAGGCTTCGATGCAGGGCTCGATCCCAGGACCCCGGGACCAGGACCCGAGCCAAAGGCAGACGCTTAACGACTGAGCCACCCAGGCGCCCCAAATGTATTTATTATTTTTTTAAAAATTTACTCATTTGAGCGAGAGCACGAGTGGGGTTGATCCCAGGACTCTAGGATCATGACCTGAGCCAAAGGCAGATCCTTAGTTGCCCCAGTGGCCCAACTAAATTTAAAGCAAAATAAAAACGAAACAAAAAACCCTTGGAATCTAGGAATTTGCAGGTCTGCAACAGCTAACACCTGGTAACTCTAAAGATTCCTCATGTTTCTTGTCCTCACTTAAAAAAAAAAGATTCCTCAAGTTTCTGTGTTTACCATCACGGAGCACAGGAATAGGTAGTGAGAATTTAGTGTGTACAGCTAAAAGCGAAAGTCTATTGGTATTTTAAAATAAAAAATAATTTCAGTCATTTACAGTGTGACTTGGTCAGATCCTCCAAGAATGGAGTAGTAAATACTTAGCTGAAATGACCTCTGCATTATTTCATGAAAATAATCAAAATCTTTATCTGAGTAAGGAGAATCAACAAAAGACTCTTGGTCTCAGGTAGAAGAACCTTTCCTGGCACTGCTTGAAGGCAACCTAAGACCCCGGGCATACCTACCACATTTATAAAGGTTAGCAGGCGTGCAGACCCGCACCTCATCTCTTCCTAATAAGACGGATGGAAAAGGCTCAGAAAAGGCAGGAGGGCTTGCGAGCCAAGCCATCGAAACAATTTTCGTTCCTCATGAATTTCAATGTCATGTTTCTCCAGCCAAAGCCCTGCGCTGAAGAAAACCCAATAATTAAGACCTAGCATGTTTAGGATCTGTAAAATGCCTCCAGGTATATGAAATCTGAAATGACAGGCAGGGAGTTCTCAGAAAGCATATGAATATAGTTAATGTTGCAATTAGGTCAATGTTCTGAAGATAAGCTGATACTTAGCACTGTTATGTCCTTAAGCCAAGAACATGAAAGAGGCCCCAAAGGCTTTGGAACCAACTGTGCTTTGAAACCACTAATGTCCACTGAAATACTCCTCTGTATATATCTAGTAGAGCACAAAGTAGAGCTCCAAACACTTCAGGAAGAATCAACCTTCATCCAATAGCAAAATCCTTTATATTAAACCTCAAAATTCCAATTTTGAGTTCTGTTCATAGTACTTAAAAAAAAAAAAGGCTTCTATCAGTATCTAATAGAAAAATCTCATTCTCTTAGCATTTATCATATTAGAGAAGAGTAGGTTTAAATTTATCTTTGTACTTTTGGTGAAAATGGCTCACAAAAGAACCAAACTTATCTGTAGCACAGACCTGGCTTCTTTGGGAGTGCAAACTGGATCTGCCGCTGCCGACAAACATGCATTCCTCCACTGGGGAGGGTGCGCTTGGTTTTATTCTTAGTGTTACCTGCACCTCATAACGTCATAAACCTGGACCTTAAAATTCTTCGTAGCTTAGACTTTTTAATTATGTGGCATTCTCTTTTCCTCGTGATAGTACAAATTAGGGAGGTTTTACTATATTCTTAGGTTACGGTGAATAAAGTACAAGACAAAAATCCCAATATTAATAAAAACAGTATCAGATTTCGCTTTTAAATAATACTCAAGGTGCTGGACTGAAGGTGGCTCTGTAGTGTTTACAACTTGCTCAAACCTGCCTAGAGAGATCCCAGATCTATGCAGCGGGATTAGGTGGGTGTTAATTCAAACACATTCAGATCCCAACTACAGATGTTCATCTGCGAATAAGGTATTTAACCACTAGTTTTGAAGCAATTCTACATTTAACAGGTCAATATTAAGCGATTTACTGTTATTTCCAAGAATCTGAACTATTGTCAAGATATATCCATCCCAAAGAAATTAACACAGTGCTTGTTACTTCAATCTTAAAACAATTCCCAGTCAGCTCTCTTGGTGGAAGGATTTCTGCTGGCAATGAAAAGTCTCATATAACTGGTTTCACTGGGATAGATTTTATGTTGGGTCCCAAGGTAGGGATGACATTTCACCTGAATTATACTACGTTCTCAAGACTGATTCGAGAACAACTGGTTTCATGAGACAGATGTCACAGATACAGTTAACAGGTTATTAAAAAAAAAAATCATGGGGCACCTGGGTGACTCAATCGTTAAGTGTCTGCCTTCGGCTCAAGTCATGATCCCAGGGTCCTGGGATCGAGCCCGACACTGGGCTCCCTGCTCAGCGGGAAGCCTGTTTCTCCCTCTCGCACTCCCCCCGACTTGTGTTCCCCCTCTCATGGTCTGTCAAATAAATAAATAAAATCTTAAAAAAAAAAAAAAAATCAACTGATGCTGTTTTACATCGATTTTACGAAAAACCTTCATTAGGAAGTACATGTTTAACCTTTAAATGTAGAATGATTTTGTAAATTAGATTTCAGCTCAAAGGACAATGTCACAATTCAGATCAAGCTCCTAGAAAAAGACTGAAAATAAAGCCAATGTACAATAGGAAAGCGATTCTATGGAACTTGCATTTATCCTTTAGCCATAGTTTCGATGATTATATTGATTCAATGACTTATATCCAAAAACCAGAAGACATGGTTTGTCAAGGGAGTTTTCTGTGGTACTCCTGGGCAGAAGAGGTGGCCTGAGTGATGCTTCTATCTTTGTACGGCCAGACACTGTGAGCTCCAAGCACTGTAACGGCTTATGACAAATGGCAGAACATAGAAAATCTGGACTGTTCCAGAATAACCAGTTGGTAGGGACACCACAGTCACAGTAACTGCAACTAAGAGAGCTCTCCCTATATGCATTCTACTACAAAGGAACTGTGATCCCTTCTTGTTTCTTAGCATCTCTTCCAGGACAGGGCAAGGGGGAGGGAGATGAATCACCACTCATGGAGGTGCCATCAGTTGCCAAGTGTCAAATGCAGAGATGATTTTGCATTTTGCCCCTTCCCAAGAAGTTTTGGGACAAAGTGAGTTGCTGTGCTACTGCACCGATGATGTAGGGATCCCTCGAATGGAAGATTAATTCCTAACGACACGGGACAGTGATCCTATGCTAGCCCTGCGCTGGCGTTCCCCTTGTGCCGGGAAGATGCTACGGCGAATAGTTAGGTGGTAACAACAGGTCGGCAAAGAGGGGCAAGCGGGCAGAAGTCGTGTCAACGTGTCAGGCACACATTTCACTCACGCTAAGTTTCCTGATTTGTTTCTTTCCCCGAATCCCTTCTCTTCAGTCCTGTTTCTTGGCCAGGGCCCATGGCAGGAGCGGAAGAACATTTAGCAGAAAAGGTGGGAAGGGCTTGACCCCACTTAAAAAATACCTTTGCTTAAAAACACTTACAGATCCAGTGATTAGCAATTAAGAGGTGAAAATAACTAACTACTTAGTAGTTACATTCTACGAATTATCCGAGGTCATGGCCTACTGGGGTCAGCAGCACCACAGATGGAAGTCATGCTGCATCTCTTAAAGCTCTTTCTGATGCCCAACAGGCCTCGTGCAGTGTTAATGGCACTTAAAACACATCCGTTTTTTTCATTTAATCTCTGAAATCTGTTCATTTTTTTCTTCATTTATGAAAAGAGGAAAGGGCTCAATTTATCATTTGCTCTATAGCTCTCTGAGTTTGGTCAAGATCCCAAGCAGCTTTGTGTGACAAGTGTAAGGGGTGTCGAGTCCAGCTCTTTCTGGAGCGAATTGCACTTGTCCCCACGACCCTTCAGAGCTTGGACTGCAGTGGTTTCAGGTACTTGAAGTAAGACTCATGGACCTGCAGGGAAGGGAGAGAGAAAGAATTACTGACGAGTGGCCTGCAGCATCAACTAGCACACTTTTAACTGAGAAGGTATCTGGGCCTTATTTGGATCGTGATCCAAAACACTGAAGGAAAAAAAAAAAACCAGTTAACTGAGGAATTTGGACACTGGGTAGTTCATGACATGATTCCTATTTGGGGGCGGAATGGCACTGTGGTCATGTTTTCAAAGAGTCCTTATCTTTTAAGAGACACATACTGAAATATCCATGGATAAAGTTATCTAGTATCTTGGATTTGTATCACCATAATCCCCAGGGGAGACGGGGGGTGGGGCGCACCGCTCGGGGCAGAGGGAGCATTTTCAGGTGAAACACAATGGCCAGGAGATTAGTCACTGAGGTGTGACAAAGGGTACACAGGGGTGTATTACAGTATTCTATTTTTGTATATGTTTGAACATGTCCAATAGTTACTAAACACTCAAGGAGATGAAAGACCTGTGTACTGTGGGAACAACCCACTTTCCTTCTGAATCTGTTACTCAAAGTGACTGTCCGTAGAGGCCACAGGAGCTTCCAAAACTTTCACAGAGGAGGGGCATCTGGGTGGCTCAGTCGTTAAGCGTCTGCCTTCGGCTCGGGTCATGATCCCAGGGTCCTGGGATCGAGCCCCACGTCTGGCTCCCTGCTCAGTGGGAAGCCTGCTTCTCCCTCTCCCACTCCCCCTGCTTGTGTTCCCTCTCTCACTGTGTCTCTGTCAGATAAATAAATAAAATCTTTAAAAAAAACAACAACAAAACTTTCACAGAGGAGTCACCTCTGAGGTCTTTCCTGCCTTAATATGTAATGAAGAATTTCAAAAGGTGAAAAGACATTGTTTTTTGTACCTCTGATTTGTTCAGTGGGGATTTCTTGGCCCACTCAAACAAATTCTCATACACATTCCCATCATAACGGCCAAGCACAGAGCCGAGTGTCACATCTTGAAAATCAAACGCATCCACCAAAGCAACAGCATCTGGGCGAATTGCAATCAGCAACTCCTTTATGCGCTGATTTACTTGGGTAATCTGAGACTCTGTCATGATACCTCCCTAGAAGAGATAAAACAAGCAAACACATATATACACGTATACAGACAGACATTCATATATATGTGCACACACACAGCTATAAAGTAAACCACAAAGAGTTTTCTACCAAAAAAAAAAAAAACAAAAAAAAACGGACTTAAATTCAGAAAATACTCACCTGAAGAAAATCCCCTGCCTTCTGACTGATTCCATACAGACAATACAAGAGACACAAATTCCTTAAGACAGCGTGCACAGATTTATCTTCAATTTTGAGGAGTTTTTCTGAAAAGAGCTTAACTACCACATAGTGGCAATGTGCCTAGATAAAAAGAAAACACCAGAGTGAGAGAACCTTTGAAAAAGATTCACCGCACAGCAACAAGGGTTTCTGCACTAAGAAAATGGGTTGGGACGGTGTGAAGGATGGAGAGGGAGAGAGAGAAGAGGAGAGAGAGAGAGAGGGAGAACTATCACTGACCTCGCTTGCTCGAACAAGGTCAACGGAAGTTAGGTTCCATGCTACCTCCTTGCTTTTTCTGTGAATCACTTCATTTTGAAGGTTTTTTGCAGCAATATCCACCAATCTGTTAAGAAGTGAAAGAAAACCGGAGCTTGCAGGAAATGCCGGGCAGTACTCAGGCCCCAGCCCCCAGAGGCCCCCCAGCTCCTGAGGGGGGGGCTCACCTGGCCGCACGAAGTTTGTATGCTTCCGTTAGGCTGTCGGGGCTGTCGATGTCCACCAGAGCTGGCCACGCTGCTACCTGCTGCGGCTGGATGCGCTGAGCGGGCAGGCCATTCAAGTAGGACACCATGCCGCACACCAACTTCCCTGCGTGCACTTGGTCGTAACTTTTCATCAGGAACCTAAAAATCACCAGTGCACATGCTTTCAGTAACTATGCTTCTCGTGAAACAGAGATGAACTCTTGCAGTGACTTTAAGCAACGTGATAGGTGTTTTGTACTCGCTCGGCCGACCACAAGATAAAACCAGTGGGTGAGATGGAAGGCAAAACCACCATCTCTCAGGAACAAATGTAACGTGAAGAGCAAACACGGGAACAGGAACTGATGAAGAGGACTCAAACATTCTTTTTTTTTCAGAGAGAGAGAGAGTGAGCATGCGGGTGGGCGAAAGGGGCAGAGGGAGAGGGGAGAGAGAATCCCAAGCAGACTCCGCACTGGGTGCGGAGCCTGACGCCGGGCTCGATCCCAGGACCCTGAGATCACAACCTGGGCCAAAACCAAGAGTTGGATGCTTAACGGACTGAGCCACCCAGGCGCCCCTCAAACGTTTTAACAACAGATAAAGCACAAATCAGATTCTCACCTAGCCGTCTGCAGCATCATGACAGTGTTCTCTCCCTCAAAGGTGCAGGTGGGGGTAAAAGTGACATAGATATTTGGAAGGCCACTGCAGTGAGAGTAGCCATGTCCGCCACACGCCATCCGACAGGCTTCGATAGCAGCATTAGTTGTCCAGGAAGTGAAAGCCTTCAGGCCGGCAGTGAGGGCGTGGAGCTGGAGGGGGATGCACAGGCTGTCAGGGCGCAGGTGGCGCCGACGGTCTGAGCCTCACAGCAAGAAGCCCCCTCTTCCTCCCCTAACAGTGCTGGTCACTCGCCACATCACTTGCCACGCGTGCAAACTGAAGCACGGTCATCTCGGTGGCCTGAATTCATATTGTTCCCACACTCCCTTCCACAGTGCTCCACTTGGCAAAAAAGTCACCGCTTACGTTCCTTTGATTAATAAACAACCAACACAGTGTAGTACTTCTGAAACTTAAAAAACAAAACCCACATATCTTCATATCTGATTCACTTTCAATTAAAATAATGGCTGTATCTTTTGAGAACACATGGATTCTTCTCAAGAAATCCCAACATTTAGTTTTCTCTGGACATTATCCAACAGGCAAGGGTGCCCACAAGTGAATGAGGAAACACATACCTCAGGCAGTTCACTCAGATCCCCTTGGCCAATGTCCTCATTAATGCGATGGTAGGTCTCCTTCATGTACGCACCTACAAACTGGAAGGCATAGGCAGTGGCCAGGAGTGGGAAGAGTTTATACTGCTGGGTCTGAAAATCCAAAATCTGTGGTTCTGGTTCACTAAAGGATAGAGAAGAAACAAAAGTAAACACTTACATAGAACTTATTATGCACCAGATTCTGGTCTAAATACTTTGACATACTGAAAAGCTAGCACTCTCCCCATTTCACCAAGGGGAAAAAAGAGGTTAAGAACCTGCCTAAGGTCACATAGCGAATATGTGGTAGATCCTCACTCAATTGAAATCTAGGCTGTTTGGCTACAGAAAACCATGTTCTCAACCACCTTGTTGAACCACCTAGGCGGAGAGTATTTTCTAGCTGTGAAGTTCATATCTATCTTAGTCTTTGCAGTATAACTAAGGAAACTATCTCACAGCAACATACAAAAATCAAGGTTAACTTCATAGAAGGAAAGCAATGATAAAGAAGTCTAACACACTAGATGGCTGAAGAAACTATTTTAACCATAATTTTGGAGAAGGCCCAATGCACAGAGTTAACCATATGACATCTAAGACGGTCAGCTCTTATCGATTTCTTTACTCCTTCTATAGAAGTTAAAAAGGTCATCAGGGAGTCACACTCAAGTGAAAGGCAGTAAGACTAACCTACGGCTATGAACACAACAGGGAGTCCCATTCATGCCATTCCCAACATACCCAATTCATAGCTGTTAGGAGCAATTAGGATTTTCAAACTGCCTTTAGTGTTCTAAAATTTCATTTATTTTTTTTAAAAAAGATATTTATTTATTTGAGAGAGAGAGAGCACACTAGCAGGGGGAAAGGGAGAAGCAGGATCCCCGCTGAGCAGAGAGCCCAACTCAGGGCTCGATCCCAGAGTCCTGGGATCATGACCTGAGCCGAAGGCAGACACTTAACCAACTGAGGCACCCAGGTGCCCCTAAACATTTCATTTATAAAGCTCAAGTAATATTACTGTTTTTCTTAGGTTAAAAATAATAAGGTGGCTATCCTCATCTTTCTACTTAAAAAAAGGAAGTCTAGTTTTTAAGGAGCAGACCCAGCATACTGCCACCTTAGCTGATTTTGCAAGGCCAATGCATATTCTCGAGGTCACATTTGGGAATTTTGATATTTGAATGGGGTCAAAGGTAGGTCTTTAGCAATCTCAGATGCCTCCCTTACCCTGGCTTGATTTCGGACTGGTGCCTCACAGCGCTGTATCGGATGGCAATGGTGCAAGCCTTGGACAGAGACCGAGCGGCTTCTCCTACAAGGAAGGACCTGACAAACACCATGGTCCCGTAGGTCAGCTTGTTACTCACAGGTTTCACGTACGTGCCATCAGGCTTCACCTGGACAAAGAACATGGGACTGATGCTTCATTCTGTTAAACCCAAGTGGCAGTCTGTGCTCATGATTCTCAAAGGGTGGTCCCCAGAATGGCAGCATCTCCGGGGAGTTTGCTTGAAATACAAAACCTCATCCCCACCCTGATCTACTTTATACAGCCCTCCAGGTGATTCTAACGCATGCTAAAGTTTGAGACCCACTGGTTTAGCAAACTAGAATATGTTCTTTATACCTGCCAACCGCTCTTGATTTCACTGTCCTTAATAAAAGAAACATCAGAAGTAAAAATATGTTACTACCTTCCAAAAAAACACACCCTTGCAACCCCGTGGTTATCAACAGCCGCTGAAACCCCCATGTTTGACACCTCTGCTCCTCCAAAGATACCTGGGCATACTTCATCAGCATGTTTTCTCTGGGAATACGATAATTGTCCATCTTCAGGTAGCCATTATCCATCTCATCATAGCCAAATTTGGGGCCGATATCTCCCACGGTAATACCTACCAGATGAAAGGAAAGTCACAAGGTGCTTGTGCTCTGCAATTCCCGGCTTGCCCTGGCCTCTTTCATTGTGTGCTATGCTTTTTGCAGAAGAAAGCGATCGGTTTAGTTTTTCATCTCAACAGCAGACAAACAATTCTAACCTGGCAAAGGCTTATGGGTCCCAATTTCACGAATAGGTACGATGAAGGCATGTAATCCGTAGCATTTCCCCTTAGTGATGAGTTGGGCAAGAACTATTGCATGATTTGAAGTCTTCCCAACTGGAACATCAAAGAGAACAGGAGAGAGAAGTGAGCAAACTTCTTACACTTTCAAAGGACAGAAATAAAAGATGGGGAAAAACCGTATGTTAAATACCAGCCTCCATCGATAAAGTGTACCCAAGAGGCTTACAACAGTACCACGCCCAGTTTTCAGAAAGAAATTCACTTAAGCTGATAGTCATTAAAATTTATTGAATTTTGGCAAAGCAATCCTTCATTCTATATATCTAAAAGCTTTTATACACATTTTATTGAGATATTATGGACCTACAACATTTGTAAGTTTAAGGTGTACAGTTTGTTGATTTGATAGTAATCCTTCATTTTAGGAAAGACCTCACTAAAAAAAAATTAATTAGAAAGACTTTATTTTCTTTTCTACTTATTTCTCATTCATTTACATAAAATTTTTTTTAGGATAACCATAAAAACATTAATTTATTTCCTTTTTCTCCCTTAATGAAGTGCTTTCCAAAACAGTGGCCACTAGCCCCACGCAGCTGTTTACATTTAAATTACTTATAACCACACAGGGAAGACTAAGCTGCTTTACATGGTGACTAAGGAAACTGCGCTAATGATGGGAATATTCAAGTGCAAAGTTCAGAGTGAGACAGCTGTCCCTTCTGTGCCTTGTAAGTGGAGGACAGGTCTACAACAAGCACTACAGGAGTATCAACAGCCGAGAAGAGCCTTCAGAGTGTTTCCTACATTTCAAAATGATATTCCCATAGAAGCTCTACATCCTAAACACCATCTTGTAATAACTCGTCAAAACATCCAACAAATGCTAAAAAATTCACATACGTCCGCCAGGCCACCACTTGATGGAGGTCACAGTAGGGCTGTTGAGAATGAACTCCTGAGTTTCAGGATCGTAAGTGGCTGTGGTTTCCAAGCCTCGGAGATGAGTTCCTAAGGAAATAAGTTACATTCACCTTGGATAAAATATGGGAACAAATAGGCACAGGGTAAAATCTCCTGCCCCGTCTTTTCAGCTCTAGTATCTCAGAGAACAACAAAATCTAACAAAAACAAGATATTTGTAGACGAGCTACAAATAGTTAATAACCAATACAGATACTTCCCTATACTTTTTTTTTTTAAAGTAAACCCAATATTGGGCTCGAACTCATGACCCCGTGATCAAGAGTCACGTGCTCTACCGACTGAGCCAAGCGCCCCATAATTTCCTGTATTCAAACCAGGCAGTTCCTATCAAGGTGAAAATATAAATGTCAAGCATGTTCTATTTCTATACTTTTTAATTAACGCACCTCTATTTAGATCAACCAAAAGAAAATATAAAGGCAGTTTAGAATCGTATTTTCACAAGATCATAGGATAGGAACCTAACAGGGAAGTTAACTGCTCTTTTAAAATAACATCTCTAAGTTTAAATGTGCCAATTTCAACTCATGTATGGTGTCTACACACCAGTTCAACATTCTGGGCTTCTCTATTTACAAAGACTAAGATAAGAGGTGACAGAAAGAGACTTCAGCCAAAGTTCTTATAAGTTAAAGACTTACTTCAGAGTGATTTCTAGAATGGAAAACCAGACTTCAAAAAGATATACACTATGGGGAAAAAGACCTGGAACAGTGACCTTTTTTTGATTTCTAAAGGTCCAGTAATAAGGTCTGAGTGCACGCTGCGATTTCCAACGCCAAGCCTTAACTTCGACCCTGGCTGGTTCATTACTGTGACTAGAAGAGTTCCCAGTGTCATGTTTACTGGAGATGGACAAAGATTCATGCTTTAAATCCTAATACAAATGTGCCAAAATTCTTGGAAAACAGTTAACAGAAAAATATTCTAAGTGACACTCCCTCTAATACACTATCCTGAAGCCAATGCTGAGAACCTTTTTCCAAACTGCTTAGATGATTCCAGACCTCATTAAACACTTAAACTTTGAAACATTTAGAAACCTCCAAGTTGAGGAACAGAAATGGCCACTTCATGTGTGATCCACAACCTTCTCACGTACATGTGAGAATCAAGGAACCAGCCACTTTCAGCAAAGAAGTTTTTACAGGAAAAGAAGTAACAGAGTAACAGAACAGATAATGACAGAATGTTTGCAAATGCACAATGGAACCAAACAACACTCCACTCTGGGTCTTGTAAAAATCCTGTAAAACACAATTTAGTACCAAGAGCCAAATTAGCTATAAAATTAAGATAAAGTTGCACAGAAATGAGAGCACATGGCAAATATACATTACATTAGATCAGTTCTGAAACCTTGAAATAGGAAAAGAGAAGACAGAAGGAAATGAATAGCAAACAGAGACACCAATACAGACCAGATTAACAGGGACAGCCACTCCCTCCAAAACAGCTTATCTTTTTTTTTTTTTTTTTCCTTAATCTTTGGCCAAGCTACCCTTCAGACCTTGACTGAATTATGGTTCTACAAGCCACTCATTTCCCTCAAGCAAGTCAGAGAGCACCTGTACTACTGATCTGTGTTTCTTCTGGAATTTGTGCAAGTCCATTAAGGTATCCGTAGGAAAGGGAATCAGATCGTACCGAAGAAAGAAAGATGCGTTCAGATGCTACATGCACACAAATTCTACACAACTCCAGTGAACTTGAAAAACCACTCAGTAAATAAATCCTAACTTGTAATTCTTGACTCACTGAAAGGGAACCATGAAAAAGAATAATCAGCATATCTCTGTGACAACGTAACCTTTAATTTCCACTGACCAAAGCCACGTCTATGCCAAGACCTGTATATATAAAAAAACCTGGCTTCTGCAGAAAGACCACGGTAGTGGATATGCCCTTGCTAACATACAGTGGGCTCTCCACATACGCTAAGCCTGCAGAGCCCCGCCCAACCCAGAAGGTAGACTGAATGCACCGTACCATGGCCCATCTCTGTCTGGGCGTAAGTGCCAACGATCTCCAAGTTCCAGGCGGGCATGAAGAAGCGTTCCTGCTGCTCCGCGGTTGCCTGGTGAAGTAAAGTAGGCAAGAACATGCCCAAGTGGAGATCCAGAGGCTCAGGCCGCCCTCGGTGCACAAAACTTCGAAGAAACACCAAGGATGGGCATTTGAGAGAAGAGTCATCAGGTGTGAGAGAATCAGCAAATGTGAACAGAGTAAGGGGAAGGAGAAAAAAAACCTTCTGTAAGTATGAAGTTAGTTGGGTGGACATTATCGTGGGGGGGGAGCACTGTCTCTTTCTGTATTACTTTAATCAACTCTTGGTAAATTTCATTTTTCTTAAGTTGGCAAGAAGTTTGTTCTTACGCTACTCAGCTCTTAAATAATCAGTCTTGGTGAGGATTGGCTACCGATTCCAAAGCCTGTGCAGCATAAACATGCGAGTCGGGCAGAGGAGTCCAGCCTTACAATTAAATCAAAGGAAATAAAAAATTTGAAGAGGTTGTACAGGATGGAGAATTTAAGTTGTACAATTATTTACTCTGATGAGAATGTGAGACAGGAGAACTTTGTTATCTCAGACGGACAAAATGATGCCCCAGCCGAAAGGCTTTCCTAAAAGCAATTTCAGTAATGCTTCTAGGCTGGAATTCTTCGTGTTTGTTCATAAAACATCCAGCATAGATCCACATTCCCTACATAAATCTGGTTTTTTTTTTTTTAATCCGGTTACCAGCCATGCCCTACTGAAACAATTTAATACAAAAATTGACAATGCTCTTCACCCAGTGATTAGTATCAGAAATAAAAAAGACATGCAACTTCTATTAAAGACCATTAATAATAATTACAAATAACATATTCATGCATAACAAGCCAATTATGTGGGAATTATTACTAATGATAATAAACATCTTAAGTTTTTGTAATTCTGAATCCATTTATTTATTTATTTATGACTGAGCCAGACAGGTGCCCCTGAATCCACTTTCTAAAGTCACTCTTTTCAACTTAAAATTTGCAGATGCCTTAGACTTCTGTGTGAATTTCTTTCTAATAGGAAATTGATATGCCTTTGTTATCCTTCCACATCACTGGCCTCCCATTGAACTTCTAGCTCTAACTTAACCGACTCTAAATTGCTCTTATTATTCTCTTTAATTATCTTAGAAATTAGCCTATGCAACATTTCAGTTTTAAAACCTCTCAGTTTGGGGGCACCTGGGTGGCTCAGTCGTTAAGCGTCTGCCTTCGGCTCAGGTCATGATCTCAGGGTCCTGAGATTGAGCCCTCCATCGGGCTCCCTGCTCCGCGGGAAGCCTGCTTCTCCCTCTCCCACTCTCTCTACTTGTGTTCCCTCTCTCGTTGTGTCTCTCTCTGCCAAATAAATAAATAAATAAAGTATTAAAAAAACCACCAAAAAACCTCTCCGTTTGTCGAGAAAGTAAGGAGGAAAATAATCAGGGCGCACTGCTCAGGCGAGGGCTGATCAGCTATGTCTTCCGGTTGCGTGGTTGTGCTTTCTGTTACCCAATCACAGAAAAATCAAAGACTGTGTGACCCACGTGCTCATTTTATAAAGAAATTAGGCTGAGGTGAGTTAAGTGCTTTTAGATCAGGAAGATAATGGCAGAATGAGGACAAGAATCCTACCACCCAATCACATCTTCTGGCTAGGGAAATTCTCGTGCAAGTGCAACCAGGACTGAGCACAATGATGAGGACACCAGAGAGACCAAGGAGAGCTGCCCAAACCAGAGCAGCTCTCCTTGGAAGTGGCAAAGGGAAATCCCCCGTAACACGTTAGCACTGGTGGAAACTGAGTGAGAGGTCCATGGAATCTCTCTGTGCTATTTCTGCAACTTCCTATGAATTTATAATCATTTCAAAATAAAAAGTTAAAGAGGGCGCCTGGGTGGCTCAGATGGTTAAGCGTCTGCCTTCAGCTCAGGTCATGATCCCAGGGTCCTGGGATCGAGTCCCGCATCGGGCTCCCTGCTAGGCGGGGAGCCTGCTTCTCCCTCTGCCTCTGCCTCTCTGACTCTCATGAATAAATAAATAAAACATTTATAAAAAAAAATAATAATAATAAAAAAAATAAAAAGTTAAAGAAACAGTGGAAATCCTCCAGAAAAACACATTCGTGTGATGAGAGAGTGCTTTCCCTCACAAACAGGAATGCCACTGCCTCTAGGTTTTAAAAGAATGGTGCCGGGGCGCCTGGGTGGCTCAGTCGTTAAGCGTCTGCCTTCAGCTCAGGTCATGGTCCCAGAGTCCTGGGATCGAGCCCTGCATCGGGCTCCCTGCTCAGCGGGAAGCCTGCTTCTCCCTCTCCCACTCCCCCTGTTTGAGTTCCCTCTCTCACTGTGTCTCTCTCTGTCAAATAAATAAATAAAATCTTTAAAAAAATAAAAAAGAAAAGAAGAAAAGAATGGTGCCTAGGAAGAAAAATCAACGTACACCTGGGACCTGCCAGGAGCAAACTGGTGGATCCAGGACTGAACCCCGTGGCCTGGGAAGGTCCACTGTTAGCGCTGGAAGACGACTTTGCATTGCTAGAACCCAGAGCGATTCCTGGGGAGGACGGGCCACTCTGAAGCAGCCCACCAGACTCATAGGAGGGGTCTGCATCAGTGTGCTGGATAACGGAATGACAAATGTCAGCGTTACCACAAAACACAGTGAGTGGGGCAGAGATAAACTACTGTAATCAGAAACCCTTTGAGACTGAAGAATGTTTTTAGGAGAAAAAGGTCTCTTATGACAAGGGTAAGGATTATATTCACAAGTGGATGAAATTTAGACATGTTATAAGGACAAAGTGACCTGATAGTTTTTTTGACTTAAATCAAGTATTTGTTGCAAAGAGTTGGTTATGTATGCATGATAAAGATTATATGTTATTTTTAAATCATTTATTTTAAAATTACAAAGCACCAACATTTTACTTTGGTGAAGTGCTACAGTCAATTCTTTTAAAACCGTAACACCAAAAGGCTTTCCCAGTCTCTCCCTCTACATGACACGGGGCTGTCAGCCAACGCTGAGGACAAAATGATTAGATTAATAATACATAAGAAAGGAAGGACTTAAAATAGCATATCCGTGGACAGCATGATTATAATCCTAGGAAATCAACAACAAAATACCATCAATAATGAATGAATTTAGAAAATCTGTAGGCTCTAAGGAAGAAAAAAAAATCAACTGCATTCTTATCCATTAGGATGCTTAAAGCAGAAACCTCGTAAAGAGAAAAGCAATTTACAAACACTACAAAATATTTAAAATTTGTTATGTAACTTAGCTCAGGATAGTAAAGATTTAATTAGGAAAAATATCAATACCTAATAGGATGAATAGAAGAAGTTATACGTAACAGTCAAGAAATTAATAATTCCTGGTTGAGAAGTCAGTCCTTTATCATAATAAAGATAGTACTTCCCAAGAAATACAAGGATTTAATGTAACACGGATTTGAAATTCCTGCTGAATATAATTTAGAATTTGACAAATTAAGATCGGAATTTGCCTAGGAGAGTAAGTATACAAGAACACCAAATATGTAGGTCTTAAAATATAACAACAGCAGGTTTATCCTATCAGATTTTTAAATATCTTACAAAGCAACAATGAACCAATGTTTATGATATTAGGAGAAAAACAAAGGAACTAATCAATATATTTTTAAGGTTCCAAAAATAAATTGAAACAATAAAACTCTAAGAACTGGAAAGAACGGGGGAAAAATACTAGTTAATAAACATACAAATGGTGGGATTCATTCATCATTCTATACCATATACAAGTCAAAGCATTAAACATAAATCAAACAAAAAAAACAACTGAAAGAAAATAAAGGAATAATTATCCAAGATATGGGGGAAAAAAATTTATACCTACTCAGAGAAGGATGCATTCAATACATAAAGCCAAAGTGTTTAACAAAGCAGAAGGCAATACAAAAAATACTCGAAGGATACAACATATTTGTAAGATCAATGTACAGATTCTATTTAATCAATATGCAAAGGAGAAAAACCCAGTGTATACACAGGAAATACAGACAGTAAGCCAAAACATCCAGGCTCACTGGCTTTGGAAAATTAAAACTTTAACTCCTAGATATATATTAAGGTAGCAAAAAAAATTAAAGTAACCACGTTGATGGGGCTTATGGAAACACGGTACACTAATAATTTGCTAAATATACTATAAACTTGTTCTGTGTTTCAAGAAGTCTTAAACTATGCAACAATAGCTATAAAATGTTCACTCCTTTCAATGAAGTAATTTACTTCTGAGAAAGATATTCTGAAGGCATAACCTTAAAGGGCATAGTTTTTGTAAAGAAGTTTATATTGTTATTAACAATCATGGTGGGGAATTAGAATAGCCCCAAAACCTAGGGAGCAAGTCTCATGGGAAGTCCAACAGGAAAGAGACTCACTCGGAAGAAAGAGGACAGGAGACAGTAGTGAAAATACAGGGAGAAAGACTAGTGACTTACACAGTCCCGTTTACTATTTATCTATTTCTCAAGTTTCAAAGGAAGAGAGGTGCTTTAGTTCATATTTGAGTACTGGTGATGGGAAGCTGCTGACATACCGCACCGATCTGCAAGGACGGTAACTGTATTGTATAAGCTCTATTTTCCTGATTAACAACAGCAGAAAACAAAGAAGGAGAATTGCTATAAAGTGGCCAGAACTTGAAGCGACCAAGTATCTGTGAAGACCAAGCACACTACCTGCTTTGGGACCCGGAGAAAGGTATGGTCAAGAGGATTATTGCTGGACCACGTTCCACAGACAGTCCCTTCGACACCAGGACCCCTGGGAGAAGGTGCGCCCCTCAGCCCAGACTTCTGCCCTTGAATAAGGCTCACAGACCCACAGACCAAGTGTGTGTCGGATTTCGTGTGCCTCTACGCACAGGTGAGTATTTAGAGGAGGGAAGAGAGAAAAGAGATGACGGAGACTTCGTGCAGGGGACTGAATTTTAAGACCCTTCAGGATCCTGGAAGGAGCCTGAGCAATGCTGTTGTCTCCTCACTTCTCAGCACCTACCTAGAGCTGAAAGAATCCCAAACTCAAAGTTATAGCCAATTCTGTGACACTTGAGATAATCACTGTTGGCCAGTCAACGTTCTGAAGTCTCTGGATTGAACCATCAAACCTCCATCTGCACAAGTCGCTCTATTTCCAGTCTCTTTGACGTTGAAGGACTTACTATTTTACACAAGGCTATACTGTCACAGGGCGCAAATTAACCAACAAACTGACTGGTGCCCCCAGAAAAGAACAGCAGTGGACGAAGCACAACAAACAGCAATGTGAATGGACGAGATTCCAGCGAGAAACAAGACCTAATCTCACAACTCCGTTCTCTAAAATATAGAGATTAAGACAAAGTTGGTTCAAATACAAGAAAATATCCGAAAAAGAGAAGCAATAAGGGAAAAAAAACTAATAAAAAAAGCAAACTCACTCAGACCAACATAGGACCTCAGTCCAATTTCTGTGCTCCTCAGACCAGAAACTTCAAGTCCTCGTTACTTCTTCTCTTTCAAAATTTAGGGCAAATATACATTTACAACATACTTTATAGAAGCAGAAGGGTGAGACCAGTGAGACATACAATCAAACCCATTTAGCCTCAGAATAATTTACATCTTTATGCCTCCTATGAATAGCACTGACTATAAGTCAAATAAATTCCACAATGATGCATACTTAAACAAAAGAAGGGTTCTGTACCACAAAGCTATTTAAGATTACAACACACACACACACACACACACACACACACACACACACACACACACTCTCATACACTCTCTCTCTCCCTCCCCCAGACAGGAAGACCTCTATGAGTGTTATATTCCTTCCCTTAGGAAAACTTTTCTTCAGTCTGCTTATTTCAGTATTGGCCATCCTGAAGCGAAAGTCTTGGGTGTTTTGGCAGGGTGTTCATAAGATAACATCACAACCAGAATCTGCAGTTCTCATGGGGATTGTGATAAAGAACATTTCCTTAAACCATTTCACCAATCAAAAAGCACCAAATCAAACACAAAAATGAAGTTTTCATGCTATTTGCATCTCTTCCTCTTCTCCTTATTTACGTAATGGAAGCCTTATGATAAATTAGGGAATGAGACTGGGCAGCTCAAATTCAAAACCCCCAAACCTCCCAATGGCCTTGTCTATGAAAACAAACTTCCTTCACATTAAGACCAAACACAAAACTTTTTGAAAGGAGCTGGCCATTTATAAACAATTTTTTTTTTAAGTAGACACCACGCCCAGCATGGAACCCAACGCGGGGCTCGAACTCATGATCCTGAGACCAAGACCTCAGTCGGTCACTTAACCGACTGAGCCACTGAACCAAGAATGACTGGCAATACGAAGTCCAAAAATATGTAAAGAAAAAAAGTATAATAAAAAGACTGCTCTGGGGCACCTGGGTGGCTCAGATGGTTAAGTGTCTGCCTTCGGCTCAGGTCATGATCCTAGGGTCCTGGGATCGAGCCCCACGTCTGGCTCCTAGCTCAGCAGGGAGCCTGCTTCTCCCTCTGCCTCTCCCCCTGCTCATGTTCTCTCTTTCTGTATCTCGCTGTCTCAAATGAATAAATAAAATCTTTAAAAAAAAAAAACAAAAAACTGCTATAATCAAATGAAGAGAATCATGAACTTTTCTCCAAACTGCCTTATAAGCCTGCTACTGGGCAAAGAAAGAAAGAGTAAGACACTTAAATGCTCTAACCCTCTGCCCCCCCCTTAAAATCCCCATCTTTAGCTTCATTAAAGCAGAGAGGCAACTTCCAGATACTGCTAAAGCATTAACACTCTCACGAATTTCCAACAAAGTCTCTTTTTATAATTAGACACCAACGCTTAATTCTGCCACATTTTCAATCCCATCTTTCCAAAATGCTCAACAGCCATTAAAATGGGATATATGCAGCAAGGGTAAAAAGGCTTTTAGAAGTAACAATGAAGGATGTTTCAGGCTAGAGTCTTGGACCAGTTTATGGGGAAATGACCTATGAGAAAATGAGAAGCTGAATTTTATTTAAGGCTTAACAACTGAAAGACAAATTAAAGTGTAGCAGCAGGAAAAACCAAACATCAGGAGTCATTTATCAGTTTAAGTCCTGAGATGGGTTACCCACTGACCCTCAAATGTGGACTAACCGTGGCCCATTTCCGTCTGGGCGTAGGTGCCAATTATCTGGAGTCCTTTGGATGAAAGCAGCCATTTCTCTTGCTGAGCAGTGGTGCCCTGATTCAGCAAGGTAGGAATAAACATGGAGAAATTGAGGCCCACAGGTTCCACAAAATTGACCAAATGCACTCTACAGGAGAGAAAAGAAAACGATCTCAGCCTTACTCTAGAAACTGCATTCTACCACCCATTCTTGCCAGACAACCATGGCCCTCAGGATTGAGGCTGGGAAAATTTCAACCCTTTTCTTAAGAAATTAAATGTAAAATTTACCATTTTCCCACCTAAAAGACCAAATCCAGTGTTATCTACTCCCTCCCTGCCCAAGTCATTTCAGGGCCAGAATTCTTTAATTCTACACTTCATCCAGGAAGCAAATTCTACCCAAGTTTTAGCCTAAAAATCCCTTTTGTTTTTTTGTTTTTGTTGGTGTCATCTGTTGGTTTTATTGGATTCTTTGGAATGTGTGTTTGCTTTATTTTCAAGTTTTACTTGTTTTGAAAATCAAAAGGAACTCCATAGAACATTTATTTGTAGAGCTGCTAACAAAAGCTTCTAAAGGAATAGTTTAATTTTTCCCCAAATAACCAAAGCAAACATCCAGGATAGTAAATACATATTCCAGGGCCAAACCACAGATCTCTAAAGGTCTTCGGAGTTTACAGGTGGGGAAGTAGAAATGTGAGAATGTTAAACATTTATCTCTGATGGTCTTGATATTCACTCCAGTTTAAGGGAATTCCAATCACACTGAAATTCTGTCTTCAACTATTTTCTCATAAAACACAATCTGTGAAATAGTCAAAATACAAATCACATACACTAGTCAGCCCTGGCTACACTGTTAAAGATCTTAGGGGTGTCTATTTTGTTCTATCTATATATATAAAGAGCTCAAAGTACAAAGTAAGTATCACTTAACTGGTCTTCATGACTCCTCAAGGAATGAGGAGGAAGCAGTGTCACCAGTTTATCTTGGTCTGTCCAGTTAGCACAGCCCGAATTAAAAGAAAGGGGGAAGGCTGCCAATTCACTTTTGGGGAGGTCCTAAAACCAATCCTACCACCTTTAGGTTCGAAGATCACTTTTCAGGGGTGCTTGGGGCAGACTGAACCATCTAAGGAATGCCTGCATCCAAGGAACATAAAAAAATGCCTTTTTAACCCGGAGGTTCCATAATTTTTACACCAATATCGAATATCAATTTAAACTGAATGGAGGGAGCAACAGGAAAAAGGAGGGGTATGAACAGAAGTTAGCTTCCAAGTAACTTGGATCAACAGGAGTTTACTGCTGCTGGACGGTAGAGAAGTGACGCCCCGCCTCACTAAAGTGGGAGTCAAAGGCCTGATGAGGAAGAGAAATGTGGATATCATTCTCTCAAAGGCAAGAGCCCCACAGCATTCCCTAACAATTATATTTTACTAAAATAGGAAACGAACTTACAAGAGTTTCTGAGGAAGAGAAGTAGTAGTTTACGTGCCAAAAATAGTGGCAACATAAGACACTCCTATTCCCCGGAAGGGAAGTGAGGAGGCTGTGGGGTTATTTGAAATAATGATCATGACACAATATAATTCTAGAAAACTCAGAGGGAAAAATAGGTGACACAAAGACTGTCGAATGTTTATGTTAATAAACATACTGAGATTCTTTTGAGTTCAAAAGAATTTGAGAATTTGAGAGTTTGAAAATCAACTCATGCACAAAATCTCAGTCCTTGTTTTTAAATTATGTTTAATCCCTCCTGAAGATGCTTTTCAAGGAATCAGCTTTAAAAACCGAAGGAGAGTAACAAAAACCATGGCTGATTCTCATTAGAATTTTAAATTACTCTTAAGAACACTTCACAGTTTTCTTTTCATAGTAAACAGGAGAGTTAAAAGACAAAAATTACAGAAGAGGAGATTAGGAAAACAACTTTTACATTCCCCAAAAAGCAAGGGTTTTTTTTGCCAAGGCCTGGAGAGAACAGTTCTTTGCTCAAGTTGAGAAATCTCAAAGTATCTTACTAATATTCCATCGACTTCAAGACAGTCCCATATATGAATTTTGAGATAGGAGAAATAATTGTAAAGAAACCAGTAAATGCTCAAAATCCCCTGAAAGAGAAATATTACTATATTTCATCTGTCTGGCATCACTCCCCCAACTTAGCATCTAAGAAATCAGGTGCATCTCACAAATAACGGGAGGTCATAGTTAACTGGCAGCACTTTTTCTTTCTTAGTGGTACATGAAACTCAGGTGTGAGCTACTACTGATGGTGGGCTTGGATTCAATGGCATTCAGTAACTGCCAAGACTAATTTTCAATCCCCTTCTCTCACGTAAGTTGATCTCCCTGTCCTATCCTAGGGATACTGGAAGGATGTCAAAAGGTGTGTTAAACTTTGTACTCTAGAGGCACCCAGGTGGCTCAGTCATTAAGCGGCTGCCTTTGGCTCAGGTCATGATCCCAGGGTCCTGAGATCAAGCCCTGCATGGAGCCTGCTTCTCCCTCTCCCTCTGCCTGCCGCTCCCCCTATATGTGCTCTCTCTCTCTCTCTGTGTGTGTCAAATAAATATGTAAAATCTTTAAAAAACAAAACAAAACAAAACAAAAAACCTTGGTACTCTATATTCCCCAAACAGCAAGGTTTGTATCATAAAAAATGACAGGCAAAACAACTGGCTCATGTCCTCTGCTCTTTAACCCACATAAAGGAATTTGCTCTATTTCATTGCGACTTCACTCAACTTTGCTTACACTTCATGAACCACCACGGATTATGAAATCTAATCAATTCTGAAACATACTGCATCAACTACTTAAAAGTAAAACAAAACAAACCTCTTTTTTTTGGGTTGTTTAAAAAAGGATAAAATCTTCCATTTTTGAAGTTTACCTAAAACCCAACTCAGGTGATTCAGAAATGTAATCTTCTAGGAGGTACTCTACCTCAATATCCCCACAGCTTTGAGTTACAAATTTCAAAAGTAAAAAAGAACACTTGGAAGTTGGTAAATACTTTGATTTGGGCTACTAAAAATAAGTAAGTCATAATTTGATGACTAAAAGGGAAAGGAATTCTCAGGACAGTCCTAAGGACCAGAATACATTATTTCATCCTCAACAATAGTAACCAGGTCACACTGAAAAAATTAGATACCAAACGTTTTAGAGGCAGTAGAATAAAGGAGAAATTTCCATCACTACATAAATGCAGAACTTGTAACTTTACATGTTCCCTTTTTCTTGGCTCTTGAATACACACCATTCGTATCATTTAATCTTTATTGATGAAAATAATGGAATTCTTCTAAAATGTTGAAACCCCCCCAAAAAAGAAAGTGCCCAGAAATGAATGAGAAGTGTAAGAGAACATACAGGCCAAAGAAATCTTGTACTCAGATCATGTAATTAGAGTGTTCATTCAGATAAAGGCAAAAAAAAAAAAAAAAAAAAAGTGCTTACTTTTATTTCTAATTAAGAAACAAAACAAAACAAAAAAACAGATGGTCTGGAAAAAGAAAAAGTACATACTCTTTCCAACACTAGCACCAAGGCCTGGTTTTAGGAGGTCTCATATGCCGGAGAGCCATTTAAATAACACTGCCACCAGATTCAAGAATGCTAGGTTCTTAAAATATTTTCTATTCACTCTGAAGTTTGACTCATGTTCTTCATCTACCCCACATTGTCCATCAGTTTAAACTCAAGATCTACACTCTCATATGGAAATATAATCTGTGGGGCACCTGGGTGGCTCAGTCGTTAAACGTCTGCCTTCGGCTCAGGTCATGATCCCAGGGTCCTGGGATCGAGCCCCGCATCGGGCTCCCTGCTCGGTGGGAAGCCTGCTTCTCCCTCTCCCACTTCCCCCGCTTGTGTTCCCTCTCTCTCTGGGTCTCTCTCTGTCAAATAAATAAAATCTTAAAAAAAAAAAAGGAAATACAATCTGTTATTGCTCCAAAATATTGTTTGGTCTTGCAACCGAAAATCGAATTCAGCCTCTCAATTTAGCAAACCTCCTTGTTACAAAGAGCAAAGGCGTTTTGCAATTTAAATCACTCTACACTGAGATGTCTGGGCCAAAGGAGCTAGTAGGTACAGATTCCTGAGAATGAAAACTGCAGCCTCTCCATTCATGCTCAGCATTCCACAAACGTCATCCCTTTAAAAGACTTAAATACAAAAGTAAACACTAGTTTTCACACACATCACTGGAAAGTGGGGTGAAAATAAGCAGTCTGAGTCTTCCAACGCCGAGCACGATGAAAAAGGACACCACGGGCTGCGCGTTTAAATTAAGGTTTGGGCTTGGGCACTTCATCTAGGCTAAGGCATACCTACTTTTTAAACCACATGATTTCCTCTGGGTCCGCGATGCCGAACTCCCTCATCTTCTTCACCATGTTGGCACTCTTCCTAACAGCCACCTCGTAACGCTGGCTGCGAGTGAGGAAATTCAAGTCCTCGTGCTGGAAGTCTGGGTCATTCAGGATCAGGTTCTCTGCAAGGGAGCGAGAGGGCATCAAGAGGAAGACAGGAAGACAAAGTCAGGGCTCCGTGACACCTCCTGGAATCCCGGCGGGTTTTCGGAGCGCGGGCTCGGGAGGGACGACACCCCTCACCCCTCCACAGGCCGGCCCTGGGACTGGGGGTCCCGGCTTCCCCAAAGCTGAGCCAGGCGCTGCGGCCCAGGCTCCACAGCGCCCCCGCGACTCCGCATCGAGCGAGTCCGGAGCCGCGCTCGGGGAAGGAGGGAGGCCCGGCCCCGCCGCCCTCACCGATCTCTCGGCGGCGCCGGGTGTTCTCGGGGCTGCCGTCCAGGACGTGAGTGAGCAGCTCCGGGTTGAAGCTGGCGGCTGCCCGCTCCCTGCGAAGATCTTGGTTCATGGTGGCGACACGCAGCGGCGGTGGCGGCCCGGGTCAAAACGGCGGCGGCAGCGTCGGCGACGGGTGTCCGCAGCTCCAGCGCGGGTCGGACCCTGAGAGCAGCCCAGGACGGCGCGAGGCCCCGCCCCCGCCCGCCTCGGCCCGCCCCGGCCCGCCCCTTCTCCTTCACCGCGGCCGGTGGGCGCGCTAGCGACCGCGGCGGAGGCGGAGCGGCGCCGGCGCGGGCGTGGTGACCGTACGCGGCTGCGGGGCGGGCGAGTCCTCCGCTCTCGTCCAGGGGCGTCCTAGAGCGGCCCCCCCGGGGAGGCAACCCCGGAAGACCGTCAAGAAATTGCCCCGGGGGGCGGGGAGGGAGGAAAGCCAGGCGCTCCTGGTAACCCGCCCCTCCCTCGTCACGCGATCGCGCGAGGCGGAAAGAGGGAACCCGAGGCCGCCGCGACACCCCGACAGGTTGGCGAGGAGGTAGGGAAGGGGCGGGACAACGCGGCTGAGGAGGATTGCGCCTGCGCCTTGGGACGTGTCCGTCCCGCCGCTTCCGGGTCCGCCTGTGGAGGCCTCCCGAGGGCTGAAGGTCGTTGGTGGGGGCCGGGGGTGGGGTGGTTTGAACTTCTGGGCCACGCGGCGCTGCTGGGGAGGGTTGTCGTGGGGTTTCCCCAGACCCTCCCAAATTGGAGAAAAAAAGGAGGACGAAAGTCGCCGGGGAAGAGGCCTCCAGTAATCTTTTGTTCAGATAATGGCATCCTTGCTGCCAGAAGCATTGGCTTCGGGGAGCTGGGTGTGGGATTGCGGGCCCTCCTCCCCATTAATGGGGTGGGTGTGGACCAGAATGTGGCCGAGCTGGCCGTTTAGGAGTCTTGGAATCCAGACTTTTTTTGCTTTCACAGTTATCACCACCGTCGTCGTCAAAGTAATAGATGTCCATGTTTAGGAAACCTAGTATCGGAGAATTTGTAATAAAAAGCAAGAGCTCCCCATCCTCAGAGGCAGCCACTTTTAACCAGTTGTGTTTTTAATTCTGATTACATAAAATACATGCTAGCTCTTGTTTTAGTTACCTTTTGACTTAATACTTGATGAAGATAGAGCACACTACACCATCTCCTTTATCTCTCCCTAATATACCTTTATAACTTCAAACAACATACGAATCCACATAAAAAATCCACAGATTTTTTAAAACTGTGCACTTCATACTCTGTTATTTATTGCATCAGTTTTTAGTAACAGTACCGGGAATACGGTAAGGTAAATGAGGCATTCACCTCCGATATAATTTAAGGGAGCACTAATCAAGATTAATAAAGACAAGATCATTATTACTGATTTTTCCTTTTGCCCCAAACTCCAATATATCAGGGCAAGGCACTGTTACTGATTATGTTTTTAATGCCCCCCGGCGTTAAAATACTTAGTTTGGCTGCTGTGTTTGGATTGTCCTCTTGTCAAAAGCCCCCTCCCCAAATACCACAACACAACATCATAAGACGAAGGTGAGGTGATTGCTTACTCAGGTAAGGACAAACACTACTTGGCAAACCTTTGGCAGTGTCTAGGAGAAGGTAAGGCCAGAATTTATTGAGAGTTGGAAATTTAGTCTAAGGCGTGTCTTTCATTTCAGGACTGGGTAAGAACCCCAGTACAACAGGAGAAAATTGGTGGAAACATCAAGGCGAGGGAATTCAGATAACCTCAGAAAGCAAACTGGCTGTTAATGGTTAAACCATTTGCCTGGGCTGGACAGTCAAGAAGAGTTAAAAAAAAAGTGCTAATGAAGGCATAGGACCAGAAAGTTCTGTTAATGTAGGCAGTAAGATGTGGTTTGGGTTCCCTGTGTCCAGTTTGAGTGTGGGGGTAGATGATCTTCATGAATACATTCTATTCAATAAATATTTCATAATGCCCAGACACGGTTTTAGGCACAGGGGATACTGTGAGGAATAATGCCCTCATGGAGCTGATAATCTAGTGGGAGACAGAGGCATTAAAGAAGTAAACAAATCACGCTCTGAAATTCTATTACTTAGTAAACGACAATGAAGAAAATAAATCAAGCTAAGGGGATAGAGGGACTGGGGGTGGTGGAGAATGCTAATTTAGATAGGGTGGACAGGGAAGGCCTTGCTGAGGAGTCGGAGGATGAACTGAGACCTAAATAGGGAAAGAGAACCAGTTATGTGAAGGTCTGGGGAAGACTGCTCAAGTCTGAGGAAGAGCAAGTATGCAGGTCCTGAGAGTGAGCGTGAGCTAGAAGTGTGATGGCAAACGTCAGAGCCGAGAGGTAGGCCAGGTGCAGACCCCATGTGGCACTGTGGGCCGACACAAAGACTTTAAATTTTAATAGGAATTTATAATAGGAAGCCTTTAATTGATTTTCAGTGGGGTTTTGTGACCTGATTTACATTTTTAAATATTAATTGTGGAACTGTTCAAACATGTACAAAGGTAGAAGGAATAATACAATAAACTCCATCTACTTTTCACCCAGGTCCAATAATTATCCACTGTACCTTCACCCAATTCCCCCTCCATGTTAACTTAAAGCAAATCTGATATCATATCCATAAAGACTTTTAGTATGTATCTTTAAACTATTTTTAACACAATCCCAATACCATTATCACAATTGGAAATATTAACAAAAATTTCTTGTGGTCATTACAATCGATATTCAAATGTTTCATAAAAAATTGTCTACAGTTAGTTAGTTCAAATCAGGGTCCAAACAAATTCTGCACATTGCAGTTGGTTGATAAGAATCTTAAGTCTCTTTTAATGTATAGGTTTCCACTGTACAATTTTTTTCTTCAACTTATTTGTTGAAAAAGCTAGGTCAAGCGGCACCTGGGTGGCTTAGGTCTTGATCTCAGGGTCACACCCAGTGTGACCTTAAAAAAAAAGAAAGAAAGAAACAGAAGAAAAAGGTCATTTTTCGCATTGAATTTCCCACAATCTGGATTTTACCATCTCTGTGATGTCTTTGATTTGTTCCTCGGTTTCTGTATTTTCTGTAAGCTGTTGGTTGTATCTAGAGGCATTGTTAGATTCAGACTTGAGGTTCTGGCAGAAAGTACTCCCTGTGGCATAGTTTCCATTTTAAAATATCACTGTGGTGGTTCTGAAGAGAGTGAGCAATAGAAGGAAAATAGAAGGAAAAAATAGAAGGAAAACAGACCAGTTTCAAAGCTAATGAAAGCTTGGACTGTGGAGGGAGTGAAGTGCATAGATTCGATATGAATTTTTTTAAAAGATTTTATTTATTAATTTTTGAGAGCAAGAGTGAGAGCACGCATGAGCGGTGGGTGGGGGGCACAGGGAGAGGCAGACTCCCCGCTGAGCAGGGAGCCCAATGCGGGGCTCAATCTCAGGACCCTGGGATCATGACCTGAGCTGGATCATGACCCGAGCTGAAGGCAGATGCTTAATGACTGAGCTACCCAGGTGCCCCTACAATGAAGATTCTTATCTCCAAGAAAGAAACCCAAAGCTGATAAAAGCTATCATGAACTTAGTTACAGGTATTACTTTTCTGACCTTCAGTCCTACCATAGAAATCTTACCAATTGCTTCGGAAAAAAATGAAAGAAGCAGTCAAATCGGGTCACCATCCTTCCCATCCTTCCTGTACGGTATTTTTCAAATTTCCCAGTCGTTAAAAAAAGAAGCCTGTTTCCCTTGTTCATGCTGTGGATTTTTCTCCCAGCAGTGGATGTTTTGCCTTGGGGAATGGAAAGGGCAAGGCACTACAGTACAGGTTATTACTCAAACGGAAACCTGGCTAAGCCATAAGAAAAGCCAGCCTTGGTACAGCTTCTCAGAAACTTTCTTGCATGTCTGATGGTATATGGATAATGATTTACTGAGCCAGCTGCGCTTAAGGAAATTAACAGAAATGTCTTAATAAACACATAGCAACTTCTGCTTGAAAAAAAAAAATCAGGGGTGGGGCGCCTGGGTGGCTCAGTTGGATGGGCGTCTGGCTCTTGGTTTCAGCTCAGGTCGTAATCTAATGGGTTGTGGGATTGAGCCCTGCATAGGGCTCTGCACTCAGCGGGGAGTCTGCTTGATGATTCTCTCCCTCTGCACTTCACCCCCCCAAAAATAAATAAATCTTTAAAAAATAAATAAAATAAAATAAAATTAAAAACTGGGGTACCTGGCTGGCTCAGTCAGTCAGGTGTCTGCCTTTGGCTCAGGTCATGATCTCAGGGTCCTGGGATTGAACCCTTAAATCAGGCTCCCTGCTCAGCGGGGAGTCTGCTTCTCCCTCTCCCTCTGCCCCTCACCCCACTCCTGCACGCTTTCTCTCTCAAATAAATAATAAATAAATAATAAATAAAATCTTTAAACATAAAGAAATGGATGAATGAATAATCAATGATGGGGCGCCTGTCTGGTTCAGTCAGAAGAGCATGCTACTCTTGATCTCAGGGTTGTGGGTTTGAGCCCCGTGTTGGGCATAGAGATTACTTAAATAAATAAGTAAACTTGAAAAAAAATAAATGAGGTTGAAATTTGCAAAAGCATATACCCCTCCAAAGAGTCAATTCTACTGTATGAATAAAATAAAAAAAATAAATTTAATGACATAGTTATTTATAGCTTAGTTTATAGTATATGTGGTACTTGAGAGTAAAAAAATTTTAAGATTTATTTATTTTAGGGGCACCTGGGTGGCTCAGTCGGTTAAGTGGCTGCCTTAAGCTCGGGTCATGATCCCAGGGTCCTGGGATCGAGCCCCGCGTCAGGCTCCCTGCTCGGCGGGGAGCCTGCTTCTCCTTCTCCCTGCCGCTCGGCCTACTTGTGCTCTCTCTCTCTCTCGAATAAATAAAAACCTTAAAAAAAAAATTAAAAAAAAAAAGATTATTTATTTTAGATGGGGAGGGGGGTGGGGGGAGGGGTAGAGGGAGAGAATCCTCAAGTAGACTCACCACTGAGCACAGAGCCAAATGCAGGGCTCAAGCCTGGGACCCTGAGATCACACATGACCGGAGCAGAAGCCGAGTCAGACGCTTAACCGACTAAGCCATGCAGGTACCCCTAGAAAAATTACTTTTTAAAAAAAGAGTCTTAAGTTTTTACCTTTTTGCTAGATGGGACAGAATTGTCCCCATTATCCCAAAATAGGAACCAATACATTTTTTTCTTCTCTTGGCTGATTTTTGGTTTTGCTTTGTTTTGTTTTTTGCTTCTCTCTCATGCCAAAGATGATTTGGGGGCTCTCTCATTTCTGGGTCCAGGAATGGCTCCGCTCCCTGGTCGCAGGGATATAGAACATCTGCACTTAGGGCAATAGGACTAGGCCTTGGCCATTTGCCCCTGTGCTGTTGTTCTGACTTGAAATGATCCTTGAACATTGACCAGTGACAGTGCTGATGACCTCGTTAGAGGGTACCAACACCTGTTATGCAAGGTTCTAGGTAACATTAAGTTTCTTTTACTTTTTTTTTTTTTTTAATTAAGTAGGCTCTATGCCCAGTGCAGATCCTAATGTGGGGCTTGAACTCACGACCCTGAGATCAAGACCTGGGCTGAGATCAAGAGTCAGACGCTTAACCAGCTGAGCCACCCGGGCGCCCCTAACATTAAGCTTCTGTGCTAAAGCTGTATCATCTGGCTTCTGCAAGGATCTTACTTGGGATGATTTCATTGACATTTCCTGTGTTTCTGTCTCCCTTGGTTTAGCCTGTTAAACAGTTGAAGCCTATCACCTTCAGGGTTCCTTTGTCACTGAATAATTATTCCTGAATCCCCACTTCCCTAACATTTTCTACACGTGGATCCTCATGTTCTGGAGTGTTCTTTCACACATACACAGATGTATGTATTTTATGTACATGCCTGCTCCTTACCTTTTTCCCTGATGGTCTATCTTGGCGATCCTGCCATATGAGTGCATACAATGCCTCATCTTAAAAAGCCTGCCAAGTGTCCTTTGCATTATTATCACATGACTTATTAAACCAATGTTTTCTTTCTCTTTTTAAAATTACTAACAAAACTCATAACCCTAGTCTAACCATGAGAAAAACATCAGAGAAACCCAAACGGAAGGGTGCCACCCTGGCACCCTGGGGTCTTCATTTTTTTTTTTAAATAACCTTTTTATTTTAGAATAGTTTTAGATTTATATTTAAAAAAACAAACCTGTAGGGGCATCTGGGTGGCTCCGTCAGTTGGGCGTCCAACTCTTGATCTCAGCTTGGCTCTTGATCTCAGGGTCATTGGTTCAGGCCCCCCCTGAGCTCTGCGATGGGTGTGGAGCCTACTAAAAAAAAAAAAGACTCACTTTATGTACAATTATGAAAGAATGTCAAAATATATTGGGACATCTGGGTGGCTCAGTTGGTTAAGCGTCTGCCTTCAGCTCAGGTCATGATCCCAAGTCCTGGATCGAGTTCCACATCGGGCTCCTTACTCAGCAGGGAGCCTGCTTCTCTCTCTGCCACTCCCCCTGCTTGTGCTCTCGCTCTCTTTCTCTCTCTCTCTCTCTCTAAATAAATAAAATCTTAAAAAAATATATTAGGTGAAAAAAATCAAAATACAGAACAGCATATATAGTATAGAGGGAAGGGGTTAGGCACCTGTTGGCTTAGTCGGTTAAACATTCCTACTCTTGATTTCGGCTCAGGTCATGATTTCAGGGTCATGAGACTGAGCCCTGAGTCTGGCTGCACGCTGTGTGATGGGTGTGGAGTCTCCTTGAGATTCTCTCCCTCTGTCCCTCCCCCACCCCTGCTCGTGCTCGCTCTCTCTCAAATAAATAAAATCTTAAAAAAAAAAAGAAATTTAGAGTATAGAGGGGAAATAAATATCTTTGTTATTGTTTGCATAATGAAACCCTGGAAGGTTACATAAGAAATAAATAAAAATGATTTTCTTTAAGGGCCAGGGTTGGCAAACTTCAACACAGATCAGATCCAGCTCATTGCATGTTTTTGTAAATAAAGCTTAAGGAGCAAGTCTCACTCGTTTCTGTGTGTATTGTCTGTGACTGTCTTCATACTATTACGGCAACATTGAATAGTTGTGACAGAGATGGTGAGATACTGTCTGTCCTTTTATAGACCCCTCTTCGGGGGGATCGGGGTGGGACTGGATTGCAGAGGGATTGGAGTGGGACGACAGTTCTCCACGTAGGTTTTTTTTTTTTTTAAGATTTACTTATTTATTTGAGAGAGAAAGCGTGCGTATGCATGGGGGGGTGCTCGTGGGGCAGAGGGAGAGAGAGAGAGGTTTCAAGCAGACTCCGTGCAGAGCGAGGAACCTGACACGGGGCTTGATCTCACCCCCCGAGATCACGACCCAAGCCGAAACCCAAGATTCCCACACCCAACAGACTGCATCTCCCAGGTTATATCATTTTGCTTTTTTAAATTAGTGAATGGGGCGCCTGGGTGGCTCAGTCGTTGGGGGTCTGCCTTCGGCTCGGGTTGTGATCCCAGGGTCCTGGGATCAAGCCCCACGTCGGGCTCCTTGCTCAGCTTCTTCCTCTCCCACTCCCCCTGCTTGTCTTCCCTCTCTCGCTGTGTCTCTCTCTGTCAAACAAATAAATAAATAAATAAATAAATTAGTGAATGCATAACCGATCAAAAATTTTTTTGAATATTAAACTACCACTCTTAAATATTAAACTCCCACTCTTAAATATCTTTAAATATTAAAGTGCCACTGGAACTAGCCTATCAGGTGTTGCTGGTCTTGGGTATCTGCTAATCTCAGTCTTGTGGTCTGCTTGGCTTGTCAGGAATCTTCAGAAATCCCGCCCAGCTATTTGAGATGCTGCCCAAACCTGGGATCTATTACTTCCCCTGGGAAGTCAGTGCTGGCCAAGTTCCCAACGGGGGTACACTGAGAACATTCGGCAGGTGAGAGTGGTTTTTTTCATAGGGTGGGGGGATGTTTCAGTGCCTCCCACACTCCCCCGCCAGAAAAAAACAATTAAAATGGTGTTATTATAAGTTTGTCTAGTTTTTTTAAAAAAATTTTTGAAGTTTTATTTATTCAAGTAATTTCTACACCCAACACGGGGCTTAAACTCATGACCCCAAGATCAAGAGTCGCACGCACCCCTGACTGAGCCAGCTGGGCGTCCCTTGTCAACTTATTTTTTAAGTGCTAAAACATTAATATGTTTTCACTGGAAAAAAGGTAGACAATCCATAAAAGTATAAAGAAAGCAAGTGAAAATCACCCGTAATCCCTCTCTCTGGACAGCCGTTGCTAACCTTTTGGTGATTAATTTAGACACGCTTGTGTATGGATGTACATGAATATGTGGATGGGTGTGTGTTCACACCACATATGTATAGTATCCTTAGGGAAATGCAAATTAAAACTACAACGAGGTACTCCTGTATGCCCACTAGAGTGGCTGAATTTAAAAAGACTGTTGATGGGGCACCTGGGTGGCTCAGTCAGTAGAACATGCGACTCTCGATCTCAGGGTTGTGAGTTCAAGCTGCGTGTTGGGTATAGAGATTACTTTAAAAAAATAAAATCGTTAAAAAAAAAAAAGAAACCAGGCCAAAAAAAAATTAGATGTTGTATGGTTCCATTTATGTAAAAGTTTAGAAAATGCAAAAAAAATCTATAGTGAAAAAAAAGCAGGCCAGTTGCCTGCAAGGATTGCCTGGGTGTGGTGTGTTGGAGGAATATGAAAATGCAAGAGGGAACTTTTCAGGGTGATGAAACGATGTGTTCATTATTGATTGTGCAGACAGTTGCTCAAGTGTATAAAATGTCAAATGTCAAAGTGTGTACCTTAAGTATGTATAGTTTATTATATTTCGGTTATACCTAAGTAGAACCAGAGGGGAAAAGCATATGTTACAGAATGTTAAAAAGGAGGAGGGCAAAGACTTGAATAGACACTTCACAAGAGAGGATATACATAACACTTAGCAGTCATACAGAAAGTAAACAATTTTGCATATGCCAAAAAGATATATATATATACACAAATGGATAATAAGCACATGAAAAGATGCTCAACATCATTAGTCACAGGGAAATGCAAATTAAAACCACAACGAGGGCACCTGGGTGGTTCAGTCAGTTAAGCGTCTGCCATTTGGCTCAGGTCATGGTCCCAGGGTCCTAGGATCGAGCCCCGCGTCGGGCTCCCTGCTCGGCGGGGAGTGTGCTTCTCCCTCTGCCTCTGCTACTCCCCCTGCTCATGCTCTCTCTCTCAAGTAAATAAATAAAATCATTTTTTTAAAAGATTTTATTTATTTGACAGAGAGAGACAGCGAGAGAGGGAACACAAACAGGGAGTGGGAGCACAGCGAGTGTGTGTGTTCCCTCTCTCCCTCCTCCGGCGGGAGGCCTGCTTCTCCCTCTCCCACTCCCCCTGCTTGTGTTCCCTCTCTCACTGTGTCTCTCTCTGTCAAATAAATAAAATATTAAAAAATAATAATAATTTCAACAGAGTGCTATTGAACAATAGAAGGAATAAACCACTGATTTATCCAACAGCACAAATGAATCTCGAAACCATCACGCTGAGTGAAAGAAGCTAGACACAAAAGAATACATGCTGTTGTGATCCTATTTATATGAGGTGCTTGAGTAGGAAAATACACCTGTAGGGACCAAAAGCAGATCAGTGGTTGCCTGGCGTGGGAGATGGGGAGATTGACTTCAGAGTAGTGGCACAAGGGAACTTTTGGGGTGATGGAAATGGGCCACATCTTAATCGGGGTGCTGGTTACATCAGTGTATACTTTTGTCAACACTCTCTAAACAGGTGCCTTGGGGCGCCTGGGTGGCTCAGTCGTTAAGCGTCTGCCTTCGGTTCAGGTCATGATCCCAGGGCCCTGGGATCGAGCCCTCCATCGGGCTCCCTGCTCGGCGGGAAGCCTGCTTCTCCCTCTCCCACTCCCCCTGCTTGTGTTCCCTCTCTCGCTGTCTCTCTCTGTCAAATAAATAAATAAAATCTTTAAAAATAAATAAATAAATAAACAGGTGCCTTGTAATGCATGTAATTTATATCTTTACAATGTAGACTGAAAACAATTTTTCTGACTTGTTGCTGCCATTTTTATTTCTCTGATCAGAGGCGCATGGGTATACTGGCCTCCCAGAACCTTTCGAGCTTTCTGTGTTTGTTCTCTTTCTGGACAAAAATGATCACACTTTCCCTGACCTGCAGGCTGTGCCTCTATGATGTGACCCAATCCCGAGTGACGCTGAGAGCTCAGCATGGATCTGACGAGCACCAGATCCTGGTCTGCACTAAGCTGGTGGAGCCGTTCCAAGCCCAGAAGGACTCCCTGTACCTTGTCCTTGGAGAGCTGGAGCACCAGGGTAAGCCGTGGCTTCACATTCCCTTTTCACACTGGGTCCTGGGTGGGGCAGTCTTCGGTTAGGACGGGGCCTGGCTTCTGACCCAACAGGAGTCCCCCGCAGGACTAGCTTCCCTTCCAAAGCAGCCCACAAGTTCAAGGACTCATGGGAAACACATGTGATCGGGCTCAGTGGACCTGCTCTAGGGAAGTGAGAGAAGAGAGAAATCACTAATTTCTGAAGGCCCACCACATGCCAGGCCTGGTACTACACGGTTTGCTTCCATCTTTTTGAATTTGCCCACCAGGTCTTTATTTTTTATTTTTTATTTTTTTATTTTTTTAAATTTTATTATGTTATGTTAGTCACCATACAATACATCATTGGTTTTTGATGTGGTGATCCACGATCCATTGTTTTCCTATAACACCCAGTGCTCCATGCAGTACGTGCCCTCCTCAGTACCCATCACCGGGCTAACCAATCCCCACTCCCATCTCCCCTGCCCACCAGGTCTTTAAACTGAGTCTTATTGTTGCTGTTCCATAGATTAGAAAACTAAGGCAAGGCGAGGATGGGGCTGGAATAACAGGCCAGGAAGTCAGGGTAAGAGAAATAGAAGGGAAGGAATCCCATCAACCTGGGAGAATCTCTCTGGCATCAAGAGTTGAAGGTTGCAGGGCGCCTGGGGGGCTCAGTCGGTGAAGCGTCTGCCTTCGGCTCAGGTCATGATCCCGGGATCCTGAGATCAAGTTCCTGCATCGGGCTCCCTGCTTGGCGGGGAGTCTTCTTCTCCCTCTCCCGCTGCTCCCCCCACCCCACTTGTGCTCTTTCTCTCTCACTGTCTATCTCAAATAGATGAATAAGATCTTAAAAAAAAGAGTTGAAGGTTGCTTTTTAAAACCTAGGTACTTGAATGAATTCTTTGCCTCTCTCTCCTGGCTGTCCCTGTGTCGTCTTCCTTTACATGGTTGGTATCATACTATGTAATGTTGTATCTGGTTATTTAGACTTCATATTGTACCATAAACATTTCCCCATGTTTTTAAAATTTTTGTAGATGTAGTAATGTTTTATGGCTATATAATATTTTATAGATTAGATGTGTATCAATTCACAAGACCATTGCACATTTATATTGTTTCCATTTTTTGCTCTTATAAATATACTGTGCATTTACTGGTTAAAGGAATTATGGTATATTCAGTTAGTAGGATATTGTGCAGTCATTAAAAATGGTGCTGTAAATTTTTATCAGTTGACATGAAGAGATGTTCACAATATTTTTTTTTTTTTTTGAGAAAGAGCGCATGAGAGCGTGAGCAGGGGTGAAGCGGGGAGAGGGGAAGCGGGGAGAGGCAGAAGGAGAGGAGAATCCCAAGCAGTCTCCATGCCTAGCGCAGAGCCCAGTGCAGGGCTCAATCCCATGACTCTGACATCATGACCTGAGCCAAATCAAGAGTCGGATGCTCAACCAACTGAGCCACCCAGGTGCCCTGATGTTCACAATATCTTACTAAGAAAAAGCAGTTTACAATACAATATGTATCATATGATCCCATTTTTTTAAAAGATTTTATTTTTAAGTAATCTCTACACCCAACGTGTGGCTTGAGCTTAAAACCCCAAGATCAAGAGTCGCATGCTCTGTGGACTGAGCCAGCCAGGCACACCTAATATACATTTTTTTATATACATAGAAGTTTGAAAGATTATTCACCAGAATGTTAATAGCAGTTATTTCTGGGTGGTGGGACTGTGGGATTTTTTTGTACTTGTATTAGCATTTTACAATGAAGATGTATTGCTTTTATAGCCAGAGGGGGAAAAACGTTTTAAAAAATGTATCTTTTGGGGCGCCTGGGTGGCTCAGTTGTTAAGCGTCTGCCTTCGGCTCAGTCCTGGGATCGAGTCCCTCACTGGGCTCCCTGCTCAGCAGGAAGCCTGCTTCTCCCTTTCCCTCTCCCACTCCCCCTGCTTGTGTTCCCTCTCTCGCTGTGTCTCTCTCTGTCAAATAAATAAAACCTTTAAAAAAAAAAATTGTGTCTTTTGGGGCGCCTGGGTGGCTCAGTTGGTTAAGTGTCTGACTCTTGATCTCAACTCAGGTCTTGATCTCAGGGTCGTGAGTTCAAGCCCTGCATTGGGCTCCATGCTGGGCATGGAGCCTACTTAAAAAAAAATAAGTAAAAAATAAAAAAAAACTGTATACCTCAATATATATTAAAAATGCTACAGTTAATATCCTCATGCACTGTCTTTGTCCATTTTCTGATTCTTTTTTTTGTTTTTTTAAGATTTTATTTATTTATTTGACAGAGAAAGACATAGCAAGAGAGGGGAACACAAGCAGAGGGAGTGGGAGAGGGAGAAGCAGGCTTCCCATGGAGCAGGGAGCCCGATGTGGGGCTCGATCCCAGGACCCTGCAATCATGACCTGAGCCGAAGGCAGACGCTTAACGACTGAGCCACCCAGGCACCCCATTCACTAATTTAAAAAAGCAAAATGATATAACCTGGGAGATGCAGTCTGTTGGGTGTGGGAATCTTGGGTTTCGGCTTGGGTCGTGATCTCAGGGGGTGAGATCAAGCCCCGTGTCAGGTTCCTCGCTCTGCACGGAGTCTGCTTGAAACCTCTCTCAAAGTAAGATACTTTGAGATTTCTCAACTTGAGCAAAGAACTGTTCTCTCCAGGCCTTGGCAAAAAAAACCCTTGCTGTTTGGGGAATGTAAAAGTTGTTTTCCTAATCTCCTCTTCTGTAATTTTTGTCTTTTAACTCTCCTGTTTACTATGAAAAGAAAACTGTGAAGTGTTCTTTCTTCAGGATAGTTTCCTAAAAGTAGAATTGCTCTATTGAAGGATGCAAACATTTGTTTCTTACCTTATAACACCAACTTCCTTCCTAAAAGTCATGGTGGTTTTTAACTCTGGATGAAATGTGCTAGAAAAAATGTTATTAGATAGTGCTTACTTTAATTATCTTTGATTTAATAAAAGTTAATCTTTATTCAGGCTTAAGCCTTTGAGCTAGCTCGCAGAATTCCTGCCCTCTTATTGATTTGAGAGAGGCATCAGGAGTGAGGGTGGGAATGGGTACAAAGGGCCTTTGCACAAATGATTTCCACTTTGACTATAGCCTCGGTCACCTGAGGCTTTCTCCTGTACCCCAGCCCTGCAGTGCATCCTTGGAGCTCCCGGGAGCCCACAGCCCAGTGTCCAGGATGCTAAGGCCCAACTGCAAATACAGATACAAATATTTTGCTGGTGTCTTTTGGTGCAAATCTGACATCATTTCATTTCCCCGTAAACACCTCATATGCCTCTACCACTACCACCGTCATCCCCAACTGTCCCTTGATATAATCTAATACCTTGTCCATGTTCACTCCCTTCCCCTCCATGGCTTTTTAAAATTGGTTAGTTCCGATCAGGATCCAAAGTCCATTTATTGCATTTGGCTTACGTACCCCAAGTCTCTGTAAGAGTTCTGTCCTTTTTTTTTTTTTTAATGCCATTTATTAGAGAGCTCGGGTCTGGAATTGGCTGATTGCTTCCTCCTGGTTGCATTAAACTTTCTTTGCCCTGCCTTTTTCTGAATGGATTGTAGTTCAGGGACGGCTCACAGTGGGTGAGGAAATGTTCTTGAGAGAAGAATCACAGTGCATAAATGCAGGAAATGTCGAAAGGCACTTCTTTAAAAGTCCTGATAAAATAATGAATCCAGGCAAGGATCGTTAACACTGGCTGCTCCCGTCGGTCCACGAAAGGTCCACGAAAGGTCCACGAAAGCACGGCAGGAACGCCGCACAGCAGGGATCAGCCAGGAACACCTGGGCCTCCCCCAAAGGCCCCGCTGTAGAAGCGGATGGATCGGCCCCGACGCACCTGGAAGGCGCAGGCGGCAAGCAACACTCTCAGGTGTCCTTGCCCCCGCCCCCCAAACCTGAACCTGAATGATCAAGCCTCGGGTCAGGCAGCATTCTCCCGGGGCTCTGGCTACTTGACTGCTTCTCATTATTTTCATCACAATCTGTGTGTTTTTTTTTTTCTTTTTTTTTTTAAAGATTTTATTTATTTATTTGAGAGAGAGAATGAGACAGAGCACATGAGAGGGGGGAGGGTCAGAGGGAGAAACAGACTCCCCGCTGAGCAGGGAGCCCGATGCAGGACTCGATCCTGGGTCTCCAGGATCATGACCTGAGCCGAAGGCAGTCGCTTAACCAACTGAGCCACCCAGGCACCCAGTGTGTTTTTTTTTTCTTAAGAAAAAACTTCCCCCTAAATTTCTAATTTCTCAGTAAGACGTGCTCATCGTTTGAAACTGACACACGGAAGTAAAGAGCCCTGAGGAGGAAGGGCCAGAGTGTGGGCTGAGGGTGGAGGTGGCTGCTGATCCCTGGTCTGCAACGTTCCTGCCTGGCTGCTTTCAAACCTCTATGTGTCTGGTCCCGGTCAGGTCCTAAGTCCAGGGGGGCACAAACATCGACTAGACACAGATCTATCAGGTGGCAAGGTTAGCAGCTCTAAGGACAGACAAGAGGCCTCCTAAAGTCACCTTTCTGGGGCACCTGGCCGGCTCAGTCGTAAGAGCACATGATTCTTGATCTCGGGGTCGTGCATTCGAGCCCCACATTGGGTGTAGAGATTAAATAAATAAAACTTAAAAAGAAAAATAAAGTCACCTTCCCGAAATTTGTGCACACAGCGAGCCGAGGAGACCAAAAAGGTGAAGAAATGCCTGCCAGAAACCCACTGGCTCTGACAGGTTCTTGGAGCACCATCCAACAGCCTGAGGGCTCCCTCCCAGGGTGGGGGTGTTGGGACACAGCCTTTCCTAGGAGTCCCTAGGAGAATTCCCAGGCTGTAGGTGACCTTGCCTACAGCGAGAGGCCGCCCTTGAGCCCTCGCCATAAATCCTACCCGTCTGGTTTTCTTCTAGCTGGTCCCTGCCCTTACAAGCCTTCCTGTTGTGTCTTCTGGAACCTTCGCTCCTCCCTGAAAGGCTTTTTATGCCCTTGTCTGCCTGAAACCTGGCTCTTTCCCAGGACCGCAGCTCCCCTCCCATCCCCATGTAGAGCCTGGTCAGCCTTCCCGGTCACACACGCCGCAGGGCCCAGAGGTGGGGCCAGCAGCCTGCTAGCCGCTCGGGTTTGCTGTTCACACCTTTGTTCTTCTCTGCGGCCAACCGGTTCTGCCCCACTTCTGCCTCCCACAGCCACGGCCATGCCTGTGCCACCTGGGACTGCAGCCCTGACTCCTGGTACCTCCCTGCTCTTCAGCCCCATAGGACCTGTGCACTTCGGGCTCCTTTTTCTCCTGCCTTCTCTCCTGTTCACTTTCCTCTGCTCCAGCCGGGCCTCGCTGCCATGGCAACCCGTTTCCTGGTGGAAGTTTCCGGCCCTTGCCTTCCATCACCACTGCCTGCACCAGGGCCTTGTGCGCGTCCCGGTCCACCCCCTCCCACCGTGCGGCACTCGCCTGTCACAGGAGACCCCTACTTCATCACCTCCTCGCCCCTTTCAGTAGACTGCCTCACCTCCTAAGTCCCAGGTCCAACAGAGGCTGCAGCAAGAGCCCCTCCTAAAATTACCCGTGTCCACACGCACCAGTGGCCCCTTTCTTCCCGTCTGGGAGGAGGAAGGGCCCATCTTCCCTGCGGCGTGACTCATGGCTGTCCTCCCACGGGGACTTTGCCCTCTCAACTGAGTCCTTAACCTGTTACCCCTGCCTCTTCCCTCTCAGCGTATAAATCACTCAAGCTTCTTCTATATTAAAATAATAACAGTGTCATCATCTTCTGCTCTGTGTCCCTACCTCGCTGTGACCCTCCTTCCCTGCTTGGACAGACATCCTAAAAGGTCTGTTCTTTCCATCACCCCTTCCCTCTCTCCTACCCATGCCTCCACCCACTGCATTCCCACTGCCCTTGGCATTCAGTCTCTCTGTTGCTCTGGATTCGTTAAGCTTGAAAAAAATTCCCCTAAAGGACTCTCTAGCCATCTTGTCTGTAGACTCTCTTCTCCCCTCCCTGCAGTTATTTCTTCAAACGCTGTTCTTGTATCCCAGTTACAAGGACCTGCAGATGGACTGACAGAATTGCCCAGTTTGGGCGCCTGGGTGGCTCAGTTGGTTAAGTGACTGCCTTCGGCTCAGGTCATGATCCTGGAGTCCCGGGATCGAGTCCCGCATCGGGCTCCCTGCTCAGCAGGGAGTCTGCTTCTCCCTCTGACCCTCCCCCCTCTCATGCTCTCTCTATCTCATTCTCTCTCTCAAATAAATAAATAAAATCTTTAAAAAAAAAAAAAAAGAATTTCCCAGTTTGTCCCTTGTGATAATCATATTTCTTAAGGTCACTTCCATGTTTAATAATATTTTTCATTCACAGGGAGAAACAACATGTTCCTCAATATAAATCTAGGAGGGCGGGTTTCCCCAGGCTGATGGGAGGAAAGAGCTGATAGGCATCATGTAAGGAAAGTTCTGTGCAGGGTGCCTGGGTGGCTTAGTCAGTTAAGCATCTGCCTCTTGGTTTCGGCTCAGGTCATGATCTCGCGGTCATGAAATTGAGCCCCATGCCAGGGTCAAGCCCCACATTGGGTGTAGAGCCTACTTAAAAAAAGAAAGAGAGAGAGAGTAGGAGGGAGGGAGGGAGGTAGGAAGAAAAGGAAGGAAGGAAAGGAAAGGAAAGGAAGGAAAAGAAACAAGGAAAAGAAGAAAGAAAGTGGTCTAGACTAGGAGGAAGGCAAGGCATGATCTATGTAACCAGAGAGCCTGTATCTCAAAACCGCATCAAAGGAAACAGGATGTCCTAGAACACTGATTATGTTTGTTGACGTGACCAGAGAGCATAAAGAACATGGATGAAAAAAATTAAAAAAACGGGGCTCCTGGGTGGCTCAGTTGGTCGAGCATCTAACTCTTGATCTCGGGGTTGTTCTCTCAACCCACATGGAGCCTACTTAAAAAAACAACAAAAAAACAAAAAACCTGTTAGGGCAGGCCCAGATGTCTCTCCCGCTTGATGTCACCTGCACGTTGACAGATCTTTCCATCAGGTCAACACAGCAATGTGCTAGAAGCACATCCCAGCCCCTCGTCCAGGGTGGGATGACTTACCTCTACAAGGCCAAACTCTCCCCTTGGATTTACTAATTATGGGGTTCTCTTTGCCCCAATTTTCAATGCCAGTGGGGCCCAGTATGCCAAGGAGGCCCTTCCCTTAGTACAAATGGAGAACTGGGATGGTGATTGTGACCCCTCCTCAACCCTGGGCACTTGGGGCAGGGAAGGTGGCGGGAATTAAGATGACAAAGGACGGATGTTAGACGGGACATCTATCTGGCCCTTCCTCCATGGAAAAGTGGGATTTTCAGGCTCTCCCCTAAGCTCCAGACACGTGTGGGGATAGTGTGCGGCAGGCCCACCGTTCTGAAGCCCAAGTAGAGAAAGATTACCAGTATCCGAATGCCATCCTTCAAACTCATCCTGAGAGTGAGTCCGGGGGAAACAGCTGGAATGCGTCTGAGGTGCGTTGCTGACACGGGGGTCAGTCACTGCTAGTGCCTCGTGCTTGTGACTTTCAGATGGAGGCTCCGTGGTGAAGGCCCGGGTGCTGACCTGTGTGGAAGGAATGAATCTCCCCTTGTTGGAACAAGCCGTCCGGGAGCAGAGGAGGTACCAGCGAGAGAGGGACAACGGCCAGGAGCAAATGGCAATTCCTGGCAACTGTCCCCCCCAGCCTGCTCCTGAGGCCAAGCCCACTGGAGATGCCTGAGCAGAGAAGATGCAGGACCTTCCCCAGAGTGACAGCCTTTTTCTGGAGCTGGACCGAAGTGGAGGGGTTGCTAATTTGGATTGTTCTGGACACCTCCCCCCCCCCCCCCGCTAGGAGCCTGCTGGAGGCTGAGCTGTGGGGTGCTGGGACCTGAGCCTCGAGGGGGAGTATGGAGGGTTCTGGAAGGTCCTCATGAATAAAGGCCCCAGTGGGGGAGACCTTGCGTTGTGTGCACGTGGTGCAGCGCCGGAGGGGGCCAGGAGGGGGAGCCGCGGAGCAGGCAGCCTGCCGGCAGTGAGGCCCCAGGAGCACAGGGTTTCTGGTGAATTCTGGGCTGGGGTTTGTGGGAGGGGTGTTAGGGGCCCCCAGGGCCGGGCTGGTGGGCTCAGGATGCAGGGGGGCTGCCCCCACCGAAGTTCTGCCCTCAGAGGAGGCCGAGCGTCCCAGACAGTTGGGGCCCAGCCCCTCACCGTGGCCGTGCGGCCTAGGGCAGGAGTGTGGCTCCAGAAACCCTTCCCAACCCCTGACTTCTGCCCTGGGGCTGACTCCAGCCCCCCCAGGCTGCCCTTCCGGGTAGCCTTCACCCCCCAGAGCCTGGGCCGAGGCAGGGGCTCTGCTGAGAAGTTTGGGCCCTCCTGCGCTCCGTAGCTGGGGCACCTTCCTGCCTGGGCCGGGCGGGCTCCGGGGTTGGGGGGGCGCAGAGGCGGGCCTGGGCCCGGGGGGGGGGGGGCGCTGGGCAGGGTGTTCTGTGGGGGCCGGAGGGGCGGCGGGGGTGCTGGGTGTGGCGGTGAATGCCCCAGGCGCCCTCTGTTTCCTGGGCAGCTCTGCGGCTATGGATGTGTTCCAGAAGGTGGAGAAGATCGGAGAGGGCACCTATGGGGTGGTGTATAAGGCCAAGAACAAGGAGACAGGGCAGCTCGTGGCCCTCAAGAAGATCAGGCTGGATCTGTGAGTGCCGCCGCGGCCCCCGAGACACCCCGCCCCGGGGGCGGCCCCTGCCCCTCACCCCCATGTCTGAGGGCGCCCGGGCGGCCCTCACGTCCGCATTCCGGCCACGCTTTGCCCAGGGCCCTTGGTGGTGTCAGGAGGTGCTGGGGAGCACAGTGCCCCGTCGCTGGGGGGCCAGGCCGTTCTTAGGAACACGGACCTCACGGGTGCCTCCCCCGGGGCAGACGCACCCCTCCCGGGTCGCTGCCGCCACTGCTGTCCGCTCCTTCCCTGCAGGGAAACCGAGGGAGTCCCAAGCACGGCCATCAGGGAGATCTCCCTGCTCAAAGAGCTTAAGCACCCCAACATCGTCAGGTGAGCTGGGGAAGGACGTGGGGAAGCGGGGCCTGTCGCGGTCCCGCTGGGAGCCGCGTGCTGACTGGTGTCCCCCCGGCCAGGCTGCTGGACGTGGTGCACAGTGAGAGGAAGCTTTACCTGGTGTTTGAGTTCCTCAGCCAGGACCTGAAGAAGTACATGGACTCGGCCGCAGCCTCCGAGCTGCCCCTGCGCCTGGTCAAGGTAGCGCGGGAAGGAAGGACGGGGAAGGAAGGACGGGGAAGGACGGGGAAGGCGGGGAAGGAAGGATGGGGAAGGACGGGGAAGGAAGGACGGGGAAGGACGGGGAAGGATGGGGAAGGAAGGACGGGGAAGGACGGGGAAGGATGGGGAAGGAAGGACGGGGAAGGACGGGGAAGGTGGGGAAGGAAGGACGGGGAAGGAAGGACGGGGAAGGACGGGGAAGGAAGGGGAAGGAAGGACGGGGAAGGCGGGGAAGGAAGGACGGGGAAGGACGGGGAAGGTGGGGAAGGAAGGACGGGGAAGGAAGGACGGGGAAGGAAGGACGGGGAAGGAAGGGGAAGGAAGGACGGGGAAGGACGGGGAAGGAAGGACGGGGAAGGATGGGGAAGGAAGGGGAAGGAAGGACGGGGAAGGCGGGGAAGGAAGGACGGGGAAGGACGGGGAAGGACGGGGAAGGTGGGGAAGGAAGGACGGGGAAGGAAGGACGGGGAAGGAAGGACGGGGAAGGACGGGGAAGGACGGGGAAGGCGGGGAAGGACGGGGAAGGCGGGGAAGGACGGGGAAGGAAGGACGGGGAAGGACGGGGAAGGAAGGACGGGGAAGGCGGGGAAGGACGGGAAGGCCCCGCTCGGCCAGCGCGGCTTCCGCTCAACCAGCTCCTCCTTGCGCTTCTCCTCGGCAGAGCTACCTCTACCAGCTGCTGCAGGGGGTGAATTTCTGCCACTCTCATCGGGTCATCCACCGCGACCTGAAGCCCCAGAATCTGCTCATCAACGAGTTGGGTGCCATCAAGCTGGCTGACTTCGGGCTGGCTCGAGCCTTTGGGGTGCCCCTACGCACCTACACCCACGAGGTACTGCGGCACAAAGGGGAGGAGGAGGCCGCTGAAGGGCTAGCCCCTGAGCGCTCAGCCACCCGGAATGACGGTTTTCTTGCCCCCGCAGGTGGTGACACTCTGGTATCGTGCCCCTGAGATCCTCTTGGGCAGCAAGTTCTATTCCACAGCTGTGGATGTCTGGAGCATTGGTTGCATCTTTGCCGAGATGGTAGAGGGAGGGACAAACATGGCCACGGAGGCCAGGGCCACGGGCAGGGTCCTGCTGGGGTGCGAGTGGGACTCTGATTCTCCTGTTGGAGGTGGATTCGGGGCTGTTTGGGACGGGCTACGGGACTAAGGAAGCGAACCTTATTCCAGAAAAGGCCGGGATTCTTAGCACAGCCCTGGGAAGGATAGCTTATCTGGGATTGGATTCTGGAGGACAAGGGAGTGGGTCCCACACCTCCTCTTCCTCATTTCAGGTGACCCGCAGAGCCCTGTTTCCTGGCGACTCTGAGATTGACCAGCTCTTCCGAATCTTTCGGACCCTGGGGACACCCAGTGAAGCCACGTGGCCAGGGGTCACCCAGCTGCCTGACTATAAGGGCAGTTTCCCCAAGTGGACCAGGAAGGGGCTGGAGGAGATCGTGCCCAGTCTGGAACCAGAGGGCAAGGACCTGCTCATGGTAGGCGGGTGGGAGGCAGCAGAGGGCAAGACATGCTGCTGCGGCCACCGGAAGTGCCTCCTTGTCAGCCAGCCCCTTGTGTCACCCTAGCTCCTCCTAAGTCCAGCTGGTCTCTTTTCTGACCCCTGAACACAACTAGTTTGTCTCTGTCCCTGTGCATCTTGATTATTCAGCCTGGAGGCCCTTCCCCTGTTAAGTCCAGCATTCATGTTTCCTTTTAAAACTACTTTCTTCTGGTTAGTTCTGTTTTTATGCTGTGATGAAGAGCAGGGAGCCCGACACAAGGCTCGATCCCAGGACCCTGGGATCATGGCCTGAGCCGAAGGCAGACGCTTAACTGAGTCACCCAGGCGCCCCACTTACCGTTTTTCTGTAAGCTTTCGCAGGCAGGGAGCATGCCTCCCTCCACAATAGTTGCTCTTCACATGAGGCTGTTCCCTGCTGTCTGGGCCCCTGCCACAGTCTGAGCTCACCTGTCCCGTTGCACCATCCTGCCCCATTGGGCTGGCCCAGGCCAGACTGCCCAGAAGGCCTCAGGCAGGCCACCCATTGCCCACAAAGACTCGGAGCCACATCTGTCTCTAATCTGGTGTTGGGCCAGAAGAAGGCAGGGCAGTATTTTCATCTTCCCAGACACCTGTGAATGTCTACCAACCCAAGGCCAGCAGGATGGCGTATGCCTCCAGCCAAGGCTCTTAGCTCTCCGTCCTGGCTACTCCCGGGCAAGGGGTCCTTCCACAGCCTAGCTGGGGCTTAGGGACTCTGAGTTCCTGCCCCACCCTCAAGTAGGCTCCCGAGACAGGTTTGGCCCTCTCCTTCCTGATACACGGAGAGACGTCTGTCTCAGCCAGAAGTAGGCAGAGGCCTGGGAACCTCAGGTAGGAAGAGGACAGACGGACCCAGCCTCTAGGCTGCAGGAGATGGGGATGACTTCCCAGGCCGGCCTAGAACTAGTTCTTTGTCCCCAGATTCCGGGAGCTGCCAGAACTGGCTCGGGAGCCGGGAGATAGTGGTTACACACGGTTCTGGTTTGAAGGCAGATGCTCTGGAGCTTGGGGCCCGCCCCCTGGGGCCTGGAGGGTAACTCCTCTTCGGGCCTGGCCGCACCAAGGCTCAGTCTCTTTCCTCCTCCTTCCTCCACAGCAACTCTTGCAGTACGACCCCAGCCGGCGGATCTCAGCCAAGGCTGCCCTTGTGCATCCATACTTCTCGTCCACGGAGACCTCCCCGGCCCCCCACCAGTGCGTGCTGGAGCGGTTCTGCCGCTGAGAAGGCCGGGGCTTCCCAGCCTCTCTCCAGCCTCCCCACGCACTTCCCAAGAAAGCGTATCTGGGAGAGAGCAAAGCTCTGAGGAATCTGGCCTCAGCAGCCAAGGGGGCTGAGTTTGGGTTAGTTCTGCCCCCACGTTAGCAAGTTCTCGTGTTGTTGGTTGGGTTTGACGATGCCGTTTCGAGATGGGGGCATGGAAGCTCCATGCACCAGGGGGAAGGGGGTATGTTAGAGACTGCATCCCCTGGCTCTGGAACAAGTCGCCGGGGAGAGCTCGAAGCCGGCCCCACCTGGCCGCAAGGCGGAGCCAGACAACCCCCCCTCCGGAAAGGGTGCCCCCTGCTGGTCTTTATGGCTTTAAAATGTTTTTTGGGGAAGAGTTGCATTCCAGCGAAGAGTCCAAGTTAAACAGGAAGCGGGGGCAAGGGAGAGAGAGGACATTTTCCTGATCCCAGGGTGGGTGAGGGTGTGTGTGGTGGTTCTGGGTTGTTGCCTCGTACTTAGGAAATGCTTATGTTCGTTCGCCCCTGGTTTTAAGAACAGGAAATAAAAGTGATGTATTCCTGAGTTTGCCAGTGTTTTTCTCCTCAAGGGGTTACCAGGGACTTGCTGACAAGGGGGAGGTGGACAGAGAGGGCTGGAGACAGTTCCTGGCCCGAACCGAGAGACCCAGAACAGAGGTGGTGGGGAGGGGCTGTTCATGATCTTTCCGTGACCTGCCAACACACCCCTCCCAGAGTCAAGGGAGCCGAAGCCCCTGGAAGCACCCGTTCCCTCGGCAGGGCTGGTCGGGCGTGTCCACTTCCCACCTGGGAAGGACCCCCAGCCACGCTGCCCCTTGTGCTCATGGCTCAGACAAATCAATTCTGTGTTCCCAAACTCAAACTAGACGCTGGGAGAATTCGTTTATTGGAAGCACTGGGTGGGGGAGCGGGGAGGAAAAACAGATGTGCTGATCTCGGGGTCGGGGGATGGACTGGGCAGCAGAGTTAGGGGAGGGGGGTCCACCATCGCCAACTTTTGAGTAATAGCACCGCGATCAGACAGAGGGAAGACCCGCCCCTCGGATCAGGCTGCTCTGGGGGTGAGGGGTGCCTGCCGTCCGCCCGCCCCCCACACGCGCTCCCCAGGACCGCTTGGCCGCGTCAGCGCAGCACCCGGGGGGAGGCGGGGCGGCAGCGGTACCCCCCCAGCGCGGCCGGGAGCAGCAGCAGGCCGCTCAGGGGGTCTCTCCGGCAGCGCCCCATGGCCTCCTTGTAGCTCATCCGTTCCTTGGAGATGGGGTCTGTCAGATCCTTCTCGTAGCTGGACTCATCCTGCAGGAGCTGGGCCAGCTCTTCGCTGATCATTCCGGAGAGCACGGCCTGAGGGACAGGGATGCGGCCGGTCCTCTTGGGGTGGATGAGCCCCCCGGTCAGGAGCTGCACCTGCAGGTGGGGGAGCACGCTCTCCTGCGGCATCCAGCCCTTCTGGATGGCCTCGCCCACCGACAGCCGCTTCTTGGTGACGGGATCCTCAATGCCAGTGAAGGCCTTCTGGGCATTGAGCAGCCTCTGCGTCGAAGTGTTCTCGATCAGCCCCCTCCCCATAGCCTTGTGCACGGAGTAGCGCTCCCGGCTGAGGAGGTCCACGATGCCCCCTGTGGCCGCCTGGGCCTCCAGCAGCTTCTGCCCCGTGACGGGGTCCAGCATGTTCTTGGCCACGGCCGTCTTGACCGTGCATTTGTTGTCCGTGGTTGTGTCGTAGATGCCAGCAATGGGGAAGCTGTCATCGCTGAGCCCGAAGGAGACGCTGGGAGAGAAGCAGCCGGGGCCCTGGGGGGCTGGGGAGGCGAGCGGGGACTTGGAGATGATGGAGCCAATGGAGAGCGAGGAGCAGGGCTTGGTCTCCCCGGCCACGAGCAGCGCGAACTCGGAGATGGGGAGCTGGCCGTCCTTGTAGAGATGGTACTCCTCCTTGGAGATGCGCCGGCAGCGCAGGGCGGCCTCGATGGAGTACTGCTTCCCGCTCTTGCGGTCCAGGAGCACGGACTCCTCGCCACAGGGGCCCGAGGTGGTGACCTCCTCCCAGTCGCACTCGAGCTCCTGGAGCTGGAGGTACTGGCCTCGATCGATGATGCCCCTCTTGTAGGCCTCGTACGGGGACATGTCCTTCCCTGTCTCAGGTTCGAGGATGGAGATCTTGGTGGAAAGGTTGGTCTCTCGCGTCTGGGTCTCCTGGTTGAGCTCCTCCCTGCTCACCCTGGCGTGGAGGCCCCGGAGGGTCCTCTCCTTCTCGTAGATCTGGTCCTTCTCGCGGAGGATGGCCGCCTCGAGCTGCGAGAGCTCCTGGCCCTGCTGAGCGGCCTTCTGCCGCTCGCTCTCTGTCTTCTGGGTGAGCAGCTGCGCCTCCTCTTGCAGCTGCAGCACTTTCCGCTGCTTCTGCCTCCCCAGCTCCCGCAGCTCCTGCTGCAGCTGCCTGCGCTCCTGGTCCGCCTGGTCCCGGGCCCTCTGGAGCTCAGCCTCCTCCCGGGCCCAGGTCCTCCCCAGCGCCTCGGCCCTGTCCAGCCGCTCCCGGAGGTGCCGCACCTCCTCCTCCCGGCTCTGCCGGGCCGAGCGCTCCCTGTTAAGCACCTCCCACGCCCGGGACCGCTCGCCCTCCAGCACCCGGTCCTTCTCCACCCTGATCACTTCCTTGTAGATGGTCTTCTCTTGCGACTTGGTGGTCTGGAGGACATCGATCTGGACCTGCAGGTTCTTGCACTCCCGATGCAACTCTGTTACCTGGGTCTTCTCCTGGTCCAGGTCCTGCCGCAGGGCTTCCGTGGACTTCTCCAGAGCCGGGTCCTTCTCCAGCTTGACCACCTCCTCCATGATGATCTTCTCTTGCACCACGGGAGGCCGCTTCTCAAGCTCCTGGATCCTCAAGGTCAGCTGCCGCAGCTCCCTCTCCACGGCCAGCTTTTTGCTCCGGTCCTCCTGGAAGCTGAGCAGGCTCTCCTTCTCCTGCACGCCGGCCCAGAGCTGCTGCACCTCCCGCTCCAGCTGCCGCCGGCGGCCTGCCTCCTCGTCCAGGCTCCGGCTCAGCCGGCTGTGGTCCTCGCGGAGCTTCGGGTCCTTCTGAGTGACCACCACCTCCTGCACCACCACCTTCTCCTCGGGCCGCCTCCTCTCCAGCAGCAGGTACCTGTTCTGCAGCTCGTGGACCGCGTCCTCGGCGGCCCGCCTCTTCTGGGCGGCTTCTCGCACCTCCTGGCGCAGCCGCTCGGCCTCCTTCTCCAGGACTGGGTCCTTCTCATGGCGCACCACCTCCTTGTTCACCGTCTTGGTCTCCACCTTGGACCGCTCCCGCTTCCACTCATCGCGCTCCCCCTGCAGCCGGATGAGCTGCTCCTGGGCCCGCCCGCTGCCGTTGACCAGCTCGTTGAGCTGGGCCTTCAGGCGGTCGATCTCCCGCAGCACCTCGGGGCTCCTCTCGTGCTTCACCACCTCCCGCGTCACCTCCTTGTACTCCACCGCTGGCTTCTGGGCCCGGAGGGCGGCCAGGTCGGGCAGCAGCCCCTCCACCTCCTGCTCCACGCGGCTCCTCTTGCTGGCGGTCTCCTGCAGCTGGGCCCGGAGCCGCGTCATCTCCTGCTGCGTCTCAGGAGCCACCTGGAAGGTCTCGTGGACACGCTCCTGGAGCTCCACCTTGGGCTTCTGCTTCTCCACCACGCTGTACTTGCCACGCAGGTCCTCCAGCTCCCGTGCCTGTGTCGCGTTCTTGCTCCTGGCCTCTGCCAGGAGGCTCCTCAGCCTGGACGCCTCTTCGAGAAGGCCTGGGTCCTGCTCCACCTTCTTCACCTCCTTCACGATCACCTTGGGCTCCACGGCGCTGATCGCACGCTCTAGGTCTTCAATGCGAGACTGCAGCTTGGCCACAGCCTCGGCCGCCGCCTTCCTCCGCCCCGTGTCCTCCTCCAACTGCCGCCTCAGGGCCTGGGCTGCCTTGAGCATTTCCGGGTCCTTCTCCACCTTGACCACTTCTTTCACCACGACCTTCTCCTTCACGTTCGGCGCCTTCTGCTCCAGGGCCAGCAGCTCCTTCTTTAGCACCTCTAGCCGGGCCGAGACGGTGGCGTTCTCCCCCCGCAGATGCTGGATCTCGCCGCTGAGCTGGGCCGCCTCGCTACTCAGGCCGGGGTCCCTCTCGATCTGGGTGACCTCCTTGGTCAGCAGGTGAGGCTGCATGGCCCTCCTCTTGCTCTCCAGCTGGACGACCTTCTGGGCCACCGCCTCCAGGTCTGCCTGCAGGCCGGCCCGCTTCTTGCCTTCATCCTCCACCTGGGACTTCACCTTGGACAGGCTGCTCTCCAGCTGGGGGTCCCGGTAGAACTCCACCACTTCCTTCTCTTCCAGCCTCTCCAAGGGCCGCTGCGTCCTCAGCTGCAGCAGCTGCTTCCTCTGCTCCTCCAGCTCCTGTTGCACCTGTGCGACCCGCTTCCTCTCCTCCTCCAGCTGGGACTTCAGGGCCTCGGACTCCCTCCCTGCTCCGGCCGGGCCCTCAGACCCCTGCCGTGTGTCATGGGTCACCTGGATATCCTCACTGAGCTCCTTCTGCAGAGGGAGAGGAAGAAGGGAAGAGTACTGGAGCAGAGGGGGAGGAAAGGGATGAGCCCCATTTCCACCAGCCCCACCCCACCCCACCCTGAGATCGGAGACCCCTCCCTGCTTCCTGAGACTTCTGGTAGGTCCCAGGAGTGGGAGCTACAGACCTGAGGTGCTTGGATGCAGGATTTTGAGGGGACCCCTCAGCCCCACGATGTTAGGATGCAAGGCGGCGTTCGGGCGGGGTTTGCACTAGAACGTGCAAACAGGACAGGTCTCCTTTCCAAACCTTTCCCCCTCCCCTTCCATCCAGGCTCCCGGATATGGGCCCACGCTCCTCTGGGGTACTCCTCTGGGTAGGAGAAAGCTGGCAAGTCCCTCAGCCAGACACCAAGAGTCATAGAGGGCTTCTGTCTCCTGGCGCCCCAGGCATGGAGATCTGGGTGGCCTCTCGCCCATTGTGGCTGGTCTGAGGGCTGAAGACGTGGGGATTTTCTCCTGTCCCCACCAGCAGACCTCCCAGTGGTGAAGCTGTGCCTGCCCTGAATGAGTCTCCGGGGCCTGACTCTGAGATGGATACCAGCCTGGAAGAGCTGCTGGGGGGGGGGGGGGGCGCGGAGGGGGAGGCGGGGAGCTGCCCCCCTCGGGCCGGGCCGCGGTGCGTGCCCTGGGGCCGCAGGCTGCAGGGCGAGGAGGAAGGGAAGAGGGGGTCGGGTCGAGGAGCAGCCCAGGCCGCCCGGCACAGGGACAGAACGGGTGTTGTCGCCATACCTTCTCCAGCATCCTTCTGGCAAACTCCAGCTGGTGCAGCTCCCACTGGCGTGCAGCCGTGAGCTCGGTGTAGGCCTTTGTCAGCCTCTTCTCCTAGAGAGGCCGAAGGGAGGCAGAGCGACGGCAGGGTCAGCTCCGGCCGTGGCGCCTGCAGAGCCGCTGCCGGGGGATGCCGAGCCCCGCCGGCTCTGTCCCATCTCACCTGCGCCTGGATGCTCTCCTGCAGAGGAGCCACGCGGGGTCTCTTGGGGGCTGAGCCTGCCTGGGTGGTCTCCAGGGAGCAGCGGTAGGTGTCTGCCCGCAGCTCGTAGTCCTGAGCAGGGAGGGAAGGACAACAGGCTCTCGGTCGGTGGGGGCCGCTGGGGGTGGGAGAGCAGGGGACTGGCAGGAGGAGGGAGGGGAGAGGAAGGAAAGTGCTCACCTGGAGAGCTGCCTGCAGGTCCTGGGAGAGGCGGGACACCATGGCCCTGTCCTGCTCTCGGCCCTGGACCTCCTGCTGCAGCCTCTGCCAGGAAGGAAGTGAGAGGCAGGGGAGGTCAGCAAACACCACTCACCCAGTCTCCCCCGCAGGGGCCTCGGGGCGCCACCAGCACCCCACAGGGGCGGGAGGTCGCCTGGGAAACTGCCTTTCCAGGCATGATTCTCTCCAGGAAATCTTCCTTCCTCTCTTTGGCACAGTCCCTTCCTTCTGCCTAGTGACCCTCAGGCTCCTGTTCTAGCAGGGAGGTTCTCACCCAGTGCTGTGCATCACAACCACCTAGAGAGCTCGTTAAAACAGATTTGAGGCCCCACCCCCAGAGCCTCTGGGCAGATCTGGGTTGGGGCCTGAGAATTTGCACGTCTAAGTGTCTCCCTGATGCTGGGACTGCTGGTCCAGGGACCACCCCCTGAGAACCACTGCTCTGTCCCAACTGTTGTTAAGCCTGGCTGCCCCTTTATTCACTTGTGGGAACTTTAAAAAAGAGTACTGATGTTCTGGTCCCAGCGATTCCAATTTAATCAGTCTGGAGTGGGGTTCTGGTACAGGGATGCTGGTTTTCTTTTTCTTTTTTTTAATTTTTTAAAAAAGATCTTATTTATTTGAGAGAGAGCACAAGCAGGGGAAGGGGTAGAGGCAGAGAGAGAAGTTGGCTCCCCACTGAGCAGGGAGCCCCAGGCAGGCTCGATCCCAGGACCCGGGATCATGACCTGAGCTGAAGGCAGATGCCCAACTGACTGAGTCACCCAGGTGCCTCTACAGGGATGTTTTAAAAGCCCCCTGGATGATTCTAATCTGCAGGCAGCTCTAAGAATGTCTGTCCCAAGCCACCTTCCTGGCATTACTCCCTTACTCTCACCTTAGACACCGTCATCCTCCTGCAGCCCCAGGCCCTTGCCTTCCAGACCACTCGTCCTGCCCCCACGTGTCCTGCCGTGGGCTCTCCACCAGACCACTTACCAGCGTCATGGCCTGCGAGGCACCAGACTGTGGGGTGCCTGAGAGCCGGCTGTACCCGCGGCCTCTGGTTCATTGCCAGTGCATAGGCGGGGATTGGCAAGGATGAGGAAGAGGATGCGGTAGGAGTTGGAACCCCCAATGGAGACGGCCTTGCCGTTTCTGTGGGCCAGGTGGAGCATTGAGGGTGGGGGGTGGGTGGTTGGTGGTCCCCCAGAAGGCCTGAGTTCTGAGCTTTGAGGTCTCTTAGAACACTGGCCACTAGGCGGCCACATGCGCCCAGGCAGCTGTACCCGTGGGGAGGTCAAGGGCCTGACCTGTCCCCAGGTCACCTGCAGCCCCAGCTCCTCACCTTCTGCGCCTGCAGCTTGTAGGCGATCTGGCTGGGCCCATCGCTGGGCCGCACCTGGTTGCGGGGCAGGTGCTCCAGCCAGAAGCTCAGGTTGTCCATACAGTTCTTGAACTGCTGGTAGGTGAGGCCGACATCTTGCAACATCTTCTCCCTGCGGGAGGAGCAGGCCCGGAGCAGAGGTGAGCTCTGCCCTCTGCGGCAGGTGAGGGGTGCACGGAGGAGGCTGGTGAGCGCCTCCCTCCCTGGGACGAGTCAGAAGGCCCGAGTGACCCACCAGGCTGATCCCCCTCACTCTGGCCCTGTGTTGGAGCTGGGCATTCAGGGATGGGCCAGACCGTCTCGGCCGGGGAGGTAGGTAGGCTCACCCTGGGAGACAGCTACTGTTATCACCCCGTTTTAGAGGTGAGGCAACTAGCCTCAGAGAGGCGAAGTCACCAGTCTGAGGTCACACAGCTTAGCGGCTGGGCACCGTGGGGGCGTGCCTCAAGCCCCGATGGCCCAGCCACTCACCGTAGGTCCAGCTGGTCCCCCACAGCGTGGTAGCGGTCGGTGAGGGCCCTCGCCTGGCGCTGCTGGCGAGGCAGGTCTGGGCAGAACTCCTGGAAGTTGTTCTGCAGGGCGCTGCACGCATGCTCAGTGGCCTTCAGCTCCCGGAGCAGCCCCAGCACACAGGCCTGCTGTTCCAGCAGCTCCTTCCGCAGGCGCTGGGAGGAGGGGACACGGCGCCATGCACCCTCGTGGTTCCACGAGTCACCATGAGACCCCACCTGCCCGTGAATGCTTGGTGCCGTGCCCCCTCCCACCAGGAGGCCGCCCGGCCCCTCACCTGCAGCTCGCTGACCCTGTCCTGCAGCGCCCCCGGGCCAGCGGGGATGGGGGCCTCCTGCGCCACGGCGGACTCGAAGCCTCGGATGACCCTGTCCACGTCCTGGATCTGGCGCTCCAGGCCCAGGGCGGCTCGGGCTCTGTCTCGAGGCGGCCCAAGGTCAGGCCCTCCCTCAGCCACACCCCAGCGATGCCACCCAGCTGCCCCCTTCCCCACTCCCCGGAGCACTCACTTCTCCCCGTAGAGGTTGCAGAGAATCAGCACGTCGCTGTACTTGTTCTTGACACTGTTGAGAGCCAGGGGCAGGTGCAGGGCAGCGGGGCCCCCAGGCCGGGTGGACAGAAACGCCTCACACTCCTGCTGGGCCGCCTCCTTCTCTGCTCCCAGGCCCTGCAGCTGCTGGGCTGTCCCCTGGGGCAGGGAGGGGCAGGGTCAGAGGTCTCCTTCCTGCCAAGTCAACCAGACCCTGCCCACCTGGCCTCAGAGTGTGGTGGGTATGAGCCTGGGCACAGGCCAGAGACCGGGGACAGTCCTGGCCCCGAGAGTCCCCATGTGGATGACCCTGGGCAGCCTGGTTGAGCCCCAGTCTCCTCCTCTGAAGAATGATGGGACGAGGCAGCGTGACCCTGTGTCTCTGTGCCCTGCACAAAACGTCAGTTCCCTGCCCCGTCGCCCCAGGTCGGGCGGCAGAGCCCTAGCTCTGTCCACGTAGGGTTATTCTGCTCCTCCTCATTCCCTCATCCGTCCCGCAAGCCGTCGATGCCGGACTATGGACGGCGCACTGCCTGCCTTCCGGTCTCACTGGGCTTCCTGTGGCCCCAGCCTGACGTCGGAGAAGCGGTGACTTCAAGACTCAAGGACGCACTGGAGGCTGCCAGGTCCCCGTGCTGTCCTAACCAGTGACTTGCCCACACGGCTGTACGGCCCAGCCTCCTGTCGGCCGCAGAGCCTCCGGGTGGAGGTGGTGTCCGCTGAGGTGGCATTATAGCCCTCGGCCTTCTTCTGCCCCTGCCTCCTCCCCCTGCTCTCCCCCCCCCCATGACACTTCCTCAGAAACGCCCAGCACGCCGGCTCAGAGCAGACCCAACCTGCAACAGCTCCCACTCATCCCGCCCTGGGGCCCCTGACCTGGGAAACGCTATGTCCTCATCCCTACGGGACAAGATGGAGCGGACAACAAGCTGCACGATGATGTGTAAGGACATGACTCAGACATTTAAAAACCAAACCCAAAGGATACATTTGACTAGAAACCGGTTGGGAAGGACATAACCCAAACTGTACCCCCCCAGGTGTGGGGAGGGACGGAGGATGAGTTCTTTGTGATGGTGTTTACATACTGCAACCTGGCCAGGGAGGCGCCCCCACCTGCCTCCAGGAGAAATCACCCCGAAGACGCTCAGGCTTCCTTGCTGCTCTCGGGACCCTGGCCAGAACGCCTCCCCAGTGTGGCGTACAGGGCCCTTATTCTGGGCCCTGCCCCTCTAGAACCTTCCCGGGCCTTAGTACACTTCATCCAGATGAATTGGGTATTATTGTGTCTGTTTTTGGTGATGAGAGGTTAAGTGACTTCCCAAGATCACAGAGCTGGTCAGGGGAGGAGCCAGGATGGGAACCAGCTTGCTTGAGCCCCAGACTGTCCACTCCCTTCCTCTGCCTTGGGTCCCTGCGGCTGCTCCCACACTTGCTTTGTCCTTAGTTCATGCACCCCCAGCGCAGGCCCGTTTCTTATCCCCGCTGTCCTCGCTCACCCACCCACCTTGTGGCTTTGGATGCGGCCCTCCAGGTCCTCCAGTGGTGTCGTGCGGCTCAGCGGGGCCCGGGCCCAGGCCAGCACCTGCTTCTCTATCTGCTTCAGGTCTCCATCCAGCCGAGTCATCTGTGTCAGGAGCTTCTGGGCCTGTGGGTCTCCTGGGGCTGAGCCAGTGGGAGCTGGGGGCATAGGGTGCCGTGAGGGTCCAGGGCCTACCTCCCGTCTGCCCATCTGCCTGAGGAGCAGCTCTTCCCTGGGGGCCCCCAGAGCGTCCTGTGTGGGATAGGAAGGGAGGGGGACGGCGGGCAGGGCCTAACCAGGGGAGGGACAAAGCTTGGTGCTTGCCGACCCAAGAGATGGAATCCCCTAGCAGAAGTCCCTAATCCAGAGCCACCCCCTGCCCATCGCAACCCCCCCACGGTGGCCAACAAACTCCCCAAGTCCCTGGCCGACCCTCAGTACCCTGCTGGCCAGTCTTTAAGGGCCGCTCAGCACTGGCCGTCAGGTGGCTCTGGACTGTGCCCAATTTCTGCTTCAGGCCCTGCAGCTCCGAGGCCAGCCTAGAACAAGGAGGAGATCAGACAAGGATGTCTCTCCTCTCTCTCCAAACCCCGCACCCCACCCCAGGAGTCACGGGTCCAGGAGAAGGCCAGGCCATGGCCTCAAACACCACAGGACCTGGTCTGGGCCCACAGCCTGCCTCCTGCCCCTGAGGATCCCCCGGCAGACCCACTTGGAGGCCATGGCCACGGCTTCAGGGTCCGGAGCTGGGATGCAGAAGCAGGCGGCTGGCGCACGTTTGGTCTCCCCACCTGGGCCTTGAACGACCCAGGTGTGCTGGTCAGTGTTGTCCATCAGCAAATACCGCTCACCCCGCTGCAGCTGCACCTGGGGGATGGGGGGGGGGATGTCGTGGAGGTTCAGGGCAGGGAATAGGGAAGGAATGAAGGCCCAGATGGGGTAGGGGCAGGGATGGGCCAGAGGCGGGGCAGGGCTTGGAGAGGGGTAGGGCTGGGGCAGGGTGGGGATGGGCGGGCCGAGCCCATACTTCTCCTGAGTCCCAGTCGCAGATGCTGTCCACGTGCAGGGGCTGCTGGGGCGGGTTCCTGCGCTGCTGCAGAGGGGCCACCTGTTGGCTACGCCACTGCAGGTCCCTAATGGTCTTCTCAGCGACTGCCAGCTGCTTCTTCTCTGCCTGTGGGGTCCCAGGCTGCCCTTGACGCCTGCCCCACACCTCCCCTCCCCCATGAGAGCCAGGGGTCTGGTCTACATGGAGACAGGATCTCTAAGTCAGGAAAGGAAAAGAAGCCCCTCCAGGAGGCCCAGGATTCTGGAATCTGCTGGTTGGGGTGGAGGGGCTGCTCAGGGCAGGACTAAGCCCCTGGGAAGGGTGAGGCCCAGACACAGGGGCCAGCCCCAATCCCGGAGTAGGATGCAGGTGGCCTGGGGGGGGGCCGGGGGGGGGGCGCTCTCACCTCCAGCTGCTGCAGCAGCTCTGTGGGGGCACCAGGGGGCGCCCCTGAGGCGGGGCTGTACTGGGTGTCCAGGCTGGAGTTCAGCTTTGCCAGGGTTTGGCTGACGGAGTCGGCCTCTTCCTGGAACTGAGGTCGTGGGCAGTCAGGGGCAGCGCTCGCGGCAGCCCACTGCCCACCAACCCTGCAAGTCAGCTAAACGCAAACTGTCAGGCCCTGGCAGTCGGCTCTCCAGGCCGGGGGGCCTTTTCCGCTGCAGTGCTCTGCAAATGGTGCATTTTGGGCCCACTGAGCTTGTTTTAGTGTTTAGTGTTATAACACAGCTGGGCTTCTGTCCTTCCTGCCCAGGTGGAGGCGGGGCTCTCCTGCTCACTCCAGCACCTGCAGTCGTCCTGGCTGGGATCGGGGCTGGAGTGGAAGCTGGGAGCACGCTCTAAAGAAACATCCCGCATATAATGTATTATTTGCCTCAGATCTGCTTCAGATCCCCACACTTAGGCACCCACCCCCGATCCCAGCCAGGAAAAAAAAAAAAGAAGATAGCAGGAGGGGAAGAATGAAGGGGGGGACATCGGAGGGGAAGACAAACCATGAGAGACGATGGACTCTGAAAAACAAACTGAGGGTTCTAGAGGGGAGGGGGGGAGGATGGGTTAGCCTGGTGATGGGTATTAAAGAGGGCACGTTCTGCATGGAGCACTGGGTGTTATATGCAAACAATGAATCATGGAACAGTACATCAAAACCTAATGATGTAATGTATGGAGATTAACATAAAAAAAAAAAGAAACATCGCGCAGCTCCGTGATGCTACGGAATTCCTGTCCACAGGCGTGATAATGGTAGGGTGGTGACGTAGGAAAAATTTTTTTTTTTTAAAGATTTTATTTATTTATTTGACAGAGACACAGCGAGAGAGGGAACACAAGCAGGGGGAGTGGCAGAGGGAGAAACAGGCTCCCCGCGGAGCAGGGACCCCGATGCGGGGCTCAATCCCAGGACCCTGGGATCATGACCTGAGCCGAAGGCAGACGCTTAACGACTGAGCCACCTGGTGCCCCGAAAATATTTTTTTAAAAAGGAAGAATAAAACTCTTTGGCTTTTGTCCCTCTCAAAGCATATGAAACATTTTGGGTAGAAATTACCAAAAAAAAAAAAAAGTCCCTGTTGAGTGTTTTGTCCGTTTTTCTCAACCCTCTTTTCATTATCATCCCTTCTAAGGAGAGTTTTGGGACGTCTTTTCCTTAATCTTGCTACCATCTCTATAAAATTGTAATACTACAGATATGCCGCATATCCTTCAGGGATGTATACTGGTGATTAATGCTTAAAAAGAGGAAGGGGGGGCGCCTGGGTGGCTCAGTCGTTAAGCGTCTGCCTTCGGCTCAGGTCATGATCCCGGGGTCCTGGGATCGAGCCCCGCATCGGGCTCCTGGCTCTGCGGGAAGCCTGCTTCTCCCTCTCCCACTCCCCCTGCTTGTGTTCCCTCTCTCGCTGTGTCTTTCTCTGTCAAATAAATAAATAAAATCTTTTAAAAAAATAAAAAAAATAAAATAAAATAAAAAGAGGAAGGGTTTTGGGCGCCTGGGTGGCTCAGACGGTTGAGCGTCTGCCTTCGGCTCAGGTCATGATCCCAGGGTCCTGGGATCGAGTCCCACATCGGGCTCCCTGCTCCTTGGGAGCCTGCTTCTCCCTCTGCTTCTCTCTCTCTCTGTCTCTCATGAATAAATAAATAAACGCTTTAAAAAAAAAAAAAAAAAAGAGGAAGGGGTTTTTTCCCCCTTAAGAACCAACCCTCCCTGGGGCGCCTGGGTGGCTCAGTTGGTTAAGCGACTGCCTTCGGCTCAGGTCGTGATCCTGGAGTCCCGGGATCGAGTCCCACATCAGGCTCCCTGCTCAGCAGGGAGTCTGCTTCTCCCTCTGACCCTCCTCCCTCTCATGCTCTCTGTCTCTCATTCTCTCTCTCGCAAATAAATAAAATCTTAAAAAAAAAAAAAAAATTTAAAAAAATAAAAATAAAAAAAAAAAGAACCAACCCTCCCTGGAAGCTGTATCACCCTGTGGCGAACGCTCGCATGACATCATTTTCCTTTGGGGACCTATTCACAACGACACAGCTCTGCCATTTTTAGGAGGCACCCTGTCTCCCTCCATGTGAACGCGTCCTGTGGCGTTCTCCAGGCCCCTCGATGGCCCGGCCCGGGGGTCTCCCCTGCCTGGCCCTGCTCCCCCGCCCCCAGGCTCACCCGGCGGTAGGCCTCCACGTGCTGCAGCTGGCTCTCCTGGCAGATGCAGAGATTTAGGAAGTTCTGCCACTCCATCTTCAGGGCCTCCTGGTGGGTCTGCGGACAGCAGCACCGAGCCCTCAGGCCATGCTCGCCCAGACCTGTGCCCCCATCTGCTGCCCAGACCTGGGCCGGGTCTCCCTCTCCCCAGCCTCCCTGGGAAGCCCCCCTCCCCACCTCCACCGGCTGAGGGAGCAGGTGTCCCTGCGACAATGGGCGGGATCTGTCCTTCGCACCTGGATGGGCCCCACAGCCGGGTGCCCCAGCTCCATCATGCGCTCCCCATCATCCTCCAGCTGGTTCACGCTCTGCTCCTGGCTCAGCAGCTCGTGCTGCTTGAAGTGCTGGGGGCAGAGTCAGGAGCATGGGCAAGGAGGGGACAGGCTGAGGATGCCCCTGTCCCCCCTCCCAACCCCAGTCTCCCCCACCCACCTCGTACTCCCGCCGCACGCCCTCGGGGTCCGCCAGGAGGTCGCTCCAGTCCTGCTGCAGGATGCCCTGCTGCTGCTGGGCCAGGGCACTTAGCTGGCGCGTGCAGCCCTGCAGGTGCGTGTACAAGCTGCCCAGGCTCTGCCCGCGCCATGAGGCCGCCTTCTGTGCTCGGCGAGACGTGGGGCGGGAGGAGGAGTAGCAGGGGGCCACGTCAGCCTGCGCCCAGAAACGCTGCCCCCCCCACCAAGGGTGCAGGCAGCTGGGCCCTGCCCCACTCCCAGCCCAGCCCCCCAGCCCAGCCCTTCCCTTGCTCACCAGGAGGTCCCGGTACTGGCTCCTGATGGTGGCTGCGTCCTGCCTCGACCAATGGGGGGACGGGGGTGGGGGACAAAGCAGGCTCAGTGAGAGGCGGGGTGCAGGGGAGATGGCCGCCCACACCCTGGGCCGACTGTGCCCCCACCCGCATCCCTTGCCCCAGAGGGCCTGCTGGGTCACACAGGCTCAGATGGGAGAAAGTGGGGGTAGGGCTGGAGGGCCAGGCCTGGAGGTACGTCACCCACCGGCCCGATGAGGTTCCGGAGCTGCTGCCCGTAGGCCTCGATCTCCTTCTGCAGGATGTTGTGCTCGGCGACCTGTTCCTCCAGCTCTGGCATGCCCGGCCCGAACCGGCCCTCGCAGATCTGCTTCTGCAGGAGAGCTGGCCACTCAGTGCAGCCGCAGGGCTGGGGCGGCGGCCCTCCCTCGTCCTCCCCGCGTCCACATATGGAGGAGTGGAATTGGTCGTTTGGGCAGAGGGTGGACGGGCCAGCTGGGTGGCCTCGGGGATCGGCAACCAGCTCACCCTGGGGGACAAGCTATTCTCCAGTGGCCCGGGCCGAGGCCTGAGCATCTTCATGACTACAGCCCTTGACTCCTACTGGTCCCCAGAACACAGGGCTCAGCCTCTAAAACATCCTCCTACTCTTCCCTGCCTCCTTACCTCCCTGGCCTCGGCACCTCCTGCCTAGAATCCTCTCGCTAGGCTCTGGGACCCTGTGACACCCTCCTCTGCCCATGCCCTCCCCCCCCCCACTGTCCCTTCACTGTCATCACGGCACCCCTTCTGTTGTGGCATCAAAGCACAGTTCCTCACCCGATGTTCAGGGTGCCCTGGCTTTGCCTGCCTGCCCAGAAAACCCCACTTCCCACCACACCCCAGGCTGGAGCCTCTATTTCTTCTTTCTGGAATGTCCTCTCCTCGGCATTTCACCCCAGCCTAACTAAGCCCTCCCACCTCTCTGAGCCTCTTCATATGCCGCTTCCTGCAGGAAGCCTTCCCTGACTGCACTGTCTCCTCTTCTCTCTCCCGTCCCAGACCCTCCCCAGGTGCAAGTGCACCAACAGGCCCCTGATGGCACACAGCTCAGTTTTGCTCTCTGATTGTGCCAGGTGTGATTTTGAGCTCCTGGAGGTGTCTCCGACATGGAGGACAGCCCTGACCTGTTTCTGCTCCAGCACACGCGCCCAGTCGACCCTGGGCCCCACGTCCGGCGGCAGCACTATCTTCTCATACAGGGCACGGTACTGGGCACACTCCTGGGTCACCCGCTCGTGCAGCTGCTTGATGCTGCCAAGGAGGTGGCCAGCAGGTCAGGGCTGGGCCTGGGGCTCCCCTGGAACCCCAGCGCCTCCGTCCTGGAGCCCTGGCCCTGGCTGCCACCCCACGTACTCCTTCTCGATCTCCTCGGCCTGCGGGTGCTTGAGCCGCCGGGCCTTGTCCACATCCAGGAAGAGGTCCTTCAGCAGCACCTCGGCCTCCTTCAGGCTGTGGCCCACCTCCTGCCGGTGCTGCAGGGCCTGGCTCTGCTCACTGCGCAGCTGGTCCTGTAGGTGGGGGACGACATCCCTGCGGCCCCGCATTGCCGCCTGAGCCCACCCTGAGTTCCCCAGGCTGCACGGCCAACCTCGGTGTCCACACTGGCAGAGGGCCCGGCCCAGGGCATCGGTGGGGCAGGTGCAGGGACACAGGGGAGACCCGGCCCCCCCCCACCCCGAGCCCCTCTGACCCACCAGGTTGGGAGTCCAACAGAAAAGGAGAGCTGAACCCTCTCTCCCACCGTGTTTGGGGAAAGACTGGTGAGGGACAAGGGTTGTCTGTCCCACTTTAGCCGCCCCCGGTGGGCACTCTGGGGCTTTAGTGAGCCTCCCATGCCCCCCCCCCCCCCCGCTCCCCGCCGTTTGCCGCTGAGGCCTTACCTGCTGCAGTCTCTTCTGGGTCTCCAGGATGTGCCTCTCCACCTGGTCAGCATTGGCTTGCATGCAGGAGATGAGCAGGGCCAACTCCTGGGTGGCAGCCCTGGGGTGCGGTGGGGGGTGGGGAAGACAGAGCCAGCATGGTTGGAAAAGACCCCTCTGTCCCCCCTGCGTGGGGTCCCTTGTCTCCCTCTGCCCTGTCCTGTCCTCCAGCTGGGCTCACTGCCCGGGAGGGAGGCGTCTAGGACCTGGGGAGCTCTGGCCTCTCTCTGTGGGAGACTCTGTGAGATGCCCAGCCCTGAAGGTGGGGGAGCACTGTCCTCACCTGGGGGTTCAGGTGCCTGGCACCATGCAGCAGACCAACATCACTGTCCTGGCAGGGAGCTTCCAACCCCACCCAGCTCCCTGCCACTTCCTTGGGAGTGAATCATGGCTCAGCACGGCTGGGCTCTGGGGAGGGCCAGTTGGACCGGCTGTCCCCCACCCCAACCTCCCCCCACCCAGCCTGTCTCCCCCTCACCACCCCAGGCTTTGCCTATGCCCAGGCTAACAACCGTTTGGAGGAGCTGCACAGCCCTGGGGCGGGGGAGGCCAAGAGATTGTTGGGGCACGCCGACAGTGCCCAGATTTGAGGATTAAGACCAGATTAGGACCTGACATGCTCCAGGTCACACAGCAAGGAGCAGAGTACGCGCCTGATCTGGCCCCACAAGGTCCTTTCCATGGGGCGCCTGCTGTGTGCTTGAGCTCACTCTCTGGGGCCTAGAGGCCCAAGCAGACCTAATAAAAGTAGAGTGGTCCAAGGTTCATAAGCACAGCACCCTATGAAGTTACAGTCCTGGGGAAGGGAAGGCTTCACTGAGCTGGGCCTTGAACTAGGGGTTGAAGGATGAGCCCACCCCACCCCCACGTCCCTGCCCAGGCAGAGGGGCAGTGCCAGTGAAGACCCAGTCTGAAAGAATTCTGTGGCCAAACAGCCTGGGTTTGATCATTCTCTAGCACTACTGCTGTGTGGCCCTGGGCAAGTTACTTAAACTCTCTGTGCCCTCACTTGTAAAGTGGGGCTTTAATAATATCTACATCACAGTGCTACTGTGTTAGGAGAATGAGTGCATTCTGAAGCATCCACACGTGCTGGTGTTTATTCCACTAGGATGTGAGCTCCATGAAGGCAAGGACCTGTTGGTTCTGTGTAAGGCGGCACCTCAGTGCCCACAACAGTCCTGGCACACGGTAGGTGCTCAATAAATATATGTTGAATGGACTGCACAGCAGGGGACCAGTGACCCCAGTTTGGGGGACGGCAGCCAGAGCCGACCTGGCTGTGTGGACAGAGCCCCCAGCTGCCCCAGGCTAGGAGCCTGCCTGGGGACAGGGAGCTGTGGGTCCTGACCCCTGACCCCTGGGCGACCTGTCCTCAGGCCCGGCCTCCTGGGAGGGCTGCTCCCACCGGGGGTGGCACACTCCACCCTGGGCAGGGCCCCGGAGCGCCAGGGACGACAGATCACTCCAGTGAGAGTCTTAACTGCTGTCCTTCCTGTCCGCCCAGAAGCCCAGCCTCCGCGTCATCGCCCCGGTCCGATCCCTATCAGGGTAATGAGCCCTTCATCTCTGCTCCCATCTGCCACCTCCGCCCTGCAGGGGCCGGTGAGGGAAGAAACGGAGGGAAGCAGCCAAGTCTGTCTGCGGCCCATGTGGCTGCCGAGAGCCAGGCTGCGTCCGGCGGGGAAGCCGGGGGAGCAGAGGGAGGCTCTGGCGATGTCCTGGCCCGCGGGCCCTCCCCTTTCCCCACAGCCTCTCCTCATACCCACGTGGTGCAAGAATCACCCCAACATTGTAACAAAACTCAAGGCCCGAGGGGAGAGCCTTGTGAGGACAGCTGCAGCTGAGGCTCCGCAGCACAGCCCCGCCCCCCCGCACCAGGCACCCCACCTCCACCTCTTGGCCTCAGTCCTTCTGCCCACCCTGGGCCCAGGTTCCAAGGGTCAGCCCAGCCCAAGCAGAGCCTTGAGGGCAGAGCCACAGACACGGAGCCAAGCACTCCGGTCTCCCAGCCCCCTGGCCCCTCCCCATGCAGTGTGTCTCCAGCAGAGCACCCCTACCTGCGGCCCTCAGGCCCCCTGGACAACGTGGGAGCCCCAGGCCCCCGTTTGGGCTTGGGAGAGAGTCCACCCCACCACCACCCCCAGACTTTTGGCCTGGGGACACTAAATGCCAGCACTGGGCTGGTCCTGAATGCCAGGCTGCCATCTCCAGGAGGCTAGAGCACCTGGGCCTGGCACCACCCCCTCCCGCCCCAGCCCGCTGCCCCAGGCCCCGCTCACCGGCTGTGCTTGCTGGGGGAGCCCTTGGGAGAGCCCTTGGCCGGGGAGCCCTTAGGGGAGCCCTTCCCGTGGGAGCCTTTGCTCAGACCCTTGAACATGGTCGTAAAGGCGGGTGCCGGCGCAGGCTGGGCTCGGCCGGTGCAGGCAGGTGGCGGGCGGCAGGCGTGTGTCCTCGCTCGCTGCTCGGCTGGGCTCTGGTGAGGTGGGGTGGCCGGGCACCGGGAAGGCGGTTTCTGGGAGGCCCCTCCCCGCAGGTGAGGCAGTGAGCGAGCGTGGGCCGGGGCTGCCGCGCACGCACCCACACTGCCCACACTCGGCCGCTCCTGCACAACCAGTTCGGGGAGGAAAGGGCACAGCCCAGAGGGCGGGGCGCCCGAGCCCGCCGACTCCCAGAGAAGGTTCGGACTTGTTACACCCACACACCCAGAGGGAACCGGCAGAGATCACACCCAGACGGGGAAAGAGCCGGGCCCCGGAGGGACAGGGCTGCAGATGGACAGAGGCCCAGCCATCAGGCGATCAGGCATGCCCCCACCCACAGCTCTCACCCCGCCCCGGCAGAGGGGGCGCCGCTCCCCGTCACCACTACGGGGCAGCCACAGGGGGCATTCACCCCAGACAACTGGCACAAGGTACATTTTAAAAGCGGGCACCACCCAGTCGGCTCCCCAGACGACAACCCCACAGTCCCACTGCCTGACCTTCCTGGCTGGCTCAGTGTCATCCTGTCTGTGGCTGTGGGATCCTCCGAAGAGTCTCAGACCAGCTCCGGAGGGGCTGGGATGCCCCCTGCGCCCCTCACCCCAGGACCCCCAGCATTAGCCTCCAGGTGCTGCTGAGCCTAGGGTCTGGCTGAGCCCCCTGGGAACCCACTGTACTTGGGTTTTGCTGCCGGCCTCTCCTCACTCGGTCCCCCAGAAGGGGCCCCTCGTGGCTTTTCTGGAGTCAGATGGGGTGGTGGACATGGTGCCAGTTTATTGGCCTCTTCCTTGCATCGAGTGCCAGGCAGGCCATCTTGCTAGCTGCCTTCTCCTGCGGTGCCCCCCTATTTGCAGGCCCTCCTTTCACTGCCCACGTCGAAGAATCCTTCTACAGCTAGAGAGCCACTCCCTGGAACCATGACAGCGTCGGTGGAGGGCGGGCTGGACGAGTAGCAAAGGGGAGGGATGCGGCTGTGCTGGTTTCGGGGCATGGGGGACATCCTGGTAAAGCCCAGCTGAGGGCAGAAAACAGAGAAGACGTAGGGATGGATCTCTCCAACTAGAGAGGGCAGGGGGACAACTGAGACTGGTCACATGCCCAAGTGGGACAGAAGAGGTTGGAGTCCCTTTTGGCTGCATCTCATGGACAAGCCACTGAACCTGGTCCTGGAGAGGGGACACAGGAGTCACCCATCCTGGCAGGGGAGGGGCTGGGGGGACAGCGGGGGTGAGGAGGGCACCAGGGGGCCTTGACAAGTAGCAACAAGGAAGCTGAGGTTGAGTGTGAGCTGGAGCCAGAGATAGAAGGCCAGGCCTAGAGGCCATGCACCCCCACCCCAGCCTCTCCTCCATGTTATTGCTGGGTAACAATTTTCTTTGAACCACTACTAGCAGGCCTGCAATCAACTGTCCTCAGAAAGGGGCCATTGTTTAAATGACTGCAGGATCCAGGAGCCAGCCCTGAACGCGCCAGCCTCTCATCTCCAACCACAGAGCTCACTTCCTTATCTTTGAGATTGGACGAGCCCAGGAGAGCCAAGACGGGAGGCAGGAGACTGCAGCCCTCAGCCCCCTGGCCTGCCTCCCCGAGAACTCGGGGCTCCTTCCTGGGAGGTGGTGGTCGTTGGAGGTAGGGGGCCCAGGGGGAAAAGATGTCTAGACTCCAGCCCCGGGAGAGGAGCAGCAAGGGGAGCCCTCCCCAGCCCCCCGAAGCTGGACAGGGTAGAGGGATGCAGACCCCGGCTGCCGATGGCAGGAGGCGAAAGGCAACCAGACTGAGATTTGGAACGGTTGAGCTCTGTCTCCTGTCTGCAGAAGCTCTCCTGGAAATAAATGAGCGGCACAGAAGGCTCTCACACGCCCGAGATTAGGGCTAACTGATTCATGGCAAGAAAAACAAGAGCTGAATTCCTGGCGTGACTGTCTAATGCCGAATCAAATCAGGCCCCAGCGCCCCAGATAGGGGCTGACATGCAGCCGGCAGGAACAGCCTCGTCTGGGAGATGCTCCTAGTCACATGGCAGTGACTCTGACCCCCAAGACCAAAGCACAGGAGAAGGGAGAGGGACAAAGAAAGAAAGATGCGGGTTTTAAATATGTGAGAAAGACAAGGGCCATTTAGGTGGCCAGGATGGGACAGAGCCTCTGTGGAGACCTGCACGGTCCCACACGGCAGCCACAAGATTTCAGTCGCTGGAACTCAGACTCAGTGTGGAAAGAAAGATGTGAAATACCTCATCAATAATTTTTTTTATCTTGATTAAAGCCACAATATTTTGGATACACTGTGTTAAATGAAATACACTTTTAAAAATCAATTTCATCTGCTTTTTACTTTTTTTAAAATGTGGCTACTCGAAAACTTAAAATTACACATGTGGCTTGGGCTTGCATTTGTGGCTCACGCTAAGTTGACCCTTGAACAATGTGGGGGTTGGGGCGCCGACCTCCCCATGCACTTGAAGATCTCTGTATAACTTTTGACTCCCCCCAAACTTAACTACTAACAGCCTACTGTTGACCAGAAGCCTTACCAGTAACAGAAATGGTCGCTCAATACATGTTCTGTGTGCGATACGTATTATATACTGTATTCCCACAACGAAGAAAGCTAGAGAAAAGATGTCATTAAGAAAATCGTAAGGAAGAAAAAATATATTTACAGCATTGGACTGTATTTATAAAAAATTTATAAAAAAAAAAAAGAAAGAAAGAAAGCCCCATATAAGTTGACCCAGGCTTTTCAAGGGTTAACTGGACAACTGTACCAAACAGCCCTGGCCTAGAAGCTGGACAGCGTGCAACAACTTTCAGCCTTCCCAGGCCTCGCCCTGCCACATCTCCTCCTTCTGAACCAGGCAGGAAGCCCAGGCCTGGCTCCCTGTCCTGCCCCTGGGGCCTCCCCTCGCCCGACACTGGCTTCCTCCTCTGTGGAGTGGGAGGTTGAGGCCACTGGTCCGGGGTCTCCCCCCCGGCACCGTGCCAGCTAGGACTCCAAGTAGCAGCTTCTCACACCCCCTAGCCTGGAGCTGGCAGGCAGGCCGATGCGGGCCACTCACAGCTCACGGGGTGGGGGGCCAGAGCAGGCGAGCTGATCGGGACTGAAAGCCGCGAGCTGCCAGCTCCAAGGCCGCCATGCACATGTGCAGCTAGGCGAAGGGTGGCAGCTTGGATAGCGCACCAGGGCTTAAGCTACCCACTCTCTCCTCCTGCAGGGGACATTCCTCTCCCTGCTGAAGCAGATGATGGCAATTCCCGACTTTGCCCTGGGAGCCATAACCTGCCACGCTCCCATATGCTCCTCGGTCAGGACAAGCTCTGCCGTCTCAGGAAATTACCCTCTGTTTGTACAAAAGCTCTGCCATCAGACCCTTGGAGCCGAGCTGGCTGATAACCTCTCCTGCCTCACACTTCCTTGGGGCGCTGAGGAGAGAAGGTGCCTCCACCAGCTGGGCCTGGAGAGGATGAGGGCCGGTGAGGAGGGGAGCTGGGGCTGAGTCTCCCTGTGCGTGCAGGTGCTGAGGGAGGCAAAGCTGTGGCCCCAGGAACCTACAGGGTGGTCTGGAGGAGGCTCTCTGGGCTGTGAGTCTGCCCAATAAGCCTGCTAAAACAAATGCTGAAGGAGAGAAGAGAAGGCGACCACGGCTTGCCTATCTAGAGCACAAAAGGCAGGAAAAGGAGCTGGTTATTCCTTTTGGGGCTTTTACAGGGAGAGTATAGAGGAAGCACTTCAAACCAACCAACCAACCAACCCACCCTACTGTCGGGAGATCAGGGTCCCCCATACTAGACGGTGAGACAGAGGATGACCGGGTGACCTCAGGAGTCCTCAAGTCCCAAGTCTGCCTGAGAGGACAAGGTGAAGGCTGTTCCCCTCTAGGAGTGACTCCCTTTCCCTAGCCTTGGGCCACAGCGGCCGGCCCAGTCCCGGCACGGGACCAGAGCTGGGACAGCCACGTCTCTGGGCCACCACGCAGCCTCAGGAGCTGCTGGGCCTTCCGGTCTCCCGGTCGCCCGAGGGCTCTGGGCCCTCCTGTGAAGTTCAGGTCTGCGGGCGGCGGCCAGGCCATTGTGGCACTCGCGAGCTCAGCCGTGGGAGGGAGTCACCCGGGCCGAACGGAAGCGGCAGGGGCTGACCTGCACTGAGCCCCGGTCACCGGTCTGAGGAAGGAAAAGGCTTATAAAACAAAGAACTAATAACAGTCTTCGTGGCTGAGGAGCAACCCTTCCTAATCAGTCTTTACAGCCAGGAAATTGGAAGCACGCGGGCAGCTCAGTGGACTCGGCTTGTTGTCCTGGTGATGCTGTTTAGACCCAGCGGGGCCTGGCCTGGGGGCCTGGCCTGGGGAGGGCGGCAGAGAAAGGCGGTGGGGGCGCGCTGAGGGAAGGGAGGGCGCTGGGTGTCAGCGGAAGGGGCCCCACCAACTCCCCGCACAGCAGCCCCGCCTCCTGGACACTGGGCTCCCGCTGTCCCCCTGTCCCCAGGGAGAGCTGCTCACTGTGGGGCTACGGTTGGAAGAGAGACTTCCCTAGTTCAGTCCTGGCCAGGTAGGAGATCCCCCTGCGAGGCCCCAGGTCCCAGCCAGGACGGCGCGCGGGCCACAGGCAGCACTGGGTGGAGAAGCCCGTGTTCTAATGCCGGCGCCGTCCCGGGGGCGGGGAGGGGGGGCAGTGAAGGGAGGGAAATTCCTATTTGTCAGGTGCCTCTTAGGTACTAAGTAAACCCTTTGCACATTTTCCTTCTCACAGTCAGAGAAGCAGATGCCCCTCTTTTCTGGGTGAGGACCCCCACGCCCTCTCCATTCCACAGACAAGCCAGAGCTAACGGACATCACAGCTTTCGGGGACCGGTCACCTGCCTGTCGTACCTGCCCTGCCTCTTGCCAGAAGACCCCTGGGAAAAGCTCAGCCGAATAGAAGGGCTGTGGTTCTTTTCCAAGTGTGAGGAGTCCAGTGACTCCTCAGTCCACAGACTGAGCATGAGGATACATGCTGCAGTTAGTGGACGTGAAGAAACCATCTGCCGAAAATGGGGACTACAGCGAAGCCAGGCTCCCCCTTCCAACGCCGTGAAAATCCCCACAGAGGGCAGGGCCAAGGGGAAGGCAGGGCCCCGCCCCGGTCTTGGCACCAGCAGGGAGCAGCTCATCGGACCGATGGGCCGTCACAATCCTGCCCCAAAGCAAAAATAAAAACCAAACCTTAGATGCTGAGCTCACAGTCCCGTAAGAGCTCGGAAAGGTCAGACAAAAGGTTCTCACGAGTACTCCATCCGTATTCGTCATCTGAGATCACACTTCATAACCCTATACCGGCTATAACACGGTGAACACCGCCGAGCCGGCCTGCGGCGGGGGTGGGGGGCCGAGCTCGCCCCTCGCGCCTCGGGCGGACCGACAGGCTCGACTCTTCCCGCCGCTGCTGTCAGGATGCAGGCAGCGTCCAATCTCTCTCTGCGCTTTGGAACATCGATAAATTTTACAGCTAAACCTGGTTTCCGTCTCTTCTGTAGCAACAACTGTCTTAGAAATACAATTAGACCCAACACATATTTTTGCTATCTTTGGGTGTTTTCCTAGACCTCTGAAGGGTCCAAGCTTGTGAAGGCTGCACAGCAACGTGTTTAGAATTCTGTGATCGGCTAGCTTTGGGGATTAATGATGCCAAGTGTGCAAAATCCGTGCAGCCCCTACCTCGGCAGTCCCCAGGGTCAAGCATCCCCCCTCGAGGGGGTGAGGCCATCACCTCAGTGGGAGGAGAGATCGGGATGGTCTCCAGCCGTGGCAGGGGCAGGGCGCGCTACCACCACCGGCCGTCACCTGCCGGCCAGTGAAAGGCTCAGGCTGCCACCAGAGGAAGGAGATGGAACGAAGCCTGTCAGTGTTTCATTTCCAACAGGGGAATCCAAGAATTCTCAGCGTAAAGTAAAACCAGAGACAGTACCTCGAAACAACGCACACGGAAAGGAGAAAACACCCAGGAAACGGAGTGGTCAGAGCCCCTCTGGCCCAGCTGCCTCAACGCTCCGTTTTTCCAAACAGAACCAACAGGGTTAGAGGCCACAAACTTGGCCAAATTATGTCTTTCAATCTGATGTTCAGCATTATCTCCTGGTAATTTTCACCACTCATGTTTCTGCAAGTCAAGACCACCACCACTCAACAGACAGGAAAATAAAAGCCCTTAGCACGGCAGCTGTAAGGCAGAGCCCGAAGTAAGCTTCTCCTCCTCTCTGGATTGGGGAGACAGAAGCCTCTTGCAGGGTCCAAGCCTACTGAGCAAGCGTAGCTCATCCTGGGGAGGGATGGGAGCCCCAACTGCAGGAATGAGCACGGGAAGCAAAGTGAGTACCTGCATCCATCACTTACACCTCAAGACTGCACTCTTGTTCCACTGTGTGGCTACTGGCACTTTGTTCTGTACATCTACCCAGCAAAATGTGCTGGCCCAAGGAGCGGCCCAGGGCTCGACTCTGAACCCATGGCCGTGAGCACTGCTTCCTGGCCTGAGGACATGATGGGGTCCTGCTTTTGGCGCAGTCTCCCATGACAGCCTGTTTAATGTCCAGGGATCCTATGTGGAGGGATGTGCAAGCTAACCAGAGACCTTGGCCCTGCCAGGGCTGTCTTCTTGTGTAAACACATGCTCTTAATACTAAACACGCCTTGTTAACAGCCTCACTGGCTGACCATAGCCACTACCACGCACAGCAGCTCCCGGGGACACCGGGAGGAAGGGAATTTCTAGTGTGGCCACAGAAAGGAAAAGCTTAGGAAAGGTCAATCAGAATGACTGACTCTGGATTCCACCTCCCCACTGATGCCGGCACTCTAAAGAGAGCAGGAGGGGTAGGAAGGGCCATGAGCAAGACAAAGGGACGTCTTCCCAGATGAGGGCAGAAGGAGCCACCAGCTCAGACAAGCTGAAGGGCTGCCTGCATGGGGGCCCGCCGTTGGGGGCCTGACCCAGCTGTGGCTGCAGCCGGTTGGCATAGAGAATGGGCGAGGGAAGCACAGAACCTAGTCCACAGCCTGCTGTTGCCAAGCTGGGGAGCCAGGAAGAGGGCAAGGAAAAGGATAAAGACCCCCAGGGCTCCCTCAGCCCATCAGGGACACAGTCTTAAGCCTTCGGGACCAAATTCCAAGACCTCATGCTCAGGTCATCTGTGCTGTATCTTCAGAGGGAGGGAGGATAACGGCTGACTTGTATGGCACAGATGATACAACTTTCTATTTAAAAACAAAATCAGGGGGCGCCTGGGTGGCTCAGTTGGTTAAACGTCTCCCTTTGGCTCAGGTCATGATCCTAGAGTCCTGGGATCGAGCCCCAAGTCGGGTCCCTGCTCAGTGGAGAGTCTGCTTCTCCCTCTCTCTCTCTCAAATAAAAAAAAAACCTTTAAAAATAAATAAAATAAAAACAAAATCAGCTTCCTAAGGCTCTTTGACCCAAAGCAAATCCTGGGGGGAGGAGAGATCACAATCTGAGCATCTGGAGTCCTTGACAACATTCAATTCTAACAAAGAAGTCTGATTTGTCTTCCTGTCTTCTAACTTCTGGCAACTCCCCCCTCTGCAGTTCCCTGGGAAAACAAGAGGCATGTCCATGCCCACAGTGGGTCCAGCTTGAAATAATGTTCTCAGGTCTTTAACCACCCAGCCTTCCCTTCAAGCTGCTCTAATCAGCTCCAGGTTTACGCCACACTGAAGCCAACATTTCCCTCTGTGGCTTCGCTTTCCTATGGGGCGAGTTTCCACCTCCAAAGGGATTCAGAGGTTTCAGATACATCTCATGTCTAAATCACTTTTATTGCTCGCTTTCTTTCACTGCTTTTGGGACTTCTATTATTGATGCTATGATAGAAATAGAAAAAGGGTCACTAAAAGAAAAACTTAAAAATGAAATCCGGGGAGGGGCGCCTGGGTGGCTCAGATGGTTAAGCATCTGCTTTTGGCTCAGGTCAAGATCTCCAGGTCCTGGGATCGAGCCCCTCATCGGGCTCCCTGCTCAGCAGGAAGTCTGCTTTTTCCTCTCCCCCTGCTTGTGTGCTCTCTCAAATGAATAAAATCTTTAAAAAAAAAAAAAAAAGGAAATTGGGGGCACCTGGCTGGCTCAGTCTGTGGAGCACATGACTCTTGATCTCGGGGTCATGAGTGTGAGCCCCACATTAGGCATAGAGCTTACTTTAAAAAAAAAAAAGGAAATTGATTTAAATATAATCTATGGCATCTAAAAATTTCAGATTTAGAAAGTGCCTCTAATACTCCCTTAACTGGCCTCAGACACACCCGAGCTGCCAGAAGTCAGGGGACACCCGACAGGACAGGATCGAGCGACAAGGTCCCTAGGAGGGCGCTGGGCCCAGATGTGAGTGAGAGCATGTAAAAAAATGGGCACAGTCTCCAGCATCTTTGCCTTTTTAATATAAGATTTGTTTTCATCATTTCTGAGTGTAACACATTTCTTCTAAAAATAGAGCTCTTTGCTTGTTCTGAAACTTCACTCCCACTTGGAGGTGACAGGGCGTAAGGCTGACCGTAGCTGTGGGGCGGCGCTGCCAGCGGTCCCTGGCCACAGACTCTTCACGGGACTCTGGGTGCTCACGGCGAGGAGGAGTCCACTGCAAATCCGCGGTACTGAAGAAACACGACAGAAAGTTCCGAGCTCCCATCCATGCCTGGCGTGGACCCACCCGAGCACGGCTCCCACAGGCCACGGGGCCAGATGGCAGCGGCCCTTCCCCCAGGAGGTGCGGACAGAGGGATCCCGCACACATCCACCAGAAGACGGCAGGGTCCCCCTTCTAGCACACCGGTTAAGAACGGCAAGTGCACAAACACACAAGACATAGGGACGCAGGGCTGAGGACGTTACACTCCTGCCCGGGGCCAATGCAGACCTGGATTTAATATCATGGAACTTGCTGGGGTTTTCTCACAACACAGATGAAGAGTGAGAATCTCCCCTTGCCCCCAAGAAGAGCCTGGTTAGCTCCTGAATCCAAAGATGCCCTTGATGTATCCAGTGAGGCCACTCTTGGTCTTCTGCTCCAACTTGTCCTCAAGAGGTGGGAAAGCCACATGGTTGAGGGCCAGGTCAAAGAACAAAGGCTTGCAAGGGATGGGCTGGAATCCCGGCGGGAAGTGCACGAGGTTGGCTTGCTTGGTGACGAGGGAGGGGTCCAGGCAGAATGTCTCAAACCGTTCGACCAGAGGCTGGGAGTCAAACCAAAGGGAGGAACCCAGGAGTTAATCACTGACCACCAGTGGAACACGCACTACGTGCTGAGCACCCAGTTCAGAGCCTACATGGGCTTCCTCGCTTGATCCCCACCAATCTCCTACGAGGGTGTCATCACGTCCCCACCTCATAGCTGAGAGTCACCAAAACCTAGAGAGGTGGAGAGCGGCGTGGGCCAGGCCAGGGGCACAGGCGTACTGGGCGTCCCAGGCCGAGCTCCTAGCCAGCCGCGCCGCACAGTCCAAGTTCCTAAGCTCCTTATCTGGGGCCAGCTAGCTGACACGAGCAAACCTTATACAAGCAGCTGTGACGTCTCTGAGCAGAAGGGAGGCAAGTAGGGGGTTTGCTTAGAGATGAAGCGTTGTCTGTTCTACAACTGAGCACACATTTCTAGTGAGTTATGAATTCTACTCTTTATTCCTCAAAAGCTGCATCCCAGACATACCTTGTTGTCCTTGACTTGGGAGGAAGTCTCCGTTTGGTGGGAGTCACTTGCATCTGAAAGTTGCATAGGGATTCAGTAAGAACAGGGACTTAACACGATATAGTCACAAATGACACCTGTCACATGTATGGGTTCTAAATCCCAAGAGCAAAGGCAGCAACACGTGGGGAGGTTATAGCCCTTTCCTTCCTGGGCCGAGGTCTAAGCAGCGCCGACAGACGATAAACCCCAGAAGCAACGTTGTCAGGCCAGTGGAGCCCCGACGGTTGTACGAAAAATACTATTAAGGAGGAGGAACCTCGGAACTGGTTCTCTAAATTCTTCCACACAGGGGCACCCAGGGGGCTCACTGGGTCAAGCCTCTGCCTTCTGCTCAGGTCATGATCCTGGAGTCCCAGGATCGAGCCCCACATGGGGCTCCCTGCTCAGCGGGGAGCCTGCTTCTCCCTCTACCACTCTCCCTGCTTGTGCTCACTCTCTTGCTCTCCCTCAAATAAATAAATAAAATCTTAAAAAATAAATAAGTAGGGGCGCCTGGGTGGCTCAGTCATTAAGCGTCTGCCTTCGGCTCGGGTCATGGTCCCAGGGTCCTGGGATCGGGCCCCGCATCGGGCTCCCTGCTCTGCGGGGAGCCTGCTTCTCCCTCTTCTACTCCCCCTGCTTGTTCCCTCTCTCGCTGTGTCTCTGTCAAATAAATAAATAAAATCTTAAAAAAAAAAAAGTAAATAAATAAATTCTTCCACACAGTTTGATGCCTTCATGTGGCAGAAATAATGGCAGAAAAAAATAAAAATCTTACAGATTAACTAGAACAGGAGTGTAGGGGGCGGGAGAGGGGAGGGATACCAGCGAAGGAAATTTGGGAACATGTCACAAGAAGAGGCAAGTGGCTCACCAAGGATGGCTGCTGCCTGCAGAGAACACTTTTCTGACCTCACTTGCGTGATGAGCTCTTGCACATCGGGCAGGTCCTGTAATGATTCAGAAAAACATGTACTCATGAGCCAGAGCCGGGCCAGACAAGTGCGCCAAACTAAGCTGAGCTAAGTGATCCCACCACTATTTTCACAGGATTTTAGACTTTATAAACAGTTTACCCTATTTAAAAAACAAAACAAAACAAAAAACGCTAGCCTGCTAGCTCCGACGATAGAGCATGTGACTCTTAACCTCAGGGTCGTGAGGTCAAGCCCCACAGTGGGCGTGGAGCCTACTTAAAAAAACAAAATGGGCACCTGGGTGGCTCAGTTAGGCGTCTGCCTTCAGTTCAGATCAGGCTCCCTGCTCAGCGGGGACCCGCTTCTCCCTCTGCCCCTCCTCCTGCTCCTCTCTCTCTCACTCGCTCTATCAAATAAATAAAATCTTAAAAAAAAAAAAAAAAAGGCACTAACTTGTTCCAGACAGGAAAAGTGATGCCTTAGCTTAAGTAATAATGCCTGGAGACCGTAGCGAGGATAATATTATGAATAAGCATATCACACGCAACATGCATGATGGGCCAGGTGCCTTCTGAGCAGTTCACACAATTGCTAATTCCATTTTCGTAATAATCCTGAATTAATCTGTACTCCACTTTACAGAGGAGGAGACTGAAGCACAAAGGGGCCCCGTGGCAGGCTGCAGTCTCCCACCTGGCAAAATCCGGAAAGATCTGAACCCCTCCCGCCTCTATTCTCAGACTTAGGTCAGACAGGGATTTGTAAACGCCTCTTCCTGCCTCCTGGGATAATCGTCCACACAGTCCGCCCTCACATCCCGGGGCCAAGGACACCCCATCATTACGCTGCCACCATGCTGGTCACATACCCCCTCACCGACTCCTTCCCATCCCCAACCTTCACTGGAGGACCTCCTCCTTCTCGCACGTCTCGCAAGTCTGTGTGGCTCTGAAGGCAGAAGCCTGGTGTGTATGTTATCCCGGAACCCAGTGCTGTTCTGAGGGAACAGGTGAACGCCCACAGAGCAGCGGCTCCCGCGCCAGCCTGCCCAGGGCAACCCCGGCTGGCCTTTCCAAACGGTCTCCACTAGTAAATAAACGTGCCTGGGTTCCCTGGACCAGTTGGTGCTTCGATCCCTACATCATTACAGCAGTCCACAGCTTAAAAAGCCAGCTGTCATTCAACAAGCAGCAAAACGAACCAAACCACCAAGTACTTTCCATCAGCAGGTAAGCTTTGAGGTATACCCAGATTGCCTGGGGGGGTTGCTAAAAGGCAGATTTTGACTCAGTAGGCCTGGAGTAGGGCCTGGGAGTCTGCGTTTCTAACAAGTTCCCAAATGCTGCTGCTGGTACAGGCACACTTTGTGGGGAAAGGCTTCATCACTGGCTCTCAACTCGGCTGCATATCACAATCAGTGAGGGGCTTTACAAAATCCCAATGCGCACCCCAGACCCTACAGGGATCAGAACCAGAATCTGGGGGGATGGGACTCAGACAGCCATCTTTTAAAAATCTTTTCAGGTGACTATAACATGTAGCCAAATCTGAGAACAGTACTTGAAGTTTATTTTAACCAGAGGAATGGCTTTCCTTCTTAGTGCCCGAGTCCATCTCAGGCCTGGAGCGCTCAGGGCCGCACCACACCCGCAGCTGGCCAGGGAGGATGGGCCTGAAGTCGTCTCACTGCATAGCTTCCCTGGGCGTGGGGGCAAGGAGCAGTGCCACACCTTTAAGCTGTTCCTGAAGGCCCTGGCGTCAGAATTTACTTCGTTTGCGTACTTCAGGACTCGGTCATACAGGACAAGGGCTTCGCTCCACTTCTTCACCAACACATAGGACTGAGCAATGAAAAAACACCTGGCGGGGAAGGGAAAGAACCAGAATATTCTAGAAGATCAAGGCTTTCCTTGAAGTTTAGGCTCAATTTTAGATTTGGAAACAGGCTTCTTAACCTCAGGATCAGTGCAGGGAAGACCCCGACATTCTCCATGCCCCGGCTTGCCAGGCTACCCTCCACTCTTCCCTGTGCTGTGCACGTCCCACACTGTAACAGACCCACTGTATTCTACTTACTGTCTGACTCTGCGGCTCCAAAGGCACATGGTGGAAGCTGGGACAGGCCCGGAGGAGGAATGCTGCCCAAATATGAGTCCCACCCACCGCCCACACGTCCAGCCAGCTCGCTCATCCTTGCTCACCTCTTTTTCAAAAACCAAACCCAAGAATCCTCTTGCTAATGCAAACTATTCCACTGGGGTCAACAGAGCCTGAGGGCTGCTGGTCCCTGACAGAACACGGGCCAGGAAGAGGGCTAACAAGAGCGAAGATGTGGCATGCCAGAGAGTAAGAGAGTGCTGGGGTGTGACGGCCGGGGGGATGGAGGGTGGGGTGGGCAATTACACACCGGCTCTATTTTGCCATTCTGTCCACACCCTTCTCCTGCTCCACACAGCCCACCTTCAAGTTACAAATAACACGATTCATTTAAAAACAAAAACAAAAAACGGAGCCTTAGCTTTCTCCTAATTCAGTTCAGATTCCACTCTGGTTCTGTTAACTAACACCTTTTCCTACACTTGTTCCTTTTCCACCAGGAGGAAGGAGGGAAGAGGAGGGAGAAGACCTTAACGTGTACCCCCCCACCTCCTCCGCCCTATCCAAAGAGCAAATGAGGTACACTGGAAACTCCCAGCCAGTACCTTTAGCAAAGGCTTCCCTTGAACATGCTGGGCTGACTGTTCTGACCATCAGAAAGGTAACCATACAGCCAACGACCCAATCTTCTGGAGTCTGGTCCATGCTCCCAAAGCTCACAGAGCCAGCGGGCAGCATAGGAGAACTCCATCCGCCCCATGGGACCTTACCTATAAGCCTTAAACACCAGCGTCTTGAGGCCTATCTCTTTCTGGAAGGCTCGGTCCTCCTCTAACCCAGGAAGCTGGAGCAATTCCACCAGATTCTGCACGAGAGATACAACAAGAGAACTCATCAAGAGCAGGCCTCAGACTGGGTTTTTGACAGGAGACCTTGTAAAAACACACACAGGCAAAAAGAGAGCCCAGGCCAGCAATAACGGGAAGGTCTGTGAGGAGTGGCCTGGCAGCAGCCCCGCCTAGTGTCACCACCACCCCCTCTCTGCTACCGAAAGCCTGGTTGTCCTTTATGACTCCATTCACACCTCACCTCCTTCCGAGACTTCTCAGACCAAGTCAACTAGAGGGGATCTCTTGGTCTGATCTTTCATTTCAGAGTGGCCCTCCGTCTGACAGCTCCCATAGATGCCTGGATGGTGTGCATGTGTCTCTCATTCTTACTGACCAACCCCCAGTGCGCCAAGACAGTGTGGCCTCAGGTCTCAGGAGTCCCACAGCACGTGGGAGAGGATCTTGCACAGGCGAGGCGCTCAGGGAACACCCGAGGGCTTGCTGGCCTCTCCGCACCCACACGTCGAGCGTCGCGGCTCACGGCTGAGAACAAGGCCTCTCTTCCTGAGCCACTAACAGCTGCTGCTGGTCCCAGCCCCTTCGCTACGCAAAGCTAAGTCATTCTGTGTCTGCGAAGGACAGGCCCTGCTTCCCCAGTCCTCGAGGGTCACCTGCAGAATGATGTCATAGAGCCGGATGAGGTCCTGCGGCCGCGGGGAGCGCTTGCTGTCATCTTCCGGCTGCTGCTGTAGTGCCTTCTGCAGCCCCTTGGCCATGTTCTCGTTCCGCCTGACAGCCGTCGACAACTTGATATAAGTCAGGTAGCTGGAATGTACCACACGTCAGCTCAGGTTATGCTCAGGGAAGCTGGCGTTCTGAGAAGAGCACTGGACCACAAGTTGGGACTGACCTAGGGGAAGGGCGTGGGGGCGAGGGCGTCACACAGCAGGGCCATTTGACCTGGGCCTCAACTCTGGCTGCTATTGGGTGGTAGATCTGCAGGGGGCTGGTATGAGACCTTATGACAAATCTGATTTTAGTTTGAATTATATCCTCTGTTTCTGTCTTAAAGAGCCCCAAAGCTACTGACTTCAGAGGTCGCTGTTAGTCCTTGAGATGATCCATGGATGGCAAACCCGTTCCTGGAACAAGGATCAGTTAACTGCCTGGCCCACATGACAAGGATACTGAGCTCCTACTCATCTGATGACCTTCTCTTCTCAGAAGATACTAAGGGACGCTCTCTTTGGATGGTTATGCGGATGGATCCGGGGGCACCGGGGCATCACAGTTTGAAGGTTTTCTGAGCCCTGTTAAAGCTCTCAGAGTCTTTTCAAGGTTAGGAAGTTGGATCAACTCCTGATTCTGACTCTCTGTGGCTGTTAACTACAAACATGTGCCTTAACCTCCTGGGCCTCGGCTTTCTCACAGGACTGCTGAATACAAGACATTAAATGGTCATTCTTGCTCGACATTCACATAATATCTAATTCCCTCATGTAGATTAAGGTACAGGGAGGTGTTTTTACAAAAAGGGAGGGGTTAGGGGAATGGCTGAAAATGGCCAGGTTCATGAAAAAAATTACAAGCAGTAACTAAGCAATGAAGATTTCAAGGTCACATGGGGTAGAGAATCTAATGAGAAGTGCACTTTTTCCCAAGTCATTTTACTTCTCCCCACAAAGTTCCAAAACTGTCACTCTTCCTTCCACCCCTCTTCAGGGTGAACAGAATGATCCACACCTTTAAAACAAAATTAAACTTAACAAGGTGATTTAAAAATGTATATGAAAGAGCAAAGGGACAGAAAGCGTCCAGCTGTGTCTGAGGAAAAACCTGCTGGGGGGCTTGCTCCACCAGACACCAAGACTCAAGTCATAGGCATTCACTGTACTGGTGCAAGTACAGAAAATAAATCAGCAGAGCAGAAGAGCATCCAGAAAAGAGCATGAGAGGAGAAAACGGGCTGCATGCCGGACGGAGCTGGCACCGCAGGTGAGTGGGGAAAGGACGGTGCAGTCCATAAACCGCACCCAAACAATCCATCATCCTCACGCAAAAAGGTGGAGGAGATCCTTACACCACACTCAAAAATAAACTCCAGAGAGAATCAAACTGGAGTTGAAACTGAACTTAAATGTAAAAGGGATGACAGAAAACATTCGGAACACAGAGGAGAGTAATTTTCGGAGCCTGGCAAAAGGAAAGCAGTTACCTCTGGAAGAGAAAGAGGAATAACCAGCGTGGGGCCAAAGGGAGCTTCAAAGTTACTAGTTGTGTTCTTTTTCTTAATGTATAAAATTTAAAATTGTATGTATAATAGGATAACATACAAATGCCATATATACACTCCTATGTGATAAAACATGCATATGTACGTTAGTATTATCCGCTAAATAATAAATCAGAAATTAAAATGCACGTAAACATTATATATACTCTTTCATTCCAAGGATATATTTTACTACAGTGCTAAACAGTAAAAAAATTATAGCCCTTACCTGTGCAGGTATTGAAGATTAGATACCTTCCCCGACTCCCCTTCAAGGGTATAATCTCTCTGTTTCTGTGGAAAGCAATAAAGGTAAAGATAAAACAGCTGATCCCGCCCTTGGCTCTGACCACCTCATTCCATGGTGTGGTCTCCAAAGTGCCTGAGAACACAGGCACAGGCTCTAGTAAATTAGGGGTCCTGAAATATCAAAGATCTCCTGGGCATATTCTAGAACAAGGCCACACAGTTGTCACCAGCATCTAAAAACTGGACTTAAGTAGGAGAGTTCAGAGAATGGCCAGTCAGGCTTCCTGTCCACTGCTCCCGTGTCCAGACCCAAAGCATGAACAGCAGACAGTCCACAGCCCATGGCACCATTTCCGGGTTTGTGCCTTAGACCCACATTCTGAGATCTAACCCCTTAGACTGTCAGCTCAGCCTTTTGTGGTTGGTTGAACAATGGCTCCTCAAGATACATACATCCCAATTCCAGGACTTGTGAAGGTGTTACCTCACAGGGTTCAAGATGGGATGAAGTTAAGGATCTCTTAATTAGCTTGGATTATCCAGGTGGGACCAGTATAATCATAGGTTCCTTCTAAGAGGGAGGCAGGAGGGCCGGTGACAGACAGAAGTTATTGGGACTGAAGTAGAAGTCAGAAAGGAGTGAAGGTGCTAAGCTGCTGGCTCTGAACATGGAGGAAGGGGCCACAAGACAAGAAGTGTAGGTGGCCTCTAGAAGTTGGAAAATGCATTCTCTGGAATGCTAGAAATGGATTCCTCCCTTAGAACTTCCAAAGGAGGGGTGCCTTGGTGGTTCAGTCGGTTAAGTGTCCAACTCTTGGCTTTGGCTCAGGTCGTGATCTTAGGGTCGTGGGATCGAGCCCTGCGTCAGGCTCCACGCTTAGTGCGGAGTCTGCTTGAGATTCTTTCCCTCTCCCTCAGCCCCTCCCCCTGCTCACGTTCTCTCTCTCCCCCTCTAAAATAAAATTAAAAAAAAAAAATAACAAAAAAAAAACCCTTGCAAAGGAATGCAGTCCTATGAACTTTTTTTTTTTTAAGATTTTATTTATTTATCTGACAAAGGGAGACACAGCGAGAGGGAACACAAGCAGGGGGAGAGGGAGAAGCAGGCTTCCCGCTGAGCAGGGAGCCGGAAGTGGGACGACCTGAGCCAAAGGCAGACACCTAATGGCTAAGCCACCCAGGGGCCCCGCTATGAACCTTTTTTAGATTAACAACCACCCAGGGGCGCCTGGGTGGCTCAGTCGTTAGGCATCTGCCTTCGGCTCAGGTCATGGTCCCAGGGTCCTGGGATCGAGCCCCACGTCCGGCTCCCTGCTCTGTGGGAAGCCTGCTTCTTCCTCTCCCACTCCCCCTGCTTGTGTTCCCTCTCTCGCTGTCTCTCTCTGGCAAATAAATAAATAAAATCTTAAAAAAAAAACCAAAAACAACCACCCAAAGCTGTGAGAGAATAAATGTGTGTTGTTTTAAGCCACTAAGTCTGTGGTAATGTTACAGCAGCCATAGGAGAAACTAAGACACTGTGGTATCACCATCTTCATTACCCTCTGTGAGGTGTCCCTGCAACTGCTGCTGAGTTCAAGGTGAATGATGGAGGGCAGGGCTCTGTATGTAGCGACTAAGTGGATGAAGGTAAGTATAATATACAAAGGCAGCTTAATGGGAAAAGGAAATGGGACTACAGCTTAACAAATATTCATTGAACATTTTATACTCAAGGCACCACGGGCAGATGGTAAACTATATAGCTGTTTTTAATATGCTTATAATCTTGGAAAAAATAGGACAGAAAAATATAAAACAATATACGAAATGTTAAAAAGCAATTCTTGATTAACTACCAAACAAAAATTACAGCCACAAGTACCAGATATTTAGAACACGGGGAGATGCTGGGCTAGGATGGTGCCGGCAGGCTTCTCAAGAGATGATGAACTATGAGCTGGACACTGAACACCAGACGGGGGCTGGACAGGCGAAGAGGGAGAGGACGACAAGCCAGGTGTGAGGAGGGAAAGGAGAACAGTGTGGTTAGTGCACGGGGGTGGGAGAGGCAGAGTAACAAGACAGTGAGTACAGCAGCGTGACGCAGAGGACCCAGGGGGGAGCAGCAGAGTGTGATCTGGAAACAGACACCGGCTCATGGAGTTGGAACTGCACTTGTTAAACCAATGGGCTCTCAAGCAGGGTGCACACGACCCGACTTCTTATACTGGGGTATAAGAAGAAAATCAGAACTTCTATTTTTCTCATTTCTACTGAATAAAGTATATGATTTATAAATAAATGTATCAGAGGTACATGCTGAATTCTACTTACGGGTTGCATTATCATGAAAGTTTGCAGCCCACTGCTCTAGACCTGGGAGATGGGATCTAGAAAGATCCCATGTTTGCTGCTGGCAGGAAAGACCTGGAGAACTGAACCCAGACCAAGATGGGAAAAGCCATCAGACTTCCATAGCAGTCCAGGCATAGGACAAAATCAGAAACAGGGCAGGGGCGAGGGATGGAAAAGTGGAGAGAGAAGTCAAAGGGAGAGCTAGTAGGATTTCTGGTGATAGGGAAGAAAGAGACAAAGACAGTCCCAAGGTTTTCAGCCTAGATGCCCGAATGAAATCATAGTGACATTAGAAAAAGGGAGCACTGGAAAAGTCCACCTGGAGCCATGAATTTGCAACCAAAGGCTTCACAGGTAATAAATGAATCCATTAGGAAGAACAGGATGGAGAGAAAATTTCTCAACCTGATGGGGAGTTCAGAGGCTTCTGTCGTTTGTCAGCCCATCACTAGATCTAAAAATACCTTGGCTAAGAGTCTGTGCACTCAGACCACTGGGCCCACCCCCCCCACCCCCGCCCCGAGAACAAGACACACAGACTGAGAAGGAGCTCAGCCAGGAGCAAGAGCCGGTGGCCCAGCTGACAGTCCTACCTGATCGGGCTTGAGCTCTTCCCGCACGGCCTGGATGGCGTCCCGACACTCACTGAGCATGGATTCAAACAGACGCTCCTTGGTTTCTTCACTTTCAGCCTGAACAAGGGCAGAATGCAGTAAAAAAATTTTCCTCTGAGTAAGCTACAGTATTCTAATGGGAGGAGGGAACAACTGTGCCTTGATTCCCCCCCATCATACACAAACACACACATCCAGCCAGAAACACCCCAAATCAGAGATCGTTTCAATTGTCACTAGTCTCTACCAGGTAAGATTTTTCTTATAGGCTTATTCATTATTCATACGGAAACGGAATGATATATATATATAGATAGATAGATATACACATGTATGTATAAATATGAAGTGAGCACACTGAAAAAGGATCTGCATAACTGATCTGAAATGATCTGTCAAACAACAGATGCTTTAAATTTTTTCCTATCATAGAACTTTCTACTACTTTCCTCCACCATTTCCGCCTCTGCTCAGGACCTGCCCCCGACATTCCTGAAACACGGCACACGAGAACAAACGGTCTCAGGCCTACTGTGTGCCTGCAGAGTTACCCTTACAAACGTACCCCGAAGACTTGCCTATCCTAGACTTCTTTTAGGTCCAAGTGAGTAACGTTACTAACCAATACCAAGTCAAAAATATATTTCTCCTAAGGATCACACGAAGCTCCTTTCACCACAGAAAGTGTGCCCTTAGATATTCCCTGTGGGTACGCTGAGGTTGACAAGCACTCCATGACAGTCTGCACAAGGTTCAAGGGCGTCACCCCTCTATTAGCCAGCTGGGAAAAGGGAAAAGTGATTCATTAACGGAGTACCTGCCAAACCACATTACCATTCTAAAGAATCTGACTGAGCTGGTAGGGGTGGATGAGAGGCAGAAAGGAGATGAACTTGTGTTGCCGGCAGACCCACTGTGACATTAAAACATCAACACTCCATTATTATATTTGACTTTCCACAGAAACATCCAGTCGGATCTCTTGACATTCAACTGACCTCTAAGATAGCCCAAAAGAAAACCCATTACTGCCCACTCCTTTAAGAGGTTGGTAGGGGCTTAAAGAAAAACCTTTCCTTCCCTTAAGAACTCTTATGTTTTTCCTAGTTTCCAGTGTGTGTGGGGGGGAAGAACTTCCTTGTAAATTACCCAATATAAATCAAACATACTTTTCTACTTATATTGACTTTTCTGTTGCTCACTAACTTAGGAAAAAATCAGGGGCACACTCATTCTATAAATCTCTAAAGGCAAACATAGCCACTATTAATGTACTGAAACCTAAACAGCATTGTCCAACAGAACTTTCTGTGATGGGGCACCGGGATGGCTCAATCCGGGGAAACATGAGACTCTCCATCTCCAGGATGTGAGTTCGAGCCCCACACTGGGTGTACACATTACTTAAAAATAAAATCTTTGGGGCGCCTGGGTGGCTCAGTTGGTTAAGCGACTGCCTCCAGCTCAGGTCATGATCCTGGAGTCCCGGGATCGAGTCCCACATCGGGCTCCCTGCTCAGCAGGGGGTCTACTTCTCCCTCTGATCCTCTTCCCTCTCGTGCTCTTGGTCTCTCATTCTCTCTCAAAATAAATAAAATCTTAAAAAAAAAATAAATAAATAAAATAAAATAAAATAAAATAAAATAAAATCTTTGGGATGCCTGGGTGGCTCAGTGAGTTAAGCATCTGCCTTCGGCTCAGGTCACGATCTCCGGGTCCTGGGATCGAGCCCCGCACCGGGCTCCCTGCTCAGCAGGGAGTCTGCTTCTCTTTCTCCCTCTGCCTTTGCCCCTCCCCACCACTCATTGTCTCTCTCAAATAAGTAAGTAAAATCTTTAAAAAAAAAAATAACATAAAATCTTTATTAAAAAAAAAAAAAAGAACTTTCTGTGATGATGGAAACCCTCTCAGCCACCCTGTCCAGTCCAGCAGTCATCAGCCACATGTGCCTACTGAGCACCTGAAATCCTCATTAATTTAAGTGTAAACAGCCACAGGTGTTCAAGTGTCTAGTGTACACAACGGCGCAGAGAAGCACTTCACATAAAACGCCGTTAAGCAGCAACTCAAGTTAGCAAGACTCTTCGTAGTAACAGTCTTGCTTGCTGGCCAAATGTTCTGAAGCACAAATCCTGTGGACGGGGGCAGCCGTGTAACAGTTAACGACCTGACTCGGGTCTGTGAAGAGACTCGGCAGCAGGTGCCGTGTGTGCGCGTGTGTGTACGATACACGTACGTACACACACACACACACACCCCGGAGCCACACTGTGCACACACACACACACTGTACACACACACACAGTACACACACTGTGTACACACACACACACCCCGGAGCCACACTGTGCGCACACACACACTGTACACACACACTGTGTACGTACACACACACACACTGCGCACACACACACAGCACACACACACTGCACACATGCACACTGTACACATATACACACTGTGGACATGTACACACACACACACACACACACCCCGGAGCCACACTGTGCGCACACACACACTGTACACACACACAGTGTACACACACACACACTGTGTACGTACACACACAGTACACACACACACACTGCACACACGCACAGTGTACACACACACTGTGTACATGTACACACACACACACACTGTACACACACACACACTGCACACACACACTGTACACACACACAGTGTACACACACACACTGTGTACGTACACACACAGTACACACACACACACTGTGCACACACACAGTGTACACGCACACACACTGTGTACGTACACACACAGTACACACACACACACTGCACACACACACTGTACACACACACTGTGTACACACAGTACACACACACAGTACACACACACACACTGTGCGCGCACACACACACACACACCCCGGAGCCACACTGTGCACACACACACACACTGTACACACACACACAGTACACAGTGTACACACACACACACCCCAGAGCCACACTGTGCGCACACACACACTGTACACACACACTGTGTACGTACACACACACACACTGCGCACACACACACACTGCACACATGCACACTGTACACATATACACACTGTGGACATGTACACACACACACACACACACACCCCGGAGCCACACTGTGCGCACACACACACTGTACACACACACAGTGTACACACACACACACTGTGTACGTACACACACAGTACACACACACACACTGCACACACGCACAGTGTACACACACACTGTGTACATGTACACACACACACACACTGTACACACACACACACTGCGCACACACACACACACTGCACACATGCACACTGTACACATATACACACTGTGGACATGTACACACACACACACACACACACCCCGGAGCCACACTGTTAGCAGGCAGGATGAGCTCATGCATCAGTTCTGATGTCTTACAATCTGGCAGATATGCCACCAACACCATTTTAAGAAGTTCGACATTTGGGGCAATGGGTATATAAAGAGAAGAGTAAACTTCATTTCACCAGCTACACAGGATTTGTCTGCTTTACTGTAGAGAGAGTGCAGCTCAAATAAAACTAAAATGATGCAAAATATAAACCTCTTTACTGCCATGTATTACTCTTGTTCCCTCGGAATAAGGACACCTCTACATCAAGGTGCTGAACGTAAGCAAACCTTCCACTGCTTCCACAGAAGTCTAAGTTCCACTGGGAACTTTACCGAAGACTGAAACCACACTGCAGGAAAAAGCCCATCGGAAGGGGAGAGCTTCAGTCACGTGGGTTTTCTGCCACCCACACTGCACGGTGACTCAGAGATCACTAATCTCTGCAGCAGAGGTTCTCAGGGTTCTCCCCGGGCTGAACAAAATGTCTCCAAGTAGGAAGCCTGAAACGTACTTTGCTACTTCACTCATATTTACATACCTATCTTGGAGGCTAAAATCATCCTGAAAAGACAACGAACAAGAAACACCTCTCTACACGCAGAGGCAGGATTCCTCAGCATCTACATGCAGACCCAAGTCAGTCATGGAACCAACAGGAATGGGCTCCTAAACCCAAGCGGCAAACTCCCTGCATAAGACTTTATGGTCTGCCTGCACCTTTTTCCAGGCGTGCCTCTGAGACAGAGAAATCTTCAACCCAGAAGTAATGTGTTACTTGGACCTAATAAATAAAAACAAATTCTAGATCAATTTTTATAAAACTTGGAACACCCCAAGATGTGCTGACAGCCTCAAGACGTGTCTCAAGGACCTGAAGAGGGAATGCAGCTGCTGTGTGTCCTGAGGTAGAGACCCCCTGCTATTCAAGAGAGTTTCCAGATTGTTTTCACTTGTCTACAAAGACTGCTGGAAGGTGGCGGTGTGACTAAGAGACAGACAAGGCGAGTATGACCACATTCTCCACCACACCCGCAGGAGAACCAAGGGAATGGGAACCAAGCCTTCCCCAGGCCACTAAGGTCCAGGAAACAACACATGGAAATCTGGTAAAGGAGAATACAAACCTCACTTAGGAACAGCTTTTTTTTTTTTTTTTTTTTTAAAGAGAAGGACAAATGGTCTCCCTTTCGCCCACACATTAAATTATTAACCATAACCCAAGGATAAAACTCATCAAACCGGCCATCTCTCCAAAAGAGCTGACAACATCCTCACAATGCAACCACCAGTGACAAGTCAGGCAGAATCAAGGATTAATGAAACAAAACAGAAACAAATTATAAAGTAACACAATTATTCAGCCCAAGAAGACATAAAGCCTGGCTCAGGAGACCAAGAATTTTGCAACTGGATTTTGGCAGCGGATTAATTCCCTGCTCTTGTCTTTTCAGTCTAACACTTTATCTCCCTGAATTATTTCTTCCTTCTATGCTTTTCAGTAAACTGTTGTTAGTCTAGTATTTAAATGTCACAAAACCTCTACAAGCAAGCATAAACGGCCTACCAAATGCTTGCATTCCAGTCCCTACGGGGCCAATACCAACACTAGCCAGGCGAAGAAACATGAAGAGGCGCCTGGCCGGCTCAGTCGGTGGAACGTGCGACTCTTGATCTCTCGGTTGTGGGTTCAAACCCCATGCTGGGTGTGGAGATTACTGAAAAGTAAATCTTTACGAAGAAAAAAAAAAGAACATTGAAACCAAGAGCCCTGCATCTCCAAGGCACAGCTCTTGGTCCCCAGGGCAGGGAACAACCCACACAATGAGAACAGGGAAGGTGGAGAAGACCTGTGTGACATCCAGCCAAATAATCTGGTAGTGGCACCAAGGGGCACGTGGTTCTTCCTGGGATTAACCTCAAATGGCCAAAGGGCATTTTCCCTAGTTAATAACCCATGGTTGATTCAATTCAATAGATATTTAATCAGCTACAGTGCTAGACCCGACATCTAAGGATTTAACTGAACTTTATTTCATACTGTACTTGAATTATTTTACTTAACGGCTAGATTTGATACATATGTGTGTATAGGACAGTAGGCACTGAACTGTTTTAATGTTAAAACCTTACCGGGATTCCCTGGGACTGACACACATTTTGTCTGATCTACATCTTTCACATCTGCCACATTATTTAAAGACCTCTGATACTTAGAAGGGACCCTAATGCACTGTAAGATCTTTAACAACCAGAGAACTGTATTCACTGCAATCAGCAAATTAACCAGGCACTTAATAGGGGCTAACACTACACATCCAACAAACACTGAAATGATAAGGAAATATTATAAATTTTATGTCAATAAATTCAACAATGTACACGAAATTAATAAATGCCTTTTAAAAATAAGACTCATGCAAAGGACATAAGATGAAACAGAAAATCGGAGTAGCTCTTTATCTCATAAAGGAATTAAATTTAAAACAAGCAACAAAATTTAAAAACCTTCCCGTAGGGGCGCCTGGGTGGCTCAGTCGTTAAGCGTCTGCCTTCGGCTCAGGTCATGATCCCAGCGTCCTGGGATCGAACCCCGCATCGGGCTCCCTGCTCCGCGGGAAGCCTGCTTCTCCCTCTCCCACTCCCCCTGCTTGTGTTCCTTCTCTCGCTGTGTCTCTCTCTGTCAAATAAATAAATAAAATCTTTAAAAAAAAAAAAAAAAAAAAAAAAACCTTCCCGTAAATATCAAATCATTATGCTGTACACCTGAAACTAATGTTTTATGTCAATTATATCCCATCCCAAAAAAGGAAAAACAAACCCTTCCTACAAAGAAAACTCTAAGCCCAATAGTTTCACTGGTGAATTACAACAAACATTTGAAAAAGAAAAATACTGGTATTACATAAATTCTTTCAGAAATAAGGAAGGAAAATCTTCAAACTTGTTTTTTTTTTTAAAGATTTTATTTTATTTATTTGACAGAGAGAGAGAGAGACAGCTAGAGAGGGAACACAAGCAGGGGGAGTGGGAGAGGGAGAAGCAGGCTCCCGGCCGAGCAGAGAGCCTGATGCGGGGCTCGATCCCAGAACCCTGGGATCATGACCTGAGCTGAAGGAAGATGCTTAACGACTGAGCCACCCAGGCGCCCCCAAACTTGTTTTATGAGGTGTGTACAACCCTGATACCAAACCCTGAAAAAAGACATTCTAAGAAAATTATAAGCCACTTCCTCATGTAAATAGATGCAAAATTCTTAAATAGTAGCAAATGAAATCCAGCAATGTATAAAAAGTACAATAATATACCATAACCAAGTGGGGTTACCTCAGATATACAAGATTGATTTAACACTGAAAATTACGTTAATAGCCTTCAAATATTCCTCCCTCTTCAGCCTTTACTCTCAAATTGAAAGATGTGAAACTGTCCTCAGTACGGCTCCCTCTAAGCCTCTGCTTTCTTACAGCCTTCACACACTCCACCGTAGCCCATGGAACAGCAATTAAACACCCGTATGCCATTCCTGCTTGCCAAAGCCTTTTTTTTTTTTTGAAGATTTTATCTAATCATTTTACAGAGAGAGAGATAGTGAGAGCAGGAACACAAGCAGGGGGAGTGGGAGAGGGAGAAGCAGGCTTCCCACGGAGCAAGGAGCCCCAAGGACCCTGGGATCATGACCTGAGCCGAAGGCAGACACTCAAAGACTGAGCCATCCAGGCGCCCCTTGCCAAAGCCTTTTAATTTTTTTTCATCTCTTCACAAATATCTAATAAATAATTAAAATACATAGAGCTAGTCAAAGCATGGTCCTGGGACCAGCAGAATTAGCATCGTTTGGGAACTTATAAGAGAAGCAAATTCTTGGGCCCCAATGCAGACTTACTAAATCAAAATCTCTGGTGGGTGGGGCCTTGAGTATTTTTTTTTTAATGATTTTATAACTTTTTTCATCAGTGTACCCTTTCCCCATCCCGCCCAACCACCTCCTCTCTGGTATATCCTAGATTCTATACATTATAATCTATGTTATATACTATATTCTTTTAATAAAATATGCTAGGGGAGAGAAAACATTTAGCAAGTCATATGGAAAATACATTCACAGCATTGTATTATATTTATCAAAAGAAAGTCCACCTGTAAGTGGACCTACACAGTTCAAACCTATGTTGTTCAAGAATCAACTGTTATTTTTTTTTTAAATCTATTCAATGTTGGAGTAACACTGCTGTTTTGTCAAGTAGGCTCTAACATGGGGCTTGAATTTACGACCCTAAGATCAAGAGCTGCACGCACCACCGACTGAGACAGCCAGGTACCCCAACATTGCTCTTTTTTTCTTGCCATTACTACCAAAATTTTGGTCACTCTTGAACTGCTTTAGAAGGAACAGCTACAGGGCACCTGGGTGGCTCGGCTGGGCGTCCAACTCCTGGTTTCAGCTCAGGTCGTGATCTCAGGGTCCAGGGTCATAAGACTGAGCCCCATTGTCGAGCTCCTCACTCAGTGGGGAGTCTGCTTGAGAGTCTCTCTCCTTCTCCTCCCGCCCCTCCCCCCGGAGAGCACACTCTAATAAATGAATCTTAAAAAAAAAAAAAAAAAAAAAAAAGGAGCAACAGTGACCTGAAGACCCAGAAGTGAACCCTTCAAATATGCTAACACTCAAATCTGAGAGTAATCCTTTTAAAAATGTACACAAAGCTCAACTAGTCATCACGATTGAAATGATCTTCAATTTTAAAAGCAATGGCTTCAAGTGCAATTGTAAAATGCTTTTACTTCATCTAATATAGCTCAAGCTGATTTTATGAATAAGGCAAAAGATCTCCACCGTGTGGGTTTTTATTTTTTAATTATGCATACAAAGCAGGAGAAAGATAAATTCAGATAAAACCCCACTATCCCTTCTCTTTCCACATGGGAAACTCCCCTGCCCCAACTAATCTACTAAACTGGAGAGGACTATTTGCTTCAATTAACGTTCTGCTCATTCCATCTAATCCAGGGGCCCAGGACTCTGCTTTTGTACCATGTACCATATTAAGATTACATTAGCTATTCACCAAAGCGAAGTAAAATGATCCTGTTACTAGCCTTCCTGATACATGGAAAAGTTCAAGGAACACGAGCTTTGGAGTCAAATGGGCATGGTTTATAGGCAAGCACTCCCTTCTATCAGACGAGTATGGCTCAAGTTATATGGTCTCTCTCAGACCTGTTTTCCCATCTGTACAATGAGAATATCACCCACCCCATAAGATTAAAAAAGTAAAAACTTGAAAGCTTTAAACAGTGTATCTGGGACATTAAGGAAGACTATTACCCTCCTTTGCTCATCTCTGAGGTGTCTCTGTCCAAGTGACCACCATGTATTTTTAAATTTTGTGAACTGATACAATAAGACCATGGAAAATCGTTATAACATGCTAAGAAAAACAGGATTCAAAATCAGATTGCAGTATGATTTCTACAAGTAAAAAAATGCGTAACATCACTTGTGAACATGAAAAAGGCTAAAAGGAAATCCAGCGTTGTCCTTTTTATGAGCAAATGCAACATCAATGAAGGTATATGGGAAATGGGACTTTAAAACATTTACCTTTTCTAAACTTTAAGCTAAATAACTTTTTAAAATTAGTAAATGTTAGCTTTCCTTGTCCTTTAATATACGTGTGGCCCGTTCCTGAAGAGACCCCCCATTTAATCTGCCGCATGGCCACCCCCCAACCCTGACCGCAGCCAGAACTCCTGCCCCATTGTCACTGACGGCAGCTCTTCTCTTCCAGAACATACCACAGTGAACAAAAGAACTAACCCAACCACATAAGCTCAAGAGCTGCTATGAGAATCGAAGTCCAGAAGAGACACTACCATACAACAGTGCCAATGAAATGCTCTCCAGAAAAGCTTCTCAGTCTTTTAAAGGACAAATCAACTTACTAGTATTGCTCTCGTCTTCTGCCCTTTATGCAAATCGAAGAGAAACGAGAGAAGCAACACACAACCTAGACAGAGGCACAAAGAAGTTCTCCCACTGTTGAAAGCTGTCCTCAACCCAGAGTAGCTACTTCGGAAGAAGTCACTGAAAAGTTTGGACGCTTAAAACAACTGATGAGCACAACCAACAAAGCACTCCCACGTACAGATTATTCAGGGTGCAATGGCTTACTGTGAAGGGGCAGGAAACGCCCCTGGGGCAAGCTGCAGACCTGCTCAGCAGCTGGGTGTTTTTTTAAGATGCTCTTTACCCCATGGAGGAAGAGATCCAGAAAGTGTCTTCATCACTGTCTACTTTGTACAAAGCAAGATCACCAGGATCTCTCATCTTTTGGAACTTATTCAGTTGTTCATACCCACGAACAGGTAACAATTATGTCCATAAGCAACATCGAGCAGTACCACTTTGCATGAACATGGCGTAAACGCGACATGTAGAACAAGATATTCTGGCTTAGCCAGACTCTCCTGGAGAGGCTCAGGAATGACAGGGGCCCCTTCAGGGACAGAAGGCTAGCACAAGAGGTCAGAGAGACACAACAGTAGGCCGCTGCACCACCTGCTGGGCCGGACGGGACCCCTCGCATTAAGCCAGCCTCTCACCGCTCTCATTTCCACGTCCACGTCGAGGACTGCCGCTGCCAATTATCTTTGCCCTCTCAATGCAAGAACTCTCCTATGAGCTCAACTTTTACAATAATTTGGTGACCAAATCTCAAATAGCATTAAGACAAATTTTTGCTTTGTGAGAAATGAACACCCATCTACATCGTAAACACACAAGGACAACTTCAGACACACACGGAAGAGGGAACGGGCAGCTGCCCCTCACCTGGGCAATGGCTGCTTCGTTATCAGCCAATCCCAATAAAAAGATCCTCACTTTGTCGATCTTCACTGGAACCGTTCTCCCTCTCCATTCCACTTCGCTCATGGTGGCTGCCTGTTTGGCCCGAGTCTGAGTGATCAATGCCTGGAAAGTTTTCAAAAGTCAAAGCTTTAATTGCTGGTGGTGAAAGGTAGAAAGAACTGTTAGTTGTCTCTTTCTATAACTAACATATTAGGCCTTACAAAGTAGTATACAAATTGTATTTAAATTCCTCCATGGTATCATCTTTTTTTTTTTTTTTTTTAAAGATTTTATTTATTTATTTGACAGAGAGAGAGAGACAGCGAGAGAGGGAACACAAGCAGGGGGAGTGGGAGAGCGAGAAGCAGGCTTCCTGCCGAGCAGGGAGCCCGATGTGGGGCTCGATCCCAGGTCCCTGGGATCATGACCTGAGCCGAAGGCAGACGCTTAACGACTGAGCCACCCAGGCGCCCCTTGGTATCATCTCTTAGCTTATAGAAACTCAAACATTAAAAGGACATAACAGAAAGTTAAAAAAGAGCAACACTGGGGCGCCTGGCTGGCTCAGTCAGTAGATCATGTGACTCTTGGCCTGGAGGTAATGAGTTCAAGCCCCATGCTGGATGTGGAGCCTACTTAAAAGAATAATAATGACAAAAAATTTTTGAAAACTTAAAAAAATTAAAAAGAGCAACACTAAGTTTCAGTAAGAGTATAGGAGAGAAACTATCTGTATATTCTATAAACAGAAATGTAATTTAGTAGAAAATTCCTTAAAGATATTTGTCAATATGAATCAAAAGCTTCCAAAATATTCAACCCCATACTTAGGAATGTATCTTAAGGAAATAACTAAGAATGTGTACAAAAACACTGATATTCATGGTAATACTATTTATCACTTAATCAACAATAGTGAAGTGCTCAAATGAAGCAGACTTCAGTACAATAGAGTACTACGTGGCTATCAAAACATGACAATGTAGGAATATTTACTGAAGTGGAAAAAAAAACCACTCGAGATGTTATATTTAAAAACCACGTTACTGGGGCGCCTGGGTGGCTCAGTTGGTTAAGCATGTGCCTTTGGCTCAGGTCATGATCCTGGGGTCCTAGGATCGAGCCCCACATTGGGCTCCCTGCTCAGCAGGGACTCTGCTTCTCCCTCTCCGTCCGCCCCTCCCCCCCCCCGTTCATGCGCTCTCTCTCTCTCTCAAAATAAATAAAATCTTTAAAAATTAAAAAAATAAAAAGCACGTTACTGAACAGTGTATACTGAGATCCCTTTTTTTTTTTTTAAGATTTTTATTTATTTATTCGACAGAGAGAGACACAGCAAGAGAGGGAACACAAGCAGGGGGAGTGGGAGAGGGAGAAGCAGGCTTCCCGCGGAGCAGGGAGCCGGATGCAGGGCTCGATCCCAGGACCCTGGGATCATGACCGGAGCCGAAGGCAGACGCTTAAGAACTGAGCCACCCAGGCGCCCCCTGAGATCCCATTTAAAAAATATATGCCTTGGGACCCCTGGGTGGCTCAGTTGGTGAAGCATCTGCCTTCGGCTCAGGTCATGATCCCAGGGTCCTGGGATTGAGTCCCACATCAGGCTCCTTGCTCAGCAGGGAACCTGTTTCTCCCTCTGCTGCCACTCCCCCTGCTTGTGCCCTCCCTCTCTCTCTCTGACAAATAAATAAAGTCTTTAAAAACAAACATATACATATATAAGCGCATGCGCCTTTTTGGGGCAGCTGGGTGGCTCAGTCAGTTGGGCGTCCAACTCTTGGTTTCAGCTTGGGTTGTGGTCTCAGGGTCATGGGATTGAGCCCTGTGTTGGGCTCTGCACTCAGCAGGGAGTCTGCTTGGGATTCTCTCTCTCTCTCCCTCTCCCCCAGCCTGTGCTCTTTCTCGCTCTAAATAAAATCTTAAAAAATATATGTACATATACCTTTCTTTCCTACGTATACAAAAATCTGTAAGCTATTCATCACCTTAGTAGTAGTGGTTACCTCTGATTTTACCATGTGATTTTAGTTTTCCCCCATCTTTTGTATTTCCTACTTTCTCTATTTTCCTACATTACTTGCCTAGAAAATAAATGAAATAAAAAAACGAATACTTTAAAATATTAAATGAAAAAAGTTTGTTAAAAATACATGAATATAAATATGCATATATTAATAGCAATTACAATGAGTACTGAGATGATGAATTACTTCTTTTTCTAGACTTTTTCCAACCAAAGACTTCACAAAAACGTACAGACTAGATTACCTCCAATTTTTCAGCCAGAAGACCCTCAGTGCCCCCAGACCTCAATCTCATCTGCATGAGTTCATTGATAGCGGACTGGTCCCCTGAGAAAGAGAGAGCTGTTGAGCAGCAATCCTCAAGGGTCTGGTCTGATCTCTCAAGAACCACTAGATTCAACTCCAAGCTCTTCCTCTTGCACAGGCACAGTTCAGTGAACCTCAAGTCCTTTCACAAAGCTCTTGAGGAGTACAGAAGTTGGCGGGATGGAAACAAAGCACAGGAACTGCCTTCTGTGACTTTAAGCTGGGCTGATGTCGACAGCTCTACTTTTCTCATCAGCCAAAACCCGTGCCGAGGACGGATGCAGGGACAAGGAAAGCACGAAAGTTAAACAAATCCTCTAGGCTCTCCGGGATGAACCACCACCAGCCCACCCGTCTGTGCTGCACTCAGCCCCTGCTCACCAATGTTATATGCACAGTAGCGGATGTTGGGTGAGATCTCTTCCACACGCTGGTTGTACAGCACGGCCTGCTCTTCTGTGAAAGCACTGGCCAGTTTCTCGTAGATAGTTCTGCGAGGAAAGAAACACCAGCTTTCACAGCAGCCTTACTTCAAGAAAATAAAAAAGAACACGATGGCTAAAAACAAAACACGGCACTTTGAGACCCTTCTACCAACTATGAGAACTGGCACGGTTCTAAGGATGAATGAGAATAATCAATATTCCTAAAAGGGAAGGGAAGGAAAACAAAATAAGTAACTGGGGCTTGCTCAGTCGACTGGGTGTCCAACTCTTGATTTCGGCTCAGGTCATGATCTTGGGGTCATGAGATTGAGCCCCATGTCAGGCTCCGCACTCAGCAGGGAGTCTGCTCGAGATTCTCCGTCTCCCTCTGCCCCTCCCCACTGAGTGCTCTCTCCCACATGCACACTCTAAAATAAATAAATCTTAACTAAATAAATGAATAACTGTACTTCTGTAGAAACAATCATTAGGTGATCTGCAGCTTGAAAGGGACTATGTACAATCGAAATTGGCCATGGCTTTTGAACCAGAGGACTTACTTGCATTTATTAAAAGCCTCAATCGCAGCTTTCCATTCTTGATGTTCAAAACGCAGCATTCCTGAGAGGTAAGCCGTGTAAGCCTGGAAAGGGGAAGAAGGGAGCTGCTTCAACACCCAAGAGCCAAGGCCACCGCTCAATCTCCTCCACCTGCTTTCAGCTTTGACATCAGGAATACAGAGATATTCATCAGGGTGATTTTATTTTATTTTATTTATTTATTTTTAAGAAGGCTTCAAGCCTGGAGCCTAACATGGGGCTTGAACTCAACACTAAGATCAAGACCCGAACTGAGATCAAAAGTCACTCAACCAACTGCGCCACCCAGGCACCCCTATTCAGGGTGATTTTAACAGAGAAAATTTATTGGGGCGCCTGGGTGGTGTAGTCAGCTGAGCGACCAGCTCTTGGTTTCAGCTCAGGTCATGATCTCAGGGTCATGGGATCAAGCCCCACATCGGGCTCCGCGCTCAGAGAGCAGAGTCTGCTGAAGACTTTCTCTGCCCCTTCCCGCGGCACACTTGCTCTCTCTTTAAATAAATAAATCTTTTTTTAAAAAAGAGAGAGAAAGGGTGCCTGGGTGGCTCAGTCGTTAAGAGTCTGCCTTCGGCTCAGGTCATGATCTCGGGGTCCTGGGATTGAGCCCCGCATCAGGCTCCTTGCTCAGCGGGAAGCCTGCTTCTCCCTCTCCCACTCCCCCTGCTTGTGTTCCCTCTCTCGCTGTCTCTGTCAAATAAATAAAATCTTTAAAAAAAAAGAGAGAGAAAACTTCATTTAATAAAATGTGATACACAGGGGCGCCTGGGTGGCTCAGTTGTTAAGCGTCTGCCTTCAGCTCAGGTCATGATCTCAGGGTCCTGGGATCGAGCCCCACATCAGGCTCCCTGCTCGGCGGGAAGCCTGCTTCTCCCTCTCCCACTCCCCCTGCTTGTGTTCCCTCTTGCTGTGTCTCTGTCAAATAAATAAATAAAAATCTTAAAAAAAATAAAATAAAATGTGATACACAGATAATTCACCATGATTCATTCACTGACTAGAATTAAAAAAAAAAAAAAGTCTGTTTTCTTCACGTGACTTAACAATTAGCTTCCAGGATATAACATTCAGTATCAGAAACTGAACGTAAATTTGCAGTATCTATCTCTTTTTAAAAATTCATTTCAGAGGTGCCTGGGTGGCTCAGTCATTAAGCATCTGCGTTCGGCTCAGGTCATGCTCTCAGGGTCCTGGGATCGAGCCCCATGTCAGGCTCCCTGCTCCGTGGGAGGCCTGCTTCTCCCTCTCCCACTCCCCCTGCTTGTGTTCCCTCTCACTGTGTCTCTCTCTGTCAAATAAATAAAATCTTTAAAAAAAAAAAAAAAAATCTCATTTCTCTGAAACTAATACACTATATGGTAGCTGAATTTTTTTTTTCTGAACTTAAATAAAATTTAAAAATGCAGAGAGCCCTGAAAAAAAAATTATTTTGTGAACTTCCCAGATCTAAGAGTCAAGCTTTCTATCTCCATTTCAAGGGCAGGCTCAGTTGGTGGAGCATATGACTCTTGATCTTGGGGTCATGAGTTCAAGGCCCACACTGGGTGCAGAGATTACATACATACATAAAGTAAGGGGGGAAGAAAACAAAAACAAGCCAAGAACTCAAAAACAAAAATAAGAGATGCCAACTTCGCCTTGAAAAAGCAAGACCAGGGGCGCCTGGGTGGCTCAGTCGTTAAGTGTCTGCCTTCGGCTCAGGTCATGATCCCAGGGTCCTGGGATCGAGCCCCGCATCGGGCTCCCTGCTCGGCGGGAAGCCTGCTTCTCCCTCTCCCACTCCCCCTGCTTGTGTTCCCTCTCTCGCTGTCTCTCACTCTGTCAAATAAATAAATAAAATCTTTAAAAAGAAAAAGACCATGTTATTTCCTCTTCTGTCAATTTGTAACATTAAGAAACTGTTCCATTTAACTATAAAATCACGTCTCTTATCACAATAAAGCAAAGCTGACGTTAAGACACTAACCTGAGGGGCACTTGGGTGGCTCAGTCGTTAACCATCTGCGTTCGGCTCAGGTCATGATCCCAGGGTCCTGGGATTGAGCCCCGCATCGGGCTCCCTGCTCGGCAGGAAGCCTGCTTCTCCCTCTCCCCCTCCCCCTGCTTGTGTTCCCTGTCTCGCTGTGTCTCTCTCTGTCAAATAAATAAAATCTTTAAAAAAAAAAGACACTAACCTGAGCCTCTAACTTGGTCTTGGCATCCACGCGATTGCTCTCACACAAGCGTTCCAATTCCTCTGCGTGCTTCACGGCTTTGCGCAGGCGAGACAACAAGTGGAAACGTTTTCGGGGTTCAGTGTTGGCTTCCTGTTTCAGCTGCATGGCATAGCTCCAGGCTCGTTCAGCATCCATCAGAACCAGAAGCAAATACCTAAGCAAGAGAAAACGGGCAACCTGAACAATGAACGCCAAGAGCATCAGACTTTGATATTCCCCAAGGCACGATCTTCAGCCTCTCAACTTCTCCCGACACCCTCCCTGGCTTTCCTCCTCAGAACTACCCTTCTCGGGGCCTGGGGGGCGCAATTGGTTAAGTGTCTGACTCTTGGTTTTGGCTCAGGTCTTGATCTCAGACTTGTGAGATCGAGCCCCACACACATCGGGCTCTGCGTTCAGCGTGGAGTCTACCTGAGATTCTTTCTCCCTCTGTCACTGCCCCTCTCACTCAAGCTCTAAAACTTAAAAAAATATTAAAAAAAAGAAAAAGAAGAAAAAGCACTACTCTTCTCCCAGTATCAATCATGGCGCCCAACCAGCATCTCCGATCAGGCTCCACCTCAAATTTCTAACCACCCACCAGACACAGCTCACTAAAAACACCTGCCACCACCTCAAACTGGGCAAACGCAGACTTACTCCTCCCCAATTTTAGCAAAGAGGGAGCCCAGGCACACAATCTGGCCTCATCTTTGAATCAACACCCCCTCCATCCCAACCCAGCTGAAAACCAAGTCCTTAAGAGGCACCATATTGAAGTGGTTAAGAAAAAGGCTCTAGAGTCAGGGTTGGAATCTCAGGACCATCTGTCACTAACTATGTGACACTGGACAAAGTACTAATCTTTCTGTGCCTCAGTCTCCCGTGTAGTAATACATGTAACACACTTACACCGGAGTCTGGCACTTACTAATAAAGACTGAATAAATTAGCCACTTTATTATGATACTGGAAAATCTTTTAAGCTACTGCCTTGATTAATCTTCCTTAAACGTGAGCTTAATCTTATCTCTTCAAAATAAAGGATCTCATTATCACAGAGACCCTTCCTAACCTGTTCTCATCAGATTTAACCAATACCTCCTGCTGAAGCCCATCATGGGCTCCATGCTCTAGTTCTCTGTGTCTCCATACACCAAGCTCCCAGCCTCTCTGCTGCCTAAGCAGCAGCTAACTGTCCAGAGCACTGTAATTCCTAAAGTACATTCAGACACCAAGGCAAGCTGTTTCCCCTCACACAGAATGTTCTTTCCTCTCAGAAACCCCTCAAGGTCCAGCCTCCTCAATGCAGGCTTCCCGGTTTCCCTATCAAAATCCCCCAGGGGCGCCTGGCTGGCTCAGTCACTAGAGCATGCAACTCTTGATCTCTGGGTTGTGAGTTCATGCCCCATGTTGGGTGTAGAGATTACCTAAAAAAAAAAAAAACAAAAAACAAAGGGCACCTGGGTGGCTCAGTCAGTTAAGCATCTGCCTTCAGCTCAGGTCATGATCCCAGGGTCCTGGGTTTGAACCTGGCGTCCATCAGGCTTCGTGCTCAGTGGGGAGTCTGCTTCTCCCTCTCCCTCTGTCCCTCCCCCCTCTTGTGCGTGCTTGTGCCCCTGCTCAAGCGCCGCGCTCTCTCTCTCTCAAAAAAAAAGACAAAACAAACAAAACACTTTACAAAAACAGGTGGCAAAAGGACCAATTTGGCCCACGGGCTGAAATTTGAGGAACTGGCCTAGAGACCTTTAATACATGCTGCTTGACAGAGTGATCCTTCTGCAAATTTAAGAATGGCTGCATTCAGCACCGAAACATAAAACTCTTCTGGAAAATTCACACACAGCAGATTTCATTTAAGATATATGGATTTAAGTAAGCACTTATACACTGAAACTTGCATTCCAGAACCTTACCCAATACCCCATCAGGTTCTAATCACGGACTTTAGCGTTTAGCACTCCGCCACACCTCCTGAAAATGTTACCAAACCTCTCTGAGCCTCAGTCTCCTCATCCTATGACTTAAGAATAGTAAACATGTCTATTCCAGAGAGCTCCTAGAAGAATCACCTGAGGGAATTAAAGGGTTTTGGCACAGGGTCTAACACACAATTGTTCAATAAACGCATTAGCGAGAAGTATTTAACAACTAGCACAGAGCAGTCAATACCTGTTATCAGTCAGAAGTTCTTCAGTTATTTTTTTCCCTGTAAATTTGTGTCTGTTCCCCATCTTGAAGTTGAGTGTTTTCCGAAGACGTCTTTGTCTACGGGAACAGTAGCCCCTGAAATAAAAAAACAACAATAATTCAGGCAACCCAATAGTACTTTCAATAGCACATTCTACAATAAAGTAAGGTCAAAGGTTTGAGATGTTCTACTTATGGTTACCACAGACACCACACATCATCTTGCAAACATTTAGTTAACTAAAACCTGCAGGGCGGTACGACTGGTGTCACTGGAAACATATTTCAAACCTAATCTAAGGTGTCAGACGTCATGACTGTGGTGACCTTTTGGGAGGAAGGGTTTGTGATTAGAAGGAGCAAAAGGGAGACTTCTGGGATGCTGGTAATGTCGTCTGATAATGTCTGCTGGTGACAGATTGTGAAAAATTCATCTCTTTCTGTATACTTTTCTGTATATAAATTATACGGCAATAGAATGGTAAAAAAAAAAAAATCCTTCAATAAAAAAGCATTTTTTGAAAAAGGAGAGGGAACAGGGGCACCTCGGTGGCTCAGGCAGTTAACTCTCCAACTCCTGATCTCGGCTCAGGTCTTGTGAGTTCGAGCCCCACACTGGGCTCTACGCTCCGCATGGAGCCTAACTTAAAAAAAAAAGAGAGGGAACAGATAAAAGGGCAGAAAGCTGATCTCTGTAATAACTGAGTGATGGATTCACTGCAGTATCTCTACATGTTTTTGAAAATTTCCTTAATAATTAAAAAAAAACCCTACAATTAGAAGTCTCCAATTAAAACTTTTTCATTGTTTCATCGTGCCTACATTAACCTGAACGAGTCACCCTGGCTTATAGGACCCTACCCATTCTGGCCCCGCTTATTTCTCCCACTTTATCTTCTACCACTCCCCACCTTGCTCACGTCACCCAGTGTTGTGGACCATTTATGACATGGCTCACTCCTTTAGAATCTGTAGAGTGTTTTGTTCAGTAGCACTTTTAAAAGTCCGTAGCCAGGGGCACCCGGGTGGCTCAGTCAGTTGAGCTTCTGCCTTCAGCTCAGGTCATGATCCCGGGCTCCTGGGATCCAGCCCCACACTGGGCTCCATGCTCAGCTGGGAATCTGCTTCTCCCTCTCCCTCTGCCCCTCCCCCCCAAAGCCTGTATCTTCAATATAAAATGGTTGGGGGGCGCCTGGGTGGCTCAGTCGGTTAAGCAGCTGCCTTCGGCTGAGGTCATGATCCCAGGGTCCTGGGATCGAGTCCCACATCAGGATCCTTGCTCAGCGGGGAGCCTGCTTCTCCCCTGCCTGCTGTTCCCCCTGCTTGTGCTTGCTCTGTCTCTTCTCTCGCTGTATCAAATAAATAAAATACTTTAAAAAATTTTTTAAAAGTCTGGATATTTCTGCCTCCAAAGTACTGAACTATATTATACATTAGGCATCTATTCTATTTTTAAGAGTCATATTAAATTTGTTTTCCAACTTGAAAGCTGTTACAAAGTTTACCAATAAATTATAATGATATCATAGAAACTCCCCTTATATGGGGTGCCTGGTTAGCTCAGTCAGTGGAGCATGCGGCTTTTGATCTTGGGGTTGCGAGTTCAAGTCCCACAATGGACACACAGCTTACTTTAAATAAATAAATAAATAACTGGAAAACTTCGCATTTAACCAAGTCTCTGACAATACGGTTAAGTTTTTTAAAAAATTATTAACGTAACTGCTTGCTATTTTCAACAGAAACCTCCAATGTATCTGCAATATTGTGAGGCAAAATGGATAAAAACGTTGGCTCCTTTTATTCATTGTGAAATTTTAAGTTTGAAAAGTACATTTTGAGGACTCAATATAAGTTCAGACTTTCTAAGTATACTTTCTGACACAGCAAAATAAGTAGGATATTAACAAAAGCAAACCAAGTTTGAAAATTCCACAATAATTTCCATATATCTTACACATGATACTAACCTATACCTCTGAAAATCTCCATGCCGTAAACCATGCTGCTGCTGGGATTCCTTAATAATCTGAAGAACTAGAGCCAAGATTAAGGAAAAGCTTACAATGGTAAGAATCCAAATAAATCAAAACATATTCCCATTAGTCTATATTTGTATCAAACCACAGCATGTTACACATTTCTGAAATGCTTAGTACACTAATTACTGAAATCTCTCGTAATCATTTTCAATAGCTATCTTGTCATAGGACAGGGCAAAGCAAGCAGAAAAACTGATCGCCTGAACTGTTACTTTCAAACTAGAAAAGGAGGGTATTAGCCGTTGAGGATTACTGAAATCTAACAGCTTAAATAAAGTTGCTGGATTCTAACTACTGATTATAACTGGGATGGTTCTCACTGATTTACACCTGGACCCAGGATTTTACTCATTCAAGCAGATTCAGGTTATAAATGACGTGTACTACTCCTCTATTTGCGTAACTTCCTACATCTGCCAAATCTAATTTTCCTTAACAGCTGTGGTGCTGCATGAGCCTATGGTTAGCACATGCCAACGAAACTAGGCCACAGCTTGCATAAAAATATTAGTTCTTCTTTTAAAGAAAAAGCTCTGACCAAACTCTCCGTATTAAGAATCATAAAATATTTTAAGATTTTGTACCAAACTTTAGGAAGCCCTGTGACCTTTATCTACAATTTTAGTTCTCTTTTAAAGTTTCCTCAATGCTCCTCTACAGACTTACGTTAAGATATCGAACACTAAAAGCACCATTTCAACAACTAAAAGGAATAAGAAGCTGTAAGGTTTGTAAAGAATCAAGGCATTCTAATATCCATTTAGAACTAGATCACCAGTTCAAAAGTGAAACTATAATCCTCTGAAAACGACATTAAGATGTCAAGCTAAATATGTTATTTCAGAAATTCACCTACATCTTCTCCGTTTGTTATTCATTTCAAAAAGCCACAAACTAGTGTCTCAGGCACTCAGCGGTGATACACTCTGATGAAAACTACAGATCCATTCCACCGGATCAACTAAACGAGACTCTCAACAAGATAAAATGCCTACAGGGCTATTAAGAAAGCAATACAAGTGATGTTAAGCTACGTTTATATTCAAAATGGGCAACAAGCTCTTCCTCAGAGCAATCAATCTTTGCCTCCACTGCCAAAGCGTCAAACTGTAATTTTTACTATCCGTTCTCCAACAGCTGTCAGACAAAAGTATTAAGCTAAAACGTCAATACTGCAGTTTCCTCTCTTCAGTGCAGTGACTCAAGATGCTAAGACAGCCCAGCTCACTGGGGTGGCCACAGTGTCATCCCCGTCACCAGCCCTCCAAACGGGCAGCTGCGAGGAACTGCAGGAATCTGCCCAACATCCCGGGGCCGCTTGAAAGAAAAGAACGTTCCCCAGCCTGGAAAGCGAATGAGAAGCCATAAAAGACCGGTCGAAAAACAGACCCTGTAACTCTGAGTGCCAGAAAGTAAGGGCGAGAGAAACTGCAACCCTCGGCCTCTCCTGCCCGGGACCTGCCGGGACTCGCCGCCTCTCCCGCCCCCGGCCCTGCATATCGACACGTAGTCATTGCGAGTTAGGCCTGATTACTCTAGGATACTCTCCAAACTCAGGCTATCCCCGAATTCTTTGTTTGCCTTCGATCCAGCTGAAGGCCGTTCGTTTTCCTTATTTTCCTCTCCCCCGCCGCCGCGTCCACCACCGCTACCGCCACTGCCGCCTCCGCTGCCGCCGCCGCCGCCGCCACCGGGAACCTGTTTCTCAGCAGCCATCTTGCCCCAGCGCCGCAGAGCCAGACGGGATAGAGGAGGCGGGACGACGGAGGCGGAAGAGAGCGAGGCCTGCCCCGACGGCCTGACGGGATAGTGGCGGACTCCAGGGCCGACGGCCCGGCCAGCCAGCGGGAGCCACTTGTTGGAGCGCGCCTGCGCGTGGGCTCGGGTTCCTGAGTCGGGGCGGGCGGGGCTGAGGGCTTGTTCACGCGGGGAGACCGGAGCTAGTGAGATCTTTCCGGGGCAAGCCCTCCTCTGGTCCACCGAGGGCGGAGGACTCGGAGATGGCCCCCCCCCCCACCTCCTGCATCCTTGCACGGGGGATCCGGCTCACGTCCCAAGCACAGAGGGCGGGGGTGGTTGGCTAAGGACTTTGGGTTTCGGGGTGTCTACCTCCCTGGATACTCGGGAGATGCGGTACCCACGCCACCCTCATGAAGCACTCCACCTGTGAGGGAGTCGCCTCTGCGCCGTCCTCTGGGGCCCACCCTGAGAAAGCCATGGCCAGAGGAATCGCTGGCGGGGTCAGGGGTCAGCAAGCTGAGACCCGGTGTAGGAACTTCTGGGACTGCTGGGGACGTATGTCTCTGGACTTTGGAGCGAGCAGTCCAGCAGTTCAGGAGGGAGAAGTGCTGAGGCGAGGGAGGCTGAATATTTCCTCTGCAATACGGCACTGTGGGCTCTGGAGTCTGAGTCCTGTTTCTCCAATCCTGGCTCCCCTCTTACTGGTTGGGAGAAGTTGGGCGAAGAACTTAGTCTCGCTCTAAACCTTTTCCCTTCTCTGTGAAATGGGGATAACCAATTAAGACGGTTTTTATGAAGATGAAATGAAGCAATTTAGGGGCACCTGGTGGCTCAGTCAGTTAAGTGTCTGCCTTAAGCTCAGGTCATGATCTCAGGGTCCTGGGATCTGCCAGGGTCAGAGATGGAGTCCTCACTCAGCAGGAAGTCAGCTTCTCCCTCTCCCTCTGCCCCTCCCCCCCGCTCATGTGTTCACGCCTGTGCAGGCCCCCTTTCTCTCTCAAATAAATAAAATCTTAAAAAAAAAAAAGAAATGAGGCAATTTAAAGTCTCTACTCAGTATCACTAATCATTAGGGAAATGCACATCAAAGCCACAATGAACTTTCACACCCATTAGGATGACTACTATATTTATTTTTTATTTATTTTTGGATGGTTACTATTTTTTTTTTTTGGATGGTTACTATTTTTTTTAAAGATTTTATTTATTTGAGAGAGAGAGAGAGCCCACAAGTAGGGGGAGGGGCAGAGGGAGAAGAAAAAGAATAAGAACAGAATAGAAAAAAAGAATTAAAAAAAGAAAGTAATTTTATTGTTTAAAAAAATAATAACATGTATTGGTGAGGATATGGAGAAATCGGAACCTTGGTGTGCTTTTGGTGCAAATGTAAAATGGCGCAGCCACTGTGAAAAACAGTATGACTGTTCTTTGGAAAATTGAAGAATTATGATTTGATCTGCCAATTCCATTTCTGGGTGTATATCCACAAGAACTGAAAGCAGGGTCTCCAAGAGGTATTTGTACATTCACATTCATAGAAGCATTATTCACAGTAACCAACAGATAGAAGCAACCTAGTGGCCCTCAAGGGATAAACAGAAAGTGGCATATCCATACAGTGGAATAATATTAAGCCTTAAAGATTTTTTTTAATTTATTTATTTGACAGGGAGATAGCACAAGTAGGCAGAGTGGCAGGCAGAGGGAAAGGGAGAAGCAGACTCTGCTGAGCAGGGAGCCTGATGCAGGGCTCGATCCCAGGACCCTGGGATCACGACCTGAGCCGAAGGCAGCCGCTTAACCGACTGAGCCACCCAGGCGCCCCCGAATATTAAGCCTTAAAAAGGAAGGAAATTCTGACACAAGCTCCAACATGGCTGAAGCTTGAAAATATTGTGCTACATTAAGTAAGCCCGTCACAAAAAGACTAATATGGTATGATTCCATTTGTATGAGGGATCGACTGTAGTCAGATTTATGGAAAGTACGATGGTGGTTGCCAGGAGCTGGAGGCAGGAGAAATGGGGAATATTCATTATTGTTTAATGGATACACAGTTTCAATTTTGCAGGATTAAAGAGTCCTGGAGATCGGTTGAACAACAATGTGAATATACTTTATTTATTTATTTACTTATTTATTTATTTATTTATTTATAGAGAGAGAGAGAGAGTGCAAGCAGGGGGAGGGCAGAGGGAGAGAGAGATCTCCAGCAGATTCCCTGCAGAGTGCGGAGCCGGACAGGAGGCTCGGTCCCATGACCCCGAGATCATGACCTGAGCCAAAACCAAGAGTTGGACACTCAACCGACTGAGCCCCCCAGGCGCCTTTGCATATACTTAATATTACTGGGTCCTAGACTTTAAAATGTCCGAGATGGTAAATTGTATGTTTTGTGTATTTTACCATAATTAAAAATAAATCTGAAATAAGGCTCGGGGCACCTGGCTGGCTCAGTCAGTGGAGTGTGAGACTCTTGATCTTGGAGCTGTGGGTTCAAGCCCCATGTTGGGTGTAGAGATAACTAAAAAAAGTAAAATAGCTCTTTGCTCAGCGGGGAGCCTGTTTCTCCCTCTGCCGGATGCTCCCCCTGCTTGTGCTCTCTGACAAATAAAATCTGTAAAAAAAAAAAAAAAAAAGTAAATAAATAAAATCTTAAAAAAAAAAAAGTCTCCCAAATGTTCGTCAACAAATGAATGGATAAACAGAATTGGTATAACCATAAAATGGAATATTATTTGGCCATAAAAAGCAATGAAGTACTGGGGCGCCTGGGGTGCTCGGTCGTTAGCATCTGCCTTCGGCTCAGGTCATGATCCCAGGGTCCTGGGATCGAGTCCTGCATCAGGCTCCCTGCTTAGCAGGGAGCCTGCTTCTCCCTCTGCCTGCAGCTCCCCCTGCTTGTGCTCTCTCACTATCTCTCTCTATATATATGTGTCAAATGAATAAATAAAATATTTAAAACATAAAATAAAATTGGTTATGGTGATGGCTGCATAACTCTGTGAATATATTAAAAACCAAATGCACCCTTTCATTTGGGTAAATTGTATGATATGGGAATTATATTTCACTAAAGATTTTTTTTTTTTTTTTAGAAAGCAAGTCAGATGGTGTTAGTCCCCTAGTCAAAACTCTGCAGTGGCTCCTCATTTCACTCAGACTAGAAGCCACATTCCTTGCAATGGAAAAATCTGTACATATCATGCCTGTCACCTCTTCTGCCAATCTCCTTATTCATCAACTCAAGCCATAGGAGCTTCCTTATTTAGGGACACAGGCACACTCCTGCTTTGGGATCTTTGCACTGACTGCTCTCTCTGGATTGCTCTTCCCCTAGATATCTTCTACTCTAGGTCCCTCATCTCCTTCAAGTCTTTGTTCAAATATCGCCTTCCTAATGAGATCTGCCTGGCCACCCTTTTTTATTTTGTTTTATTTTATTTTATTTTATTTTATTTTATTTTATTTTATTTTATTTTATTTAAGTAGGCTCAATGGCCAGCGTGGAGCCCAGTGTGGGTTTGAACTCACCACCCTGATATCAAGGCCTAAGCTGAAATCAAGTGTCGGATGCTCAACCGACTGAGCTACCCCAGTGCCTCTGGCCACCGTATTTTAAATTGCACCATTACGGGCGCCTGGGTGGCTCAGTCGGTTAAATGTCTGCTTTCGGTTCAGGTCATGATCCCGGGGTCCTGGGATTGAGTCCAGCATCAGGCTCCCTGCTCAGCGGGGAGCCTGCTTCTCCCTCTGCCTACTCTGCCTGCAGCTTCCCCTGCTTGTGCTCTCTCTGTCTCTCTCTCTAATAAATAAATAAAATCTTAAAAAAAAAATAAATTGCACCATCACCACTACCACGGTACTCCCAATTCCCTTACCCTGATATATTTTTCCTGCAAGTACTTATCAATTTGTAATAGGTTAATAACTTACTTGAGTTATGTTTATTGTCTGTCTCCTCTGCTAAAGGGAAGTTCACGGAGAGCCTTGATCTTTCTAGAGCTCACTGGTATATCCTAAGGACCCAGAACAATGTCTGGAAAGGGGTGGGTGCTTAATGAATGCTTACTGAACAAATGAATGGCAAGCATCTCATAAATATGAACTGCTGTTATCTTTCTATTCGGTGAATAGGCAGGCAGGTAGGGCAGGGGTGTGGATAAGGTTTCCCTGCCCAAAGGAATAAGAGTAGGGCTTTAGGGCTGAAATCCTGGGATGGGGGGTGGGGAGTGGAGAGGAAAAAGAATGTTCCACACTGGGACCCGATGAACAGGGCAGGGAAAGGTGAAGCAGAGATCAAGCTACAGTGGCAGAAGGTGGTGATTTTCAGAACCAGTGAACCGGGAGCGGGGATGTGGGTCATTCTATAGAAACAGCAATGATGGGCGCCTGGGTGGCTCAGTTGTTAAGCAACTGCCTTCAGCTCAGGTCATGGTCCCAGGGTCCTGGGATCGAGTCCCGTATCGGGCTCTCTGCTCCGCGGGAAGCCTGCTTCTCCCTCTCCCACTCCCCCTTGCTTGTGTTCCCTCTCTCACTGTGTCTCTCTGTGTCAAATAAATAAATAAAATCTTTAAAAAAAAAAAAAAAGAAAGAAAGAAACAGCAATGATTCCGAGTTACAGGCGCTTGATGCTTAATTTGTCAAAATTAGAAACAATTATTTAAGTTCTATTGCAACCTAGACACTCTCCTGGCCATGCAGGAAAATGCTCCTGGGACTCTGCTATTTCCTTAATGTTTTCCCTTTTTGGATATCGTATTAGGGCGAGGAGACAGGAATCTGAATCACTGAGATTCAATTAACTGGCTTCAGGCCACACATCTCATTCCATGCTCACTAGAGCCCCCCCAGAAAGTACTACGATCCCACAGTACTGAAGGAACGGAGGCCCAACGCCAAGGACAGCGACCGGCACACAGAAGAGGCCCGCAGCACGCGGCAGTGCCGTCCGCCTCGCCAGCTGAGGAAAGCCGCGGCCCCTCCGTCCACCTCCACCCCTGTCACCTCCCCGCCACCCCTTAGGGGCCGCCCGGGAATCTTCCGAGGACGCCCCCCCAAGCCAGCTCCGGGAGGCCCGGCGCGCCGGCCAGGCTGCGGGAGAGGTGTGCGCGGTCCCAGGCGGGCGCTCCGGGCTCGGCGGCGCACACTCAGGCCCCAGGGGTCGCTCCCTCCACCACTCCCGCGTTCGCCGCACCGCGCGGCACACACCAGCTCCGGCTGCTGGAGCGCGTCGACGACGCCGGCGGGCGGGGGAGCGGGCACCAGGCGCGGCCCCTGTCCCCGGGGTGGGCCACCCCACAGCCCTGCCCCCAGCGCGGCCGCCTGCCGCGGGGCCCAGCCCACCCCTCCGGCTGCTCGCTCCTCCCCCTGACCCCGGCGCACCCCCACCTCCCGCCCCAGCCAGGCGAGACTCGCTCCGCCCGCAGCTCCCGCGACTCGCGCTGGGCGCTGCAGCGGCTGCAGCCGCGGGGGCTGCGCGCTCGCCAGAACCCAGACGGCGGCGGGAGCCCGGGCAGCCTCGGGTTCGGGGGGGCGCCATGAATGGCTCGGGTGGCCCCGGGGCCGAGGACGCGAGTGAGGCGGGCGGCAGGGACGGCTGGCAGCCCGAGGCCGTTATCGTGCCCATGCTGTTCGCGCTCATCTTCTTGGTGGGCACCGTGGGCAACGCGCTGGTGCTGGCCGTGCTGCTGCGCGGCGGCCAGGCGGTCAGCACCACCAACCTGTTCATCCTCAACCTGGGCGTGGCCGACCTGTGTTTCATCGTGTGCTGCGTGCCCTTCCAGGCCACCATCTACACCCTGGACGGCTGGGTGTTCGGCTCGCTGCTCTGCAAGGCCGTGCACTTCCTCATCTTCCTCACCATGTACGCCAGCAGCTTCACGCTGGCCGCCGTCTCCCTGGACAGGTGAGCGAGAGCGCCGGCGGCCCCGGGGGGCAGGCACCCAGGTGGGGGCTGAAGAAGAGAGCGGGACTCCAGGCTCGAGGAGGGGCGCGCGGAGAGTAGAAAAGGACACTAAGAAGGCAAAGGGACCGGGAGAGAGTGAAAGGCAAGCTGGAGTGGAGAAGGACGGGGGAGTAAGAATAGGGGAGAGCGGTGTCCCTCCGTTAGGTGCGTCCCCGCGGCTCCACGCCGCAGACCTCGGCTCCCCAGCGCCGCCGGCGCCGGACAAAGCGCGGCGTTTCCGAGCCCGCTGCGTTTTTGCGTGCTTCCTCTCGCTTGAGCTCAGTGCTTCTGTGAAGCTGGGACGGGAGGGAATACTGGGCCCAATTTACAGATGAGATTGAGTTCAGAACTGACTTGTTCAGAGTCTCCCCATCCAGTAATCGTGTGCGTGGAGCCAACGGTCTGTCTCCTGGCGTCAAACGTAGGCGCCTCCACCTCGCTAGCCTCGAAGCCACGGTTTGCTCGGCGCAGTCGACTCCGGTCCGGACTGCGGAATTTGGGTGCTAAGCAAGGGCCCACGCCAGAGTTCAAGCGAACACGCCCGAGGGTCCCTAGACCCAACCCCCGCCCCTCACCCCCCACCTCCAGGCCCAGAGAGAGGAGAACGCCGGAGGGTCTCCTCTATCCTCCCCGCTGGAGCTTGGAAGGACACCTGGATGATTCCTGGGGAGGAAATCTGGGTCCGACTCCAGTATCTCCCCTGCCCCCTCTACCCCCACATCCTCCTGACCTTCCCTGGACAGGCAGCGAGATGAGGCCACCTCCCCCATATACCTCCCAGTTCCACTGAGCCGGGAGTGTTTCGGTTCCGAGAGCGCTGGTGAGACCCATAGAGCGTCGGCTTCTCTAAGGAATTCCCTCGCGGTACCTTCCGGTGTCTCCAGGCTGTCTGCTAGGGCCTCAAGGCGCCTGGGTCCTACCTCTCCGGCACCGTCACTGGTGGGTAATCACAGCCTCCCGGAGCCCCAAAGCCGGTTCAACCTTGGGGTGCCTTCCCCGGGTGGAGTGTGACTGTGGCCATAGTCCCGGGAAGAGCCGATGAGTGGCCTGCACGCGCGCCTTTCCTGCTGCGGTCCCGCCCCACATCTCAAAGCAGCTGAGGATGTCTGGGCTGCTCCCGGCGAGTGCGGTGCCACCGTGTGCTAGGGACCTTCCTCGAGAGAGGGTGAGGGGCTCGAGGTGTAAGGGTCTGGCCCTACCCCCGCGAAGCCACCCGTTCACCCGTCTCCCTTCCTGGCCTGACCCACAGGTACCTGGCCATCCGCTACCCGCTGCACTCCCGCGAGCTGCGCACGCCTCGCAACGCGCTGGCTGCCATCGGGCTCATCTGGGGGCTGTCGCTGCTCTTCTCCGGACCCTACCTGAGTTACTACCGCCAGTCGCAGTTGGCCAACCTGACTGTGTGCCACCCGGCGTGGAGCGCGCCTCGTCGCCGCGCCATGGACCTCTGCACCTTTGTCTTCAGCTACCTGCTGCCCATGCTGGTGCTCGGCCTGACCTACGCGCGCACCCTGCGCTACCTCTGGCGCACCGTTGACCCGGTGGCCGCCGGCTCCAGCGCCCGGCGCGCCAAGCGCAAGGTGACGCGCATGATCATCATCGTGGCTGCGCTCTTCTGCCTCTGTTGGATGCCTCACCACGCGCTTATCCTCTGCGTGTGGTTCGGCCGCTTCCCGCTCACGCCCGCCACCTACGCGCTGCGCATCCTCTCGCACCTGGTCTCCTACGCCAACTCCTGTGTCAACCCCATCGTCTACGCGCTGGTCTCCAAGCACTTCCGCAAGGGCTTCCGCAAGATCTGCGCGGGTCTGCTACGCCGCGCCCCACGTAGAGCCTCAGGCCGCGTGTGCATCTCGGCGCCGGGCACCCGCGGCAGCAGCGTGCTGGAGCGCGAGTCCACCGACGTGACGCACGTGAGCGAGGCGGCCGGGACCTCCGCTCCTGTGCTGGCGACACTCGGCAGCCCGGCCTTGAGCCTGGTACCCGGCCCGTCCTGGCGGGACCAAAATGCTCCCAGTGGCATCCCGACAGTTAATGCGACCTGACACTTAGCGAGTATGCTTTTGGTGTTAAAGGATTGGAGTCAGAGGTCGGGGGATCGGGGAGGGAATTTCATCTGTTAATAAAATACCAAACCTTTTCACGCGCAATCACGCGCTGTGTCTCGGCATATCTCATGGTTAGGAAGTTCCGTGGGCTGAAGCCTCTGGGTGGATGGGTGCAAGGTGCTTTGCTGATCCACAGGGCAAGAGGGTGGCCCACACCGAAGGCAGCCAAGTTAAAGTTCCCCTGGAAATCCCTGAGATGGGGAAGCGCAGGACGACCAAGGTTCCGTGCAGGTGGTCATCTAGAGGCACCGGGTATATATAGATCAGCGAACCAGTAGCCACCTATCCGTGCGACAAAGGCAGGCGGAGCGTTTAAGCCCACTTGATAAGTGGGTCGATGGCCAGGCGCAGACACCATGTGTGTTCCTAGTAACGTTCGCCCGCCAATGAGTGGCAGGTCCCTCCCCGCTCCCAGCTCTCTGGGGCTCCTTCTAAGTGTCTGCAGACCAATCCGTGCCCACCCACTTTCAGCCTTGGGGTTTCTTTCCCTCACTACAGCTGTCTGGGGTCAGGTCTCCCTTTCTGCTGGGCTAGGAAAGGCGCCCCTCACCCCCACCAGTCCTCCTCCAGGGCACCCAGGAGCAGCTCTAAGGCACCGCTGGGCTGGAGCAGGCTGAGAATCTGGTATTGGAGCAGGAATGCTACAGCTCTGCTCATGAGCTAGCCTCCACCCTGCCCCGGGTTTGCCCAACTCCTGGAGTTCTTGACCCTTTCAAGGCTTTTTACATGGAATCAGTTCAGTGTTTGAGGAGATGCAGGAAAACTCTCAAGGGCTTACGGATCTCATGATGTTGAGTGCAGAGCACTTTGGCAAGGGCTTGAGTACTTAACCAGGCAAGCACCTGCTGCAGAAACACAGGAAGGCCTATGGCATCTGCCCAGATCGGAAGGATGGAGTTGGGGAAAGGTGTGTGTGTTGGGGCGGGAGGGGGACGTCCGCTTGGCGGTCTTTGAATGGGGCAACTTCCAGGTGGTGGAAATGGAGCGGGACAGGGAAGCCTAGACAGGTGCAGGGTGGGCGGGGCTGGGTCCTGTGCTTTGTCTTCAGGTGTTTGCAGAACCCTGGGGTGGGATGCCAGCTCCAAGGCCCCAGAGCCCTTGCACAGAGCACCTGCCTCTAACTGCCCAGTCCCCCAGAGAAGCAACTGAAACTGAGGTTGCAGTTTAGGCTCTGCTGCTCCATCCAGCCTTCCATGCAGCCCCTGATGATGGCCCTGCAGCCTCTGCTGCTCCATTTGGCCTTCCTCAGGCTCAGCACCACCGGGCCCTTGGTCCAGGGGCGTGGATTTCGCTCGCCAACAGTTGGTAGGTGGAGAGTGTAAAGTCGTTAAGCTTTAGGATTTGGACCCCAGGGCACCCACCCAAATGACCTTGACCTCCATCCTTCAGCCTGGCCATCCTTCTTCGACTTCAACTGGCCCCAGGAGGTTCAGGAAACCATCCAGATTCCGAACAATGGGAGTGCGCCCCTGCTCGTGGATGTGCAGGTGTTCGTGTCCAATGTATTTAACGTGGTAAGTGTCCTCCAGCCACGGAGGGAATAGGGCCCAGGTGCTGAGCCGGGGATGGGCCAAGACAGCCCCAGCCAGTGGTGGGGGCTCCTGCCTTTTGTCCCGTAGCGCCCACCCCCCGGGTGACACACTGCCCCCTTCCTCAGGACATCCTGCGGGACACACTGTCCTCCATGCTGCTGCTTCGGCTCGTGAGAGCCCAGGGGGTGGGGAAGGTGGGATGGGAGAAACTTCTCCTCGTCCAGCTCAGAAGTACTGGTCTTCGTGAAACTGCCAAGCCAAGTGGCTTGCATATATATGGGAGCGGGAGGCTTAGTGGCTTCTTTTTGTTGCCAGTCCTGGCTGGACACTCGTCTGGCCTGGAACACAAGTGTCCACCCGCAGCATGCAGTCACACTGCCCTGGGACTCACTCTGGACTCCGGGACTCACTATTCAGGAGGCGTAAGTGAGGCGAGAGTTCTTGTGACAGGAGGCCCTCCTTAGTGACTGTCCCCCTCCCCGGTGGCCCTGCCAGACCACAGGCACATCCCACTGCCTCGTGTCCCCCTCACCCTTCTGGAACCGGGATGGCAGGAGAGGGCAGCTGGGCTAGGCTGGGGTCTCCCCCACCTCCCCCTTCTGAGAAGTGGCCGAGCCTCCTGCTGTGCTATCTCCCTCCACCAACAGGCTCTGGGTGGACTGGCAGGACCAGAGCCCGCGGGCCCGAGTGGACCCCGACGGCCACGTCGACCTGTACCTGGCCCTCACCACGGAGACCAACTGTGACTTTGAGCTCCTCCACTTCCCCAGGGACCAGAGCGACTGCAACCTCAGCTTCTATGCTCTCAGCAACACTGGTGCTGACTGGACAGGAGCTGGGGGGTGGGAGGTGGGGGGTGGGGTCGGGGAGGGGGAGCCTCTGGCCTCCAGCGGACATCTGACATGGGGGCAGCCAGCCTGTTCACACCAGTCCACCCCAGGCTTAGGGGAGCTGAAGAGATCCTAGAGCAGAGCCTGCTTCTCATGTGCACCTCCTAAATATCCCCCACTCCGTGCCGCTCCCCCCCCCGCCCCGCAGCTGCCCTCAACAGCCAGGTCCAAACTGCAGTGTCTGGGCTGCTTTTGTCAAGCCTAGAGGCCAAAGTTGCTGCAGCCACCCAGTAAATATCCCACAGACCCACGGGTGATGTCCAGCTTGCCCCAGAACCCCCACCCTTGCCTCACACCCCTCCCCCCTGGGAAATACTAAAGCTGCTGCCCGCCCTGAGGCTAATATTGCAGGTGCGAGAGGATAGCCTGGGTGATGAATCCAGACCACGTCCCCCTCCAAGAAGTGGGGCCAAGTGCATTTAGTTTTACAATGAAAATTCACCTCTGAATCTGAGAAGGCCCTTCCCCTGGCTGGAGAGAACGTGGGGTGTTGCCCAGCCCGTGCACAGAGCGCATTCACCTCCCGGTCTGCCCCCAGCCACCATCAGAAGTCTCCATCAGCCCTGGATGCCGGCTTGTCCCTGCCGCATACTCCCGAGAGAGTCAGGGCCAGGGGCACCTCCTTCCTACTTCCCCACTCTCCCCTGCCCCCCTTCCAGTGCTAGAGCTGGAGTTCCGGGCCCGTGCAGTGAACGAGATCGTGAGCATCAAGAGGGAATACGTAGTTCGGGATTTGAAGACCCAAGTCCCACCCCAGCACCTGGTGCCCTGCTTCCAGGTGACGGTGAGTTGGAACGTGGCTGACGAGGGCTGATGGGGGCGTGAAGCTTGTGGTCAGAGGCCATGGTGCCACCTTTCAGCTGCCCAGCCCCCCATGCACCCCCCCCCCACAAAGCCCCGACTTTCCTTCCAGTTGCGCCTGCAGAACACAGCGCTGAAGGCCATCATAGCTCTGCTGGTACCTGGGGAGGCGCTGCTGCTGCCTGACATGTGCGGGGGGCTGCTGCCCCTCAGGGCCACCGAACGCATGGCCTACAAGGTGACCCTGCTGCTGGGCTACTTTGTCTTCCACTCTTCCCTGGTGCAGGCCCTGCCCAGCTCCTCCTCCTGCAACCCGCTGCTCAGTACGTCGTGTGCCCCTCACCTGGCCCCGGGGGCGGGGGGGGGGGGGTGCTCTGCTCAGACCCGGCCCTGACCTCCCCACCCCCTCCCGCCCCCAGTTTACTACTTCACGGTGCTGCTGCTCTTGCTGTCCGTCAGCACCATGGAGACCGCGCTGCCGGCCTGGGGCAACCTCAGCTCCGAGAGCAGCCCCAGCCCAGCCCCGAGAGGGGAGCAGCAGGATCGTGGGGACCCAGGGCCACATCCTGAAGGTGGGCAAGGGTCCCTTCCTGGCGCCGGGGTAGAGGGAGGAATAAGGCCAGGAGCAGGTCCGACAGGGCTGCCCATGTAGGGCTGAGGGTCACCAGGCTGGTTAGGGGCTCCATGCATTCCGTCGACCGGCTTGTCTGTCCTTGGAAGTCGCAGGTATGGAGCAGGGAGCAAGGGTAGCTTCCCTAAGGGCCCAGGTGACTTCAAACTCCCCGAAATAACGCTATGCCCCTCGGAGCCTCTGTATAAGGGTGCTTCTTCGCTCAAGATGGCCTGGAGTGGGCCAGACCCCAACATTCACGGGTTGTAAATCTAAGGGAGGGAGAGATACAGGCTCACAGCCCCCGGGGCTCGCCCCCCCCACCCCGCTGCTCTGGGCCAACATGCTGGGTGAGCCCTGAAACACTGCCTGCCTCCTCCCCCAGCAGAAGCTCCCAGAGTGAAGGGGTCAAGAAGGAGCTGGGCTGAGGCTGCTGACCACATCTTCTTCCTGGTGTATGTGGTGGGGGTAGTGTGTAGCCAATTCTTCATCGGACTCTGGATGTGGGCAACGTGCAAGTCTGACCCAGGCCCTGGCAAGGCCATACCCCACGGCAGGCAGCCCAGGCTGTGACAGGGCCGGGCCCGGGGCTGCAGAGGGAGGGCCATGACAGGGTCTCTGCAGAGAGGAGGAGGGAGGACGACTCTCTTCCCTAAGCCCGGAGGATCCCAGGCCACTCTGAGTTCTCCCTTCTGATAGCAGGCAAGCAGAGCATGAAATAAACCCATCACCCTGGTGCCTTGCGCCTGCGCCTCAAGGGTCTGTCTTCGCTGAGCTCAGCTATTCGTTCTTGTCCTAAGTAGGTGGGGCTGCCACTTTGCACCCAAGCCCCACTGTGCTCCTGAACTTGTCACCATCACTGTGCACCAGTCATCTGGTCCCCATTTCTGCGACTACTGCTGCTCGGCCTCGGGCCCGGGAGCACCGGGCACCGGGAGACAGGAGCCTGGGTCAGGCCACACAGGGTGGCCAGAGCTTCTCAGAACTCCTTTTGCAGAGTGCTGGACCCCAGAGGGCGCGGGGAGAGGGCACTCCTGCTCCAGCCAGGTAGGGGATGCCTGGGAGGTAGAACACCCCCGATTTTCAGGACCGTGGGTGATGGGGAATACATTTTCCACACTAAATCCATGAGCGGGTCAATCCTACTTGCTTTTTGTCCATGCCCTCTGGCTGTACTGTGGCCTGTCCCTCTGGGCCCTGCCCACGTTTCTGGGCTAGAGGGGGCTTTCTCCACCCCCAGCTCTGAACTGGGCCGGAGGTGGGCTGTTTACCCTCCCGCTTTTGTACACATGAGGGAACTGAGGGCACAAGCCCTTTGTCTTTCCTCTCTGTCCTTTCCTGTCTGGAAGCCATTATGTGGCCCAAGCAGGCTCAGGCTCATGAGACCTAAGGTGGGAAGGAACCCCGGTATTCTGGCAGAGTGCTGGTCTGGGGGAGCTCCAGAAAGAAATGCAGACCAGGACTCGAGGGCTCGGGGACAGGGCTCTGGGCTGGAGAAGGGGTGGAAAAAGGTCCCTGTCCCAAAAGATGTCAAACTCACCAGGCCCAGAGGCAAGTTAACACTGATTTATCTGTCCAATAACATGGCTGATCTGGCAGAACCAGGCAGGGACAGCAGCAGGCTCAGGCAGACGTGTCAAAGAGGCGATCGATCATGTCGCCCACCTGTTCCACGCGGTACTTGATGTACTTCTCCGGGTTCTTGGTGAAGGGCACGCTGCCATACCTGACCAGGTGCTGAGGTCAGCGGCAGGCTGGCGGCCCCCCAGCTCCACCTCAGCCTAAGACACTCCTGACAGGGTGCCCCTGAGTCATGTCCCAGTTCGGCCCCACAGCAGAGCCCAGGGCACAGGTCTGCCACCCACACGTACACGACCCTCTGGGTTTTCTTGAAGAACAGAGCAGAGACCCAGCAGGGGAAGTGGGGGGCACAGGGCTGGGGAGGTGGAGACAGAGTGCTCACCTGTGCAGAAAGGCCCCGTAGGTCTCCCTGACAATGTTCTTCTGAGCTTGGCGAATCTTGTCTCTCTGTTCCATGTCAGGAATAGCCCAGGCCTTCTGGATCTTGCACAATTCTTCAAGGCCATCATTGAAACCCTGGCCGCCAAAAAAGGTGGAAATAGAAGTGACCCAAAGACAAAGACTCTGGGCCCATGTCCCTGTAACAGCAGCAAGGAGCAGTGGAGGGGAGGGGACCCCAACTCACCTTGAACCGCTCCTTGATCATCTGACGCTCCTTGTCCCTGAGCTGGGGGTGGTGGGAGAGGGCCGAGAAAGTGTTCCTCAGAGCAGAACTGCCCGGCCACTGGCTCCTTCCCCAAACACCTGAGCCCAGCCCTTTCTCCTGCTGCCCTGTGGCCACAGGCATCCTTCGCTCATCCCAGTGGGATGCTTGTCCATTTTCCCCCAGAAATGTGACAAAAAGTATCACATCTGCTAGATACCCTTCCCAGACCAGGCCTTCCGCCCACCTTGACTCCTGGTTGGAATACAGGTAGATTCTTCTCAGCGATGTAGTCAGTCACCTTTAACCAGCTGCCAGGTGGGGAGAGAGGCAGAAGGTAGAGGAGGGACTGCTTCCCAGGGGCTGGTTTGTTTTGTTTTTTAAATCTCTTGATCTACTAGGGGAGGGGGAGGTCGGCAATGGATTTGGGTCACAACTAAGCAGAGCACAGCTGAGATTTTTCCTTGGGAAAATAAAATGTTCAAGCTGCTGGCTTTTAAAATTAAGAACAGGAAACAGAATTCAATAAATTGAACAAATACTAGCAGCTACACTTCACATCGATCTCCTGGAGGGTAAATACCGAGAAGCAGATGAGAAAGAAAGGAGGGAGCAGAGGACAGACAATGCAAGGAGGAGGGAGACCACTCCCAGGAGACACACACAAAGGGAGACACACAAACCAAGGAGAAATGAGGATGAGGAGCAGTGGGAGCACGGCAGAGCGAGGTTCAGCAAGTTCAAGTGCTCTTGCAACCTTGTTCTTCGCTTGGCCTCACGTCCCCACACCTCTGTCAGGCAGCCTTCCCATTCTTCTTCGCCTGCACCCCAGGCACCGCACCCTCTGGAAATGCTGGCCAGAGCAGCCCCCAGGGAGCAGGTGGTGCTAGGGGCGGGTGGTCCCTCTCCACCCTGTGGGTGTGGTTAAACAGCAAGCGGAGGGCCAGGTCCACAGGGGAGCACTTCCCCATCACTGACCCCACTCTGCAGCTCGGACAGGAAGAGTGAGTGAAGGATACAGCCTGGGGGTGAGGGGAGGGCGCAGCGGGGCCCACCTGCGCTGGTAGGTCTGGATCTGCTGCTCAATGTGCTCCCGGTAGGAGCGCTCAGCAGTCTTCTGGGTCACGGCCACCAGCTGGATCAGCTCAGACCTGGGGGGGGGGGGGTAGGGAGGGAGCAGAGGACCGAACTGGCTCTTGGGGCCCAAAGGTTGCTGGTCTCCGCAGCAGCACCCATGGGGCCTGCCCTAAACTGCCCCAGGTCCTGGGACTCCAAGGGGTAAAGCGCTGCTCTCCCCGCCTGGCCAGGCAGAGGGCACAGGCAGCCCCGGAAGGGTGGGCGGGCGGACCGGGGCAGGTGGGAGCCGCGCGCACGCAGACACCTGCAGCCACTCACTTCTCCAAGGCCTTGAGGATGTAGTTGTAGTTGTTGTGCAGGAAGATGGCGCTCAGAGCCGGGTCCTCATACACCTTGGACTTGCTCAGGAGGTTTAGCTGCAGGTTGCCCAGGACCTTACCTGCACAGGGAGGGTGTGGCTACATGCATGGGCAGTCTGACCAAAACGACCCAGTCAATGGCCCTCGAACCAACTCCAACCCTTGTCCTCGTCCCTCCTAACTTCAGACTCCACAAGCCTCAGGAGCCCTCTGCCCAGCCCCGCTCAGCCCCTAAACCGGAAGTTAGGTTACAATTCCAAAGGTCGTGGAGGGGGCTCAGGACTGGACCAAGACTAGCAGGAGGGCACAAAGGGAGGAAGGGAAAAGGCAGGGGAGGTGGGCGCCGGGGGCTGCCAGCTAGACAGCACTCACAGATATACGTGCTCAGCAGGCGCTTGCTGAACTCGGAGCTGTAGCTGGTGGCAGAAGAGCTGGTCTCTGGGAGGAGAGAAGGCCTGTTACTGCAGCCGTGGCAGCAGCCAGGACCCTCTGTGGCCTCCCCTCAGCCCTGGGAGCAGCTCTGGAAACCCTGGGAGGGGCCCCTGAGCCCTCCTCAGGCAGACTGGATGCAGAGGCGCTCAGGGCAGGGGGTGGGGGCTGCTGGGCTCCTTGCCTGCTGCAGGGAGCACTCCCTCAGCGTCTTCCCGGAACCCAGGGCAAGCCCCGCTATGGTGATGGGTGGCAAGGTTAATGAGCTGGCCTGTGATCAGCAGGAAGGCTGGCGGGACAGGAGTGGGACACCCCCTGCCCCCCAGCCCCGACTCATGCTGGGGGCTGTCTACTACTACGAGGCCCACTTATCCCATTTGTCAACAGCAGGGTCTTAGAGTAGGCTCCCCATGGCCTCTCCCCCTTCTCCCCTACTTCCCACAACCTCCTCTACCAGGCTCCCCTGAACAAGCAGGCGGCCAGGCGGCGGCGGTGGATGGGGAGGGAGGGGGCAGGCAGGTGCTGGGCTAGCCTGGAGGGTGCACTCAGGGTGCCGCCTGGATAAGCTCAGGGACAGAAAGTGGCCCTGCAGGGAGCTGAGAGAGTTGGGAGCACCCCGAAGACCCATGTCCCCCCTGACTCCCACTCCCCAGTAGGTCCTGAGTCTGTCCAGATGCCTCCGTCCCCAAGGAACCTCACCCATGGGGTTTCAGAGCGGTAGGATGGGGCTGCAGAGCCCTGCTGCTTACCTCGGGGGTCTAAAGGAATATTGTATGTGTCCCCAAGAACTACGGAGTGAAAGGCAGTGCACTCAGAGGGAAAGGGGGAGAGACAAAGAAGGGAGAAAGACGCAAAGTGCAAACACAGGTTAGAAACCGTGTCCCCCGAGTCAAGCAGACCCCTCCCCGTGACAGCCAGAACACAGATGGCAGGACACACCCTGGCTGGACCCCTGAAGGTGAGGGAGCATGCAGCCAAGTGGGGATCTGGAGAACTGCAGGCCAGAGGCTGCTCCTCGCTCCCTCGCCCCCAAACTGGAGGGAGGGGAGGGCCCGGGGGCCCCAACAAGTTGGGTTGGGTCTCGGTGCTCAGAAATGCCAACCTCCTTCCACGCCAACCTCCCCAGCTCCAGTGCCAGGGCAGCGGTCAGCGGGGAGACACCAGGCTGGCCCTGAGACGCCAGCCCACGGGACGGTCAGCTGTGTGAGACTAATCGGGAGGACGGGCGGACACAAGAGCAGGTGGAGAAATGCGGAAGGAGGGGCGAGGCAGGCAGGGCATCTTCGAACCAGGGAGTGCCACTCTCCAGAGCGAGGACGGTGGAAGGAGCGAGAAGGGAGGGAGGTCGGGTCAGGAAAGGCACAGTCAAACCCCACTCCACAGGGCAGGAGGGGATCTCTCCCAGAGGTGGCCAGTCGCCCCATGTCTCCAGACAAGTGGGAGGAGTGGGGGACGGGTAGGGGGCCCCACTGGGAGGTGCCGAGTACCTTGGGAGGCCAGCATGGCCCCTGCCGTCTCCTGGAAGTCCAGGAGCTGCTGGAGGAAGAGGATGGCCTGTGTGGGGAAAAAACAGGTCCAGGAAGAAGGTCAAGGGCAGGACCTCAAGGTCACATCTCCTCCCAAATGCACCCCGTTGGACCATTCCAGGCGGGTGCAGGGCCAGGGGTCTGCCCCGTGAAAAGGGTGGTTGTAAGCTTCCTGCCCTACCGGAGACACTAAGTACTTTGCCACCCATCCTGCCACCAGCATGCCGGCTCTGGGCCAGGCCAGGCCCTCTTCCCCCCCCAGGCGACCTTGGGCAGCACCTACGTTGCTTGTGAGCTCATGCACGGTGCCATCCTTGGGCATGTTGTATTCCTTGTCCGGATCATTCTGTGGAAAGAACAGCCCAGTTTCCTGAACCTGCTCCCAGGGCCTTGGGCCCCACCCCGGGCCCCAGGCGGTCTGCTCTTGGTGCCACCTCCTGGCAGACAGGGGTCAGGGCACCCCTCAGGCACGCAGGCCAGTGAGACAGGACAGGAAAAATGGGGCAGGAGCGTCACCCCTTGGGGGCTCAGGAGCCCCCTGGGAAAGAAAGGGAGGCAAGTGGGTACTGACAGGAGACTAGCAGCCCCTCTTGGCGGCCTGCCCTCTGCAGGAGCTCCCGAGGCAGGTGCCTGGTGGTCCTGCCCACAGCTTCTAGGGCCGCAGGTGGCCCCGGAGAGAGGGAGAGCACCTTGATGTTGTCGGCAAAGTCCTCCAGGGCCTTGGCTCCAACGGTCTCCATGGAGGTGATGAGGCCGGGCAGCTTGTTCTTGGTGCTGGCAGCCGTCCCCTGAGGAAGCACACAGCTGCAGAGTGGACCCCGCTCCCTACCAGCCGCTCCCCTGCCCCCCACTGCCTCCCCTCCTGTTCCGTCACCCTGGGAGGGAGTCCCCTCACCCAGGGCCCTGCAGAAGCTGCTTCCATCCAGCTTCGGAGCAGACGTGTGAAGGCGGAGAAGCCAGGCCAGGCCGCACGGCCCCCCCTCCGTGTCCCCAAGGGCCTTCCCACCCACATACCTGGAGCACCTGGTCAAACTCAGGCTTGGTCTGCTTGAGGTGCCGCAGGATGGGGAAGACAGTGAGCACGGCAGAGAAGTCATGCCTGATGATGGCCTTCCGGGCAGCAGACACGATGTTCTCCCCTTCGAGCATCAGCCCGTCCAGCGCGTCCTGAGAGAGCAGAGCAAGGACGCGGCTCACAGAGGGGGCAGAGCAGTGAGACCTGCCTCCCAGGGACGGTCAGGGCCGCTGGAGGGGCTGGGGGAAGCCAGCATGCCCCAGCAGGGGACGGCAACCCCCCCCGCCCCTGCACACACACGGTGGAGATGGTGGGTAGCTACAGTTGAAGGCTACAGGCCAAGAGGTCTGGCCCAAACTCCAGCTTCTGCAGCCGCAGCTTTTGCGGGGGCATCTGGTTGGGGCCCAGGAGCAGGGTGGGGCGGGGCAGGACCTGGATCAGGGAGTCAAAGGTCTTTTTCTGATGGTGCTCAGGGATGACGTCCATCAGCAGCTGGTACTCGCTCTGGGCCAGCCTGACGAAGGCACTGATGCAGTGAATGTAGGCGTCGGTCTCCACGTCCAGCGTGTCGTCTCTCCCTGGGGGGACAGCGGTGCCCCTGAGCTGCTGGTCTGGGGACAGCCGCTCTCCCTGCTGGGGGGGCATGGGTCTCCCCAGCTCCTGGCCTGTAGCCCAGGCAGACTGTTCTGGCAGAAAGCTGAGAGCATTCCAGCAGGCCCGACTGCTTCGAAGAGAAAAAACAGGGCTGAATCCAGCCTTTGTCCTGGCTTCATTTTCAGCTCTGCCAGACAGTGTTTATGTCCCAGAGCATCAGGTACTAGAGGTGGTGGGGAGATGGATGAAGGGATGAAGAGGGAAGAGCCCTAAATCGGCTTCCTGGCTATGGTGTACCTGTCCCCAGGACTGAGGATTCTGAATTGTACTAGAAAGAGGGCAGCCACGGGTTGGTGCCCACCTCAAAGAGGCAGGCACCGTAGTCACCCATCTGAGAAAATGCCAGGCCACTGAAGGCAGTTCTCAGCCCCGCCAGACCTGGAATGTCTAAGAAGGCAGTGGGCTACGGCTAGGAGGCTAGCTGGCATGGGGTCAAACTTTGAGAAGGGGCGATGAGTCCCAGAAAGGGAGGGCTTCTGCTGGTCAGCTGCCCCAGGAGACCCGGGTCCCACTAGCGGAGGCTGGGGCAGGGAGTGCCCATAGGCAACCTGGTCCCACAAGCAAAGGAACGGGCTCCGAGTCAGAGCTTCGGAGCTGTTGTTGGAGTCAGATGTCAGGGCTCCCTGCCCTCCAGGGAGCCACCTTCCAAGTAGCGGCAGCTTCTCCCCTTGGCCCAGGCCCCGAGAGCCAGGCATACACTCCCATCTGGAGAGAGGCAAGGAGACCTAGTGCCCAAAAGAGAGACTTGAGAGAGAGAGGCAAACAGGCCTGGCTCATCCTCAGAGCAGAGCCCTCCGGGGACGGCGGCCAAGGCAGCGGCGGCTGCCCTCGGGCTGGGCTGCGGTACTCACCAGCCAGCGGCCCGTGCTTGTCGTTCAGGGCCTCGGACAGGTGCTTAACTCGGAAATCATGCTCGTGACCTAGCGAGACGTCGGCCGTACAGACACAAGCAGCGTTTATCCAGGGGCTGGGCGGGCTGCCCCTCGGGGACAGGGAAGAAGCCCTCGATCTCCAGGAGGGGATGTGAGATGGGGGGGGGCAGGGGAAGGGGCACCGGAGAGGGCTCTGAGCCCCTCCTCTGCCACGGACCACCTTGGGAACAGCCATTTCAAGCCTGACTTGCAGTGCCCCAGACCGTCCTTGAGAGCTAGTTCTCCAAGCCCGAGGCCAAGAGAAAGCCTGTGGGAGGACCAAGGAAGGCTCTGGAGAGCTTCTGGCAGCTGCGGAGGGTCTGACGCTCGGCCCCAGGGGCTTTACCCACCTCACCATGTTTGGGGAGACTCGCAGTTAGAGAAATGTCACTGCTGAGTGAACGAGACAGCCTCCTTTGGTTCCCCAGGGTTACTCTTTGGAAGGAAGGTCAGGTCCACCAGGGCAGGGCTGTCCTTCCTCTGACAGGAGGCAAGGAGGGACATGGCCTACAGGCTGCCCATCCCCCTCGTGGCACACACTCCCCTTTCTAAAGCTGGGGGAGGTGGGGTTGGCCCGGAGGCCTAGGCCAGCTTGGTCCTGCCACTGCTGGTCTGAGCGTGAAAGGGCTGCCCATAACAAAGAACTTTCTCTGAGTTCAAATAGGAGACAAGGACAGAGACAGGGAGGGAGTAGGAAGCCTCAGGGAGGGCAGAGCTGCCGTCAGCCAGACAGGACCAGGCCGAGGCCACGGCACCTGCCCTGCGCCAGCTGGAGTGAGCGGCACCAGGCACCTGCTGTCCCCACCCCTGCCCCCTCCCAGGGACTCTCCCGTGGCCCTCCTGGGGGCTTGGAGGCTCTGCCCTGCCACGAGAGTGCACACATGGTGGCGGAGGAGGGAACAGGAAAAGAACACAGGGTGATTACCTTCCAGAGGAATGAGGTTAGAGCCCCCCTTTTTCCCATCTAGACCATGCTGGGAATACTGTTTCAGAAGGTTCTGAGCCTTACGGATCGTGCCTGTCACCAGAACCACACAGAGAGGAGACAAGACCTAGGAAATGAGTGAGAGAAAACAGCAGCAGGCCTCCACCTGCCCCCCTCCCCGAGCCCCATACCCAGCCCCCCAACAGTGAGCATGCCCACATGCCATCTCTCCAGCAGGCCCCTTCCAGGACCCCCCGGAGGTGCTGCAGATGGGCAGGAAGGGACAGGCACAGGGCATGCCCCACACGGAGCTCCCGATTCTGCTCCCGACCCTCACGGTTCTGGATTTGAGTTCTCTTTAGGAAATGCAGTGGGTGAAGGAGATGAGATGGGCAAAGAGCCATCAGGAGAAGCCAAAAATAAAAAACACTACTGAGTGGCATTTAAGTTGGAATAGACCAGGCTCAGGATGGAGGAGCTGGCGACGAAGCTCTCACACCCAGAGGGCACAGCCAGGTTAGCGGAGTCTGGGGACCCGAGGCCGAGAGGCCCATGGCCCGGCCCGAAACACTAGGAGGCCGAGCTCCCGGGCATGCTCAGTGCTGGGACGTGGACACACGGAGGTCGACGGAAAGCAGAGCCCGGGAGTTGGTGAGACAGGACTGAGCTTCCTGGGAGAGCGGTGCCCAAGACAGAAGGCTTGGAGACCCTGAGGCAGCCTGGCCCCGTGCACCAAAGTCACCTGAACCCCCAAAGCAATCGGAGAAAACTCAGAAGCTTGGTTGGGGGTTAACGGAAGCAGGATGGTAGATGGTGGCGGGGTGGGGGGGCCGGCATGCTCGCGGCATGGAGGAAAAAAACAACAGTTAGTATCAAAAGTGAAATCAACAAAAACAAAACCGCAGTGCCTACAGCCTCCGGGGTCAGCCACCTCTGTGGGAATGAGACACCTCAGGGCAGAAAATGCGGGAAATAAAATAGCATTTAAAACAGACGAGGACAGCTGCCTTGTTAATAAGATGCACTAGGAGCGGGAAAGAGGCCCCCACACGTAACTCTGGTCCATCTTCCCTGGAGACTCTTGCGTCCCCCACCCCCAGCCGTGTCTCTGAACACAGTGAGGCTGGCTGGGTTCTGGCAGCCCCCCCCAAAAAGCTGGGGGAGAAGGGACAAGGTCTGGAGTGGCTCCTTTCTTTCTGTTTGGACCACGTGACAATCAGCTACTAATGACCAAGTTCATGGCCCCGGCTCAGCATCTGTCTCCCTGTGTTCTCCCCATTCAGTGAGCGGTCCTGCTAATGAGCAAATCAGATTCCTGCCCCACAGCAAACCCGCAGCAGATGGGCCTGCACACGGGCCTTGAGGAGCCTCGCCGGCACGCTGGCGTGGACGGAGACCGAGGACACCGATCGGGCAGCCGCCAAGCCCATCACGTGCCCAGTGACCACAGAGATGCCGAGATTGGTATTAAATTACTGACCGACTGAGGCCTCCCTGCTCCTCTCCTCCAAGCCAGGAGCGGATGTCCCAGGGGCCTGGCTCCCTAGTTTTCCACATCAGTCCCGACCCCCTGGCTGCTGACAATCTTGAAACTCTGCAGCAACCACAGGGATCCTTGCAGCCTGAGTCTTCCTCCAGGGCCCATAAGCCAAGGACAGACTAGGCCCACTGTGAGCCCCACCACGGCCAGCCAACACTCTGGGGGCAGTGCAGACCAGGTCTGCCCACCCCGCCGTGGGCCTGTCAGAGAAGAGATGGAGAAGAGAGCCCAGACAAGCCAAGGCAGGCAGCCTCACAGCCTCACTGAGGGAGACAGCCCCTGCCCAACGCACAGAGGCACAGGGACGGACCGACCGAGTGCCGGCAGCTGCGGCCCAGCAGGCTGGCTCAGCACAGTCTCTGTTAGGAGCAGGTTTTTAGATGACGGCCAGGAGATCTGCACTGGACGGGAGAAGGCGGTACACCTCCTGCTGGGGCCACCAGTCCTCTGCTCGCTTGGGCCCCTGAGGGCAGCCTCTACGCTGCCCTTTCTCCAAACCCCAATTAAAGGCCTGAGCAGGAGCAGGTGCTCTCTGAGGGGCAAGGGCGAGAAACACTCTACACACAGCCTGCTGTCACGAGGGGCGGGTCCCACAGGCCACACCGGGCATGTCCCTGCAGCCACAGCTCGGCAGTGTGGGCTAAGGTGGAAGCAGCCCCTGGCTCTTGAGCTTTCTCTCCCAGGTGCTGCTCCCGGCGGCCCCTTGCCCTGCAACATCCTAGCCTCTCCTTCAGCTGAGGACAGCATCTCTCGGCAGCTCGAGACAGCGGCTTGCCAGGCTGCGGCTGACACACAAGGACATTTCACCCGGAGCATGGAGCTTCAGTAGATGGGGACTTGCTAGGTGGGAAGACACCTGCTTTCTGTCCTCTGTACCCACAGTCAGGGGCCACTGGGAGGATAAGCTCTGATGGGGCCGACGCTGCTAACCCCAGGGCGGCCAAAGGCCACGCAGGTCCCACACAGCCTTCTGGGTGGGGCTTAATGGGCATGAGTGGGGGCTCACCTGGCCTCTTGATGGGCTTCTTGGTGGGCGTGTCTTTCCTCTTGTTGGGGATAGCAGGGGAGTAGGGAACCCCAGAGGAAGAACTGCTCTTCCGGAAATGTTCCTTCAGGCCCTTGATGGAGCGGTCTAGCTGGCTGGAGCGAATCTGATAGTAGACATTCATGAAATCTGAGGAGAGAGGGAGTGACAGATCTGTGGCAGCTGGGTCCCTGCCTCTCTTTCCCCTCTAGATGCAGCGGGCCGAGCAGTGGTAGAGCCTATTTCAGTTTGCTAACTCGTTCCTAGCATCTGCTATGGCTCCCAGCCACCCACATAGCCTGGTCCCAAATTAAGCCATCTTAAAAGGGAAAATATCCCCCAATAGAACTGCTAATTAAGTTTTGAAGGTAAAATTCTTTTAGATAAAAAATATAAAATTAGGAAGCACCTGGGTGGCTCAGTCGGTAGAGCGTCCAACTCTTGGTTTCAGCTCAGGTCATGATCTCATGGGTTGTGAGATCGAGCCCCGCGTCGGGTTCCACACTCATCAGGGAATCTACTTAAGACTCTCCCTCTGCCCCTCCCCACCGCGCGCACACCCTCTCCCTCTCAAATAAATAAATAACATCTTTTTAGAAATAAATAAATAAACAAAATTAACATCGAGATTCACCTTGGTGAGGGGTCAAAGGATGTGAGCAATTTATAGGAGGCAAAGAGACAACAAATGTCAGTGAATGAAAACACACTGTATCTTTAGCCATTCGTGATATGCAAATTTTTTTAAAAAGGACCATGACAGCCCTGGCTAAGATAAATAAAATTAATGAAGAAAAAAGAGCCATGGGACCGTTGATGGCTCTTTGGACTGGCCCCACCTACCTGGAGATGAGCTTCCAATGGCAGAAAGGTACAAATCTGTTTGGACACTTCTACCTGATAGCTGCATCTCTGAGAAAACACCCAAAGAACTCCCTATATAAGGAAAGCAATCCACACAAGTATGCTCACTGCAGCACTTTCTATCAATACCGGAAAACTGGAGAATCCAAAAATGCAAATGGGCAAGGAAACACTACACTTCAGCAGTTCCCAACCAAGGTGTTGCAAGGAGCCCCAGTGTAAAAAATGGGCCGAAGCACAGGGGTCTGGAGGCTGTCCACTGGCCTCTCTTTTCTCCCTAAAAATCTCCTGCTAAGCCCAAGGCCCCCCTAAAGTGCAGCTTAGGAGCTGTGGACATGTTCACACAGTCACATAAGCTATAGATTTATTGCTTGTATATCATTTCCTATTAAACTTCTTTTTATGAAAAAAAAAATCCAGGTGCATTAAAGAAATAAAGCGGGGAGAAGACCCCACTCCGTGTGGCCCTGCCACCTGGGTCCTCTCACCTTGGTTGCGGCCATATTCCACCAGCCAGCGGGAGATACGGATCACGTCCTGGAGCACTCCCTCGGGCAGGTGCTCCAGCGGCACCTCCTCCTGGACCTCCAGCTCATCCTCACCGCTGATCAGATCCAGGATGAGCACAGGGGACACGACCTTGCTGTGCCTGGTCATCAGGCTGCGGAACTCGGACTCCAGCGACTCCTTTCCACGCTCAAACAGCAGCTTCTACGGGGACAACGGGAGGAAGGAAGGGAGAGGGTTCGGCTGCTTCAGCATCCAGCTGGCCCCTCCTCTGCCTTCACTTCCTTTAACCCGGAGAAGAAACACCAGGAAGCCCTCTCTGCTTATGTCTTTGCCCCATGTTCCCTCAAATTGTATGTTCACAGGGGAAACTCAAAGTTTTACAAGACACAGGTGCTTCACAAATATTGGCCCATGATTTTCCCAATGGGCCATTACCCTGTCTTCTTGTTAGAAAAGGGTTTGCAAGAGAAAAAAAATAGATAAATGGAACTACGTCAAATGAAAAACTTTTGTCCTACAAATGACACCATCAAAACAGTAAAAGGACAACCCACAGGATGAAAGAACATTCGCAAATTATATACCCAATAAGAAACAGATAGCCAGAACATACAAGAGAACAGAAAACATCCGTCCACACACAAAAGTATACATGAGGGTTCAGAGCAACATTATTTGCAACTGCCAAAAAGTGGAGCATCCATCAAGTGGCGAATGTAATGTGGTCCATCCACACAATTCAACGTTCCTCAGCCATACCACGAATGAAGAACTGACACACACCACCATGTGCCCGAACCTTCAAAACATTACATGAAGTAAAAGAAGGCAGACACAAAAGGTCACATATTATACGATTCCATTCATATGAGAAGCCCGGAATAGACAAATCTGGAGAAACAGAGTATAGACAAGTGACTAGCAGAAGCTGCGTGGTTGGGGACAGGAGCAGAGGGGAGTGGCTGTCAACGGTCCAGTGTCCCTCATGAGACCAGGGCAGGGACTGGTGTCTCCAAACCTCCCACAGTAGCCCACTGGCCCCTCACCACTTTGTTGAGCTCTGGGCTGTCTGGGCTATTGTCCTGGAAGTACTCCACAGCCTTCTGAATCTTGGCCATGCTCCCCAGGTACTCCTCCAGCCTGCCTGTGGGGCTGTGAAGGAAAAGAGCTGCATCAGCCTGGGCAGATGGAAGAAGAAGAGGAAGGACCAAGAGAATGGTATTTGGAAGAGAAGAGAATTAATACAGGGGACTCCGGGCTCAACTATATTCAAACCCTCTCTTCTAAAGCTTAGCGTTGTGGCCCAAGAGGTATTAGCAATGTGAGCCTCTGGCCCTAGCTCACCCCTCCCTGATGATTTTCTCAGTGTCACTGGCCACATGGTAGTAGCTGATGACATGGTCCAGGCAGGAGAGAGTCTTCTCAACATTCTCCTGCAGTCGCTGCAGGTTCTCTGTCTGCTTGTGCACAGGGATGATGGAGTTCTCCAGCTTCATAAGGCGGCTCTCAAAGGATGACAGGATAGACACCTGTGGGGGACAGCCCAGTCTCAGGACTGAGTCTTGTCCCAGGACTGCTTCTACCCACCCACCAGGTCTTTGGCATTTGCTGCCTTTCCTCTGGTTTTCTTTCTTTTATAAAAAAAGATTTTATTTATTTATTTTGACAGAGAGAGAAAGAGAGCATAAGCAGGGGGAGTGTGAGAGGGAGAAGCAGGCTCCCTGCAGAGCAGGGAGCCCAACGCAGGACTCGATCCCAGGACCCTGGGATCATGACCTGAGCCGAAGGCAGATGCTTCACTGACTGAGCCACCCAGATGCCCCTCCTCTGATTTTCTAGATAATAGAGGGAAGGGATGGGGTGTACGTGTTCACCACTGTATCCCCAGCACCTACCACGTGCAGAGCACACAGGAGGCGGTCCAAATAAACTGGATGAAGTCTGCCTTGCAGGAAGCAGCTCGTGCATCAGATGAGCTCCTTCTAAGATAATCACCCCCGGAGGGACTCCCTTCCACCCTCTGAAGCCAAATCTCAATTTCACTTCTCTCTGAAGCTTTCCTAGACTGAACAGGAAGTAGTTTCATACAGAGTAGCCTCAAATGCATTGCTAGTACCTTCAAAACCTCTCTCTCTAAGGGTGAATCTCTAATTAATAATTTAATAAGGATGAGGACTTTATGATTGTGTTCCTAAACACATACCCAAAGTTTGTATCTACTCAATATGAGCTTTTCCAGTCTCCTCTAGAAATAAGGAAGGAAACTCCTATTTGCTGAGCACCTGTTGTAGACCAGCTACTATGCAAGATGCATTCCCGTGCATTGTCTCCTACGACCTTCGCAGCCACGCTGGGAGGCTGGCATTGCCTCTTTTAGTAGATGAGTTGACTGAAGCTCAGTGTTACCTGTCAGGAGCCACACAGAAATAAGTGGAGGGGGCGCCTGGGTGGCTCAGTTGGTTGGGCATCTGCCTTTGGGTCGGGCCATGATCCTGGAGTCCCTGGATCGAGTCCCGAATCAGGCTCCCTGCTCAGCAGGGAGCTTGCTTCTCCCTCTGCCCTTCACCCCGCTCTCTCTCTCTTTCTCTCAAATAAATAAATAAAATCTTAAAAAAAAAAAAAAAAGAAGAAGAAGAAGTGGAGGGGCGAGAACCAGATCCCAGCTCTGCTTTCAAAGCTCCTTCTACCCCTAAAGCCCTCTGAGGTGAAGCCTGAGTTTTCTCTGCCCTCAGTAATCTCAAAATCTCAGGCCACCCTTGCCCGCTGATCATCACCTGAATTGAGGATGACACACGACCACTACCCAGCTCACAGAAATCAGTCTCGCTAAATGTTCGCGGAAGGAGAGAACGAAGAATGGAGACCTTGGAGAGAAAGCGGAAAGTCTGCGCCAGCAGGCGCTGCGGCATCGTACGTGAAGGAGCAGAACACGGGGGAGCTAGATAAGGGACACCCCACACTGCTGCTGGAGAAACCCACACTTTACCACCATCATGACCCAGGCTCGAACCCCTGGCTTTTTGTAAAAAGGGCTCTCCTCCAGTCCGGAGGCCTGTCTGGCCCTCCCACCCGAGGGGTTACTCACCATGTTTTTGGTGAGCTGGTCGCTCTTCTCCAGGCTGTCTCGGATGAAGGACAGCGTCTCCTCCTCCTGGGGGAAGCGGAGCGGAGCATATCACAAGAAGCTGGAGGCTAACGAACACCGCGTCCCAGCCCCACGGCCTCGCCCCCAACCCTATCTCCTCGCAGGGAGTGCTCCCTCCCAGCCCTGCCTCCTCCCTGAGGAGATGCCCCGGCCCGGATCTCGGCCCCTTCCCTCTCCTGCTCCCCATCCCCAGCCTCACCTGCTTCAGCTTGTCCTCGATCTCCCGCCGCCGGGCGGACGCCTCCTGCGGAGGAATCATCGCCTCGGCCCAGCGGCTCCCACTGCCCGCTGGTTAGCCTCTGCGTGCCCCCTCGGCTCCCGTCTCTGCCACACCCACTTCCGCCCTTGGCCCCGCCCCCACGGCGCGCTAGTGGCGCCATATTGGGAATGGCAAGCGGAACTGGGTAACAGGCCTGGGAAGGTGGCCATCTTGGGTGTGGCAAGTCCGGGGTTCTCGGACTTGCCAGAAAAGGCTCACAAGCAGCGTTGTATCGCTCCGCTGACCGGACGGCTGGAGTTCACTTGCGGTCTTCGTGTGAAGGCCGACCCTTTTGACAGAGGCCGCTGGGGAAGGCCACAAGTCTGTTTCCCTAGTTCGCATTTTATATCCAGGCACGGATGTCGCCTTCCCCGCAGACCACAGCACAGAGCGTGTCACACAGTAGGCCCGGAACATGTGGCCATTTGATGAGCCAGGGGCTTGTGTAGTCGCTCCTTCCTTCGGCCCTGCATTACGCAAAAGTATGCAGCGGACCTTGTGTGCAAGCCCCGAACGGGGGGTGGGGGGGTAGGCTGGGGACAGAGTGGTCGCCCACGGCCCCGGTGGCATCCGTAACCATAAATCTGGCTTGTGTGGAGCCCAGCCAAATTCCCGGGGCTGGCGGAGTCCTCGGAGCATCCATTCCGGGGGAGCGGGGGGCTTGCTTGGAGCGTGCTGTCCAAGCCTCACCCTAGAGCGTCTGTTTTGGAGAGAGCTCTGTGGTTTTATCTGTTGGGGGTGAGAACTTGTCTGCTGGTGAAGTGTCTTCTGCTGGGAGCTCACCTCGTCTGGAAAAGGTGCAAGGGGAAGGCCGAAAGATGTCAAACCTGTCTGAGGGATTGGGCCCAGCCCCTTAACTATTTCTCATAGAGGCTTTGGGGCAATCAGAAAGGCTTGGAGGGCCGGCAGGGCCCCTTCTCCAGAGTTCCAAAACATTCTAACTCCTCTGCCCAGAGCCTCCAGCAGGGACACTCCTGGATGGAGGTTCCTGCGGGGCTGGGCATTCAGCTTTCACCACAAGACTCAGCTCCTGCAAAACCTAATGTCACTCCTTCCTCCATCCCTTCCCTGCCAACCCTGCCTCTGACCCTAGTCCTTGGGGAGGTAAATAGCTGTGTGGCTTTGCTCAGTTCTGTGGATCCAGCATCCAGGCAGAAAGGGATAGACAACAAGGCGTGTGCTGGTGGGTGAGAATATTTTGGGATACCAAGTCCTAGTGTTCCCAAGCCCCGCCCCCCCCCCCCTCAGGACCCACCACATCCAAGAGGAGGAAGAAATGGGACCTGGAGCTTGGAGAGAGATTGGGGAGCTCTTCTGATGGGGCATGAGGACAATTTCAGATCTGGTGGGTAGCCAGGAAAGTGGGATTGAAGGAAATCTCCAAGTGCAGCCCTGTTGGAGATGGGGGAGATAAAAAGGCAGAGTCATTGTGGGAGGGCACCTGGGATGATTTCACTGAGGCAGTCCTTGTGCAGTCCTGAGAACTAAGTAAAGGGGAAAGTTCAGTGCCACAGTACAGAACGAGGGCCTGGAGCACTATGGTGGAAAGGACTCTGGACTTGGTAGAGCAGCCCACAGAGCCCCCTTCAGCACCTGCCTCTCTGAACAGCACCTAGCCCAGGGTAGATGCTCAAGAAAAACAGCGATATCATCTTGTTCTATAAGTCTTAGGATCCCTATGCTCATGAACAAATACTTTGAACTTGGCACAGTATCATTGTATTTTTGCAAATAAACTACATATCAGTGTGCTTTTGTGTGTTTTCTCAAATCTCTTTCACTAAGTGTAATTTGGTAGCCAGCTATCCTATATGGAGAGCTTTCTGTTTGTCCATCTCTGTTACAAACACCATCCTTACTCGTCCTCTTGTCTAATCCTCACAATAAACGTACAAGTCAGGCACAGCTGTTGTCTCCCTTCTGCAGATGAAGAAGCTCAGGCTCAGAGAGGTCAGGTGCGCTAAGTCAACACAGCTGGCTGGGAGAGGATACACCAGAGGCTGCTCCCCACCTCCCCATGCTGGGTGGCTCAGGAGTGTTATTTGTTGCTATGCAAAACCACCAATCTGATTTTCAAGAAAATCCATTGTAAAAAGCAGGTTATATTTATGACAACCATATCTAGTAAAACGTAAACTTTCAGAAAGAAAGTTTAAAGTATTCTCCTCTCTCTCAAATAAATAAAATCTTTTTAAAAAAGATTTTATTTACTTATTTATTTGACAGAGAGAGACACAGCGAGAGCGGGAACACAAGCAGGGGGAGTGGGAGAGGGAGAAGCAGGCTTCCAGCGGAGCAGGGAGCCTGACGTAGGGCTCGATCCCAGGACCCTAGCTGAAGGCAGACGCCCGACGACTGAGCCACACAGGCGCCCCTGCAGTTTGATTTTAAAACTATTTTTCAATGTAATTCTTATTCAAGGTTAAAAAATTCAAACTGGAAAGAGGGTAGAAGGTGAAAAACAGAAGGTTTTCAGCCCTCTTCCCCGCTGAGCCCCAAACCCCTTTGTCCCAGATGTAACCAGAATGACCACTTTCCTAATGCATTTGGACAAATCCAAACACATTTTACACAGAATAAGCTCTTGTTTTGTTTTGTTTTTAACACAAATGTCATCACAGTAAACATCCTTTCCTGTGGCCTGCATCCTAACAGTATACCATTTTTCTTAAGACTTTATTAATTTATTTATCGGAGAGAGAGAGAGAGCACAAGCAGGGGGAGCAGCAGGCAGTGGGAGAAGCAGGCTTCCTGCTGAGCAAGGAGTCCAATGCGGGGGGGGGGGGGGGGGGGCGGTTCCTGGGATCATGACCAGAGCTGAAGGCAGAGGCTTAACCGTCTGAGCCACCCAGGTGTCCCCCTAACAGTATACCTTGATCATCTCTCTTTATTTTTTTATTTTTTATTATTTTTTTAAGATTTTATTTATTTGAGAGAGAGCGAAAGCGAGAGAGATCACAGAGGGAGACAGAGAAGCCAACTCGCTGCTGAGCAGAGAGCCCGATGCAGGGCTCTATCCCAGGACCCTGAGATCATGACCTGAGCCGAAGGCAGACGCTTAACCGACTGAGCCACCCAGGTGCCCCCAGTATCTTGATCTTCTTTCAATATCAGTATCAGAGATCTCCTCCCTCCTTTGCACAGTGTTTCATAGAAGAGATACAATATAGAAACGCTGTCCTCCATTAATGGACACTTGGGTTGTTTCCAGGTTTTTGCTATTGGAAACTCCGCCTCTATGCATAGATGACTGGTACGTCCTGCACAGACCGCCCCTGTATGGACATCTATACATTCCCTAAATTAAAACACATACTTTTTTTTTTTTAAGATTTTATTTATTTGACAGAGAGAGAGAGACAGAGAGAGCACAAGCAGGGGGAGCAGTAGAGGGAGAGGGAGAAGCAGGCTCCCCGCTGAGCAGAGAGCCTGATGTGGGGCTCCATCCCAGGACCCTGGGATCATGACCTGAGCTGAAGGCAGACGGTTAACCGGCTGAGCCACCCAGGCGCCCCTAAAACATATACTTTTAAAATCTGTATAGAGACGTACAAATTGCCATCCAATTTGCTGAACTAGTGTGTACTTCCAGTACCAATGTACAATGTGCCTCCTTCCCCCCACCTAAACCCACACTAAGGATTATCAATCTAACATTTTTGCCAATCTGAGAGATGAGAGATGAGAAATGGCATCTCAGGTTTAATTTTGAACTAAATGAAAAGGAAAAAAGAATTTATCAAAAGTTGTGGGATGCAGGGGCACTTGTGTGGCTCAGTCACTTAAGCGTCTGCCTTCAGCTCGGGTCATGATCTTGGGGTTCTGGAATTGAGCCCCACGTTGGGCTCCCTGCTCAGCGGGAAGTCAGCTTCTCCCTCTCCTTTGCCCTTTGCCCCTCCCCCTCATTGTGTGCATGCTCTCTCTCTCAATAAATAAAATCCTTAAAAAAAGTTGTGGGACAGGGAAAGGGACGGGAAAATGAAACAAGACAAAACCAGAGAGGGAGACAAACCATAGGAGACTTTTAATCTCAGGAAACAAACTGAGGGCTGCTGGAGTGGAGGGGGGTGGGAGGGATGGGGTGGCTGGGTGATGGACATTGGGGAGGGTATGTGCTACGGTGAGCGCTGTGAATTGTCTAAGACTGATGAATCACATACCTGTACCCCGAAACAAGTAATACATTATATGTTAATAAAAAAAAAAGTTGTGGGATGCAGTGAAAACAGTACTTGAAGGAAAATTTATAACATTGAATGGATACATTAGAGAAAAAAAATCTAAAATCAGTAAATCTAAGCTTCCACCTTAGGAAATTAGAAAAAAAAACATGAAATCCAAAATAAGCAGAATATTAGAGATAATAGGCATTAGAAATCAGTGAAATTGAAAACAGGACATTAACAAAGAGAATCAAGGAAATCAAGAGTTGGTTCTTTAAAAAGATCAATAAAATTGACAACTTCTACTCAGACTAATCAAGAAAAAAAGAGAAGACACAAATTACTAATATCAGAAATGAAACAGGGGTCATCATTACTGATCCCATGGACATTAAGAGAATAATAAGGAATATTATGAACAACTCTATGGTTTGAAATTTGATAACTTAGGTGAAACAGACCAATTGACTGAAAGACACAATCTACCAAAACTCACACAAAGAGGAGTAAATAATCTGAGTAGGAGTATATCTATTAAAGAAATTTAATCAATAATTAATAAACTTCCAAAACAGAAAGCACAAAGTCCAGATGATTTCACTGATGAATTCTACCAAAGATTTAAGGCAGAAATGATACCAATTCTCTACACTCCCTTTCAGAAATGGAAGCAGAGGAGATATTTCCAAACCTATTCTATGAGGTCAGCATCACCCTAAAACTAAAGCCAGCTAAAGACATTACATGAAGGAAAAACTACAGACCAATCTCTCTCATGAATACAGATGCAAAAATACTCAAAATGTTAGCAAACCATATCCAACAATGTCTAAAAAGAATTATACACCGTGGGATTATTATACAAGTAGGATTTATTCCCAAGTATGAAAGGCTGATGCAACATTTGAAAGTCAAAGTAATCCATCACATCAATAAGCTAAAGAGGAAAAACTATATGATCATATCAATAGATGCAAAAAAAAAAAGCATTTGAGAAAATCCAACATCCATTCGTGATAACAATTTTCATAAAAAAACCAGCAATAAAGAGTAACTTCTTCAACTTGATAAAAACATCTACAATAAACTTATAGCTAACATCATTACTTAGTAGTGAGAAACTAGATACTTTCACCCTAAGATGGGGAGCAGGGCAAGGCTGTCCGCTCTCACCACTGCTATTCAACATCGTGCTAGAAATCCTAACTCTTGCAAAGAGACAGGGGAGGCATGTGGGAACTCTGCACTTTCTGCACAATTTTTCCTGTAAACCTAGAATTCTACTAAAAAATAAAAACTATTTATAAAAAAAGTTTAAATGGCATCTCATGTTTAATTTTTTCCTTCAATTAAAAGTAAGTTTGAGGGGCTCCTGGGTGGCTCAGTCAGTTAAGCGTCTGACTCTTGATTTTGGCTCAGGTCATAATCTCAGGGTCGTGAGATCGAGCCCCATGTTGGGCTCTGCGCTGAGCGTGGTGGATGGAGCCTGCTTACGATTCTCTCTCTCCCTCTGCCCCTCCCTCCCTCTGCCCCTTCCTCCCCATCTTTCCCTCTCTTAAAAAAAAAAAAAAGTAAGTTTGAGGAAATTAAGAGATATAAACTTCTGGTTATGAAATAAATAAGTCAGGGAGATAAAAAGCACAGCTTAGAGAAGATAGTTAATAATATAACTTTGTGTGGTGACACATGGTAACTACACTTCTAGTGGTGAGCTAATGTACCTAATTGTCCCATCACTACCTCGTACACCTGAAACTAATAGAACATTGCATGTCAGTTATATGTGACTTAAAAAAGTAAGTTTGACTATCTTTTTGTTTAGTGGCCATACTAGTTTTGCAAAATCCTTTGTATATTAAAGAAATTCGCCTTTATCGTTTATGTGTGGCTTAATTCTGTTGCTGCTGATTTTTTTCTCCTAGAATTTTATTTATTCATATTGACCAAACTTTTTATTTTATAGCTTTTGGGTTTTGTGTCTTTCATGGAAAGGTTCACTGCAGGTAAGCTCTCCTTTTCTTTTTTTTTTTTCTTAAACCATTTTTTCTTTTTTCTTTTTTTCTTTTTTTTTTTTTTAAATTTTTTTTTTTTAAGATTTTATTTATTTGCAAGAGAGAGAATGAGAGACAGAGAGCATGAGAGGGAGGAGGGTCAGAGGGAGAAGCAGACTCTCCACCGAGCAGGGAGCCTGATGTGGGACTCGATCCCGGGACTCCAGGATCATGACCTGAGCCGAAGGCAGTCGCTTAACCAACTGAGCCACCCAGGCGCCCCATTTTTGCTTTTTTCTAATATATATATATTTATGTTTATATCATTGAGCCATCTGAATTTTTCCCAGATGGATAGCCAATGGTCCCAATACCATTTCTTCAATAATTCATGATTCAGTCACTAGTTTGAAATGGTACCTATATCAAAAATATGTTCCATATATATTTGAACCTATTTTGGGGGAATATATTCTGTTCCACTGAACTACTTTTCCCTATTTCAGTACTAGCATCAGACCAGTTAAAGCAACGTAACTTTTACTGTTTAATACATGTAATGTTGCATATTTCCTTCTTGGTCTTTTTTTGTCTTCTCAAAGAAACTTTCTAGATATTCTCCGTTTTGTTTATTTATTTATTTTTAGGTGAAGTTTAAAATCATTGTCACAATTGCAAATTGAATGTCCCCTGAGTAAACTGGTTTGAATTCAGGTCTTCAAAGAGGCTGGGACCTTGCCCCCTTGAGGGATGGAGGCAAAGCGTGACTTCGGAAAGGGGGTCTAGAAAGTTGGGCCAGAGTTTTCTTGGTGGACCCTGTGAAGTGACCAGCAGAGAGCACGGATTTGCTGCCAGGAAGAGCCTCACAGGCAAGAGCTAGAGCTGAGGAGTGGCCAGGCCCCAGGGAGCCCCGCTGAGGGCAGATCAAAGGCAGGCAAGAAGCAACTGGTCCTCACAGTTGAGTGACAAAAGCCAGAGGGAAGCTCAGCCTCCAGGGCTGATGGTGTCACGCGGGTGACAGGAAGGCCTCCGCTGGCCTTCTAACGGGCTGCCTCCCCAGCATCCAGCCTTGGTCCAACACAGAGACAAATCTCTGAGGAGCCAATGAAAAGTGCATGATGGCTCAAGGCAGGAGGACAAGGGAGGAGCAGGAGCCCGGAGAGAGCACCAAAGCCGTGAGCTAAGCTCGTGGGTACATGTCTCAGAGTGGGGAGCCGAGGGGAAAGAGGGGGGCGTCTTTTGAGGCAACTGTGAAACTCTCTACCCTGAGAATCACAGCAACATACTCACAAGGAACAGAAACACCAGCACAGACGTGGCTGAAAAGAATCGGTACCCTCTCCCGCCCTTCTTTAGACGCCCCCCCACCCGAGCTTTCCACCCACCCGCCTTGTCACCTTACCCAGAGCGGGTCCTCAGAGAGGTCTGTGGAGCAGGTGGGAGTCCGGCCTTGGACACATCTTCTCAAAGGAGTATGTTCCGTGAGGTGGCCAGCCCCTGTTGAAATCCCAGCCGGTGCTATGATGGCACAGAGTGGGGCGTGAGAGCCGGGCTGTGAGGGGAGACAGGCCTGGCCCGCTCCCCGCCCTGCCAGCCACTAGCTGGGCTGCTTCAGCTGAGGGAAGGCCCTGCTGTCTAACACGCCGTGGCAATTAGGTGACACAGCATATATAAAAGGCCCGGCATACAGTAGGTGCTCAAGCAATGTTCAGCAGTGCCCACCCCAGATCTTCACTGGCCTTTCTGGCTGTAAATGGGGTCTATTAGGAACTATTTGGTGTCTGCAGCTACCATTGCTTGGAAATGTGTCCTAGGGGCGCCTGGGTGGCTCAGTCGGTTGAGCATCTGCCTTCAGCTCGGGTCGTGACCTCAGGGTCCTGGGATCGAGCCCCACGTCGGGCTCCCTGCTCAGCAGGGCGTCTGCTTCTTCCTCTCCCTCTGCTGCTCCCCCTGCTTCTGCTCTCTCACTCGTGCTCTCTCTCTCTCAAGTAAATAAATAAAACCTTAAAAAAAAAATAAGATCAAAGAAAGGTTGATGAAGTCAACCAGGTAGTGAGTGCCAAACGTTGGATGGCTTAAGGAGCAGGAGCGGCAAGGTGTGGGCTGAGGAGACATGTGAGTGACATTTCCCACATTTACAGGCCAGGAAGTAGGCCTGTGGTATGAGTGCCATGAGTACCTAGCACCATGCTGAGCCTTCGTGATGGTTACTCCTGGAGTCCTCACAACCACCTGTGTGTGTATGAGCGAGAAGTGGTGTCACTGCCCTTAGGGAAGGGGAAACCGAGTGTCTAGAAGGGCCAGAAGTGTCTAGAAGGTGCCAGACCCGGGCCTGGAAAGCAGACCCTCCATTTTGTCTCTCAACATGTTACAGGCTGGCTCACACAGGAACACGGGAATGACCTTCCTGGGACCAGCTGGACACCCCAGGGCCACGACCACAGTCCCACATCCTGGCTAGGTGATACGCCTGGAGGCCCTAACCGCCAGGGTTACTGGCGAGACCCTGAAGAAGTCCGTTTGGCCAGGGGCCTTTTAGATCCCAAAGTGGGAGAGTGGGTCAAAGAGGCACCCAGCTATTCCCCTGCTGCCAGCCCTACACATGCCACAGCCCCTGTGTTGTCCCTCGGCCTGGGGAACTTCTGCCTCCAGGACACACCGGAGAGCCCTGGTCACCGGCCACTGGCTCTGACTCTGGCCACCAGGCAAGAGGCTCTCCACTGTGTGGATCCGGACAACAAACACTTGAGGGACATTTCCTATCAGCTTTTCAAACTCTAGCTCCCAGTCAGCCCGGCTTGGAGAAGGCACGGGTTGGCTTCTGATCCCAGGGTCAAGGCCTGGCAGGAAGCCAGCTGGGGAGGCCAGTCCCTAAAGGCCAGATGATTCCTCATGGCCCCAGAGCCTCCAGGGTCAGCGGGCCACTCCCTGTCCCTTTACTCCTGACTCAGTTCCCCATTTCTGCCCCGGCCACGACTCTCTCTCACACCCCTTTTCCCTCCCCTTCATGTCAGACCACAGACTTCCCAGCAGGCTCCACAGAAAAACGCGTGAAGAAATGGAAGAGACAGGCCTTCCCTCTCTCTCTCTGCTTGGAGCAACATCTGCCCCTTCTCCAGCCTGCTCTCCCTGGGGCATCTTCAGTCTCAGGGTCCCTTTTTGAGGACGCGGCCTTCAGCTTTCCAGAACCCTGCGAGCGGGGGCCGCTGGGGGGCGCACGACCCCCGCCCACCCAGGAGTTGCACCCCAGCGCCCGGCGGGTAGGGGGGCCGGGGGGCGAGGGCCCGATCTCCTCCCACGCCCGAGGCCGGGCGCAGGGGGCCGCGAGGGGGCGCCCGACACCCACGGACCTCTCCGCGGCGCCCGGGGACTGGAACCTGCGAGAATGTCCAGGGGGTGCAAGGAAAGGAAGAGAGCGGCCAAGGGCAGGTGGATGGGTGGGAGAGGGGTGGGGGCGAGGGGGGCCCCTGAAGAGAGCAACGTGGAGACGAAGCCAGCAAATGAGGAACGCGCGGGAGGGCATGGGGGTGGGGGCAGAAGCCGGTGGCCAGGGCGGCCGCTGGGGGGGGGATCGCGGAGGGGGGTCCGGGCCAGCGGGCGCGGTGACGTCAGCCGCCGGCACCCGCCGCATTTCGGTCCCGCGGCTCCTGGCAACCGAGGACGCCGGCGGCCGGGCTGGCCTCGGCGGGGGTGCTGGGCGACCCCCCGGGCGCGCCCCCGCCTCCTGCACCTCCACCTACCCCGGGCGGCCCGTTGCGCGCGCTCCCCGCTCCCTGTACCCCCCCACCCCGGATGCGGCTGCGCCCCCTGCACCCACCCACCCCGGGGCGCGTCCTCGCAGCCCCAAACCCCCGCGCGCCCCGCGCGCTCCCGCAGCCCCGCTCCCGGAAAGCCGGGCTCCCCCGGGGCCCCGTGCCCCGAACGTGACTCAGCAATTTCCGGCGCCTCCCCGGACACCCACGGGCTCTGCAGCGCAGAGACCCCAGGGAGTGAAGGTCCGCGGCCTCTCTCTGCCTGGGGCAGGGGCCCGGAAGTGCCCCCACACGTGCCCTCCCTCCAAGCAGGGTGGATCTTTCTGGACTGAGGGGGCAGGTTCAGTTACTTGTGCATTAACTGCGCTGACCCAGAACATAACTATAGGCAGCAGAAGAGAGGAAGGCCTGCCTCAGGGGGCCGACAGCCTGCTGGCTAAGTTGGTAGATAAGAAGATTGCCCTCTTGGAAACATTTGGGAATTTAGGGTGCACTGCAAGCCTCTGGGATACAGGCTGGGGAAGCAGCATCACGGCCACCAGATCAGGGAGATCAGGCAGATCAGGGAGGCCTGGGGAGACACGGGTGTGTGGCCTGGAGTTTGAAGTGGGGAAGAGGGACCCGTGGAAGAGGGGTAGCCTTACAGCAGCTGGGAAGCTGGGAAGGGATGTCCAGAGAGGAGAGCTGAGTTTGGTTGGGAGGGGAAGGAGGGTGGCCTTGGGGACCAAATCAGCTAAGGGTGGATTGTATTTGGTGAGGAGGATTGTATTTGGTGGCCTGAGGCAGGGACACAAGTGAGCAGGCCAGCGCACTGATCTGGACAAAAACTGGAGTGGATTCAGGAGACAGCACTGAGAGAAAGTGGCCTGGTTCAGGTGGTGGAGCACAGAGGGGACTCTGCAGCTGTTAGCCAGGGTGGAGGGGACACGGGGATTCCTACCAGGAGCTGGCTGAGGGCCAGGTCAATCCCTGATGCTGAGGACTGATGGATCCTGCCTCTTTGGTGGGAAACCAGGTGGTCTCCTTCCCTGACACGGTAGCTGCCCTGAGGCAGGGGACTGAATGAGATGATCCTGTCTCGGGGGTCCCAAAGGCACTTTTGGGGCCCACTTGTTCTTGCTCTGAGCATTTGGTCTTCTGTTTGTGCGTGTCCCCCACACCGATGGAAGGATCTTCCCCTCTGTCTGGATCCGTTGAATGAGTGCATGCATGAATGAATGAGCAGAGGGAAGCCAGTGAATGGTGTACCTGTTTCTCGGTGCACGTGAGCTCCCAGACACCACACATGTGCAGCACGGGCTTGTTAATAAGGCTGAGGAGGAGGGCTCGGCTGGGAGTTGAGGCCTGGAGTTCCTGAGGGCAGGGAGGACAGACCTGGGCTCTCTTCTCCTGGTTCCCCACTGTCTTCCCAGCTCAGAGCCCTGGCTGCTGGATCTAGCTCTGCTGATAAGTTGGGGTGCGCTCTGCCCGCCCCCTCCACCCATCCAGCTACACTCTATGGAGAACCTGGCACGGCCTCTGTGCTCCTGGGGCTCCCCATCCAGCAGGAGAGGCACGCACACTGCCCACGTGCTGAAATAAAGGGGCATGCCAGGGGCGCAGTGAATGGACAGGTGGCAAATGTCCAATTGGGTCCCCTAGCCCAAGAAAAGCCAACCTTATCTGTGCTGATGTCCTCAGACCTGTTCCTCTCTGTGTGCCTCAGTTTCCTCACCTGTAGGTGACACTAGAAGGCTCCTAAGACTAAAGGCGCATGCCTCTATGACTGAGGACCATTCCAGCTGCCCCCAGCCTCCCACAGAGAGGGCAAACAGACCAGCCTCGCCCTCCAGCCCCCACCCCCCCACCCCAGGATTCTGGGCCTACAGATCCCTCAGACCAGTCTTGAAGCCTAGGTCTGCCACTCAGGCACCCCTACCCAGGCCTACTCTTAAGAATCAACTCAGGATAGGGGCACCTAGGTGGCCCAGTTGGTTAAGCATCCAACTCTTGGTTTCTGCTCAGGTCTCAGGTCGTGATCTCAAGGTTGTGAGATCCAGCCTCGTGTCAGGCTCCATTCTCAGTGGGGTGTCTGCTTGAGATTCTCTCCCTCTTCCCTCTGCCCCTCCTCCTGCTCATGCTCTCTCTCTCTCTCTCTCTCTCTCTCTATTTCTCTCTAAAATAAATAAATAAATCTTAAAAAAAAAAATCAACTCAGGATAAACCAGTCAAGCATGGCAGGCAGGTGGACCACGTGTGTTTGTCTTCTCTTCCTGAGCCCCATCCAAGTGAAAGGAGATTAAAAAAAAAAAAAAAAAAAGCTATACCACAAAAGCCTTGTCCAAGAATGTTCATAGCAGCTGTATTCACAAGGCCCCGTACTGATAAACAAACCGCGGAAGCCATCTGATGGAATACTACTCTGCCATAAAAAGGAACAAACCACTGATGCATGCAACAACGTAAATTTCAAAAAACAATACGCTCACGGGCACCTGGGTGGTTCAGGTGGTTAAGCAGCTGCCTTCGGCTCAGGGCATGATCCCAGGGTCCTCAGATCAAGCCCCGCATCAGGCTCCCTGCTCAGGGGGGAGTCTGCTTCTCCCTCTCCCTCTGCCTCTCCCCCTGCTTGTGCTCTCTCTTGCTCTCTCTGTCAAATAAATACAATCTTTAAAAATAATAATAATAATACGCTGAGTGAAAGAAGACAAACACAAAGTACAAACTGTTTGATATCGTTCATATGAAATTCTAAAATAGGCAAAACTGACGCAGGGCGATAGAAATGGAATTAGTGGTTGTTGCTTGGACGGTGAACGAGCCATAGGGGTTGACTCAAAAAAGGGCATGAGGCAATTTCCCGGAAAGTAAAACAAAAAGATAAAGCCATAGAAAGTAGGAGAGAACGGACAGTACAATTTAATGTTTAAAATCTGAAAACAGTCATCTCAGAAAAAATGAAGGGAAAGAAAGGATCACATAAAGACTTTGGACTTTGTCCCAGATTAAAAGGTCCCACTGCGTGGAGCATCGCAGGGAATGAAGAAAAGGCCCACACCAAGGGCCCACCATCACGGACTTTCAGCATATCAGGGATAAAGCAGAGACCTTAAACACTTCCTAAAGAGGAAAATAAATCAAATGCCAAAGTATAAGATCCCAGGGTGGGGGGGTGGGGGGGGAGCAGGGAGGGAGAGGGGAAGCAGATTTCCCAGCAGCAGCAATGACCTTGGCTTCCTGTTTCTGAGGGTGACTTTATAGCCAGCCCAACTGGCGATCAGATAGGAGAATTGGCTAAAGATACACTTAGACATTCAAGACCTCAAAAAGTGCACCTCCTGTGCGCCCTTTCCAGAAGTTTCTGGAAATACATCAAACAAAGGGTAGAAGTAGAAACAGAGAATCCAGCATGAGAGAGGAGCAAAGAAGTCCTAGGATAAGCTTGATTGCAGCTGAGTGGGGAGACAGTTTCTGGGAGGGATGCCTGCAAAAAAAAAAAAAGAGGGGCGCCTGGGTGGCTCAGTTGTTAAGCGTCTGCCTTCGGCTCAGGTCATGGTCCCAGGGTCCTGGGATCGAGCCCTTCATCGGGCTCCCTGCTCCGGGGGAAGCCTGCTTCTCCCTCTCCCACTCCCCCTGCTTGTGTTCCCTCTCACTGTGTCTCTCTCTGCCAAATAAGTAAATAAAATCTTAAAAAAAAAAAAAAAGGAGAGAGAGGGGCGCCTGGGTGGCTCAGTCATTAAGCATCTGCCTTTGGCTCAGTCATGATCCCAGGGTCCTGGGATCCAGCCGCATAGGGCTCCCTGCTCAGTGGAAAGCCTGCTTCTCCCTCTCCCACTCCCCTGCTTGTGTTCCTGCTCTCACTCTCTCTCTCTGTCAAATAAATAAATAAAATCTTAAAAAAAAGAAAAAAAGACTATAACACATTCTCTGTTGCACTTGGAATTCAATATTGATATTTTATGCTTGTATGTGTGTAAAATAGCCCTGGAAGGCACACAGGAAACTAATAAGTGTGGTTGCCTCCTAGGAGAGCTGGGTGACTTGGGGTCAGGACAGAAGGGACATTTGCTTTTCATGTTTCCCTGAAGATCCTTCTGTATCTTTTTCAATTTTCTAACATGGGTATTCATGGATTATTTTAAAAGGTATTTGCAGAGAATAGGATTGATAAGGATTTGTAAGCCCTTCTGGAACATTTGTGAGGAATTAGCCATAAGTACACAGAAAACCAGGTAAATGACAAGAAACAGGGCACGTGTGACCTCCTGCGTCCTACATGAAAAGGATACATATTCACAGGACACTTGCCAGCTCAGCAGTGAGCAGTATGCGGGACATGGTCACATCAGATCCCTGTCTGTTTAACCAAAAACCTCACCCAGCAGGAGGATGGAGACAACTCCATCTTCATCTTCTATGGCAGGAAGCCAGAGCACGAAGTGCAGATAAACTGAAAATCCAGCGCTGGCAGTAGTAATTGGAAATACGTCAAGGAATATCTGAACAACTGAAAGAGTTGAAAGTGGTCACGGTAGGTGCGCTTGGCTGGCTCAGTTGATTAAGCATCTGCCTCAGGTCATGACCCCGGGGTCCTGGGATGGAGTCCCACATCGGGCTCCCTGCTTAGCAGGGAGTCTGCTTCTCCCTCTGCCCCTCCCCACCTCTTGTGCTCTCTCTCAAATAAATAAATACAATCTTTAAAAAAAAAAAAAAAGTGGTCAGGTTACTTCTGGGGATTTGCCTGAAGGACAGGAGAATTTTGTTGTTTTTACATAATAAGTCTTTATTTATTTTTTCAATTTTATTGAGATATAATTGACATCTCCAAATCTTTAAAAATACTTTTTTTTTTTTAAGATTTTATTTATTTGACAGAGAGAGACACAGCAAGAGAGGGAACACAAGCAGGGGGAGTGGGAGAGGGAGAAGCACGCTTCCCGCGGAGCAGGGAGCCCGATGCGGGACTCGATCCCAGGACCCTGGGACCCTGGGACCATGACCCGAGCCGAAGGCAGATGCTTAACGACTGAGCCACTCAGGTGCCCCTAAAAATACTTTTTAAAGTATTGGCTCCATGCCTACTGTGGGGCTTGAACTCAACCCTGAGATTGAGAGTTGCATGTTCTTCTGACTGAGCCAGCCAGGCGCCCCCGTAATAAGTCCGATTTTTTAAGGGGTGCCTTGCTGGCTCAGTCCATAGAGCATGCAGCTCTTGATCTCAGGGTTGTGAGTCTGAGCTCCGTGTTGGGTGTAGAGATTACTTAAAATTAAATCTTTAAAAAAATAAATAAAACTGATTTTTTAAATACAAGTACATATATCATTATGGTAAAAAAAAAAAATTGAAATTTATTTAAAAAGAAAGATCCACTGGCTACCTGATGGAGAGTATATGAGGATAAAAAGACCACGCCAGGAGTTCCGGCGAGAGGTGAGGTGGCTGAGTGAGGAATGCCGCAGGAAGGAAGCTGTCAGGGAAGGTGGGCCGTCAGGCTTGGGGTATGGAGAGTTTGAGGTGCCTAGGGCACAGGAAAGGGGCGCTCGAGGGGCTCCTGGGTGAGGCAGGAGGGTGTCAGGAGCGTCAGCTGAGAAGAGGAACCATACTGTATGAGCGAAGCTCTGAGAACAAAATTCCTCCCCTGACAGATGCCTCAAGCCCTGAGGAAATCTCTATCTTGCTTCTGGGAGTAAACTCAGAACTCCTGCCTCCTGCACCTGCCCCCCCCCGCCCCCCCGCCCCAGCGCCCCAATCTGATTTCCTCCCAGACTCTTCCTTCAGACAAAAGCTTCCCGGGCCAGAGGAGCTGAAGTTTGGGGAGGGGGTCAGGGTGGAGATTGCTCTCTCTTCGTGGCCCCTTTCTTTCTGTGTGGAGGTTGTTGGACCTAGTTGGTGATCCCCCCACCCCCCGCGGGGATCCCTTCCGGGCCTGGGAGACCCTCAATGTCCTTCCCTCCCAATAAACCCACACAGGAAGTAGGGAGCCTAGAGAGACCCAGGGAACGAACGTGGATGGGGGGTGAGTCCTGGCCCTCTGTGAGGTCCACCCTCTTGCACCTCTGACACCCCCAGCCCCTCTCTCCGAAACCGGCCTTGCCTGGCCTTGTGGGACAGCGCCTGCTCCTGGACCAGCCTCCCAGGCAGTTCCCAGCAGGCCAGGGTTAATCTTTAGCCAAACTCCGGGCTCTGGGGGCTCGCAGCCTCCTCACAGAGCTCCTGGCCTCCATTAGACCCCGAGGAGCCCGGCTCCAGGGGCATCAGGCTCAGCGGCCCCAGGGCCCCATCCTGGGGCACAGGGACAGCTGGGATAGTGGAGCTGGGCCCTGCTCCGTCCTGGTGACCTCGTAGCTGGCCCGTTTGCCCACACTGTGGGTTTGGGTGGGGTAAGGAAAGATGTGGAAGAGCCCTGAGTGCCACACCAGTTTGTCCACACCAGCCCTGTCTCTCAGGACCCCTGGTGGAGGAGGGGTTGAGGCGGATGAGAAGGAGGAAGGCTGGGCCTCTTCTACTTCCCTCCACTCCTTCCTCCTACAAGGGTGTCCTCTCCCGCCCCCCTCCCCCCCCCGGCTCACAGCTGCTACACGTCCCACTCCGCCTCCCTGGCACTCAGGACCCCATTGCCCCTTTTATTACCCCAGTCCAACCCACAGGGTCAGCAAAGGGACCTCAGTTTCCAGAACAGGGTGGCCTGGGGCTTTTCTCAAAGATCCCCTTGGCTGGAGTGCTTTCACTCCCCCCCCACCCCGGGGGCTTCCAGAACCTTCTCAACCCCAGCCACCGCCCCGCCGCCGCCAGAGAGCCCCTTCGTGTTCACTGTCCGCAGCAGCATCTTGCCAAGGCTACTTGGATGTTTTTCTACTTCCTATCCACCCACCTAGTCGGCTTGTTCATGCATTCATGCATTCATTCATTCAATACTTAAGAAGCGGGCCACTCCCTATGATCCTGTGAATGTAGGGATGAGCAAGACAGCAGTTTGTCTGCCCCCAGGGGTCTAGACTTGAGGGTGTCAGAGGCTGAACTCTGGGCACCAGGATGGGGCCCTGGGGCCGCTGAGCCTGATGCCCCTGGAGCCGGGCGACTCGGGGTCTAATGGAGGCCAGGAGCTCTGTGAGGAGGCTGCGAGCACCCTGAGGCAGGGCCTGGGTGCTACTCCGTCCCACCCTGCCTACCCCCGCATCGCTGGGCAAGAGCTCACCGTAAGCAAGTTCAAGGGAACCAGGATGCCCTCTGGGGTGAAGACAGGGGCTCAGTGCCCAGAGTGAGGCATGAAGGGGGGCAGGGTGGCCTGGGTGGGAACAGGGCAGCTGACAGAGCGGTGGTGGCTGGGCCAGGAGCAGAGAAGACTGGGCAGCGTCTGGGCCTCAGCTCCATTCCCTGGGCAAACGGCGGCTGGGAGGGCCTGGGCAGTCCCCCAGGGGGCCTGGGCGGGGTGGGGGTGTAGGCATGAAGCCTGCCCTCCCTACTTCCTGGAGCTCTTGCTTTTGGGGGAGCTCAGCTTCCTTCAAAGGGAAAGAGGGTCTGGACTCACAACAGCCTCAGGCAGGGTGATGGGCTGGGCTAGCAGTCTGGTGAGGAGGTGGGGGCAGCAGTGAGACCTCAGGCCCTGTCGCTCCCCCTGGTTAATGTGCACCTGCCTCACCCCGCCCTGCCACTCGGGCTGGTTGGCTTCTGGGGGGCAGTGCCCTCCAGGGGGTCCCTGCCTGCTCCTGACACACAGGGCAAGTCCAGGCCCCAGCACCTCTATGGTGGCTCTGACCCTATGGTGTCCGACCTGACCTGGGAGCCACAGACTGAGACAGACACCTGGGCCTCAGGAGGAAGGTGACTCCCCCTCCCCCGGGGCTGCCATACAGATGCTGGGTGGCCTCACAGTGTCCTCTCCCTTACCCCAGGGTCCTCCGCTCCGTTGTTACCTGGGTTTTCCTCCTCATCACACAAGACTGTGTCAGCAGGACCTGGGGCCACTCGGCCACCCCATTGTTAATGCAGCCCTCCCTGCCACATCACCACCCCCGACAGGCCCAGGCCTGCCCCATGTGGCCAGCCCACTGCCCCCTGCCAGGAGTCCAAATACACCTGTTTACCTTTGGGCCTCAGCCCCAGATGGAAGTGCACCTGACTCCTGCCCACCTCTCCCCCAACCCTCACCTTCCTTCCTGCCAGCCCTCCAGAGCTCACCCCCTTTCTGCAAGTGTGGGTGCTGGGGTGGGGGTGGGGTGGAGAGCCAACCCTGCCCTCAGCTCTGCAGGGGGCCTGGTCTGTTTGCTCCAGGTCAGCGGCAGGGAGTGGGGCTCGGGGAATCCCAGGGTTCTCCAGACACTGAGAGTCACTGGAGTGTGTGTGTGTGTGTGTGTGTGTGTGTGTGTGTGGCCTGTCCTGTGGAACAGGATGTGCAGAGGCAGGGAGTGGAGGGCTCCCAAGGTCTGAGCTCCTGCCCATCCCCCATTACAGTCCCTGCTGGGGGACACCTTAGGGGAGGAGGGCGGAAAAGGTGGCATGTCAGGAGACAGAAGGCTGGCTCTTTGCTTTGGGAAGGCGCTGTCCCCACACTCAAGCATGAAGTGGTTTCAGGGGCTTCTCACCTCAAAGGTGGGGATCAGAGGACACGAGGAGCCTGCTTGGAGAGCTTCGGTCCGGGGTGCAAAGCCACAAAGAGAACGGACCACTGAGTACAACGTGGGAGGCTGGGGGTGGGGCAGTCTGCAAAATCTGAACAGGGATCTGCGGTTAGAGGGATCACGCGCATCTGCGTCAGTGTCCCCGCTCCGCGGTGGTGCTAGGCTTACGGGGGAGTGTCCTTGTTCTACGGAAATAGGCGCTAAAGTATTTAGTGCTAACAGGCGTCAGGTCTGCAACTTACTGGAAAATGGTGTGAAATCTATTTAGATTGGGATTACACTGAATTTATAAATAAATAAATATGAGGTAAACGAACACCTTTGTTTAAAAAACCACCCAGCCAAGGGCCAGGGCAGGGATGGATCGGAGGGATAAGCAGGTGCATGCTTTCTCCCCACTCCCTGATGCTGCGGGCTGAAGAGTGTGTGTGTGTGTGTGTGTGTGTGTGTGTGTGTGTGTGTGTGTGAAGCCCCGGGGCCCAGCCCCTTCAGAGCCGCCTCCCCGCTTTCGCTACACGTCGGAAGCACCTGGGGACCCTTAAAAATGCTCATGCCCGGGCCCCACCCCACCTGTCAATCCAGGGTGTACCCCCTTTGGTCAGGGCTGGAGGCTGACCCTGGGGAGCCCCTGGAGAAGGCCTCTACTGGGGACTGTGGAGAGGAAGCTGGTGGGTGGTGGGGAGAGGGAGGGAGCTTGGGGAGCGAAGAGAGTCTCAGCGGAGGGCAAACCTCCTCAGCCTGCTGTGGGGCGGGGGTGGCCTGGCTTTGGGCTCAGTAAGGCCCCAACCTCGCTGGCTGGCCCTGCAGTGTGCGCGCTTCTCCTGAAATATTTGGAATAATTAGCAAATGAAAGCAGCAAGTTAGCACTGGGAATGCCAGGTTGGCCAAGCGCCAGACTTGAGAGAAGGGAAAGAAAGGGGGTTCGGGAGAAAAGGGTCCGTGGAGGCTGGGCAGGATTGTGCGAAACAGGGCCCGTCTGTGCCGTGTGTGTGGGAGGGGGCTGGGTGGAGAGGTGGGCTCCAGACAAAGCTGGGGTGATGGGAGGGAAAGGTGCTGCTGGGTGTCACCCCCACACACATTTCCTGTGCCTCGGTTTCCCCCTCAGGACTCTGGTAGGCGGGTCCCTCACAGAGCGCACGGTGTGAGCGAGTGGGGAAGCAGGGTCTGGGCACCTTGACTTCCCTGGTGGTTTTCTCCTCCTCCTCCTCCAGCCTGCATTGGGCCCGGGAGGGAAGGCGCCAGGCTTGGTGAGCACGCGCCAGGCTGGGGCCCTCTGGCCTCACACCCTGTCCCTCCAGGAGAGGACCGAGGGAGGGTGGTGCTGGAGACAGGCCCGGGCCGGGACCGAAGACTCAGGCAGGCGAGCCCGGGCAGGCCCTGGCGGTCAGAGACACGTGAGCTGAGCCCTGGGCGTGCTCGGCCCCTGTGAGTCCCCAGGACCAGGGAGGGGGCTGCGTCTTCTTTGTCGCCCACTTCCCGGGGCTGAGGGTGCCATTCTCCCCATTGTGCAGATGGAGGTGCTGAGGCCCCAGGCTGGAGGGGACCCCTGGGGGCTGCCTTTCAGCCCCTTTCTCCCTGGGGACACCGAAGTCATGGGGAGTTCATCAGGGGACACTCTTGAGGCCTTCGGTGCTCCCCATCTTCCTCCCAGCCATTCCCCCTCCGGCGGTGAAGAGAAAGACCCCCTCCTCCCAAACTGGCCCTAAAGTTGCAAGCAGGTCCATTTTCAGATTTTTAAACATTTTATTTTTAAAAATTTTTTTATTGTAAATAACTTTCCATGAAAAAGGTTAAATTGCCCCATAGGGCAGGAGGGTGGATGTGGGACGCAGACGGAGGGGCTCCGGGTAGAGTGAGACACTCCCCCCCAGCAAGTACAGGCAGGGATGTGGGCGATCCCAGCCTTCCTGGTCCCAGAGGTTCTAGCAAGCTCTGCACCTCTCCCTGTTAAGCCTATCGCTATACTCACTACATTAGTCTGTCTGTCCTCCTCCCCATTGCAGCTCAGATACCCCTGCCCCCAGCCCCCCAGAACCCCAACTCCCCGCCGCGCTCTGCCTCAGGTCCGGCTGAAAGATGAGGGATTTACACTCCCTTTCCACCCCTAGGGATGGGGCCAGGAGAAGGCCCCAGAGGCCTTACAAAACCTCCTCGCCCACCAGGCTCCCGGACCTCATTCTGTCTCTGCCCTCCGCCCCTCCCCCACAGCCCCACTCCTCCCCCACCCCTCCCCAGCCCCAGGGAGGCTTTGCCCGGAGAGGCCTCCAGGGGGTTAATTTGCTGTCACCTAATTAGCATTTGTTGTACCTGGGACCTTTCTCTGGATAGAGACCTGGGGAGGACAGCGGGAGAGGGAGAGGCGTGGAAGCTGAGGTGCCCTGGGGCGGGCCCTGTACTGTCGCTCCCCAGCTTGGCCAGGGCCCCTCCGGGTGCAGCTCCCACGGTGCAGGGCCCTGAGCCCGTCCCGGGGCTGGCGAGAGGAGGATCAATGAAACACTGTGTGTATTGGGGGGGGCGGTGCTGGGGAGGCAGCAGTTCTGGACCTGGGCCCCCCCCTCCCCTGTTCTCAGCCTCCTGGGCCGGAATCTGAGGGCAGCCCGGGCTGGGGGCCGTGCGGCCTCATGGGGCCAGCCTCGGGAGACCCGGCCCAGCCCCTGCCTGGGCGGTAGGGTGTCCAGGGGCCTGTGCTGGGGGGCAGTCTGGGCCCTGACTTGGCCACTGTCCGGAGGTGGGGCGGGGCCCGGCCTCTTACAAGAAGGCGCCCACGCTGGCCCAGTCCTGCAGGTCGGCGGCCAGGGTGGCGTCCCCGGCCTCGAAGAGGGGCTCCGGGGGCAGGCAGCCACTGCCGCTCTCGTCCCAGGGGTGCTGCAGGAAGGACGTGGCCAGGAAGGTCTCGTCGAAGTCCAGGCTGTCGGCGGCCTGCTCCCCCGGAGGCCCCCAGGGAGCGGGGCAGTCGATGTGGTGGCCGTGGACGGTGAGGTCCACGTCCCCGTGCGAGGCGGGGCTCAGCGGCGGGCTCAGCTCCAGGGCCTCCAGCGCGCCCAGCTCGCCGCCCAGAGTGCCGGCGTCGAAGATGGCCTCCCAGTCAAAGTTGCCTTTGAGGGGCTCCAGCTCGCCCTGCTCCTCCTGGGTCAGCAGCAGGGTGCTGGGGGCCCGCGGGACCTTGGCCACCCGTTTGGGCAGCGGCTGTTTGCGCTTATGGCCGAGCCTGCCCTCGCCCGCAGCCCAGCCCGCCTCCCCGGTGGCCTCCTCGAACTCCCGCAGCAGCTGCTGGGCCTCGGTGTTCACGGTCAGCGGCCCGGCCCACGGGGCGGCGCTGGGCTCCTGCGAGGCCTGGCGGGCGAAGGCCGGGTGGATGTGCACCGGGGGCAGCCGCCGCTTCTTGAAGGCCCCGCTCAGCAGCCGCTCGGCGTACTGGGGGTCGATGCGCCAGAAGCCCCCCTTGCCCGGCTCGTCCTTCTCCCGAGGCACTTTGATGAAGCACTTGTTCAGGGACAGGTTGTGGCGGATGGAATTCTGGGCACGGGGGAGAGGAGAGAAAGAGGTGGGCTGGGTGAGTGGGAAGGGCCAGCGACGGGCGGCAACGAGAGCTCCTGCCCGCACGGGAGGAGGGACGGCCGCACTGCTCTGACCAGCGGCTCTGGGACACCAGCCACTGGGCACCGGGAGCCAGGAGTGCTGTCGGGAGCTTTTGTTCCCTGTTGCCAGGATATGTGCCTGCTCAGTCATCCGAGCCCTGAGCCGCAGGGTGGCTCGCAGTGCCACCCCGGCCTGCCCTCCCTCCCTTACCCCACCGCTTGCGGCCTCGGGCCAAAGGCCTCAGCTCCCCCAGGGCCTGGACAGCCATCTCACTCCGCCTGGGCCTGGCTGGCCCTCTCTGTTTGTGGAGTGGGTGGGTGGAGGCAGGGGTGGGGGGAGCCGGGCTAGCCAGGGTGTGAGGGTGTGTGCTCTGAGCGCGTAGGGATGAAGTGTGGGGGGGATCTGAGGACTTTGCTCGTTTGTTGAGCCGGCTGCTGGCCTGGGCCCTCACCCCCATGGCCCCCTCCTCCCACCCAGGCTATGGAGGCCTCAGTTGATTATTACCCAGCCTAGAGCACAGGGCTCATTCCTGAGGCCCATTTCCTGCAGCCTGAGCTTCACAGGTTTCGGGGAGGGTGGGGGCTGGGGGTCTCTCTGCTTTCTCACTGAGGGTACAAATGGCACTTGCGCCAGAGTCAGGGCCCACGCAAATATGGAAGAGTTTGGGACTGTGCTTCTCCAGCCTGCTCCCTGTGGGTATCCCCAGGGAAAAGTCTGGATGTTCTGGGGCCTCTGTCCCTAAGTAGCCCCTGATCCTGATGATGGCAGACTCGTGTCTGCCTGGCCTCAAATCACCATCCTGCCTTGTTCATTCCTAGGTGCATTGTCTTGTCCAAACCATGCTGGGGGACAGGGGTTTAGGGCCCAGAAGGCAGGGTGGGTGGGTGGGTCGTGCCCCCTGGCAAGGCTGGGATGTTTACGTGGAGGCTTGGGCCCCTTGGCTGCTCTGTGCCAGGTTCCGGAGACTTGGAACGCGAAGCCAGTGCGGGAGGGAGAGCCCCTGTGGAAAGCACCTGGCTCAGGTAATTGTCCCCCCAGGGAGGCTGACTGAGAAGAGCGGGGAGGACAGCAGGCAGGAAACAGGGGAGGAGTTGGGGTGAGGGGCTGGGGCAGCAGCTTTACTTTAGGAAGACCCCATAGCCCTACTGGGACGCAGCTGGCCTTCACACCCCATTGCCCTCCCCCAGCCAACTGAAACAACACAGGATGCAGAGCCTGGCAGGGGCGATGCTCCAGCATCCGATTCTGAGTCTGGCCTTGACAAGTGTCCTTTGGCAGGGCGGTGTCTAGGAATTCTAGGACTTGGGACAAAAATGTGTCCCTTAGTCCATCATCCTCTCTTAGGGGACCATGTCCACACACAGTCTGACCCTGGTCTCTGAGCTGGGTCTACTGGATGAGTGACAGGTGCTTTCCCCAGGAATTTCGGGGTCTGCCCCCTTTCTAAAGCCCTTTAAACATCCTCCCTCCTCCCTCTCTGAAGTCAAAGGAGGGGCAGTTCCAAGCACTAGGCTCCCTTGAGGTCCTTCCTCGATGGCCTTCCTCCCCTGGGGCCCTGGCTGCACCGAGCCTACTTGGCTTGCGGACCTGGGAACTTTAGTCCAGTCTGCCCTGGCGTGGGGAGGGAGGAGGAGAGCGGGGAGGGAGCGGCCGCCACCCGCGTCTCCCCTACCTGCCAGGTGGGATCAGCGTGGCGGAAGTAGCAGAAGTTGTCCGTGATCCACTTGTAGATGGCGGACAGGGTGATCTTGGTGGCCTTGCTGGCCTGCATGGCCATGCAGATGAGCGTGGCGTAAGAGTAAGGCGGCTTCACATTCGGGTTGGTGGCGTAGTCCACGTCGTCGGGGGGCGGGGCCTGCAACCCCGGGGGCGCGCTCCGCGACGTGCACGACGACGTGGGCTTACCCGGAGTGTGCGGCTGCCCCAGGCAGGCGGGATCGGCCGCCAGGGGGGACCCCGGAGCGGCCGAGCCCGGCACCTGGTGGTAGCCGTGGGGGTCGGTGCCCCCCGGCGGCAGGGCGGGGGCCTTGGCGTTGAGAATGGAGAATTCCTGCAGCCACTGCAGGCTGGTCAGGCTGTCATCCAGGGCGTCGGGCTCCTCCAGGCCGCCCTCCGGCCCGGCCTCCTCCGCCGCCCCTGCACCCGAGAGGCGTAGCCAGCTCTCCGCCATGTCTGCGGGGACTCTCCGAGGGGGCGGTCAACATCCACGGGCTGAGCCGGGGGGTATCCCGCAGCGCTCTCTAGCCCGCTGACTCCCGCGGCTCCGGTTACAGGGCCTCCCGGACGCGCGCTTCCATCCCGCGACCACGGGGTCGCCTCCTCCGAATATGAATGTGGTACCTGCTGGGGAGGACCACAGCGGGAGCTGAGCACTTCCCCCTCGCCCCCGAGGGGAGAGTGTGTGCGAGGGGGAGGCTCCTCTAAAATCGTCCCCGCTGCTGGCGAGGATCTTTTCTGGCCGAGGTCTGGGAAACAGAAGCTGTGCCCGGGGGTCCGACCCCCACTGGGTCCGTCTCCCTTTTCCTCTCCAAGGTTTTAGAAGCGACTTTATTAGCCAAAGGAGGAAGGAGGGTAGGGGCCTCTGAGGCTATCACCTTCTCCCCAAGAGCGGGAAATCATCCCCCCCCCCGCAACAAGTGGAAATGGGGCGAGGGAACCCAGGAGGGCAGTATCACCGGGAGGGAGACGGGGAGGTCGTCTGATCTTTGAAAAGAGATATTAGGATGGGGGATAACGGGGAAGGAAGGAAACAGGATAGGAGTTATGGGGGGGGGCGAGAAGTAAGTGTCCCCCAAACTCAGATGTCATTCCCGGGTCCACCACTTCCGTCGAGGACGGATGGGAGAGCGGGCTGGTACCGACACCCTCCCTTCCCGCGGCCGCAGCCGTCTCAGTCCCTTACCTGGCTCAGAGAGCAGCCCGGGCCAAAAGAAGGTTCTGGAAGAAGTTCCTCCCACCCCCTGCGGCTCTCTGTCCCCAGCTCGACGGCCCCGCCAGCGCTTCTTGTCGCCCCCCCGCCCGACGGCGCCTCTCTGAGCGCGGGTGGCCCCCGGACCGGCATTAAGTAGCCGCTGCAAAGGCTTCTTCTGCTGCCATGGCGACGCCCCGCCCCCATAAACAGCTTCCGCTGCTGCTATTGGTCAGCACGTTTCCAAGGAGACCGCGGGCCCTAGCCACTCTCTCTGGCGGTAACTCTCCTGGAACTCCCTCCTTCTGCCGCCCTCTCCCGCGCCACCCAGCCCCCTACCCGCCACCGCGTCCCCGCTCCGCGCATTCCCGCTCGAGGGCCCCGCGCAGGGCTCGGAGAAGCGCGCGGTCCCGCCCGAGGCCCCGGGCACGCCGGGGAGCCGTTCGCCCCGGCCGCCGCTCTCCTGCCCTCGCTCCCTTCCGGTCCCGGCTGCTCCGGGGCGTTGGCGGCTCCGCGGGGGCCCAGGCTGGGAGCGGGCTCGGGCACCGTGTGCTTGGGGTTTCCTTTCCTCTCTTCTGGGCTCACGTTTCTGTGCCCTCTCCCACCCTCCCCACCCCGAGCGTCGTCTCGGTGCCCGCAGGCAGGTCCGACTCTCCGATGCCACCTGCCGCTCAGGTCCCGGCTGCACCGATCCCAGACGCCCCGCGGCGGGTAGGGTTTCCCGGTAAGCGGCTCCCTCCCCTCCCCTGTACTCTGCAAGGTTCCCGGAAGCTGACCTTCCAGAGGCTTCTGCGGAGGGGCTCTCCCTCCTTTTCAGATAGCTGAGGAAACGGAGCCGGTGAGTGAAACTCAAGAGAAGCCACGACTCGCTGAATTCTCCTCGCAGGGTCATTTGCCCCGTTAGTGTCACCAACTTTTAAGTGGCAGGGACTAGGGGTGGGGGGACACCAGGGGCTTCCTCGTCCCTTCCCCTGGCCTCCCTCCTCCCACCAGCTTTCCTGCTCTTCAATTATTGAGGAGCTGCAGTGGTGGAAGTTCTCCGGTTTAAGGGTGAGGGTGGGGTGCGGGCTCCTTACTCAGGCCTCTGCCCAGAAGCAGGAGGGCAGGGGTGGGAAGCCTGTGCCCACAGGGTGGCACATCAGTGTCCACCTCCTACCCCGGAGCGTGTCTTTCCCTACCCCATGCCCTCTCCCACTCCTCCACTTCTAGATTCTCTTGAGTAAAAATATTTGAGCACTGGACAAAGTCAGAGACTTTCACAAATAAGCCAAGGGCACAATTAACAGCTCTCCTTCCCTTGTAAACAGTTTTATTCGTTTTTAAGAATCATGCAGCAATCCATAAATATTGCATCCTTGACGTCCCCACTGTAGTGTGACCATGAGTGTACCCATGAGTGGGAGGGGGTACACGGATGGTACCAACAGTCCACACACACACACCTGCACACACCAGGTGTGCAGGTCCTAAAGCGAAGTGATCAACCAGCATGCCAAGATCAGGCGGGCAGGACACGAACTCTCCCCAGGTGAGACAGCTCGAAGTGTGTGGGTCTGTGCCCAGGAGATGCCCCAGAGTTTATGTGGGCATAAACTCTGGTGTGTGGAACTGGGTGAGGAAGGGAAAAAGGCTCTGGATCACCACACCACCTGGAGGCCACGGGAGAGCTCAGACCTCTGGCGGGAGTTGGCGGGAGAAGCCACAGGCCTCCAGACAGTCTGTGCCCTCAGGTGAAGAGCCAGGCCCCATCCCATTCTCTCTGGGTCAATTGCTCAGAACATGACTGTCTCCGGATGATGGACTGGGGCAGTAGGGTTGGCAGCTGCCCTGTTCCCTGATCAGGCTGACTAAAGAGCAGCTCCTTTGGATGGGGTATTTCTGCTTGCCTAAGAGCCAAATAAGAACAAAGAGGGGAGACGGGGAGGGGAAGAGAGAGAGAGAGAGAGAGATGGAAAGCTCGGTCTGAGAAACAGGGGTGAAAGGGCCATTTCTAACCCAGGCATGTCTTGATTATGGAACCAAGGCCTTGAAGAATCTTTGTGAGCCTCTTGCTGGGGGGAGGACCCAGCATGTGCTTCGAGGAAGGACACAGGCTGGTCCTCCTCAGAAGAGGGTGATAATGGTTTCCCCTCAGGGTTCCTGGCCACTGTGGCTACTGTTTACCTGCATCTCTTTCATCTCGGGTAACACCACACTGTGAATCCGAGGCTGTGTGCCACCACCCCAGGCTAAGGGAAGCTCCCCATTCCCTGGGGCTTAAACTTCAAGGACATCAGGAAGTGGGGTTATTGCTCCAATGTCAAACACACAAGGGGCTGTAAGAATATTGGGGGAAAGAAAGGACAAGGAGTGGGGCCTGAAGCAGCAGAGTCCATGGCAGGCCCTCGGAGAGGGGGACATGGGGACTCAGGACAGAAGCTTCGATTCAGGCTTGGTTCATGTCATGTCTGTCAGGACAACAGGCCTTCCCCCAACCAGGGCAGGACCTAAGCCATAACCACAAGGCCTGACAGTGCAAAGAAGCTACACAGAAGGTGCGAAGGATTCCCTGGGCACCGGGCTCTCTTTGGGGTGTTGGAAACGGCCCTGAAAAAACTCTTTCAGGTAACGATTCCAAATATGAAGACAGGCCATCATGATGGGCAGAGCTTAAGGCTCCACGGCATCTCAGCCTCACAAATGGCTGTATGTGACCTTGCTTCCCTATTTCATGCTCCACTAAAAGACCACCTTTCCCCAAAGCCAGTGGACAACACATCTGTCCAAGAACTAGGTGGAACCCCTGGCAACACCAGTGTTGAGAGAGGAGGAGTAACTCCTCGCTGTTTCAGACTTTTGTCTACATGCCTTACACGGGGCTGAGGAGGGCTGGGGGGCACATGATTTGAACAGTATCTCTGAATCTCTAAAGAGCCTGGGGAAGGAGTACCTCCCCATCCCCCCCCCCCCCGCCCCGCCAGGCTCAGCAGATCTGGAAGGCAGGGGAGAGAAACCCGTGGGGTGGGGAGGCTCCCCCATCAGCGCTAGCCCCAGCTCGGCAGCGTGCTCCTCCTCCTTTGGGACTCCTGGGCTCCAACTTGAGAATCACTGCTCAACCCCCTCCCTCTGCCTATTTCATCAACTATTCACAAGAAGGGGTGGAGACAGGGATGATAGGTGTAAGAATGCCACCTGACGGGGTGCAGTGATGAAATGTGAGAATATAGGACAGCTAACAACACAGTGCCTGGCAGACAGAAGTGGCCAAAAATGTGTTTTTTGAGAAGTCACCTTAGGATGGTGTCCCAGGCCTTCATGAATGCACCTGACCATGAATAACCTTCTTAAGGGTAATCATGTAACTGGGGGATTCTCAGATTCAAGGCCTCCTTCCTAAGCAGACAGACACACGAGGCCCAGGACACTAGCTCTGTGACCAGAAGCAAGAACTGTTTTTTCAACCAACTTTTTGGTTGCCACCGTTTCTCATCCTTCAGAAAGGAGCTCCTAATGCTTTTTGAGGGAAACTTGGCTTAGAGTGCAAAATGGCTTTCCCTTCTCACAGGAGCCATCCCCCAACCCCACCCCAAAGTGGAGGGTTCAAATTGCTTATGATGTTCCAGAGACAAGAAAATGCCAGATGGGTGTTTGTAATGAAACTGCCAAAACTCCAGGTCCTCTTGGTACGCCCCCTAAGGAGAAAAAGATGAGAAACAACCAGCCTGTGGATCTCGGCTCCACCTGAAGATCAAGATAGGGTGGATACATTCCAGAGAGTCTCTGCAAAGGGTCCCATGAGCAGCAGTTCATTGAGAGGCTCCAGCCCACAAGGAGAGAGGAGGCTTCGAGTTCCTGCTGGTGGGGGAAGGGTCATGGTTATGGAGGAGACCGGGCTGGGAGCAGGAGCGGGTGGACCTCCACGTCCAGCTTTCGTCTGGATGCAGAGTCTTCATGGTCTCGCTGAGGACGCCCAGGAGGCCAGCAGTCCAGTGAGGCCAGGATGGAAGGTGGGGGCAGGAGGGAGCCCAGGTGCACGGGCTGGGGCTCTCAGACGGCCAAAGGACCCCACACACAGGGCCTGTCCTCGGGGTCCTCCAGGCTGCCGGATGATAAGCGCCGGCGCTGTGCGTTCCGACGACTGACAACGTTGTCATCGGCCTGCCAGGTGCCTGGAGTGGAGAGAAGGAAGGGAATAGAAGCCGATCTCTGGCCGGGTCCAGACGGCCTCTCCAGCGGGACAGCCCAGGAGTTCGGCACGGAGTCTAGCAGGATGCGTGTTATCTGAAACTCCCGTGCGTGTGCACGGGCCACAGCGAGGGAAAGAGAATTGGGTGCGGTGGGCACCTTAGGGGCAGGGGACTGCTCCTGTCCTACCGGGCTAAGTACAGTCACGGCCACTGTGGAGACTATGGACGGAGAGGAACATGCAGGGTAGCTCTTGTTCCGTGAACTTGCCCTGCAATCCACTTCTGTGTCTGTTTAAGTTTGCCTGTATGTTAGGGTGGACAGGACAAAGAAACCAGGTGTAGCTGAGGTTTCGCCAGGGCAGGAAGCAGTGGACGAGAGTGAGAAGAGCGTGTTAATGTGGGTCCGGTGTCAGTGTTTGCTGTGGGGGCTGGTAGCCCAGCAGGGTGCCAGGGACAGAAGGGCATGGGGGTGGGGAGCCGGGGTGATGTCTGCAGCACCCCTCTTGCCCACCTGCTGCTGTGCATCCCCTCCTGCCCCTAGCAGCCCGCTGAGGTCACCGTCAACCCCGGGAGACACCAGCCCGAGAGCCCTGGGACCCCCCAGGCAGCACGCACTAAACTTCTCATCCTCCCCCAAATCTGTCGCCACTCCTGCCCGATCAGCACTGGCTGCTGGGGCCGGAAGCCCATCTTTGGCTGCCCTGTCCTTGGTGCTCTGGATTTAATCCATCCCTGCCTCCTGTTTGTCCGCCTGTGGTCAGAAAACCCGGGCTTCACTCCTGGGTCCTGACTGCCTGGCTGCATGCTCCTGGGCAGCTCACTTCACTGGGAGCCTTGGTTCTCCCACCCATCAAATGGGGGCTGAGTGCTCTCCTCACAGGACTGACTCGTAGGGTGTGCTCAACAACCAGCCCCCACGCTTATCAGGCCACCCTCATTTCTCCCGGGGTCTCCCCTCAACTGTCTTCCTGGCCCAGACAGGCTCATCCAATCCAGTGCAGCGTGAACCACCCACCTCCCCCGAGACAGAGGCTCCGGGTGAAGACCTAACTCCATGGGGTCCCCCGGCCCTCCCTGCGGCCTTCCCCGCAGCCCTCCGGAGCTGCACCTCCACGTGGCCCGCCTTCATGAGGACCCCCAGCCCGGTGAGGCACGCTTGCTCCATGGTGCCCCCCAACCTGTCGCACCGCCACAGTGCGCATCTCACACTGCGAGGGAATCGGGAACCCCCGCCCTCCTCCGAGGGAACCAGGAACCCCTGCCCTCCTCCGGGGCAGGCCTGGCCCCTCAGAGGACTCCTGCAGGGGACAGACCCGGCTGCCCGGGTGCACAGGGAGGGCCCGAGGCTCACTGTGCTCGTGTTTGAGGGGGCTGCTCTCCCACGTCTGGGGTCAGCCTCACACTAGGGCCAGCCCAAGCCCCTCTAATGGTCTGAACACTAGGATTAAGTAGGTATAAACTGCTTATTTACCGTAAGGGTCCTGGTGTGATAATCCATCCTAAGGCTCTAATAGTCTGTGGAGGTGGGCCCCCAGGAAGAGAAGTGGGCGAAACAGAAAATTCGTAGGTATCTCTCACACCCAGATGGAATTTGGAGATTTCTCTTCCCTGGAGTCTGGGACATGGGTCAAAAGTGCTTTCTCCTCTAAGGATGGTGCTCAAGTGTGACAGGACGAAGAGAAGGCAAGACTGCCCTTTAGGTTAGGAACCCCCAAAATGCAATGAGCTGTTCGTTCACTTATAGAATTTGGTAGATGTCCTACCTAGTCCTCAATGTTTATGGGGCAGGACTCCGGAACGGCGGCTGTTTGGTGGGAGAGACCAAAAGCAAACGGTGAACAAGAGAGAAGACACACACACGCACACATTACAATCCACGCCGCCGCCGCCACCAACCAGCTCGCCACGGGACGCCGGCCCGACAGGCTGTCCTGACTCTGAATTCACAGGAGTGCTTGCTACCAACGCCACCACTCCAGAAGCCTTAGCCAGGGCTGAAAACCGTTCCTTCTGGAATAGCCTCAAGACTAGAGCTCCAGCATCTGTTCTCCCGGGCTTCTTGATCCACTCGGCGGCGAGGCGGAGGTTGAGCAGCGATAACGAGGTGCCCTCCCCGCTGCACGGGATGTGATGGGCCCTCAGCAAAACCCTGCTAGGACTCTCCTGCGGCCCCGTGCAGCCCTCCAGCCAGACACGGGAGCTTGGTGACTGAAATCCTTCGTGGAGGTAGATCAAGGTGCCTTCCCTGCAAGTCCCATCTAGAGGAGGAGAAATGGGCGAGCAGAGAGACCTCTAGAGGTAGATCTGGGGAGCATATTTAGGGGAATTCCGCACACCCCTTTCCTGCCTCTACCAAGCCACTGATTAGATGTAAGCGCTAGAATAGTGTGATTGTCTCAAAGAGTTTCCAGTGGAAAGAGAAACCGAATTCAGATTTTTCCCTTCGTGTCTATGAAGTGTAAACTTTCCTAGCAGCACCTCCATCTCAGGTCGTGAGGCTTGAAGAGAGGAGTGACCTGAATTTCAGGTTTCTGTAGGTATTGCTCCGTTTCACTGGGTACGTCCACTCCTGCACAATGAGGTCATTTAAAAATATATTTCTATTTCCACCAACAAACCCAAATGAGTCTTGCTTTATTTTCTCCATCACACACACTACCCAGAATCTGTTCACAGACTCATCGCTGGTGCCCTGGCCCCTGCTGCTGCCTGTGTGTACTCCATCCGATTCCTTGGAACCACATCTACTTAGCCTGGCTTCACAATTCTAACCTGCTCACCACCGGCACCTGCCAACTTCGACTTCCGTCCTTTGAGACCTTTGAGAACAATCTCAGAACATGCCACCCCCTTGGTCTTGGGGCCCAAGAAGGCTCAGAAGCTTCTTAGGGGAAGAAGGGCTGGTGGGACACGGGCGCCCTCCCAGTGGCACCCCCATGAGTGCGATGAGAGTGGTGAGGATGGGGACCCGTGTGGTTTTCGTCATCAGCTGGGTCTCCCGGCAGAGCGCGCATGAGCATGGGGAGGACAGCATGTGGCGCAGGGGAGAGCATGGGAGGCTCCCCGCGGCTCTGCTTCTAGAACCTCAGCCCTCCATAAAGGGAGCGGCGCCACTTGGAGAGGGAAACAGACTCAAGCAGAGACCGAGTGCCTGAGAAGGTGTCCTGACGGCCGCAGAACATGGAGCCAAGCCAGCCCGCGGGCGTCTCAGTCACAGGATGGAAGTGTGAACTTAAGAGCTGAGCATGAGGAGGCCTATTTATTCCACGGGACCTACCGCAGTGGATACTCCTGTTATTAACCCAACAGATGCTTCCCGAGAGGTCCCCATCCCACTGCTACCAGTGTGATGCTAACAGCAGAACCAGAGAAACATTTTACCAAGAAAGCAGATGTGTTTCCCTCTCCCCTAAGAGCCCTTGTGACCTCTGGGGAGGGGACAAGGGGACACCTCAAGTGCTTCTACCTGAGTTGCTCTCCCGACAGGCGTCACAGGCATTTGGTTGCACGACTGGCCTGAACTGTGAACCTAGTCTCGTCTCAGCCCGCTGGCTCTTGAGAGCACCATAAGGGACCCCGGGGTCCTTTCCTCTTTCCGCAAGCAATCCCGTAAGTGGAATAAATATCAACAAGCAGGTTGGCCAGAGGGGGTCAGGGGCAGGAGGAAGCAGAACAAGCTCCGTTTCCACCAGCATGGCCTAAGACAGTTCCCGGCAGCTCCCTCTGCCAAAAAACGGGGGTGGGTGGGGGCACCCCTCGAGGGAGGCAGGAGCCTAGCCAAAGGATGGCTGCTAGAGAGCGCCACAGACACAGGGCAGAGGACAGAGATGTCATCTGCCCCGCCCAGTGACACGGGGTGCCAATTCAAATCCTTCTCGTAATGCTTGCCACAGAAGCATCCCATGTTTTGTGGAGCAGGGATTAATTTATCTTTGCAAATATTTTTTCTCAGAGAATCTATCGAATGAATGCAGGCCCTTGCCAGTTAGGACTGGAGACGTAAGCAGGAGCCTCTGGGATGTGCGCACGCCCAGCAAGCGTGGTGTCGGACACAGCGTGGCCGGGGGCGGGGGGGCGGGAGGTGAGGCTGGCGCGGTGAACATGAACTTCCACACGAAGTCTACGTAACAGAAATGAGCTTCAAAAGAAACAAACCAGACAGACAGATTTACATTTGGCAAAAAGACGTGAAAAACAAATGGACAGACGGAAGCGAGGTGAGGAGTGGGAAGGCAAGAAGTGACGTGTGCCCGGGCCCCACAGCTCCAGTCCAGGCCCGACTGGGTCCACGCTCCCTCCTCCACCAGCAGGCGGGAGAAGCAGGAGGACTGACATGGCATCTTTTGGCCTCACTGAACGTCAAGAGTCCTGGGCAGTATCTTCAGGACACACTAAATAGAAAACAACCGGAGAAAGCATCTTCTGGGAATGACGGCTTCCGGGCCACCAGCCTGTGTGGGGCCGGGCGTGAGAGGCCTGGTGTCTCTCGCAGGCTGACGGACAGTGGCCGCCCGCACCGCTCCAAAGCCTCTAGCCGCTTCGCTGAGCGAGTAAAGCACTGGACCCACGAGGTGACGTGGCTGTTCTGAGTTCAAGTAAGTCTTCATTTCAGGGGATCTTGAAGGGGTTACAGACACCACAACGTGGAGGACAATCTCTGCTGTGAGGGCGGTTTTGACCTAGTCCACCTGGGCAAGACTTGGCTTCAGAGAAGCGGTTCGTGGAGCCCTTGAACGAGCACATAGACTAGAAGGAGGTGAGTGCTCACAGTGTGATTAGCATGGTTCCTGCGTAAGAAGTTACCCCAGGTTCAGCTTAGTATCAGGAGAAGGGACAAGGGGCATGTCGATAGTCCTGACCAAATTTAAAGTTAGGGCTCCAGGGAGCATAGTCATCCTCGACCCCTGACCTCCAAGTATAGTAAGTACAATGCGACTGGTAACCCAAAGCTCACTGGCTCAGAGAGCCATGTGCTAATCGAAACCACGTCGGCTTTCAAATTCCTCCCTGCTCCTAACTAAACAAATTCCTTCCGAGGAGCTAGGGATTGGATCCCCTTTTCAAGGACTCAGGCTATCTTTCCAAGACCTTCTCAGAGAGGCAGGGTCTGCCTCAAACTTCCTGTTGATGAAAACAAGACCAGGCCACCTGCCATGGGACCCCACCCCAGGATCGGGGTGGAGGGCGGCGAAGTCAGGCCAATTCAGAAGGAGAGGGGGTTTTACTCCTGTCTTCCTGTCCTAACAGTCTTGCTCAGAGCAGGGTTTGCTGTCTGCACAAAGTTCAAGGACTCTCCCGAGGCCTCCTCACTTCCTTCCAGCATCTGGCTTCCAGCGTCCTAGCATAGCCCAGGCCTTCTTGCAGGAAGGGCAGGGCAGGAGGTGGGTGTCCCAGGGTGAGAGCAGGGGTGCGAGCAGGGGAGCGTCTCCCACCAAGTTCATGTTCAGCAGACTGCCACTCACCAGGTAAGCAGACCTCAGGGCACAGCTTATTGTCCAGTGCTTTCACGCTGGCGATGCCAAAGTCATTGTTATTGTCACACTCCATACCTAGAAATGCGCATGTCCTCTGGCCTGTAACGGAGTTAACGCAGTTAGAGAGGGGCTGGCTGTATTTTTTCTCTGCTTTGCTGTCCTTAAAAAAAAAAAAATCTTAAGGATGGAGACAAAAAAATCAAATCATATGTTAAAAAAAAGACAGTAATTAAGTGGGTAAAGAGTGGACAATAAAGGAATCAAACTGCGTGGACCTGTCTGTGTTTTTGCCCTGTCCTGCCCTGTCTCCTGAACTGGCCCCTTCCCAGCAGGTGGGGAGACCACTGGAGAGCTGCGGGACGTGGGCTCCACAGAGAGCCGCACAGGGGGCGTGGAGAGAGGCTGCCCCTGCTCCTGCCTGCGTCTGTCGGGGCCCGTCGGGTGTTTATGACCGCAAGGCTCTGTAAAATGATAAATACATAAAACAAAAACTAAAGGTCTCAGGTTCCATAATTTTGCATATTAGTCAGGATCACCACCTTCACAAAATTATGTTTTATTTTCCTATGAAACTTAGTTTGTTATTCTGAGTGTGTTTTAAGGGTCTGAGCACAAACCTACGGACATGTAAAGGGAAGGGGAAGGTTTCAGATGTTATTTTTTCTAGCTTCCCCCATGCCTCCGGTCTTCTCTTGATGAAAGGGAGAGGAAAAAACATAGATCCATTGTGTGGGCTATGGAATGTCAGGCGGAAACCGCCCGCCACCCTGCATTTTTCAGAAGCGAACATTCTATGGGGGGGAAGCAATCACAGAGGGTGAGACTTGGGAACCTCGAGCACTGAAGACATCAACCAAGTGGAAGAAGCGCCCGAGCCTGTCTTGGGCTGGCGTGCACGTGTGGCCGAGGCGCAGCCTTGGCGGCCAGGCCCTCCTTCGGGGCGACAGGGTCAGGCGGGAGTGGTCAGGCCAGCATGCACACCCCTCAACTCCCCAAGCGACGGCCAGCGCTAAAGCAGAAGCAACGAGGATGACATCTGCGTCCAGGCTGGGGTCCAGGTGTGCTGTGGAGGTGCCCTGCCGCGGGAGGCCCCTCAGAGCAGCACAGGACAGAGATGCTGGCTCCCGGAGCCGGGGCGATTCCATTCCCAGGGGACTCTCCCGGCCCCACCTCCTCTTCCCACTTCCTTGCTCTGGAGATCATTCCTTCTCTCCCAGCCTTCCTGGACACAAAACACTTCCATCTGAAGATATAATGGAGGCCTGCGTTACAGTAAAGCAAGTCATTATGGCAGCCTACAGATCCTTGTCTACGCTGAGCTGCAGGTGCCGGACTCTTTCTCACACCTTCTCTGTGCCCGCTGGCCCCTAAGGTCTCTCTGCTACCGAAACGTCAGCCATCTTCTTTGCTCACGCAGAACCAAACCAACTGCCTGACAGGCCTTTCTCCCAAGTGGAGGAAACTGTTTTACTGCTGCTGCTAAACATCAGAGCTGCCAGAGCAGCTCTGTGGACCCGGCCGAAAAGTGGAAGCGGGAAGGAAGGTGACGGGGGCTGCCCAAGAAGCTTCAGAACCTAGTCCACACAGATACAGAGCTCCCCGTGTGCCTTCTGCAGCAGCTTCGTCCTGACGTCCTTGGCACTGAGGCCTTGAAAGAGCCAAGAAGACCACTGTGGTCCTCGAATACTCTGCTTGCTCTGCTATTCCATCAGGAAGACAAGCTTTCCCCAACAGCCACACAACTGAGTGGAGCCACCGAGTCATACCAGTGCCCCTTTCTGTACCCTTTAAAGATCACCCAGGAAAGGAATCTAATGAGAGGGAGCAAAAGACCAGGTCTTTTACCATCTTCTTGTGTGGGCGATCCATCCTCTTCCTCTATAACATCATTTCCCTAGGACAGAAGGAAGGTGCTATGAGTCTATAAAAGCAGTAAAGTGAATATATTGATCGGCTGAAGACAGAAGTCACTGGCCTAATGGTATCTCACTCCAGGGCCTTCGTCAATAGCACACATTTCCCATCGTGGCTGAGAAGCCTAGGAGGTCTGGCAGAGACAGATTTTGCTTGGGGAGGCATGGTCTGCCCACAGGGACTAGGTCTGAGCCCCATTACAGATGTACCCAGGGAATGTCAGGATTAGCCTTGGTAACAGTTTAGCTCATACTGTCTCTTGAAGGTGGAAATAAACGTTGTCAAATGAAGCAAATAGTAAGATCATATAACTTCCAGAAATTCCTTAGGATCCCAAACCCTATCCAGATACTCCCATGAGAGCATCTGGCTCAAGAAAAAGTTCTAGTGCCCTCACTGTGACCTGGGCATTTCATGCACTTCCTGAGCACCTCCGTCAGGGCATTCTATGCTGAACCTTAATCCTGTCCCCACCACCTGCCATGGGGCTCCTGGATGAGTAAAGAGTTTATTTATTTTTTAGTAATCTCTATACCCAACGTGGGGCTCGAACTTACAACCCTGAGATCAAGAGTTGCATGCTCTTCTGACTGAGCCAGCCAGGCGCCCCTGGATGAGGATATATAGTCGGGGCGGGGGGACAGGGGGAGGCTAAAACCAGGTCACTGGGGTCTTTATGTCTCCCGGTGCCAGGAGGTGCCTGCGCCACAGTCATTCTGTGTAAATCCTAAGTGAACGAAGGACGACCGCATCCTCAGGTCTAGGGTCTGGCCGGGAAGAGCTCCCTCTAGGACTCCCTCCAGGACGCCTGCTACACGCGACCATTGTGCTGTGCTAAGGGACAGTCCGCTGACCAGCACGCGTAGCCACTCTTCCCTCTACACCACACCCCACCCCTAACCGAGCCAAACACGCCCCCTCGGAAGGCTTCTTCCAGAACAGCCCCCGTCCCATCGCACCCCCCGCCAGCGCCAACAGTCCCTGTGAGGGGAGGGAGCCCTGCCGCCCGCTACCGCGCTACCTCTGCGTCCTGCTCTTCGGCGGCCAGGCCCATGAAGCTGCTGTCTGCAGACCGCGTGGGCATCACCTGCCAAAGAGCAGCAGAAATCAAGGCCCGGACACCACTGCTCTCCCACCCGGCCCGCCGGCAAACCCAAACCAGGTCCTCGGGACAGACGTGGCAGGAGACGGAGGAGTCAGGCGTGAGGGAGGCTTTGATTCAACGGCCCCACCTTGTTTTCCATGGCACTCCTTCCCAGCACAGCGGGCGACCTGGCAGGGATCCCTGGCAGGCCTGGGTTGAGCTACTCTGGACGCGTGTGCAGAGCACAGAGCAGCAGAGACAATGCCCCTCATCCGTCCCCTACCTCTCCTTCTGAGGGGGCCCTGCTGGCGGCCCGCGGCGAGGGGAGCGCCTCTTCCTCAGTGCCAGGGGCGATGTAGGAGCCGGACATGGAGGAGAGCGTGTCGGTGCTGATCTGGGAGTGCTGGCTCTGGGAGGACACCATGGACATGACCGACTGGGCCAGACTGCTGCTGGCAGGGTCTGTGGAGCCAGAGGAGGAAGGAAGGAGATGGGAGGTCAGGCATGGCTTCTGGGAGCAAACCGAGGAGCAGAGCGGCCTCCCTGTGCTCACGCAGCGGGGACAACAGTGGCCTTGTCACAGCCTCATCGACAAAGGTTTAGGTTTCAGGTCTTCTGAGGTTCTGCTCCTTCACATTTTAGAGCTCAGAACCCAACCCAGGGAGCAAGGATCTGCTTGTCCCTGAGTCAGCGTTCAAGGAGCCCATGACGGCAGGGCCGGGGGGTGAGATGAGCCCTCCCCGCAGTCGGCAGCAGGACCCCCCGGCCTCTGAGAGGGGCCTGGTTTTCACGCAGCTTAGGTATCAACCTGCCGGCCCGAGTCCCTCTGGAGGGGCTGTCGGGAGCGCCGAGGACTGGGCCGAGCAGAACAACGTGAAATCGCTCCCGCTCCCTCGTGTACCTTCTGGGGAGGAGATCGTAGAAGAGAGAGGCGTCCCCGTGCAAGATGACTGGTCGATAGCTCCCGAGGATGACAGGGTAAGATTCTCACTTTCTGGGGTTACACCACATTCCTGGAGGGAACGGAGGAAGGGTGTGAGGGCCAGGGGCCCGGGGAAGGAGGGAGCACCAGGGGCCGAGGGCCCCACCGTCAGGAGGCTCTGTGCGGAGCAGGGGCAGTTTCTCCCCGCAGCCCTGGGCTGGAAGGGCTGCCTCCCAGGGGAGGTGCCGACTTCAGTCAGCACATCCTGCCGGAGGCTCAGCATCTGCTCGGGCCATACAAAGGCTGGAGCTCAGGTGACACGGGTCACCCAGCAGCTGTGACACGGGAACACCCCGGGTTTCCCAGGACTAGAAACCGCTTTCCTTCTGAAGAACACAAAACCAGCAGAGGCCTCACGGCCTGCGACGCGGCCCCACTTGGATATCGGTTAGTTCCAGCTCTACGATCCTCGCACAAACACCCCGTTTGCCTCCCACCCCCCTCCGGACACCCAGCTAGCAGCCCCCTGCGCTAGTACCCTCACCCCGTCCCGGGCAGATGGGGGTTCTGTCTCCACCCCCTTTTCTCCACGAGTTCTGTGGTTTTGTTTTTTTTTTAAAGTAAGCTCCACACCCAACGTGGGGCTTGAACTCATGACCCTGAGATCAGGCGTCGCAAGCTGCACCAACTGAGGCGGCCAGGAGCCCCAAGGAGTTCTGTTTTTATTGGACTTCAGGCACTCCGTCCTGCCTGAGCCAGGGAGGCCTGCCGAGGGCTCAGCTGCTCTCTGGGAGCCCGGTCTGCAACTGCGTGGGCCATGCTCTCCCGTACCCCTGGCCTGCGCAGTGCCCCAGCTTTGGCTCTGGGCCTTTGCACGGACTGCCCCACCACCTAGAATGCTTCTCTTGCCTTTCTCTACGAGTCTAAAAAACGCCAAGATCCAGCGTGCATGCTACTCCTCCAGCACACCTCCCTGGTCTTCTCCACTTAACATAATCTCTCATGTCTCTGCCACCGCACCGTACTGTCCCTGCTCTGGCGGAGCTCTCCATGGTTCACGTTCATTCATTCTCTATAGTTAAGATTCATTCACTCGAGGGCGCCTGGGTGGCTCAGTCACTTAGGCATCTGACTCGGTTTCGGCTCAGGTCATGATCTCAGGCTGCAGAATGGGTGCCGTGTCAGGCTCCACGCTCGGCAGACATTCCCTCCCTCTGCTCGTCCCCCGACTTGAGCATGTGCGCGCGCGTGCTCTCTCTCTCACAAGTGAATAAATAAATCTTCAAAGAAAAAGCATCATTCATCCACCCGACAAATACGTACTGAACAACAACTATGTGCTAGACATAGTGCTGTGAACTGTGTGCATGTCCTGTCCCCAGCTAGACCCCGAGGACCCAAGGTCAGGGACCGCTTTATCAATTTTGCCTGTTGCAGTTCACCTAGCTCACTGCCGTACAAAGAGCAGGTGTCATAAGCCTGCTAAATAGAGCCCGCGGGGCTCACGGGCAGCACCCCACCGCACTGGGCTCCCAGCGCACCTCGGCCAGGCTCTGCAGCCACTGTCCTTATGTCTGGAACCCGCCTTCCTCAGACGTTCGCACACTCTCACCTCCTTCCATCTCTGTCCACAGACTATTCTTTAAAGGCAGCAACCCCCTCCTCTAGCCTCGAGCTCCCTCTCTCCCCTATCTGACACACTGATCCACAGCCAGTTTTTACTGCCCTGGGGTCCATCCCAACCCCAATATCAAGACAACCCCAATATCAAGACAACCCCAATATCAGCACCCCAAAGGCGAGGACTTTGTCGTCTCCTTACTGCTACTGTTCTCGGCGTACAGAACGGCGCCTGGCACCTAACACAGGCTCAATATATTGTTGAAAGGAGGAACGGAAGGAAAGCTTGGCCTGAGGAGCGAATGAAAGCGGATGCACCTGGAGAGGCCGGTGGGACAAAAGTACCTGCAGGTCCAAGAAACGGAGAACGAGATTACCTCTTCCAGATGCTGGGCTGAAGGCCTCTGAGAGAGCGGGGTCTCTGACTCACTGCAAGAACGCTCATCTTCCTCTTCATGCAACACGGAAGAATTCTGGGACACAGACCTGCAAAAGTCCAGAGAGAGGAGCATCTGAAGCCAGTGTCCATGTAAAGAATGGAACTGGCCTGCACTCCCGTTAGCCAGGCTCCACAGGAAGAAGAAGGCCCAGAGGGAAGGGGAGGGGAGGGGCGGATCCCAGGTCTTAAGAAGGAGGATGGAGGTGGGAAAGAGCCCTCGGGAGGGACTGAGAGCCCTTCTGGGTGTCAGAAAATCTCCGCTTTACCTTTAACTCCTTCAATAACTCGTGTCCGAACCAGGAAAAAACCACTGACATTTTTAGGGTCTCAATTATTTTTACCTATAAAATATGCTCCTTACTCTGCCACAGAAAGCTCCTCATGGCTGGTGCCTAGTTGGGTTTAAATGCCTAAGAGGTATAGGTACAGATCATAATGTCCTTCAGTCCTTAGACTATGCTCCCCATGGGCCTCACTGACCCCAGGGATGTCCTCTTCCCCATACCCCGTCCCCCTACCAAAAACACACAAGATGTGCCTGTCTGGATTCTCCTAAGTACCCACATGCCACCTTATTTCCGCCCCCTAAGGAGTGGGATAACCTGCATGAGTGTTAGCCCCAGGTCTTCCGTGAAACGAAGAGCTCTGGGAACAGCCCAAAGGGTCTACCCTGCCCTAGGGACCCAGGACATGAGCCGGTACTGAGGAGGGGAAAGAGGGAGTGAAAGCATATCACCAGGGACCCCAGGGTCAACACGGTTGAGCACCAACCACTCACTTGGAAAGACTCTTTTTGAGCTTGATTCCTTGGCTGCTGCAGTCAGATAGGCGGTCGAGCGGGGAGAGTGTCCTGCCAGGGGGCAGGTGGCCATCGCTGCCGTAGGAGGGCAGCATTCCTGACAGGTGGCCATCTCCAAGCACGTGGAGGGCTGGGACCGCTGGGGACGGGGTGAGGGGCCCATTGAGGGCTTCCAGAAGAGACACCACTTCATAGCCTGGCGGAATGTTCTCTGAGGACTAGGGCAATCAGAGACGGGTTGAAAAATTAATTAAGTACTCTTTGTTTTATGGCATGATCGTGTTTCTTGCTCTACACTGAAAAATGTTTTCTTTTACATCTGGTCTGGCAAGAAGAGCTTCTGTAAGAGGCCAAAGAAAGATAAAATGTCAAAGAAACCCATATTCTTAGATTCTGCTTAGAGATGAACTTCTTAGTAATGTTTATTTTTTTTATCGTAATGGAAATATATGTTTATTACAGGAAATTTGAAAAATACAGAAAGATAAAGAAAAGGGGGGGCGAAGAATCAATAATAAAATCTCCCAAAATAAAACCTTTATTACCATTCTGGTATATTTTCTTCCAATCTTTTTCTCTGTATGGTTTACACAGTTATACTCTGTAAATAACAATTTTATACCCTGCTTATGTCAGCAAACATAAATATTTCCCTTCATATACGTCCCCTTTTCATAGAGTCCACATTTCCTACCTCTTCTACTCATGCTAGGGATTTAGCAGCGTCCAACATTTCCTACTGTAAACCACATTTTTTTTCTTTAAGATTTTATTTATTTGTCAGAGAGAGAGAGAGCACAAGCGGGGGGGGGGGGGGGGGAGAAGAAGCAGACCCCCACCCACCGAAGAGGGAGCCCAAAGTGGGGCTCGATCCCAGGACTCTGGGATCATGACCTGAGCTGAAGGCAGACGCTTAACCGACTGGTGCCCCTTATTTATTTATTTATTTATTTATTTATTTATTTATTTAATTTATTTATTTATTTGAGAGAGGGCACATGTGGTGCAAGTGAGCAGGGGGAGGAGCAGAGGAGGCAGGGGAAGGAGAGAATCTGAAGCAGACTCCTTCCTCACTCAGCACTGAGCCCAGTGCGGGGTTCCATCTCAGGACCACAAGATCTTGACCTGAGCGGAAGGAACTCTTAACCTAACAGACTGCACCACGCATATGCCCCCCATGGAGTCCCTTTTAAAAAGCTTCCGAATCTGAAAGGTGAAAAATGGTATCTCATTTTAATTTGCATATTGTGGATTTTTAATGTGGTTAACTTAAAAAAAAAAAAAAGACGTTTAACCAGCTAAGCATCCTCTTCTAAGAATTTTATTTATTTATTTATTTTTTAAGATTTTTATTTATTGGGGCGCCTGGGTGGCTCAGTTGGTTAAGCGACTGCCTTCGGCTCAGGTCATGATCCTGGAGTCCTGGGATCGAGTCCCACATCGGGCTCCCTGCTCAGCGGGGAGTCTGCTTCTCCCTCTGACCCTGCCCCTTCTCATGCTCTCTCTCTCTATTTCATTCTCTCTCTCAAATAAATAAATAAAAATCTTTATAAAAAAAAAAAAAGATTTTTATTTATTTATTTGACAGAGACAACGAGAGCAGGAACACAAGCAGGGGGAGTGGGAGAGGGAGAAGCAGGCTTCCCACGGAGCAGGGAGCCCGATGTGGGGCTCGATCCCAGGACCCTGGGATCATGACCTGAGCCGAAGGCAGACACTTAACCGACTGAGCCATCCAGGCGCCCCAGAATCTTATTTTTTTTAATTTTAATTTTAATTTTTTTCCTCTTCTGAGAATTTTAAAAAATATCTTTTGTCCATTTATTTTCTGTTTGATTCATAGGAGCCATGGCAAAGATATTAGGTTTCTCTCTGATATAAATGTTGTGAAGACATTTTTTTTTTCCTTAAATGATTCATGGTTTGCCTTTTAATTTTAATCCTTTACACATCTTTTACACACCTGAACTTTTAATTTTTTTATGTGGTAAAATCTACACTTTATTTTTTCTGTAGCGTTCCTCTGCTTTTAAGCTTAGAGAGTCCTCTCCCATTCAAAGTCAACTAAAGACTCACCTAGAATTTACTCTCAGTCTTTAATGTTTGGTTTGCTTTGCTTTTGCTTTAATATAGTTAACTAGTTACTCCGTCTGGAATTTACTTGTTAAGCTGGTAAGGAGTGAAGTTCTAAGCTGATTTTTCCTCCCTAAATAGCTAACTAATTATCCTAATACCACGTACTGAAGGAGGGCTCTCCTCCACTCGTGTGTGAATGTGGAGACGGCGTCCGCTAGGACCACACAGCTTCCAGGCTGCGTTCTAGCGCTATCTACTTGCACCGTGACACGGAAGTGAAGTATGTCATCCACTTGGCTCCCAGTTGCTGGAGCCATGAAATGGGATAAAGAAAAACAGTTACCTCCTTCAAGGACCCAGATAAACATAGTAAATGGTATTCCAGTGCAAAACAGTCATCCCCTTGTTCCTGCTTAGGGGGAGCTCCCGACTGGGGTGAGGAGGCAAGCAGGCTGCTCCAGGCACGGCGAATATTAACTGGACGCCGAATTCCCAGGGAGGAAAAGGGGGATTTAATGATCAGTATCCAATTTTCCTTTGTAATACTGGTTGGTTTTAACACAACGTGACCTCAGCCAGCTTACTAAACACTGCAGCTTGTCAAGGTTTAATTACTTGTTGCAAAGTCAGGTAAAGAAGGATGAAAGGTGCAAAGAGCCAGCAAGGAGACCAGAGCGCGTGCTTCCCGGGTGGTCCCGGTGCCCAGCCCAACTCACCGAATGCTCTTCTGAGTCAGACGTCTGGGACGAGATGATGGGGTTAAAGCTGGTTGGGGACAGGGGGCCCAATTTTTTCCTCATGGCCCGGATCTGGAGCAGTGCCCGGAAGGCTAGAAGAAGGAAACAGAACATCAGGCCATCCCGGTGCAGGAGTCAGGATGAACAGGAGCCGGGGCACAAGCCACAGGGCCCCCTCCCGCGCGGCGGGCCGGCGGTCAGTTTGCAGACCCTCCCGCTGGGTCTCGGCCTGCGGCTCTGGGACTCACGCAGTCGGCAGATGGGGCAGTTGTTGGCCTGGTAGCGCAGGGTGTCAGCGCACGTGTTACACAGACAGAGGTGGCGACAGGGCAGAATCAGAGTGTCCCGCACATCGGAGAGACACACCACACACTCGGCACTGTTGTCGCTTACTTCATCCTCAGCCACCTGTCCCGGGAGACAGAAACGTAGTCAGTGACACAAAGACCTGGGCGTCCTCTGTTTTCTTTGCAAGCAGCTTGCCTGAAGAGCTGAGACGGGGAGTAAGAATAAAATCTTACATTTACTTTGGACTTTACAGTTTAGCACGTGCGTTTGCATACTGGGTTTCACTTATTCTGGGAGCTGTTTATCTCAAGCCATCCTAGGGGGTCGGGGCAGAGACATAAGGAGACCACACGGGGAAGGGCGGTGGCCATGTGGGAACTCTGCAGGGTAGCCGGGTAACTGAGCGGCCAGACCTCTGCAGAGGAACTCCTCCAAACCTGCCGATGCTTTTCATTTCCAAAGCGATGTAAGCATAAGCATCTGGAATGAGGAAGAAAATACCCTCCTCGGACCAAACTGATTCCAGAGTTTGGCATGCTAAACCCCTAGATCCTAGCTTCATCGGAGCGTTTCTCCCTCTGCCTCCTGGGAAAAGTACATTCAGAATTTTGGGTAGAACTTGCCTTAGAATCTTGTGTGTTGTACTTGTTTTCAATTCCATAGATCTCCTGAAGGAGGTAGCTGACCCCATCTACCTGAAGAGCAAACAGCAAAGTTCAAGGGCAGGCTGACTCACGGAGAGAAAGTGGGAACTCGCCCCTCAACCTTCTCTGGTAACCAAGGACTACTGATTCACAATGAAAAAAATCAAAGGCCTAGACAAGTAAAGGATGCTTTTATTTACTTATGTTTTCTCTTTGACAGGGAAAAGAAAATCAAATGTTTAATTCACCCACCGTTATGCCCAAGAGGGAACATAAAAGTTCACAAATACAACACTAATTCGTGTACTGCAGCTCACTGTTACGGACAGGAAAGCATAGTTAAGAAAGGCACAGACGAGCAAAAGGGTGGAAGAATATGCATCAAAATAAAAGCATTAGCTATATAATAGAAGTGAAGTGTGGACATTATAAAAATAAAGGAAAGGAGGGGCGCCTGGGTGGTGTAGTCAGTTAAGTGTCCAGCTCTTTGTTTCGGCTCAGGTCATGATCAGGTGGCGAGATTGAGCCCTGCATCGGGCTCCATGCTGAGCACAAAGTCTGTTAAAGTTTCTCTCTCCCTCCCTGCCTCGCGCTCTCTCTAAAATAAATAAATCTATTTTTAAAAAGATTTTATTTTATTTTTTATTTTTTTATTTTTTTATTTTTTTTTAAAGATTCTTTATTTATTTGACAGAGAGAGACACAGCGAGAGAGGGAACACAAGCAGGGGGAGTGAGAGAGGGAGAAACAGGCTTCCCACAGAGCAGGGAGCCCGATGCGGGGCTCGATTCCAGGACCCTGGGATCATGACCTGAGCTGAAGGCAGATGCTTAACGACTGAGCCACCCAGGCGCCCCCCCAAAATTTTATTTTTTAAAGATTAATTAATTTATTTTTAGAGAGAGAGAGCGCACAAGCAGGGGGAGGAGCAGAGGAAGAGGAAGAGAGAGAATCTCCTGCAGACTCCCAGTTGAACACGGAGCCTGATGCAGGGTTGGGTCCCATGACCCTGAGACCACGACCTAAGCTGAAATCAAGAGTTGGACGCTTAACCAACTGTGCCACCCTGGAGCCCCATAAATAAATAAATCTTAGAAAAAAATAATAAAGGAATGGAACAGAGAAAGAAAGAGAGGAGAAACAGGCAAGGGAAGGAGTGGAAGGGAAAACATGAGAAGAGAGACAGAAAGAGAGTAGGACCTTGAAGGGGAGGCCGATTGAGCCCCTCCACCTGCATGAGCCACCCCACCACCCACACGGCCAAGGAGCCCTCTTGGCCCTATTCCTTAAAGCCCCAACTTCAATGCCCACTTGCCCTAGCCTGGGCCACGTCAGTGCCAAAGCAGGCCCTTCCCTTGCTTCTCTCTGTGAGCCCACTCCTCCCTCTGCTTCACCTCTGTCCCACTGAGGTCCTCCCCTAAGACTGAGCCTGTCACTGATTTCATATCCCACTCTCCAGTTTGACAGAGTCTGTTGCTAATGTCAAGCTGGCAATAGGAAAATAGATAAACCATTTACCTTGAGCTACCCTAGCCTTTCCATCCTCTCTAGGTGTCCTGGAGAACGAGGCCTCCCCATGAGACAACTCACCAAGGCTTGGCCTTCCCAGGCAGTACCCTGGGCTCAGGATCTGTTTTCTCCTCTGCCTTTTAAAACTTGTTTCAACCTACTAATTGATTAAATTGGAAAGGATATTATCAACAAATTTATACGCAGGTGTTATTGACTGCTATTGACCTCATGAAGAGGGAAGAACATTTAACCCCCAAGAATGAATAATGCATCTATCACCCATCTGCAGGGGGGCCTGCCAATGCCCCTGGCACCACTCTCCCCTCCTCACTCTCTCTGACTCTGCTCCCACTCCGGCAAAAGTGGAAAAAAAAGTACTGGCACCTAGCAGGGGGAGGAGCAGACATAGGCAGAACTTGCTGGTCATTCTGGAAGGGGGCAGATGGCCAGTAAACTTGGGATTGGTCGAAAAGCGGTGGTGGGATGAATTAGGGCCCTGGGCTTAATTGGCTCTGAATTGGACCCCAACACTTTATCCTTTAGCTTGGAATGTTTCTCACCCTGGCATTTTAAATAAAAAGAGCTCTCCCTAAACCTAATGTCAAGAGACAAATCTTGTCCTTTCATTTCTCAAGTCCTCTGCTCAGATAATGGCCGCCGCAACACCAACAATTCTGGAACAATAAAGACACCCAACATCAGTATTCCTTTCAGGCCACCCAAGGAGTTTCTAACACACAAAAGTACTCCCTTTTATACTTTTCTTTGATTAAAAAAAAAAAAAAGGGTGGTAGGAGAGAAGAAGGGTGCTTAGCAAAAGAGAAAAAAAGAGAAAGATCAAAAGAAAGAAGGGTGGGGGGACACAGAGGACCCCTGGCCGTCAAATACTTACCACTTGCTTCTGTTTGAGCGGCTTTACGCAGAAAGTTCCATCTGTGTGCTGGAATGAACGAGAACAGTTATGACCTGGAAGCAGGGGCCGGATGGTACCAGGTGTGCTTGGTTACTGCTCTCAATTACACATGCGGGCGACTACAGACTCCTCACACCCGCAGGGCCTTCCAAGTATCCAGTCTGACCTTCCCATTTTAAGAAGAGGAAACTGAGGCCTCGGGAGCTGCAGGTCACACAGCAAGTTGGCAGCAGGGCTGCAACTAGACCCCAGGGTAGCCTCCGGCTTGACCACAGCCTTCGAGCCAGACCCATCCTGCTGCACTCAGGCAGCCGGCAGACAGGGCTGCCCGCGTCCCCACACAAAAGCCAGTTAAAAGTAATAAAGTGAGGCCCTGTGAAGTTACTCACCTTTTCGAAAGTGCCCAGCAGTACATGGCAATGGCCAAAATACTCTGAAAAAAAAAAAAAATAAAGGCACATGGATGAGGAAGAAAGCCCAACATCACACTTTGATGCCCGTCTACCTTCCCCGATTCCCTGTACCCAGCAAACCAACGCTCTGGGCTGTGAGGAGAAGGGGCACATTCTGTAACCCGTGCTGCTCTCGTCCGCCTGAGGAGCACGCGGGGACGTAGAGACCACCTGCCTGATCCCGATGGAGAGGGCCTGTTGTTCGTGCACCACCAAAGGGCAGTGTGTACAGCGAAAGAAGACATAAAGTGCCCATTACCGTCTCCTTCATCCACCACGGCGTGGACCACTAAAGGGTAAACCTCTCGGTCCAGATCAAAGCCAAGCTGAAGGGAGAGAAAAGGAAAAAAAAAAAAAAAAAAAGGATTTAACATGTTGAAATGGCACAGTAGTCCATCAGGGAGGGAGGTGTTGTCAAGAAGCATTAACTTCGGGGCGCCTGGGTGGCTCAGTCGGTTAATCGTCTGCCTTTGGCTCAGGTCATGATCCCAGAGTCCTGGGATCAAGCCCCGCATTGGGCTCCCTGCTCAGCGAGGAGCCTGCTTCTCCCTCTCCCTCTGCTGCTCCCCCTGCTTATGCTCTCCCTCTCTCAAATAAATAAAATCTTAAAAAAAAAAAAAAAAGAAGCATTAACTTCATCTCTGCTCTGGTTCGTCAACCTCGTGACCACCTAAGTCTGTTTCATTGAAGGCCACGGTTTCTTTCTAAAGCCTTGTGGCTATAAAACTCTCTAACTTGCAGGTGCTTTTCTCTGAGCATGACTTTCTCCAAGTATCTGAGGTGAATGGGCTACTTTGGAATAGAAAAATTAACGACATCAGGTATCTCTTAAGGGCGTGAAAGAGTCACAGGGCTGAAGGACAGCGTGGCCTCCGAGCTTCCAGGGAGCCTGGGCACTGCTGGCCGTAGTCTGGACGAGGCCCTAGGCCCCTCTGGGTCCACGTGAGGAAGCTGCCCCTGCCCCTCCAGCCAGCAGCCTGCCGCCTGGTCCAGAGGCCGCTCACCTCCTCCTCCGGCCACTCGGAGGGGTCCACGGTGTGGGAGGGCAGGCAGAACTGCTGACACACCCCTCGCTTGTAACGCACCGTCTCCGACTGCAGGCTGTTGTCTCTGGGGAGGTAGCTGTGGAGCAAAGAGGGAAGCAAAGTGAAAGTCAGCAGCGAGCCCAGACAGAGGGGCCACTTCCTCTGTCCCACGCCTGGTCTCAACATCAGCACGCTCTGGGTACAGAAAAGGAAAGGAAAGAAAATATTTCCTTTATCATCCATTTCCTTTGCTCTTGCTCCGTCATGCCGCTAAACGTCCATTCAACCCACCCATCCACAGAAAGGTCGCTTAATTCATGTTTAATAGCATCTTGATGAAATGAAAGTTCCGCGGCCACCTGCCACTGCACAGGATGGCACAATTTGCAGGGAAAAGGTAAAGAGGTGGGGCTCTGGGACGAAAATCCAAATTCAGGAGCGAGGTCTCACCTGGCGGTAGCAGCAGGTTTCCTTCCACGGGCGAGTGTGGAAGGCGTGGACCCTCCCCCGTGTGGGAAGGACGCGGCTCACCTGGTCTCTGGTTCTCACCTGGCAATCCCATTCTGGAACTCTTCCGTGGCCTGATAGTAGATGGTGATGGCCACTCGAGCATCAGTGTCAAAGGTGAACTCCACGTTGTAGCGGACTTTAGCTCTGCCAACCTCTTCTCCAGGGGTCTTCACCTCCTCCGCACACCTGGGAAACCACACAGACTCAGCATTTGGGGGATGGCAAATCAGTATTTTTAAATTTATCTTTTTTTTTAACTTAATACATGGCGAGCTTCTCTCCATGGCCATAGACTTTAGGCCTCCGTCTTCACTCTGAATGCTGGCCGAGCCCCTCATGACACTGGGGGGGGCATTTCAGTGATGTCTGATACTTCACAGCGCTAGTGAACGCTTGGGCATTGGCCAGAATTTTTTTGTTTTTGTTTTTGTTTTTACTGTAATTGAAGTTACTACTCACATAGTTTACATAGTTTCCACAAGGCCTGTCACAAAAGCAGCAGCCCCCCCCCTCCCCCGCCTCTTCAGAAACCATCTCTACCTCTTTTAGCTGATCATTTTGGCATTTACCTGCATGTTTCTACAGAACATGCTCACACAGTTCTTGACTTTTCAGTTTCAGGTGTTATCCACGGACTTCCTACCACGGGAGCCAGGTTTTCTTTCTCTTTCCTCTCGCTGCCCCATATAAGTACGCCGCCCCCCAGTGCGTACTTCATGATTCTGGTAGCTCAGTACCTTCGTGTCTGCATTACTGAGATTATATTCACATGATCCCCAACCTAGCCACAGAGTAATCGCTGATTATTTGTCTTTTCCTGCATCAGTTTTTCTTGGAGTTTGGGCTCATTTCCTTTTTCAGTGGCTCAGTTTTCTGTGTCTTTTATCACCCACCCAAACCCTAGCCCTCTGCTGGCTGGTTAAATCTCTCTCCATGTTCAGAAGCGCCAGGTGCTCCGTGCATTTCGTCTTCTTGAGGAGGTGCCCAGGGGACCCCAGGCCTGCTGTGTGCCCGCACACAGCCTCCAGGGACCACCCTCCCTCATGACCCTGGGGAGTCCCCACCACCTCCTTCCCGCATCTCCTAACTTCTTCCTCAGGGTACGCTTTTCTTGTGGCAGGGCCCCTCTTCCACTAGGATGCGTCGGAGGGACAAACTCTTTGAGAGATTTTATTCTACAGTCATACTACATTGAAAGTTTGGTTGAGTAAGGAGTTCTAGGTTATAAATACTTCTAAAAAGCCATTTGAAAGCATTGCTGCATTATCTCTCAGCTTCTAGTGTTGCTCCCAAGAAGAAGCTATTCTGATTGCTGACCCTGTTTTCCTTTGATGTAGGGCCTTTGCCTTCTCATCCATTGACCTGGGCGCTCCAGTGGTACTTGCCATTTAGAAACTCAGGCCCTCTGGTTCTGGGAAATTGTCTTAAATTAGTTATGTCATTAATGATGATTTCCTTCCTTCTATATTCTGTTTTCTTTCCAGAACCATTAGTTGGATGTGGGACCTTGTACACTGGCACTCTATTCTTTGTATCTTTCCTCTTTTCTGTATCTCAACCTTTTCACCCCCATTTTCTGGAATGTTTCAACTTTTCTTCTTCCATTCTATTGGCTTTTTCATTTCTGCTACTATGTTTTTAATTTCTGAGTCTTTTTTTCCCCTGTTGGTTTGTTCTGCCACTGTCTTTCATATTATGGGCATTCCTTACACATCTAAGAATCTTTGGTTGTCTGCTCATATTTAAGAAATTTAAAACCCCAGAGATGCCTGGGTGGCTCAGTCGGTTAAGTGTCTCCTTCAGCTCAGGTCATAATCCCAGGGTCCTGGGATAGAGCCCCACATCAGGCTCCCTGCTCAGCGGGGAGCCTGTTTCTCCCTCTCCTGCTGCCTCTCCCCCTGCTTGTGGGCTCTCTCTGTCAAATAAATAAATAAAATCTTAAAAAAAAAAAAAAAAAGAAATTTAAAACCCAAAGGCGCCTGGGTAGCTCTGTCAGTTGAGCGTCTGACTCTTGGTTTTGGCTCAGGTCATGATCTTGGGATCCTGGGATGAGCCCAGGGTTGGGCACTATGCTCAGTGGGGAGTCTGCTTCCCCTTGCCCTCTGCCCCTCCCCTGGCTTGTGTGGGTGCTGTCTCTCTCTCAAATAAAATATTCATTTGAGAGAGAGAGAGACAGAGAGAGCACAAGCAAGGGGAGAGGCAGAGGGAGAGGGAGAAACAGACTCCCCACTGAGCTGGGAGCCCGACATGGGGCTCCATCCCAGGACTTGGAGATCATGACCCGAGCTGAAGGCAGACGCTTAACCATCTGAGCCACCCAGGCACACTAAATAAAATAAAATCTTAAAAAAACGAAAGTTAAAAGTCCTAATTGGAACCCTGAGTGCATGGTGTAGTTTGGGGACCCTGGGCTTCCCGAGGGACTGATCTGGGTCTTTGGAGGAATCTCCAAGGCCAGTCTCTTTGGTCTTCCCATCCGGGAGGGTTCTACTCCTCAGAGACAGTGTTCCTCTCTTTGGACGAGGGCCTGGGGGCAGAAGGTGTGAGGGCGGCAAGCTGGAGGGTTCAACATCCAGTGTACCTAAATTTACTTAACCCCCATTTTTAGTACTGAGTTCAACTTTAGCTCTGCCTGGGTCCCCTGAGTCCAGGGTCTCTGTTTTAACTTTTCCATTGAGAATCGTCTGCCAGCCTTCCGCCAGGGTGCGGGGAGGGCAACTCTGGCTGTGCAGCATAGGGGGGGATCTGACAGCCTCTTCAGCATGCTTCCCACCAATCCTCTTCATTTTTGCCTCCCATCTTGGTGTCCAGAGGTCCTGGTACTGCCAATTCCTGAGCCTTCGGGGGTAACAGTTTAACTGGGTGACTCTCCCCTTTTCCTTCTGCTCACTCAGGATTCTGATCTCCAGGGCCTGCTAAGTTATTTAACACTTGCCTTTGTTCTAGTCCCTAAACCGCACTGCTGTGGCTTCTTTCCTATCCCCCCAGGTCTTCTGGATTAATGCTTTTAAAAAATACTCTTATTAGTGGGTTTTGACTGGAAGCAAAAGATGTTCAATCCTCCATCTTTACCTGGAAATATATGAATCAGAATCTACCCTATTCCCGTAATCTTGGAAAAACAGAGGAAGAACACCCTTCACTCTAACAGTTATTGAACAGCAGGTGTTTTTTCTCCTATTATCTTGTTGAATCCTGACAACAGCCAAGAAAGGTAAAGTGTGGTGTTGCTCTCTAAGCTCAGGGACTTATGTGAGCACGATGCTCGGTGCTTGCAGAGCTGGGAAGCAGGGTGGTCTTCGGCTTCCAGGCGGGGTTCTGCTAGCGCCTCCCAGCACTGCAGAGTCTGCTGGAGTGTGGCCCTTGAGCCATAGCCACGTGTGATGAGAGAGAAACACAGTGCAGAGAGTGGCCTCAGGAGCCTCAATCCATTCTGCTGCCTCGGGGGCTGCCCCAGGGAGGGTGAAGCGCCCCCGGGAGGGCGAGCCCCCAGCTGCAGGCTGCTCCCCAGCAGAGCACCTCCCTCCGAGGCTGCCTGGTCCCCAGAGTGGACTCCGGGGCTGGGGGAATAGTTGGGGAAGCAGTCAAAACTTCAGGGACAAATGAAATATAAAAATGAAGAGAGAAAGACAGAAAGTAAATTAGTGGTTGCTTAGGTCTGGAAGAGAGTTTTGGGGGGGGAATGTGGAGTCACCACGAGTGAGTCTAGGGTCTCTTTTGGGGGGTGACGAGAATGTTCTAAAATTCGATGGTAGTGATGATTGCACAACTCTGAATATACTAAAAACCACTGAATTGTACACTTTATTTTATTTTTTTTAAAGGATTTTTATTTATTTATTTGACAGAGAGAGAGAGAGAGCACAAACAGGGTGAGCAGGAAAGGAAGAAGCAGGCTTCCCGCTGAGCAGGGAGCCCGATGTGGGGCTCAATCCCAGAACCCTGGGATCAGGACCCGAGCCAAAGGCAGACGCTTAACCAACTGAACCACCCAGGCTCCCCTGAATTGTACACTTTAAATGGGTGAATTGTACAGCATGTGAGTTTTATCTTAATGAAGTTGTTATATTAAAACAATTATCTGAGAGAAATAAACTTCCCCAATGTTAACAGGACTGACATCTTCCTTGTCCATTTAGAAAAATCTGGGACCCGTCATTTGCCCTAGCCAAATCTGCCTTCCCAGGGGACCAGCGAGTGCATTAGCAGACTGGTTATCTGCAGCATCAGGGTCAAAATTACACTATCCTAGGGATCGCACAGAGAAGGCAAGTGTTGATGATCATTAATGTTGATGATGATATTAACCAACCAGCCGAGGGCACTACGAGTTCCTCAGAGGAAGGACACATGAGACGAAGGGTAAATGTAAGCAATAAAATAAGGATTTTATATTCCAACTTCAAATATCCCATTTTTCCCTAGGCTTGCTGAAGCAGTGGCAAAATTCAGTTGTTCCCGCAGTAATTCTTCTTTTTTAAAAAAAATAATAAAACGAGGATAATAAGGACTGCTTCCAGGAAAGGGAAAATCCTTCACAAACACAGACGCCAAGTTCTGAACAATCTAGATGCAGGAAGACCTAATCTCCGGGGCCGGGGCTGCTCGGTCAGTGCCAGGGCGGTTCACGTCCCTGAGCCCCGGGGGATCAGACTCCGGGTCTGGCAGTAACTGCTTCCCAAGTCTCTGGGGGGAGTCGGCTGCGCTGCACCTAGAACCTGGCCTGAGCCCCACCCCAGGGGAACTTACTTTACGAGTCTTAGTGTGTCCTTCCGGATGTTGATCAGGCTTCTCAGAGTCTTCACGGGCTCTTGGGGAGGTGGGGCAGCATAAGGAAACTGTCAGAAACAAAGTGGGAGAAGGCAGTGTGTTTAGAGAGACCATAACTGTCCCCTGCTGGCACAAAGCCTCATGGCTGACAAAGAACAGCCTTTCGAGGTGAAATGGGAAGGCCCCACTCTCCTAACTGAGGACACCAAGACCCGACAAGTTAAGTGAACTTGCTCAAGGTCACAGCCAGTGGGAGAACGGGGATTCGATTTGGCGTCAAAAGGCTAGATTTATCTGCTTTTTCCATTGTAGGCAGCTTATTTGAGTCAGCATTCAAAATGTGGATAACTAATAAAAACTCCTACTGAAGTTCCAAATACCAAAGGACACACTGTGGCCGAGTTAATCACAAAAGGCTTTTCCATCTGACCTGAGACAACAGGGAGCCAGACCTGCAAGGTTTTTCCTTCAGTGAAGCCACATGGTGTCTTCGGAATTTAGGAACTGCAAATAAAAGAGAACCCCATCATGTGTACAGAGCTGAGGCTGCAAACAGTGAAGAACAAATTTTCCCTGCAGCTGGTTATATAAAGCAGAGTTCTTGAAAATGTGAGCCAAGAGCTATTTTGGGGTCATCAAAGGTTTATGATTGTCATTTACCTTATGCTTTCACTCTTTCCCCATTGAGATGTGGAGTTCTGCATGATGATAATGAGATAAGGGGACGCAGTAGAAAATTTAAATGGGGTTTGCTTTCAGACAATTAAGAATGATTTTAAATGCTGCCAGTATTGTTCCTAGTGTTATCTGGACAATAAACATTTTTTTACACATAATTCACAGAAAACCCACCGACCAGTCTTTGTAGCTTGGCAAAACTGGGGTACTCCTAGCTCTAGAACTGTCTACCTCCTAGTGCTGGGATCAGAAAATAGGACACCGACATGATCCTCTAATTGTGCCTTCACAGATTTTTGCTGAATGTGGTTCTTTTTCTTGGGAAACATAATTTAACCTACGGTACATCTGATTTTATGTATTTAATATGATTGCTGATAATTCACTTGTATGAATGTGACCCTGAAGTAAATACATTCCGTCTACCTTATGTGCATTCAGATTACCCACTTTGTGGGTATTATATAGCAACACTAAATGTGTTCATTGATACATTAAACATATATTCTCTTAAAATATAGGACTGTTGGTTTTTCTAATTACAAAGCAATACATGTTCAAGTAGAAAATCTGAAAAACACACAAAAAATACAAAATCGGCTACAATTTCACCACTTGGCAATACCAAAGTTAACACTGCAGGATGTGTCTTGGAGAGATAGGCCTCCATCCCCCCATCCATCCATCTCCTCACCTATACTTCTCTGTGTCTAGGCACGGTTTCAAACTGTGCCCACTATTTTATTCTCTTTTTCACTTATAAAGATGTGGTAAACATTTAAAAAGTCTATAATCAGACAACATGACTACACACGTTGGAGAAAAGGACATAGTTTATTTAATCAATTTCATAGTATTCAAAGTTTTCCATTGGTTTTACTCGTTTTTCGTCTTTTTTTTTTTTTTTGCCAATACAAATGTTGTGGTGAGTGCCTTGTTCCTACATTTCTGCATGCTTGTTTGATTACTTCCTTAGGACAAATTCCTAGAAGTGGAATTACTGGATGAAAGAGTAAGCATATTTTTAAGACTTTAAAAAATATTTTGCCAAATTGTTCTCCAGAAAGCTGATTCCAATTTTGCTCTCCCACTGGCAGCATATGAGGAGGCTTTTCTATAGGAAAGCTGCAATTCTAGTTCAGATCCTCTCTGTGGCCCATTTCCCCACCCCCCACTTCCCTAGGCTGTCACACTAAAGGAATTTAAAACAATTTTAAAATAAGCTTAAGCAAAAAGTAATTAGGCAAGAAAATCCGACACAAATGCTAGTCTATTCTAAAGCCAAAATAAATGACTTTGGGATTAAAATTTTTTTCTGGAGTAGCAAAGTTAATCATATTCATTTGCACAGGTACTTGGGAGTTATCCATAACTCCTACCTGAGTTTAAAAAAAAAGGCAATTCTTCTTTCATTCTTCACCGTTCCCCCCCAAAAAAAGAAAAACAAAAGGAAAGTGAAAAAGAAAGATGAGTGTTCTTCGTCTTCCACTTAGAATAATCCTGGAGCTTCAGTTCTCTGTCAGAAAGGTACTGACCTCGAAGGTTTGTCCATTAGTCTCCGAGCAGACCAAACTTTATTCTTTGTCCACTAGTCTTTACCTAAAGCCTGTCTTCATTATGAAAAGTGCAACAGAATTCCAGAAACTGCATTTAGGTATCCTTCATGAAGTCGCTCAGTTTATATACTCCAGAATGATGTCTGAGAAATGGGAAGGCATTCCATAAGGCCATCTTGAGCTCGAGGCAAGAAGTCAGGATAGGCCTTACAGAAGGCCTGGCAGTCTTCCTCCATCTGTGGACCTGGTGGCATGTTTTGTACAAGATTGAAAAGGCCATCTCTTCCCCTTGACGGGCCTAGTTGTGCCAAGGTTGTATCTGAGAGAAGAAACTCTGTTTGGTCCTTCCTTATCACCATTTACTCCTTAATTTAGTGGATGTTTACTGAGTATCTACTATGTGCCAGGATCAGGCTGGGTTCTTTATATATATATAATTTTTTATCTTACTTTATTTAATTGTGGTAAAATACACATAATATGAAAATGTTCACCTTCACCATTTTAAGCACACAGTTCAGTGGCCTTAAATGCATTCACATGTCATGCTACCATCACCACCATCCACCTCCAGTGTAAATACATTCTTATTTGGGGTGCCTGGGTGGCTCAGTCAGTGAAGCGTCTGCCTTCGGCTCAGGTCATGATCCAGGGTCTTGGGATCGAGTCCCAGGTCGGGCTTCTTGTTCTGCAAGGGGCCTGCTTCTCCCTCTCCCTCTGCCCCTGCTCGTGTGCTCTCTCTCTCAAATAAAAAAATAAATAAAATCTTTTAAAAAATCAAATTTAAAAAGTACATTCTTGGGGCGCCTGGGTGGCTCAGTTGGTTAAGCAACTGCCTTCGGCTCAGGTCATGATCCTGGAGCCCCGGGATCGAGTCCCGCATCAGACTCCCTGCTCAGCAGGGAGTCTGCTTCTCCCTCTGATCCTCCCCCCTCTCATGCTCTCTCTCTCTCATTCTCTCTCTCAAATAAATAAATAGAATCTTTAAAAAAAATAAATAAAAAATAAATAAATAAATAAAAATAAATAAATAAAATGTACATTCTTATTTGATATGCTCAACACTAAGAGACATGTCTGCCATGCACACCAGATTGTCAGGTCCTCGAGGAACTCAAAAATATGTTGGTTGATTAGATAAATGAAGAATGTCAGTATTAACATCCTCATTTTGCAGATGAGAAAACTGAATTAAAAGATTTGTATAATTACTGAAGATCCAGGGCTAATGAGTAGTAGCATCAGAATTTGAACCCAGAACCAGGAATTGACTCCAAAGCCACATTCCTTCCATTGCAGCTGCCTCAGCTAGTGCAGGGCAAGCTGCTCTGATCCCGGGAGTTCTCTAGGAGGCTGTGTAAAGTGTAGAGAGTCTGACAGTTAAACACTCACTGCAAAAGATACCAAATCCTGTTCAGGTTCTGAAAGCTAGTCGAAACTCTGGATTACATCCTTACGCTTAGCCAGCGGGACCTACAGAAGCAGATCTAATGCAATACTCCTTTTAAATTTTAACAGGAGTATCTAAGGTCTTAGAGAAGAGCTTTCTTGGAGCACAGCACGACAAAATCCTTTCGTTTGCAAGATCTAAGAGCACCTGCGGAAGACACGAACATACATTCAGGGTATGGTGGTGCCAGAGAATACCGCCACCAGCAGAAGCAGCCACTGCTCACCTCCTGCCTGAGCTGCTCAAAAGCGTGGTACTGACAGATATTTCTAGAACACAGTGGTTTCTCCTCGAAACTATTTTTAAGGAACAAAGATGTGTATCCATCCATTCAATACTCTCACTTCGCCCTGAGTCGCGTGCTGGGCTTGGGATTCGGTGAGGGACCAGGCACCCCTCTCTTGGTTCTGTCCGTAGGGGGCCCAGAGCTGTGACAGCTTGCATCTGGTCCAGCACCCTCCCAGGACTGGCCTGCTGTGTCTGTACTGAAATTAGCCCAAATCTCAGAGTCCTTTAAATCCCGAACATCTCAAGTCCAGCACAGGAGTATAGTACAGGCTCAGCCAAATGAACTCTTCCTTTCAATGGGCCCCAGGGGATTGCTCATCCAGGTTCTGTGTGAACACTGAGCAAGTAAGTTCCTCTTCTGCCTTTTATCCTAGTGTTCATCAGTTTCCTTTTACACTTGCCCGACACTGGCCAAGTGCCACCTAGTGACCAAATGAGGAACTGCCAGTTTAGACGGAACAGAAGCAGCGTGTGCCGCTGAATGAGTCCGTGTGTGTGTGTGTGTGTGTGTATCAACCATATATCCTAGATTTCTTTTTAAATATTTTATTTATTCATTTGACACACAGAGAGAGAGAGCACAAACAGGGGGAGTGGCAGAGCGAGAAGCAGGCTTCCCGCTGAGCAGGGAGCCCGATGTGGGGCTCGACCCCAGGACCCTGGGATCATGACCTGAGCTGAAGGCAGATGCTTCACTGACTGAGCCACCCAGGCGCCCCGTCCTAGATTTTTTAAACCATTCTAATTTCTAATTTCACGTATTTTGTTAAACTACCCCAACAGATGCACTCAGATTTTGTTGTAGAAAATATGTTCACAATGCCTATAAGGTAGTAAGATATCTTATTTTAGTTGTAAATTATTGGGTAATTCCCAGCAGTCTATAAAAAGGACTACAGTCATTCAGAAAAATAATTAATTAACTTCAATAAAAAGTTTTTTTTAAAAAATACATAATTTGCTGGGGTGCCTGGGTGGCTCAGATGGTTAGGCGTCTGCCTTCGGCTCAGGTCATGATCCCGGGGTCCTGGGATCGAGTCCCACATCGGGCTCCTGGCTCGGCGGGGAGCTTGCTTCTCCCTCTCCCTCTGCCTCTCTCCCTGCTCATGCTCTCTCTCTCTCTCTCTCTCTGTATCTCTGTCTCAAATGAATAAATAAAATCTTTAAAAAAAAAAAATAAATAAAATAAAAAATACATAATTTGCTAACATTTGCTATTAGCCTTGGGCTTGGTCATATGCATACAGCAGCCTCCATGTGGCCGCTGGGGGCTCCCTCAGTTGGCTACTCTGTCCTTTGATAATGCCTCCAACATTTGTGAGCACTTCCTTACTTTTTAGAGTCACAAGATATTCCAGGTTAATCTTATGTTTTTCTCCATCCCTGGAATTGATCGTGTCTCCAAAGAGCCTTGGATTTTTTAGAGAAGTCTACTTCATACCATTATGTACTCACTAATCTTTCACTAATGAAGACTTGATCTGTTTCTAGTTTTCACAATTACAAACAATGATGCCATGAACATTCCTTGAAAGGAAACTTAATAGGAAAAAAGGCTGAAAAATAGGGAAAAAAAAAAAAAAGGGTGGGGGAGAAAAACAAATTAAAATGCACTAATTCAGTTTTCATTTAGGAAAGAAAATGCTCCAAATGCCAAAGCCCTGCTTCAAAGAGAAAGGATATTATTTTAGATAATCTATAATTAAGATAGAAAAGTACTCATTTTATACATTAGCAGATATGTAATATTTGTGCCAAAGAATCAGATAATAGTTACTATGGAAACCAACATCTGGGGTCGTATGAATAACTCATTTACAGCACTACATGAATGCTTTCTTTTATAGATTTTAGGGCTTTTATATTTAAATTTCAGTTCCTTTTTATTTAATGTCTGCTTATTTTCTCAGCTTTCTCTACTTCCCCTCTTCTCAGATGTGTAGTGTGTCCAAGACTTACCAGTGGGTATTTTTAGACTGGTGATGCTTTAGAACATTTTCTTAAATCAGTGTTAGGGGAGAACAGTTTAGTCTCGGCTTGAACGTTGTGAAATGAATACAAATTTGCCTATTTAACCAGCCCTGAGACAGACTGTATTGGGCCTGCTGTGGACCAGAACGTCAAATGAGCTATATTTACAGCAGTGAAACCTTTTTTCACTAATTTCCCATCCATTCCATTTCCCATGACTCGTGGGGAGTCAATCACCAGTGTAGAAAGACTGGTGATCACAAAGCTGATAACATGCGAGACACTCTTTTCACGTATATCAAAGATGTGAGGGAGACATTAAGAGGGTGTCACAAGATGACCTTAACACAAAGATGCTCTGTGTCCAGGTTCGGTTACCAAAGGAATCAATCCAAGAAGGCAGTCTATTTATAGTCTGTTAACTCCTCTGCAAGGTTCCCTGGCAGGAAGCACACAGGACCAATGTCATGGCTATGTGACATCACATCTGATGTTGACCTTTTCCAAAATATTTAAACCCTAGGATGAGATTACGCCCAGTTAACCAATTCTCTCCAATCACCCTAAAAGGTGATAAGAAAAGCATGAAAAATCCACTGCAGAGTAAAGCATCCACCATAAAATCACACAGATCTGGGTCAGTGACCATTGCTATGTACTGCTTTGGTGACAACTGAAACCTCCCCGACTTTCAGTTCCCCACTGATAGAAAGCTCTCACCAAGACACCACCCCCCCAAACAGGACCCAGATAAAGCACAACCCACTCATACTGTGCTTCTAAAATAAAAGTACCTTCCTGAAGATGAGCTGTTTTTAGCTATAAAGGATTTTGCCTAACACCAGATAATTTTAAAGGGGGTTAAAAGGGAAAAAAGAAGTGCTTTTATTAAAGCAGACAGTCATCTTTTCCCTCCAGCAAGTTGGTAAATAATGACTAATGGTCAGAGAAACTACTCCTTTCAGACAAGCACTCCATTCTAGACACCTGACTTCCGGATTTCATCTGGTCGGAAGACTCATAACCCAGCTCACAAATAAGAATCCACTTTTAAACAAGAGATTTTGAGATGCCTGACACTGAATATGCCCAGAGAGACAAGGACCGGTATTAGTCGAAAGAGGTATTTTAAAATATACCACACATATTTTTTTCTGTCCCCAAAGAAGCGTATGAATGTTCTAATGCCACCAAGTGTTAGTTTTCCAGTCATTTTTCAACAGGCCAATTACTAAGACAGGCAAGAGGAACAAAGTCTTCTTCATTCCATATTTCAAAAACAAAAAAAACCATAAGCTGGTCTTCAAGTTGAAAAACTCCAAGCTGTCCTTCTGTGCTCCCACTGAAATATACTGACTCTAATATGACATAAATAAGGTCCAAGATTAGTTACAAGAGTTGTCAAGTCTCCTCTCATATTCCTGGAAAGAAAATATGCTCTGGCTTGAGAAAAAAGAATAACAGTATGAAATACAGAAATAGTTAAGTTTACAAGCCAATCAATGACAGGATTCTCAGCCCTGGTAAGGTCTGGTGACTTTGCCTAGGCTATCTATTTGCAGATATATCCCTAGGAAGAAAGCCATTACTCTGAGTCAGTAACCCTATTGAGATTTTATTTTCTTCAGCTAACCATGAGATTTGTAAATCCCATATAATTAGCATACAATAAAAACCTACAGCATATGTCTTGATAACTTTAATTTCTTTTTTTTTTTTTTTTATTGATTTATTTGACAGAGACAGAGATAGCGAGAGCGGGAACACAAGCAGACGGAGTGGGAGAGGGAGAAGCAGGCTTCCCGCTGAGCAGGGAGCCCGATGCGGGGCTCGATCCCAGGACCCTGGGATCATGACCTGGGCCGAAGCAGACGCCTAACGACTGAGCCACCCAGGTGCCCCAATAACTTTAATTTCTAAGTTATTAATATTATGATCTGTATTCTGCAGCTACTTTAACAAGGCGACATTCGCTCCACTTTGTCCTGCTAAACTTCCAAAAGCTTTGAGAGCTCGGATTATTCTTCAGTCACCCTTTAACAGCAGTGAATACCTAAGGTTATATAACCCAACTGCACTACTTTATCTGGCTCCTTTGAAAGCCTAAGCTCATTGAAGTATGCTACACAGTGAAACCTAGCAGCTAGAACTATAACCTTTATAGGTTGAATATAAATGGTGAATCTCAGAGACAAAATGCACATATTACAATATGCCAGGTGCAGAGTCCAACTCCAAGGTCGATTTTTGTCACTGGCTTCCCTGTCCTTCTGTGTTCCATCCCCATCCCTCCCTTGGCCTCCTCCTTGAGACCTCCGCATCTCTCCATGTCTGTCACCTGTCACCTCTCAGCCCATTCTTGCAAATCTCCACTTCTTTAGCCACATCATTTAACATCTCCAATTTTCCTCTTCTCAGCAACTGTGTCTCTATGGCTCTTCCTCTTTTAACTGATTTCCCGCAGGCTATTAAGACCCTGAGCTTCTGATCACCTTTTAGGGCCTGCCAGGGTGATTCCAGTTCATCAAGAATAAATAGGTGTCCTGGCATTAACCATAAGCTTTCTGAGACTAAAAATAGCCAAGTTCCAAGTTTAAACATGGTACAAAACAAAGATAGTACAATGGATAATAATTCCCCAAGAAGCAATACATGGTCACATCACCTAACATCGTTAATCTGATTCTTAGGTTTGTAATTCTTGACCATTAATACAAAGATTCTTTAAGTGCTAGTTAATAATCTGTTAAGAAAGCATAGCTCCCTAATTAAGTGGGAAGTCAAAAGTTCAGCAAGGATTTAGTGACTGGCTTCTAACAAATAAATTATGGAAAAGGAAAGACGTATAGTGGGTAAACCTGACAGACACCACCTTGACCAAGTGATCAAGGTCACCAACGGCAGTACTAAGATGAGCTGTCATGTACCTCTGGGGTGGTGCAATCAGGGGAGCACTTACCTCCTAGTAGTCTTCCCCCAAATCTATAACCCTGGTCTAATCACAAGAAAACACCTGAAAACCAAACCAAGGGAAGTTCTACAAAATACCTAACCAGTACATCTCAGAATTGTCAATGTTATGAAAAATAAGGAAAAACCAGGAAGCTGTCACAGATTAACAGAGGTGAGGAGATGTGACAAGCAAAGGTGTGGTATCCTGGATTAGATTCGGGAACGAAAAAGAGACATGAGTGGAAAAACTAGTGTGGTCCTAATAAAGTCTGTAGTGGGTTTTTTGGGGGGGAGGGGGGATTTTGTGAAAAGAAAGCTGAGTAAAGTCTGTAGTTTTAAAAAATAGCAATGCACCTATGCTAACTTTTAGTTTGGATAAATGGACCATGGTTGTGTAAGAGGTTATTCAGCAAGAGAAATGCTAAGATGCAATGGAAATCAGAGGATCTCAAAGTAGAAGGTGTGGGTCTTGGCTCTTGTACTATTGGTCGTATAATTTCAGACGAAATTACTGTGCCTCACTAAGTCCCCACTTCCTTACCAGTAAAATATGCTTACTATTAGCTACCTCATAACTTGTGAGATTAAGGGCTCTATTAATCAAGGTCCAGTTAGGAAAACAGAAACCACACCGGTTATTTTAATAGAGAGAATTTAATATAAGGACTGGTTAAACAGGCATTAGAGAACTAAAACAGGAGAAGGGGACACTGAGCTGACAGCGAGTGACCTCAGGAAGCAGCTCCCCTCCCCTTTGGGCTGAGGGAACAGAGGGGAGAGGTGGGGGTTATCAGATCCCAGAGGCCTGCTGAACCTGGGACTCAGAATTTCTCTTCTTCTTCTTGAGTATAGTTGATAGAAAGAAACTGAAGATGACACAGACAAACCGGAAGACAAATATTCCATGCTCACGGATTGGAAGAATTAATATTGTTACAATGTCCACATTACCCAAAGCAATCTACAGATTCGGTACAGTCCCTATTGGACTTCCAAGGTGGGCCCTTCTCCTCCTCCAGTCCTTCCAGCACCCCGTGTTGGCGAAGCCGGGCAGGGAGCAGTGGGTGATGGAGAAATGTGACCCCTGGGCCCCAGCCCCAGCATCTGGGGAGGTTAGAGGCCAGGAGACAATGGCTTAGCTATTATTTGTGAAATAACTTTGTAGACCGTCACCTCTGCCCACTGGTACTTATTACTATCACTACTTCTGTGAAGTGCTCAGGCCAACCAGATGCTCTCCTCTTTCTTTTTTTTTTAAGATTTTATTTATTTATTTGACAGAGAGAGACACAGTGAGAGAGAGAGCACAAGCAGGGGGAGTGGGAGAGGGAGAAGCGGGCTTCCCGCTGAGCAGGGAGCCTGATGCGGGGGGCTCGATCCCAGGACCCTGGGATCATGACCTGAGCTGAGGGCAGATGCTTAATGACTAAACCACCCAGGCGCCCCTCTCCTCTTTCTTTTAAACATATTTTAAGGTATGGGTTAACTGAGGACATACACTTGTGTTTCCAGCATTTAAAATATTAATAAATAGAAAAATGGCTAGGGACTACATTCTCTTCTTTTATTATAGCAACCTTTACTGCAAAGCTCATTTATCAGTGCTGCCTTCTAAAGATTGACTTCTGTAATAATTGGGGCTGCTATTTTACCTGATGGGTCTGGCAAGACCACTTTAGAGATTACAATAAGTGTGCTTCTTGGGGATGCTATTCTGTACATGTAGTGAACTGTTACTGGACTCAGAAGTCTTTGACTTTTATAGAATTTGTAGAACACTTTCATTACAAATTAAGGCCACTATGCATCTCTTTAAAAGCTGAAAAAATTGGGGCGCCTGGGTGGCTCGGTCGTTAAGCATCTGCCTTCAGCTCAGGTCATGATCCCAGGGTCCTGGGATCAAGCCCCGCATCGGGCTCCCTGCTCCGCGGGAAGCCTGCTTCTCCCTCTCCCACTCCCCCTGCTTGTGCTCCCTCTCTCGCTGTCTGTCAAATAAATAATTTAAAAAAATAAAAAAATAAAAAAAATAAAAGCTGAAAAAATTAACCAAATTTTTCTTTGAAATGCAACAGCAATAAGCATAGTTTCCCGTAAGGTGGCGTGTCCAATGACAACAGGAAACAGAGGTGAGAGTGTGTACATTTAGCTTCAGTATGTTTCAAAGAAATTTCGAGGAAATTCCTACAACACAGATGCTTTAGTTTCACTGCTGAATACCACTCGGATCTTTGTGTTCTGGTTTGTTAAGAAACAGCATTAACCAACAAACCGCAAGTTCAAGTGTTTTAGTGGCACTTTCCGAGTCAGCAAAACTTATGTCATAAAGTTCCTTTCTCAGAGCTTCTGTGAAACTGAACAACTCGTGTATCACGTCCTCCCCATGTGTGTGTATGTCTGCTCTTCCTGCGAGATTATAAACTTGAGGGAAAAATCCATGTTAGAGTTGTCTTTGTATCACCCAGAGTGATTAGACCAGAACATGGAGAAGATAGAAATAGGTACGAATACATGAATAAGATCTTCAGAAGAGTATAGCATGTGCCCATGATGACTCTCAGGATTCTGAATATTTGCCCCTCAGGCTAAACGGCAGGCTGGCACAAAGAGTGTTCTTTACAAAGTAACTGGAAAACACACACTGCCAAGTGTTTTTTTAATAAAGGGTTTGTGCAACAACATTTATTAAGTTTAACTAGGAGCTAAGACCCTCTGGTCCTGCCAGTGAACTGCATGCGGGAGCAGAAAATGAAAATAAGACTATTTAAGGGGCGCCTGGGTGGCTCAGTCATTAGGCGTCTGCCTTCAGCTCGGGTCATGATCCCAGGGTCCTGGGATCGAGCCCCGCATCGGGCTCCCTGCTCTGCGGGAGGCCTGCTTCTCCCTCTCCCACTCCCCCTGCTTGTGTTCCCTTATCGCTGTGTCTCTCTCTGTCAAATAAATAAAATCTTTAAAAAAAAAGAAAAGAAAAGAAGACTATTTAATAAAGTGATGGCAAAACCAGGAGCCAGTAGACCCAGTTTCAGGCCTCGATTCTTGCTCTTACTGATAAGTGAGACTTCGGGTGAGTAATTTATTGTTTCTGGGCATCAGTCTCCTCATCTGTAAAATGGGATTTACAGCCCTCGTCTATCTCCTAGGGTAATTAAAATCAAATAAGAAATGTTTTAAAGATCATACAGTGCTATGAAAATATTGTTGATCATTAGTGATCATTCGTGATTATCATTAGTGATAATACTATCTTCTTTTTTTAAAAAAATATTTTATTTATTTATGAGAGAGAGAGACAGAGTAGGGGGAGGAGCAGAGGGAGTGGGACAAGCATATTCCATGCTGAGTGCCGAGCTCAATGTGGGGCTCGATCTCAGGACCCTGAGATCATAACCTGAGCTGAAACTGAATCAGATGCTCAACCGACTGAGCCAACCAGGCGCCCCGATGTATTCTTTACATCTTTACAAGAATTCTTTAAATTCTTTAATACAGCTGTGAATGCAGGCATACCTCAGAGACGCTGTGGGTTCGGGTCCAGACCCCTGCAATAAAGTGAGTCAAATGGATGTTTCGGTTTCCCAGTGCTTATAAAAGTTATGTTCAGGGGCGCCTGGGTGGCTCAGTTGGTTAAGCGACTGCCTTCGGCTCAGGTCATGATCCTGGAGTCCTGGGATCGAGTCCCACATCGGGCTCCCGGCTCGGCGGGGAGCCTGCTTCTTCCTCTGACCCTATCCCCTCTCATGCTGTTTCTCTCTCTCTCTCTCAAATAAATAAATAAATAAAATCTAAAAAAAAAAAAAAGTTATGTTCATACTATGCTGTAGTCTATTAAGTGTGTAATAGCATTATGTGTAAAAAAATGATGTAGATGCCTTAATGTAAAAATATTTTATTGCTGGGGCGCCTGGGTGGCTCAGTTGGTTACGTGTTTGACTTTGGCTCAGGTCGTGAACTCAGGGTCCTGGGATCAAGCCCCGCTTTGGGATCCACTCAGCAGGGAGTCTGCTTCTCCCTCTCCCTCTGCTGCTCCCCCTGCTTGTGCTCTCTCTGACTCTCTCTCTCGAATAAATAAAATCTTTAAAAATATATATATTTTATTGCTAAAATGCTAACCACCATCTGAACTTTCAGCGAGTCAGTCATCATCACTTATCCCAGATCACCATAACAAATACGATAATGACAAAGTTTGAAATATTGTAAGAATTACCAAAACGCAACATGAGACATGAAGCGAACAAATTCTGTTGGGCTTGCTCAATGCAGGATCACCACAAACCTTCAATTTGTAAAACACTCAACATCTGCGAAGCACAAGAAAGTGAAGCGCCATGAACAAGGTATGCCTGTACTTAGGAAAATGAACGTATGAATGAAATATCAGCAATTAGATAAATATCTCTTATCTATGAATCCTAAAGCACTTGGAGTAAATAGCATTAGGATGTATCTATCTCACTTTGTTGTGACCCAGGAGAATTACTGCAAATCTGCCACATGCTCTATTAGAATTTAACCTCTCAGGAACAGCGGGCTATCAGGGGGACATATAAAGTCCTACCACGGTGACCGGAAGGCTCGTTGAGGTTCTCAGCTCATGACTGGAAGGCAGTGGGAGGTAAGCAAGGTTGTGGCCCTGGCAGTCTAACAAACAGGACTTCTGCAGCATGACCCAAAACAACCACGAGCCACCGAAGAAAACCAAGCACAGGTCTGAGACGACCAGCTTCTGTCCTGCAGGGAGGCATACGTACCCACTTCTGGGGAGCTGGGATTAAGGACTAAGGCTGAGGGCTGCCGATACAAAGGTCAGGCTGCCCTGCACCCCTCCCAGCACCCTGTGTACCCCCAGCTCTGCACCTCTCTCAGTGGTGTCCGCCCATGGACAGGGGCCCCCTGAGCTATGTAGACAGCTGGCCTCAGAGAGAGCACTGGCATGTCTATGAACCACTCCTCCTTCCTTTCTTTCTTTTTAAAGATTTTATTTTTATTATTTATTTGAGAGAGAGTGAGAGTCAGGTGAGGGGCAGAGGAAGAAGCAGACTGCCCCCTGAGCAGGGAGCCCGATGCGGGGCTTGATCCCGGGACTCCGGGATCATGACCTGAGCCAAAGGCAGACGCTTCACCGACTGAGTCCCCCAGGCGCCCACCTACTCCTCCTTTCTAAGACATACTCTTTTTTTTTAAGTCACGTTTATTGAGATCTAATTTTCATCAAAAGTAAAATTCACCCTTTTTAGTGTACACAGTTCTTTGAATTTTGACAAACACATACAACTATGTAACCACCATCATAATCAAGATACAGAACACTTCCATCGCCCCCAAATGTTCCTTCATGTCCTTCTGTAGGCAACCCCTCCCTGCACCCCAGTCCCTGGCAACCACTGATCTGTTTTCTATCCCTATAGTTTTGCCCTTTCCAGAATGACAAGACACATTCTTTACAATGCTTACATAAAATACCCAAAGGCCTCTTTCAGCTCGCACACAACACCGTGTGCTCCGTTGCCACACGGGCCTCTCGTGCATGTTAGGAAGAGGGGAGAAGCCAGGACTTGAGGGATACGAAGGGCAACGAAATTCACTGCAGCTTGAGATGCCTATACACCCTCTCCCGAAAGCAGGACACATCCTGGTGAGATGGGGAGCAGCTCTTTAAAGTCCAAAAACAAAAACCCTGTTTTAAAGTGTCTCTGTATAAACATCCTAGTTTCCTCTTCCATGATGGTACAGCACTGGACAGAACTACATTTCCTTTCAGTTTAGATGAACTTCTGGTGTTAAAGGAAAACATGAATTACTGTAGCTGGGACTGAATATAGATGAACAAGAAAATTCTGTTAAAAGCTAAAAAGCTTGGGCGCCTGGGTGTCTCAGTCGTTAAGCGTCTGCCTTCGGCTCAGGTCATGATCTCAGGGTCCTGGGATCGAGCCCCACATCAGGCTCCCTGCTCCGCGGGAAGCCTACTTCTCCCTCTCCCACTGCCCCTGCTTGTGTTCCTGCTCTTGCTATGCCTCTCTCTGTCAAATAAATAAATAAAATCTTTAAAAAAAAAAGCTAAAAAGCTTGAGTTTCAATAGGATGTTCTTCCTGTCAGATCTGGCTTGACCTCACATTGAGTTATTCGGGCCTCAAAATACTGAAGTTTTACTGAATTCTGCAGGAAGCACTCAAGAGCTGTGCTGGGCTTGGGTTAGGGTTAGGGTTCTCTACCATGTGACCTGAGAGAGCTGTTAGCTAAGACTACAAACCTACTGCAATACATAAATATGTCTGATCAACATGCTGTATGTCAATTATATCTCAATAAAAATACATAAATTCAAAGAAAAAGAGAGAGTGAAAGGCAAGCAGAGAGTGGGAAAAGACATTTGCAATATACTTATCTGAGAAAGGACTCCTATTTTCTTAGTATTTCCTTACCAAGAAAGAAAAAGCAGATTAGCTAATAGAAAAACCAAACAAGCTAATAGAAAAGATTTGAACTGGTGCTTCACAGAAGAGGAAAACGAATGGCCAATAAACTTATGTAAGGGTGCTCAACCTCATGAATCATCAGGAAAATGAAAATCCTACACACCCACCAGGATGAAAAAGGTGGAAAATACTAGGTGGTGGGGACTCTAAACCAAACTGGTTGGAGGAAAATTGGTGCAATTGCGTTGGAAAACTGCTCAGCAGTATCTACAAGAGCACACTCCCGTGCCAAGGCAATGCCAGTCCAGGTACAGGCAGAAGACACATGCATCCATACGCGCCTTGAGATACACACAACAGGATGGTCAGAGCAGCACTCTTTGTCATAGCCCCACACAACAGAATGCCAAATGCTATAAACCATCGTGTGGATGAACTGTGGGCACTCACACACGGAGCACATGCACAAGGAGAATAAACAATCACTCTACGCAATGAAATAAGCAAATCTCACAACCGTTCTGCGTGAAAGGAACCAGACATAAATGGGCCCGTCTGTATGGTTCCACTTATATAAAGATCAAATCAGGAGAGAAGACAGGATAGCGGTTACCCTGAGTTAGGGGTGGTGATAGGAAGAGGGATCAGGGGAGCTTCTGTGGGACTGGCCGTGTTCTAGTTCTTGATCTGGACACTGGTCATAGAGGTGTGTTTGCTTGGTGAAAATCAAGTGTACATGTAGGATTTGTTACCTTTTGGTGTATCTGTTGTACTTCAATAAATATCACTTTTAAAAAGGACAAGCCAGGGCATCTGGGTGGCTCAGTCATTAAGCATCTGCCTTCGGCTCGGGTCATGATCCCAGGGTCCTGGGATCGAGTCCCATGTCTGGCTCCCTGCTCAGCGGGAAGCCTGCTTCTCCCTCTCCCACTCCCCCTGCTTGTGTTCCCTCTCTTGCTGTGTCTCTCTCTGTCAAATAAATAAATAAAGTCTTTAAAAAAAAAAAAAGCAAGGTGAGAAAAAAAGCAAGAGCGGATGTGAGAATGAGTTGCGCAGTGATGCTCTCGCACCCTGCCTCCACCCCCTCACTGTGTTCCCGTTCTCCAGCTGCTGAGAATGTTGGCAACAAACAGCCCATTGCTGCTTCTTCTCCAGCAATTAGGAACCAGAGCCTCCTGGCCCAAGAAAGTACCCCTGATCTCCCCTTCATCATAGCACCCCGGGGCCGTCAGTGGCCAGTGAGACATGGGCAAGGGCGTACAAAAGGCCAGGCCCCTTGCCTCAAGACAGGACGACTCTGCAGTACAAGTTGTACTCCAAAGCTTCCCCGAGGGACCAGGCAGAAGCGAGTCTCTGCCAAGACCACATCGTTCACTTCTGCTCCCCTGCCCCATCTGGCTTCTGCTATCCACATTCCCAGGAGAGCCTTCCTTCAATAAATAGCTCTCACAAAGATCTCCATCTCAGGTTTGTTTCTAGAGAAGCTGCTATCAGCAGCTGCCTAAGGAAGTGGACTGTGCAGGTGGAATCTGGGGGTAGGTTACCCACCAGCCAGATGGCAGTGAGGACCCACCCGCCCAGATGGTCCCTGGCGTGCTGCGGTGGTGCGACACAGGCAGGGGATGCACTGGCTGGTCCACGGTCTCTGGTACAGGAAGTACAAGAGAAATGGATTTAATAAAACCGGAGAAGTGGGCAGCGGCTATTAAGAGCCATCCGTTCATCGAAAAGGGAAAAGCCAGGCTCGGATACAGCAGTCAACAATTTAAGGCCGAGTGTGACAGTCAGCCAGCCTCCCCTGGCAAATTTTAGACAGTCATCTCCTACAGGCACGGGACCTAATTTTAAGGAATGGCCGAACCAAAAAGAAGGCTGAGCTCTCAGTCCAGGTAAGTCTAGGAAGTCAAAGTCGGGGCCCCGGTGGGGAAAGAGTGGACTCTAAGGCTTAAGAAGGAGATGTCTATGTACATTCACCTGAGAACCGTGAACCTCAGATTCCCTGGACCTGCAAAGTGGCCGGCTTCTTCTCCCTGGAAGATAGGGGAATCGCCCTTGCTTGAAGATGACACAGCGGTCTCAGACAAGACAAGACAGTGCTTGCCCTACAAAGGCGCTGCCCCATCCTCCCTCCAGGTCATAGGCCATAATTAGGGTCCAATCTGAGTATTACTCAGCTGGGGCCTGCAGGCCTGCTAAGAGAAGGGGGGGTTATTATGCCAAAGATATGCAGGCCCAGGCTAATACAGGCACAGGTCGGAACAGAGTATGTGGGAGTGGTCTGAGGGTGCTGGATCAAGGGGTGTGGAGTATAAAGCTGGATGAGGGAGAGCCTGCTGGTGTGGGGACATATTCTCGTGATACAGAATTAACACCGTGGCAAGGGCCCTGGGTCTAACCTGGGCTGGGGAAGGTGGCCTCATGGGAACTCAGAAAAGCAACGGACCACACTAATGGATTCCAGAACCTGCGACAGCAGTTGTTGGAAGAAAAGATCAAAAGGCGTAAAGGAGTCGGCACGCTAGGATGGGTCTGCCGCACAGAACAGGAAAACCCACTAGCTGGCCATGTCCTTTGGGGGGCCTCGAAGACAGTCCGGTTACCAAAGCTGAGACTCTGCTGCTTATATTGGTTACCAACGTAAATCCTGCCTCAGGAATCAGGGCCATCCTCTTCACTCCCACTGCAACCTGAGAACAGACTTCCATTGAATCTCCTGTGGACATCTGGTGCCCCTTTACCTGTCTTCACGACCCTCTAATTCATCCTCTATACTGTCGTCTGAGTGATCTTTCAAAATGTGTACTCTAGGACTCCCAGTTTAAAACCCACTAGTGGTTCCCCATGCTTACAGGAGAAAAGTCCAAAGCCTGCAGGAAGGCAGACAAGGCCCCTCCCTCTAGGCCCGGCTCCACAGCCCTCTGGATGCTAAGCTTTTGCTAGATGGAATCATCGGAGCACACGGCCCTCATCTTGTTTAGATGCCTGCGTACCTTTGCTCCTCAGCCCCTCCTCCAAGATGTTCTCGTTTCCTGGCTGTTGGAGAAGTTTCTTAGTTCAGGGACGCACTTTATCTGCCTTTGTTTCTCTAGTGTTTAACGTTAGCCTGGAATATCACAGGTGTTCAATAAAATGGTAACTGAGGGGCACCTGGGTGGCACAGTCAGCTGGGCATCAGACCCTTGATTTCCGCTCAGGTCCTGATCTCAGGGTCATGAGATTGAGCCCCACGTCGGGCTCTGTGCTCCGCGTGGAGTCTGCTTGGGATTCTCTCTCCCTCTCCCTCTGCCCCTTCTGCTCATGCTCTCTCTAAAAATAAATAAATTTTTAAATTTTTTTTAAAGATTTTATTTATTTATTTGACAGAGAGAGAGAGACAGAGAGAGAGGGAACACAAGCAGGGGGAGTGGGAGAGGGAGAAGCAGGCTCTCCGCCGAGCAGGGAGCCCGATGCGGGGCTTGATGCCAGGACCCTGGGATCATGACTGAGCCGAAGGCAGACGCTTAATGACTGAGCCACCCAGGTGCTCCAAAATAAATAAATTAAAAAAAAAAAATTGTAAATGAGTGAAAGAATGATTGAGTCAATCAATGAACGATTTGTGTAATGGGGAAGGGAAAAAGATCCACAGTGGGCATGGCCTAATGATTAGTAAAGAAAACCATCTACGTAGCCAGCACAGATGCCAAATTAAAGGTAAGAACGGAAAAGTAACTATTTCCTCCTTCTCCTCCTCTACTTCCTTCTCCCTTTTATAATTCCTTTCTTTTATAATCCAAACTGATTTTGAAATTCTTATCCAGAGAAAGTAACCCACTAGAGGCCAACAGCTACTAAAAACTCCTCTTCCTCATTCATCCCCAGCAAAGCTTCTTCTCCAGAGAATTTCTCTCCTCTCTGTCATCACTTCAGGTTATACTGCAACCCCTTTCTAAAGCCTTTTTAAAAAAGATTTTATTTTATTTATTTTAGGTTTTATTTATTTAGTTTTTAAAAGATTTTATTTATTTGTCTGAGAGAGAACGTGTGCGTGCATGTGCGTGGCAAAAGCGGGGGGAGGGGCAGGCAGAGGGAGAGGGAGAAGCAGGCTCCCCACTGAGCAGGGAGCCCGATGCGGGGCTCGATCCCAGGACCCTGGGATCATGACCTGAGATGAAGGCAGACGCTTAACTGACTGAGCCACCCAGGCGCCCCTGTTTATTTATTTTGGAGAGAGAGAGGGAGAGGAAGAGAGAGAATCTCAAGCAGATTCCACACTCAGTGCAGAGTCCGACGCAGAGCTCAGCCATATAACCCTGAGATCACCACCTGAGCCGAAATCAAGAGTCGGATGCTTACCCAACTGAGCAACCTAGGTGCCCCCTTTCTATAGCTTCTATCCATATAACTATACCCTGAAGTTTACACACCAGAGAGAAAACCATGATCCCCATCTTACATCTCAAAGCGAGGCAGTAGATCTAATATGGAACGCCCTATTTCACTAGACTTGGCCAATGCAGCATATTTAGCTAAAGGAAGGAGCAAACTTAGTTGACGCTTTTTGCATTAAAAAAAGAAATCTAAGCAGTAGTTTCAAACTATCTTCCCCAAGATACTTATTAACGACAAAGAGAAAGATGGTAACTCTACCATGCAGAAACCCATGGTGAATTATATCTCCATAAAGCTGTTATTTAACAAAGTAACACAGATGCAATCAGGGTCAGGCACGGGAGAACCTCGGAGGTGCTGCCAGTGTTCCACTTCTTGGTCTGGGTGGCGGGTACAGGCTGTTTACGGTTTCTTTAAACTGTAGATACATGGTTCATATACTCACATATAAATATTTCACAATCCACAATAAAAAAGTGAGAAGAAAAACAACAGAAAGTAAGTTAAGGGGCACCTGGGTGGCTCAGTCGTTAAGCGTCTGCCTTCGGCTCAGGTCATGATCCCAGGGTCCTGGGATCGAGCCCCACATCGGGCTCCCTGCTCGGCGGGAAGCCTGCTTCTCCCTCTCCCACTCCCCCTGCTTGTGTTCCCTCTCTCGCTGCGTCTCTGTCAAATAAATAAATAAAATCTTTAAAAAAATTTGAGAGGGAACAAAAGTGAGAGAGATCACAGAGGGAGAAGGAGAAGCAGACTCACTGCTGAGTGGAGAGCCCAGCTTGGGGCTTGATCCCAGGACCCTGAGATCATGACCTGAACCGAAGGCACACGCTTCACTGAGCTACCCAGGCACCTCGAATTGAATGTTTCTAAAGGTAAATCATTGCATATTGCCACCAACGGGATGCAGCTACCTGGCTCCAGTCCTCACCGCCTATTCTGATCTTTTTGTTATTCTCCACAAGCCCCCAACCCCACTCAGCAGGCCACACCCTTCCTGCAGTTCACTAAACAATTAAGCCATTATTTTATGAATTTCCTTAACTTTCCTATTCCATGTATTTTCCTAGAACTGTCTCCTCCCCTGCTTAGCAGTAAGTAGTCCCTTTTCCTATTTTTACAGAAAATTTAAATGCTTCTGTTTTAAAAATAAAAATGTGTTCATTAGGAAAAATTCAAATTCAAATACGTATTCATATAGAAGAATACAAAGTCAGAAGTACCTCCCCTCACTGATGTACCCCAATAGTTACCACTGTGACAGGGTAAAATGCATTGTTCTCGGACGTATTTTATGTACCTACAAATATAAATACACAAACATACGTATATTGTGACACACTGTTATTTTGATCAGAAATGGAATCAGATTCCACATTATACATAACAACTTGCTTTTTTCAGCAAACCATGTGGTCATGGACATATTTTCATCTCAGTGGGTACAAATCTATTTTATTTTTGGCTGAATACCAGTTCTTAGTGTAGACACACTATAATTTATTTAACAATTCCTGCCTGATGCGTGCAAAGCCCACGTCTGGTGTCAAAAGTGAATCAGTGTTGTAGCAGAATATAAAGGAGGGTGTTTCTCTTTTATACAGAGATTCAGAGAAATGAAATCGCTTGACTTTTCTTTTTTAAGATTTTAATTTATTTATTTAACAGAGATAGAGAGAGAGCATAAGTAGGCAGAGCGGCAGACAGAGGGAGAGGGAGAAGCAGGCTCTCCGCCTAGCAGGGAGCCCAATGTGGGGCTCGATCCCAGGACCCTGAGATCATGACCTAAGCTGAAGGCAGCCGCTTAACCAACTGAGCCACCCGGGCGCCCCATGAAGTCGCTTGACTTAAAGGGTCTGCATAACTAAAAATATAAATACTGCCAAACTAAATGCTAAACATAGTTGTAGTACAATTTATAAAGGAAGAAAGATGATAGCATGCAAAAGACAAATAACTCAATCTACAAGGCATACCCACATACCCACAGAAAAGAGGCATGTTCTTGCCACGGGCTCTTGTATGTCCTGCTAAAAATTCATATGTTGAAGGCCTAACCCCCAATGGGACTGTATTTGGAGATGAGGCTTTGGGGAAGTAATTCGGGTTAGATGAGGTCATAATGGTGGGTCTCTCAAGATGGGATTAGTGCCCTTAAAAGGAGACGAAGAGGGAGAGAGTACTCTCTTTCCAGCATGTGAGGACCCAGCAAGAAGGTCAATTGCAAGAAGGCCCTCACCAGAACTAAATCTGCCAGCACCTTGATCTCGGCCTTCCCAGCCTCCAGAACTTGAGCATGAATACCTGTTGTTCAGGCCCCTAGTTTACGGTGTTTTGTTTCAGCAGCCCGAGCAGTTGAACACAGGGTGCCTGTATTGTGACTGACCCGTCTGAGGACACTGGGGCCTGGGCACAAACCAAACTGCAGATAAAACCCACACACAGCATCCAGTCTAAGTGTTAGCTGTCCCACAGAGGTTGCTCCTCATGTCCCTAACTACTCCCTGCCTTCAAGTCATACTGCCCACAATTCTTGAATCTGCACCATCTTTATTTTTAATGCCACTATTCTGGCTCAGGCCCTTTGTATCTTCTTCCTTAACTAAAACAAACCACTACCCAACTGGTCCCTCATCTTCTGTCTTTCCAATTCACTCTCTACACCATGAGGTGATTTAAAGAATTAACTTTCTAGGAGCTCCTGGGTGGCTCAGTCGTTAAGCGTCTGCCTTCGGCTCAGGTCATGGTCCCGGGGTCCTGGGATCGAGCCCCACGTCGGGCTCTCTGCTCAGCGGGAAGCCTGCTTCTCCCTCTCCCACTCCCCCTGTTTGTGTTCCCTCTCTCGCTGTGTCTCTCTCTGATAAATAAATAAATAAAATCTTAAAAAAAAAAAAAGAATTAACTTTCTGAAAGGTCAATCAAATCATAATAGCTGTCATTCTTTGAATTCTTAAAATGTATCTGCAAGATAGGTATTTTTATAGACGGGAAAACTGAGGCTCACTCATGGCCGATACCTGAAACAGCACCACCATGAAGCCGGTCAGTGACAAAGCAACTCATGAGTATGACCTTCTTTGCTGCCTTACAGAGAAAGGCATAAACTTCTCAGTACAATCCTCATGACCCTTCAAACATGGGCCCAGTTTGTCTTTCCAACCTCACCTCTCGCCAACATCCCTCAAAATCCAATCCTTACAGCCCACTCACCATTCTGGAAACCCAACAGGCACGTCTGCATCTTAGTTGCTTCCTTACATTGCTTGTTAATTCTGCCTTGATGACCTTCCCAATATCCACTTGGGAAATCCTGCTCATCCTGCCCAGTCCAAGGAGTCATCTCTCAGAGCCAGTGTCCTGGGTAGAAGGCATCCTCACTCCTCTCTGCTCTCAGAGCACTCTGGCCCTGTCTCTCATACAGTCACATAGAACTTACCAGAACATGTCACAGTCAGGGGCAATCTGCCCCATCATACTGGGAGTGCCTCAGGGCAGGGGCCAAGTCTTTTTCATCTTTGCACTCCCGGTTGTTAGCACAGCATATGATTTGCAAATACTTATTGAACGAATGAATGGCACCATGACTGACACAAAGCTCCACATGTGTAAAACTCTACTGCACAAATGGATATACTGTCAAGTTCCTTTAAATAACTTGCTCTCAGGGCGCCTTGGTGGCTCAGTCCGTGAAGTGTCTGCCTTCAGCTCAGGTCATGATCTCCAGGTCCTGGAATTGAGCCCTGTATTGGGATCTCCACTCAGCGGGGAGCCTGCTTCTCCCTCTCCCTCTGTGATCTCTCTCACTTTCGTTCTCTCTCAAATAAATAAAAAATATAATAAAATACCCTGCTCTTCCTGCACACATGTGAATAAAGGGGCTCAATTTAGAGAGACTTGATTGGGTGTATCTCTATTAGGGGGAGAAGAAAGGCCCACCTGTGTGCACCTTGGTTCTTAAGGCCAGCTGTGCAGCCCTGGCTGCAGGGAGCATGAGGAGAAAAAGCTGTCCCCAGCGGCCCAGGGACAGAACACACAAGATGATGTGGAGTATCAGGGGCTTGACCAAAACTCAACTACTTTCCTCAAAGGTGAGAGGATACATTTGGACGCAGGTATCATTTGATTCTCTGTCAATCCTCAGTTCACTGAGCCTCTAAATAACTTAGAGTTTTCGCAGTAATTTACCTTGACAAAAGAAGACCTAGCTCAGTAAAGGAGCAAAAAATCAGCACCGGCTCTTCCCCACCTAGGAAGGGGAAGGATGGTCTTTATTTAACATTTTATAACTGTGATGCACAAACACAGGGATCTTAGCTCCTCTAGATGCAGGGATCAGAGCAGAAAGACCTTCAGAAGCCCTGTTCACTACTTAAGACAGTTACTTAAAAGCCAGTGAATATTCTCTCCACCGAAAACTCTCAGTAGCTGCATAAATAACCGACCTGAGGGGATAGCACTGTAGCCACCATTGCTCTGGGCTTCTTTTTATCCAGCAATTCCAAGGCATTTTTCAAGCATCACATTCCTATAATGTCAGAACTCTCCCCACTTACACTGGGTAATTCGAGAGCCTTAGCAATAGATCTGCCAGGGTTGCAAAGGGTTTAATGGTAAGATGTAAACAAAACCTGAAATCTTGATTCTAGCCTCTCTTCCACCATCCTTCTAGGTATATGCACACTCTCGTTCTTTAAATCTGACCCTTAGGACTTGATACCAAATTTGGCTTTGACGGATTATTGTAAGTTTAGATCAGCAGGGCTCCGGTACAAACTATAGGCCGAGTGATACGTTTGCAGGAGATACTTTTAAGTCTGATCAGTCAGAAATGACAGGAAAGACCACAAGTCCCACAAGCCAAGAAGTCTATGGTATTTATTTTTATATAACAATTTATTTCAACATCTTCCTCTCCCCATCTTCATACTCTCTGGAAGGAGGAGCTGCTTGATGCCTTTAAAAGGCTGTTTTCTCTCTTCTGCAACCGGATGCCCAGTTATTGACCCCAGGGACATGTTTCTAGAGAGTAGAAGTCCATTCCTCAGAAATCAAGCTACAAGTCCATCCCCAATCTCTGGGCCGTCCCCTAATCAGGTGTGATGTGCAGTAACAGCAAAACGCAGAGGTCACAGCAGCAGATGGAATTACACACCACATCGCAGCTCTCCCAAGAGATACTCCAAGAGATCATGTCCCTGCCACTAGGTCTACTTTTAGATCTCTCTCCGCATCTCACAATTTGCACTTGATGACCTACTCGGACAGACTCACCGACATGATGTGGGCAGAGATCCTGAGCACACACGCCCTGACGAGCAGCAACAACAGAGTGCTTCAGCCTCTAGAGCTGGACTGCTAGGTTCAAATCCTGATTCAATCACTTACAGGCTTGCTGATCCTTGCTTAAATTCCTGGTGCCCATGTTCCTCATCTGTCCAATAAGGACCTTCCTCATCAGGGTGTGAGGACAAAATGAGAGGACACAGATGAAGAGCTTAGAACAACCAGGCCTTGCAAACAGGAAGTGTCCAGTAAATGTTCGCTGTTACCACTATGGAATAACGTGTGGGGAAAGAAAAGGGAACGTGCCGCGTTCATTCTGTATACTACAGTTCCCGCTGCCCATCTGAAGTTACTCTGATTTGCTGTCTTTTGGAAACATTTGCTTGGTACAGCATCAAACATATTTAATGATGACTACATAGAAACAACAACAAAAAGTCCAGTGTTGACACTCCTTGGGAAAAAGTCTCAAGTGTAAGGTCAAAGCTGCTCAGGGCTTCGGGAGGAGCTCAGTCCCTCACGGGTTCACAGAGAAGTGTCAACGAGGCAACTGAACTGGGAAGGTGTGCCAGCCAGCAGAAAGCTCCAAATGACCCTAGGGAAGCATTTATTTGTTTTTAAATAATCTCTATGGCCTGAAAAGTTCAAAATTAAAAACAAAAAAACCCCTATTCTGACACCAGAGGGAAGGAAATAGAAAGGGAGTAACCGATGCAAATGGCAAGTCCCCATAAGAAGAAAGGGCCATTTTCCAAGCACGAGCTGACTCCCGCGGAGGGAGGCAAAATTCTTACTGGCTCTATCAAAAAAGGAAGATCCCTCTACTCTAATTGCTAAGGCAGAGTAACAAAATCAAAGAGCAGACATTTGGGGCGCCTGGGTGGCTCAGTTGTTAAGTGTCTGCCTTCGGCTCAGGTCATGATCCCAGGGTCCTGGGATCAAACCCCGCATCGGGCTCCCTGCTCCGCAGAGAGCCTGCTTCTCCCTCTCCCACTCCCCCTGCTTGTGTTCCCTCTCTCGCTGTGTCTCTCTCTGTCAAATAAATAAATAAAACCTTTAAAAAAAAAAGAAAAGAGCAGACATTGGATGAGCATTAGTTGGCAGGACTAAACGTGAAGCAGAAAGGATGGGGCATTTTGAAAGCACTCCTGGACTGTGAATGAGAGGAGGGGGTCACTCCACATACAAAAGAAGAAAACAATGGAAACATATCATTAAAAAAAAAAAAAATTTCTCCAGGTCACTTATCTGCCTAAAAATCTTCACTATTCCCCACAGCCTACAGGAACGAGTCAAAAACCTCTGGAGGTAATGGAGTCCCCCACCTACCTTTCCAATCGTGTTTTGCCATCAGGAAATGTCCACTCCCGCCAGACTGGCTTCCTTATTTGTTCCAGGGAGAAACAAACCATGCTCATTTCAGCTTTGTATCCCCAGCACCTATCACAGTGCCTGGCCCATAGCAGTTGCTTGGTAACTGTTTGCTGAGTCGACAATGGGAACGCTTTTAGGCCCATCCTCTGCACCTCTCTCCTGCAAAGCCCCTTCCCCACCCCGCTGGCGAAAACCCCGGTGTGTCCAAAGCCTCGCTCAACACCCTCCACCTCTTCTCAGCACCAGCGGCCTGCGCATGCCGTCCTCCTCTCCCACTCTCAAGCCCCACAGCATCCCATCACTTCAGACCTCTGCTGCTGTTCAGACATTTCCTGTTCCTATGTTTCGTCTGCCCCATACACTGGGAGCTTCTGGAGGAAGGTAGCAGGTGTTGAAGCAATGGGAAGCAGTGGAAGGGTTACTGATCTGCGGCCATGCAGACCTGGTTATTTGACTTTGGGAAAACTTCGTGTAAACACTGAGAACAGTGCCTGGAACATAGCACGCGCTCCGCAAACGCTAGTATTGTCATTACTCGTTTCTCGGAACCTCAGGTCTCCCTCTTATAAAATGGGGTAAATAATAAATCTTCTGGGGCGCCTAGCTGGATCAGTCGGCAGAGCACGTGACTTTTATTTTTTCAAGTTTTTATTTAAATCCCAGTTAGTTGAGCGCCTGGGTGGCTCAGTTGGTTGAGCGGCTGCCTTCGGCTCAGGTCATGATCCTGGAGTCCCGGGATGGAGTCCCGAATCGGGCTCGAGTCCTGAATCGGGCTCCCTGCTCAGCAGGGAATCTGCTTCTCCCTCTGACCCTCCCCCCTCTCATGTGCTCTCTCTCTCTCATTCTCTCTCTCTCAAATAAATAAAATCTTTAAAAAAAAAATAAATCCCAGTTAGTTAACAGACTGTAATATTAGTTTCAGGTGTAGGATTTCGTGATTCACCTCTTACATACGACACCTGGTGCTCGTCACAAGTGCCCTTCTTAATACCCGAGAACCAGACTCTTGACCTCGGGGTGGTAAGTTCAAGTCTCACACGTTTTTTTAAAGCTTACTTTAAAAAAAAAATAATAATGATAAATCTGTCAGGTGGTTCCTTATGAAGATTAGGAATAATGTCTGAAAAGTCTCGAGGACCTTCCTTGGCGCACAGCGGCTACTCACAAGCCATATGGCAGCCATTCTTCCGAAGCCTCAGCTGGGTGCAGAGAAGATGCTCCATAAGAGTTTATGGAATGAGTTGAATGAACAGAGACATAGTCTAATATCAATTCAGATATCAAGGGAAAACTTTTCGGTCATTCATTCAACAAATCTTTAAGGGCTGGTCAGTATGTACCAGGCTTTGTTCTAGGTGCTAGGGTGCAACAGTAAAAATACCTCCTGTCCTGTGAAGTTTACATTCTAAAAGAAACGGCAGATAATAAACAGAGGGCGAGACAGAAATAAAAGCCTATATGCTGTTAAGTACTATGAGGAAGGAAAAAAGCAAGGTGAGGATGCGCTAGCAGAGCTGGGAGGGGGCTGTCTGTGGAGGTGGCATTTAGGCAGAGACAAGAATCCTTAGGACAGCCAGAGCATGGGAGATGTCCTCACCCTTAGGCAGACTCCAGCAGCCTTTCCACGGGTCAGCCTCTAGGGACAAGAGACCCACTGCCGGCAAAAGGGCTGTGGTCTGGCTCCCAGGGCCCCTCTCAACTCACACGAAGCTACACACACTACTGAGCCAGTGATTACAAACTTTATCTTTATAAGACTGTTTGAATTGGCCACCGAAGCCCCACCTGGAAATAAACAGGTTATAACCATACCGTTACTGGTCTGTTCCCCAGAAAGTTCAGATCACTGTTCTCTCCAAACAGGTAACCCTCAGGGTGCGTGGAGTCAAACTTCTCTCCTCCCATAATGAAGTGGCTGGCAAAATAGCTTCCTAGACAGGGAGAGACAGAAACATCAAACAGAAACCAGTCAAACTAAACCAAGTAAAAAAGCCAACTCAAAAAAAATGTTAACCCTTCAAACAAATAATTAGTGTAACTGTTAATCCCAAGAGAACTGTCTCTCGATTTGGGACAGTGGCACAAAATAAGCAAAATCATAGCAGTGAGAACCCAAGATACCCAACGTAAAGAGATCGATTTTCCTTTTAACATTATCAATTGAATCCTTATCATGATCTGTCTATAATACCATCAGCCAAAAGACCAGAAGGCCCCTCAGTGCACATTAATGAACATATACATGTATTTTGTTCCTGTTTTTTTTCCCCTTAAACTTGAAGTGGTTATTTTCTATCCTCTGTATATTCAGGAATCTTAACTGCAGGTATCAGCCTATACACACACACACATTTCTTTGCCTCGATCTTCCTAAGCCAGCTCGTACCTACACACAGAAGTCTCAGTACCTGCCTACCACTACGTATAGACCTCTGTAACCCTTTCCAATGAAGGCTCTTCCTTTTTCATATTTGCTTCAAAATGATCGTTAACAGGAAAATACGAATGTAAATAATATAGCTGTCCTTGGCTTTACCTACCAATCACCACACAGATTATGGAGTTTAACAGGACAGTAGTTCAGGGCTAGGATACAGATGCACCAGCCCGCACACACACTCATGCACACACACACACTCATGCACACACACCCTCAGTCTCAAATTCACTAACTGCGAACAGCCAGGGTTTCAGGGATGTCAGTTAGGGCAGGCGCTCCTTGCCCCACCTTGACTAGCCAGGAGGCAGGGATATTTCTAACACGATAATAACGAGAGGTGATCAGCAGTCAGGGGTCAGAATCCCCATCTGCCTCGCCCAGACAGACGAGGACTGTGCCAGGACGTGACAGCACTGGTAAGTCACCATGGGAGGCCTAGGTAATGCTGCAAATTCCGTCTGGGAATACTTTCCAACCTAGATGACTAAATGAATGCCTCTTAACCCAAATTTCTATAATCTAAATACTCCCAGGAAGGTAAGCCATCCGAAGGGAAGGACTTATGTCACAAAACGCCTTCTCAAGGCTCTCCTCACATACCCCAATTCCTGGATTAACCCAAAGAACTTCTGAAACAGTGAGAGGCTTCGTCGTCATCCATCACATGGTGAGGGTATAGATACATTTTCTAAACCAATTTCAACTTTTGTTGAAAGTTTACTGCACACTAAAAACAGTGAGATTCAGCACTTTCAGCCTGTGAAGAAGCCACAGGAAGGAAGACAGAGAAGAAAATTCTAACAGAAAAACTGAACCAAATATTCATTCTTGGGTTTTCTTCCCATGGAGCTTTAGTCTAGAAACACTTATTACACAAAGCAACGTGGATAAAATCACTCACCACAAAGTGAGGCAATTCTTTAATTAAACAACAAATAGGAAAACATTATTTGAGAGTAAAAGCAGCCGAAATCTATCACTGAGGAACTCGTGAAAGTTACCCACCAAAACTGAAAAATATAAACGTCAGCCATCTGCGGTGATACAACAGTGAGTTTCATCACTTAGAAAAGCTTAATTATCAATTATTTATGTCGAGCACTTGCAAGCCCTATTTTCCAAGTGCATAATTTATAGAGGGGGGAGGTGCCCAGTTGCCTTAAGTAGAAGCAGTCATCTCAAATAATTAAGTCATTTACTACTGAACCTTACCAAAATATATTTTCTATACATTAGAGGTTACATAGTTATTATACATTAGCTGAAATTTTAAAAGGTAAAGATTTTGGGGAGCCTGGCTGGCTCAGTTGGTAGAGAGTGTGACTCTTGATTTCCATGTCGTGAGTATGAGCCCCACGTTGGGGATAGAAATTACTAGAATAAAATAAAATAAAAAGATTTTACATTGATGGATGGCTTGCCCAAGACATGAATAAAGAATGGAGAGAAGCAGGTTTGGTGTCTGGAGCTATACGGTTCAGTTCAGTAGGGGACATGCTGAGTTTCTAGCATGTGTGAACAGTCAGGTGAGGGATGAAGGGACAATGAAGTCCAGATAGATAATCAACTTACAGGTGGTAGTGATTGATCCCAGCAAGAGGAGAGCACTAATGGCTTGGGGGGCATAGGGTTAAAGATGGTGATAGGGTTCTACTGGAAATGGCTTTTTTTTTTTTTTTTGCCATAATATTAGAAGAGAAGAAATTATCAAGAAAGCAGTGTAAAGCTAATTGTAGTTTTGCCTTACATTAAAAATCAAGAACACAAATATACAAAGATTTAAAATTAGGGTCAATATTTGAGAGATTAAGAAAGGACTTTTCATTTCAGTAGCAGAGTTCGTGCAAAATTCCTTTAAAAAGATGATCTCCCTTGATGCACTTAAAATAAAAATACCTTATCAGTTAAAAGAAAAAATGAGCTTAAGGCAACCAAAAGCTGGCTTGTTGCTTTCTTTTGAAATGGACCCGTCTAATAACTTGCCCTAGTTAGGCTAGTGAGACAGAACAAATCCGCCATCTGCAGCCTGGATAAAGCTTTCTCTTTGCCCCAGCTGTCTAAAGGGACGAACCAGGGCAGAGTCACGTAGAGCTACCATATCAGCCCAATAACACCTAACACACTCACAGTCCCTGAAAAAAACGCCTTTTGGACAGCTTGTGCACATTTTTACTTCTTAGCATGAACCATGCTCTAAAATCAGAAATGGTAGGGAAAGAGAGCTACACTACAATACTTCGCCTGTTTGCTAATACGGACATACACGATTAATGGATAAACTGCAAGTTTTTCATTATTAGCTAGCTGTAATTTCTTATTTATTTTTTTGAGAGGTAGAGGGAGGGGCAGAGGGAGAGGGTGAGAGAGAATCTTAGGCAGGCTCCACACCTAGCATGGAGCCCAACGCAGAGCTCAGTCTTACGACCCTGAGATCATGAACTGAGCCAAAATCAAGAGTCGGATGCTTAACCGACTGAGCCGCCCAGGCGCCCCAAGTTAGCTATAATTTCTTCACCAAAATTCATATTCAATTTCTTTGTGGGATTTAAGAAGACACATCTTGTGGTAATCATTTTACAAGACAGACATATATCACATCATCACGTTGTACATCTTAAACTTACACAATGTTATATGTCAATTATATATCAGGAAAGGGGAAAAAAAAGAAAACACATCATACACAGATCTCCAAAATTATATTTAAAACATAAGGTATGAGTGGGAGGGAGAAGGGGGAGTGTGTTTAATGCGTATAGAGTTTCCGTTTTGCAAGAAGAAAAAGTTCTAGCGACCTTTTTTTTTTAAAAAAAAGATTTTATTTATTTGACAGAGAGAGACGAGGAGAGAGGGAGCACAAGCAGCAGGAGTGGGAGAGGGAGAAGCAGGCTTCCCACTAAGCAGGGAGCCCAATGGGGGACTCGATCCCAGGACCCTGGGATCATGACCTGAGCCGAAGGCAGACGCTTAATGACTGAGCCACCCAGGTGCCCAAAAGTTCTAGCGATCTTAACACTACTGAACTATATGCTTAAAAATGGTAGGATAATAAATTTAATGTTACATATTTTTCACTACAATAAAAAGAAATAAAGGAAAAAAAAAAAGGTTTAGTCCAGAATGTCCAACACTAATCCAAGTTCAGTATTTTTTTTAAAGATTTTTATTTATTTATTTATTTGACAGAGGGAGAGACAGCGAGAGCAGGAACACAAGCAGGGGGAGTGGGAGAGGGAGAAGCAGGCTTCCCCCTGAGCAGGGAGCCTGATGTGGGGCTCGATCCCAGGACCCTGGGATTATGACCTGAGCCGACGGCAGTCGCTTAACCAACTGAGCCACCTAGGTGCCCAGCAAAATTAATTTTATTTTTATTTTATTTATTTTTTAAATATATTTTATTTGTCTCAATATTGGATATCCCAATATCCCAAAATATCCAAAATATTCTATCAACATGCAATCAGTATAAAAATTATTAAGAAGCTATTTACATTCTTTTTTTTTTTTTTTTTTAAAGCATGGAGTCTTCAAAATCTGGTGCATATTCTCTGCTGTTTACAGAGAATGTGGACTAGCCACATTTTAAGTGTTCTACGGCCACATGAGGCTAGTGGCTACCACAGGAGAGAGCATAGCTCCAGACACTCCTCCTCACCAACGGATTTAATCTTAATCACTTATCAATACTTTCTGACTCTACAGAAATGTCAGAGCAACTCCAACGGAACTTGTACTAAGGACAACGTTTGAACCAAGAGTCCAAATCAATAAATTGACTTTAACTGCCCACAAAGAAAAATACAACTATTTGTTTCTCATCATGTGAACAACAACAAAATATCTCAGTTAGAATTCACTGTCTTGGGGCGCCTGGCTGGCTCAGTCGGCAGCGCATGCGACTCTTGATCTTGGGGTTGTGGGTTCAAGCCTCATGTTGGGTGTAGAGATTACTTAAAAATAAAATCTTAAAAAAAAAATTCACTGTCTTAAATAATTTACCCAATGAATGTAAGCTATTAGGGCATATTCCTAACATCACAGTGAAATTAAATATTGCTCAATTGATCCCATAAGTTACATCTGGCCCAATGAGATATTCTGACATTTGCCACCAAACTGCTATGAAGTATAACATCACACAATGAAGGACAATTAAACCCATTTCCCATTTTTCTACAACTCTGTATGCCTTTTACAAGATATACATATATCAAATCATCACATTGTACACATTAAACTTTATGGGTACCCTACATGTTAACAAAAATTCTAATTAAAAAAAAACTTTTCTTTCAAATCTGTGAAATTACTGAAGTATGTCTGCCTATAGAAACAGACTTAGGGAAAAAATTGTTTAGGCCTCTAAGTAATAGCAATTTATTTACTGTCATAGCACAATTGCAAATCAAAGATTTTAAACTTTTTAAGTCATGGAAACTTTATGTTTTATAAAACTAAAACAAAAATGTTGAGCAGGCAAAAAATTTTGATAATTTGTGTGGATTAAATGATAAAGTAAAATGTATTTGGGATTTTAGCTGCTATCTTATGCTAAGTGGGAGTTTTTATTGCAAGATCTATAAGCAATCTTCCCTTTTTAAAAAAATTTAAATTCAGTTAATTAACATACAGTGTATTATGAGTTTCAAAGGTAGAGGTCAGTGATTCATCAGTTGTATATAACACCCAGTGCTCATTACATCACGGGACCTCCTTAATGCCCATCACCCAGTTACTCCATCCTCCACCAGCAACCCTGTTTGTTTCCTATGGTTAAGAATCTCTTATGGCTTGTCTCCCTCTCTGATTATGTCCTAGTTTATCTTTCCCTCCCTTCCTCTATGCTCCTGTTTTGTTTCTTAAATTGCACATATGAGTGAAATCATATGATAATTGTCTCTGATTGACTTATTTCACTTAGCATAATACCCTCTAGTTCCATCCACGTTTTTGCAAAGGCAAGATTTCATTTTTTTGATGGCTGAGTAATATTCCATTGTGTATATATACCACATCTTCTTTACCCATTTATCTGTCGATGGACAATTGGGCTCTTTCCACAGTTTGGCTATTGTGGACATTGCTGCTATGAACATTGGGGTGCATATGGCCCTTCTTTTCACTACATCTGTATCTTTGGGGTAAATACCTAGTAGTGCAATTGCTGGGTTGCAGGGTAGCTCTATTTTTAACTTTTTGAGGAACCTCCATACTGTTTTCCACAGTGGCTGCACCAGCTTGCATTCCCACCAACAGTATAGGAGGGTTCCCCTTTCTCTGCATCCTCACCAACATCTGTCATTCCTGATTTGTTAATTTTAGCCATCCTGACTGGTGTGAGGTGGTATCTCATTGAGGTTTTGATTTGGATTTCCCTGATGCTGAGTGATGTTGAGCACTTTTTCATGTGTCTGTTGGCCATTTGTCTATCTTCTTCAGAGAAATGTCTGTTCATGTCTTCTGCCCATTTCTTGATTGGATTATTTGTTGTTTGGGTGTTGAGTTTGATGAGTTCTTTATAGATTTTGGATTCTAACCCTTTATCTGATAAAACATTTGCAAAAATCTTCTCCCGTTCTGTAGGTTGCCTTTTGGTTTTGTTGACTGTTTCCTTTGCTGTGCAAAAGTTTTTTATCTTGATGAAGTCCCAATAGTTCATTTTTGCTTTTGTTTCCCTTGCCTTTGGAGACATGTCTAGCAAGAAGTTGCTGTGGCTGAGGTCACAGAGGTTGCTGCCTGTGTTCTCCTCTAGGATTTTGATGGATTCCTGTCTCACATTTAGGTCTTTCATCTATTTTGAGTCTATTTTTTGTACGGTGTAAGGAAATGGTCCAATTTCATTCTTCTGCACGTGGCTGCCCAATTCGCCCAACACCATTTGTTGAAGAGACTGTCTTTTTTCCATTGGATATCCTTTCCTGCTTTGTCAAAGATTAGTTGACCACAGAGTTGAGGGTGCATTTCTGGGTTCTCTATTCTATTCCACTGATCTATGTTTTGTGCCAGTACCAGGCTGTCTTGATGATCGCAGCTTTGTAATATAGCTTGAAGTCCGGAATTGTGATGCCACCAGCTTTGGTTTCTTTCTTGACATTCCTGTGGCTATTCAGCATTTTTTTTTCATTCCATACAAATTTTAGGATTATTTGTTCCAGCTCTGTGAAAAATGTTGATGGTATTTTGATAGGGATGCAATCTTCCCTTCTTTTTATTTTTATTGATGTCACAGTAAAACAAACAAATATCCTGCCTGTAAGTGAAAAATATTAATCTTCAACTATTTGCTTTTGAACTAATGGAGCTATATACTCGATTACTGCAGAAAATGGAATTGTATTTAAAAATAATTTTATACAAAATTAAAATATGAGAAAATTGGCTATGGGAATCTTATTAGGATTTCATGTATTTGAAAAATCTTCACCTAGGGGCACCTGGGTGGCTCAGTCGGTTAAGTGTCTGCGTTCGGCTCAGGTCATAATCCCAGGCTCCTGGGATTGAGTCCCTCATCAAGCTCCCTGCTCAGCAGGGAGTCTGCTTCTCCCTCTCCCTCTGCCCCTCCCCCCTGCTCATGCTAACAAATAAAATCTTAAAAAAAATCTACACAAGTAAAACATGCCTTTTGCAAAAAATAAAAATACACAGAAGTATGTAATTTAAAAAGCGATAATCTAATTCAACTCCGTGAGAAGTAACTCCACTATTAACAACCGGTTTGTGGCCTTCCAGATTTTCCTACACGTATATAAACACGTTCGGGTTTTCTGTTTTATTTTCTTTTTTAACTTAATTGGGATATTACACATACTGATCTGCAAGTTACATTTCTTTTTTTTTTTTTTGCCTAATGTACTGTAGGCATCCTTCCATGTCCACTTATGGATTGAACTCATTATTCCTAATGCCTACATAACAATAACTCACATTGAGGACTTACTATGTACCAGCACTGCACTATCAGGTACCAAATAGATTATTCCTCACAACAACCCTATCAGGTGGGTGATATAAGTTTTTTTTTTTTAATTTTACCGAACTGATGATAAATGCACAGAGAAAGTAAGTAATTTATCCAAGATCACACAGGTAATAAGAGGCAGTGTCAGGTCCGAAATGCAGCTATTTTTATTCCAGAATGCCTATGTGTACTCTCATCCATTACACTATATTCCCATTGAGCATCCAGATTTAATTAACCGGTTCTCTACTGATGAACATTCCCTCCTCTCTAGTTTACATTGCATGCTTGCTTTTTTCCCTCCTGGGTGGTATTATTGTTGCTATTTGATTGTTTTTACATCTGGAATTTGTCCTTATGGACTGTGTGGGATAAGGTGTTAATCATTTTTTTCCAAATAGGAAACTTTACGAACACCATTTATTGAACGTTCCATTTCCCCCACTAAATTGAAAATCTATTTTTATCATGCTATATATATCTAGCTCTGGACTCTATTCTATTCTGAACAAGCACAATGAAGTTTGTTTGTTTGAGTACCATATAGTTTTAACAACTGTAATTTTACAGTATTTGAAGCAAGGCACATGTCAACGGATCCAAACCTTTCCCCCATTCTCAAGGTCCCAACCCTGACCCCCCTACCGTCTTCCTTCTACTTTACGACATTCCCTCAAAACCCTTCAACATTATACAAGTTTCAAAACCTTACAACTTCCCTATATTTCTACCCATACTTTCTTCTGGCCTCAAGAAGGTAGTCCTTCTCTCCCCGTTCCAAAGTTGACTTTTCCACTTGAGTTCCCATCCCCAACTGTCTCTACCTCCTCGAGACCTCATCAACAACCTCTCTCTTTCTCTGTTTCTATTCCTCTTTCCACAGGCTTTTTTCTTGCTGCAAGAATATTCTGGTCTTCTCAACTTAAAAAACAAATACAAAAAGAGTTCCATGTGCCATGCCTTAAAATCCGCCCACTGGCCACCCATCTGTCATTCCTGTCTGCTCCCACCCACATCCAGTGACTCCTCAAGCCTTTACAGTGCTTTCCACCACTCTATTGAAACTCTTCCCTGGAACACCCAGCAGGCCAAGTGTATTCTCACACTTCACTCACCTTATGAATGCTCAGAAGACTTCCATGCTCATTTCTGAGGCTCTTTTCCCCTTGGCTTCCAAAATCCTCATGGTTCTGAGTCTCTTCCTACCTAAAACTTGTTTCATGCTTTCATGCGGCCCACAAACATGGATGTGTCTTCAAGAGCTCAGGTCTCTCCTTTTCTTTCGTTCTTTCCCTCCCTCTTTCTCTTCCTCATAGAACCAAAGCAGAGGCTCTGATTTAAAACAGCTGAATTTGATCCCGGTGCTGCCCTCCTCTACTGGGTCACCCGGGACAAGTTATTTAACTTTCTGGGGCTTTGGTTTCTTTATCTATAAAACGGATAGTAACACCTCTTTCAAAGGATTGTTGTTAGGCCCAGTGGGCAATTAACACACATTGGCTTCTCTTTTCCCATACTCCCAAACATTTTCCCCTGATCTTCCTTTGGTTTCAGCCCAAATCTTTAACCACCTGCCATATCTTTTCATCTAGATATCCTATCTTTGCTTCAAATTCAACGAATAACCTTTTTTCTTCTGGGAGAGGGGTAATAAAGAGCATTCTATCTTAAGAGCTGTCACCAGAACTCCTCTTAGCAAAGGCACGATCTTTTTTGGAATATACCTTAATGAGCTACTTAGAATGGAGAGCAATACACCAAGTGCCGGGTACGTTTGTTGCTTATTGATGCAACTCGAACGACTCTAATTTTTTTTCTGAGGAAAGGGTAAGGAGAAGAGTCAAAAAAGGAGAGGTAAGAGGAAAGAAACGTTAGGATGAAGGCTCAGGTTGGTGAACTCAATAGCCAGTGAAACTCCCCAGCTGAAGTACAGTTTAGGGTGATGATGCTTACTATTCCTTTGTGTTTCTGCAATGTAAACCCCAACTTCATCACCCTCCACAAATATTTAGTAGAATCTACACTTTGAATACTTTATGCGAACGGAATTTTTTGGAGAAACTGAAGAATGGACTGAAATCACATTTATTGTTGGGCAGGGACAGCAAGCTAGAGCTCAGGAGCCAACAAGGTTGTGCCATGGGTCATTTGGGAATTCACAGAAATCTTGGAAGGGGCATGAGAAGTCTATACTCTATGATTTGGGGGAGTGGGTGGGTTTCTGTCTAATCTGCCTACATTTTGAGGAGCAGTAAAGCCCTGGCTGACATTTGGGACTCACTTTAAAAGCAGTTTCTGCCCCAGATTCCCAATTTCTGTCAATGGTGCTTTACTTCTCTGGTCACTCAGGTTAAAAATATCATAGTCATCAAAACCACACAAACATTGAATGTGTGCTTTTGTGCAAAGCATCCTTGTCAAGACCTCAGCCCTTTCCAAGTTCGATGACAGTGGATTATCAGGTTATAGTTCCCTAGAAAATCTCTATGCTTCTAGTCTTTTTCTCCCTACAACCTATATCTCTAAGAGATAAATCTTCCTTAGAACACCATCTGGTTCTTTTCTTTTGGTTCCTACCCCCTTCCCAAATTTTATTTCTCACTACTTTTCTTCTAGGAGAATTCTCTGCCTCAACCAACTAATCTATTTATTATTCTCTAAATCCATCAAGAACACTGGCAAGGACACCTGAAACTAATATAACACTGTATGCAACTAACTGGAATTAAAATAAAAACTTAAAGGGGCGCCTGGCTGGCTGAGTCTGGAGAGCATGTATCTCTTGATCGTGGGGTTGTGAGTTTGAGCTCCGTGTTGGGTGTAGAGATTACATAAGAATAAAATAAATAAATAAAATAACCTTTAGGGGCACCTGGGTGGCTCAGTCAATCAGGCGTCTGCCTTCGGCTCAGGTCGTGATCCCGAAGTCCTGGGATCGAGCCCCACGTTGGGCTCCCTGCTCCGTGGGGAGTCTGCTTCTCCCTCTCCCTCTGCCTCTCTCCCCGGCTTGTGCGCTCTCTCTCTCTCTCTCTCTCAAATAAGTAGATAAAATCTTTAAAAAAATAAATAAAATAAAATAATCTTTAAAAATTAAAATAAAAACTTAAAAATTTTTAAAAAGCACACCGGCAACCTCCCAGCCATTACAAATACTATTCTTCCCCTTGGACTATCTGGGAGCCCTTCAGTGTGTTCAGACGAGCCATTGCTCCCAAGAATTCTACCCTAATTGATCAAGCTCTTCTCTGTATTTTATTCAGTTGGTATAAACCCCTCTGTACTGTTATTTTTAACAGCTTTATTGAGGTATACTATACACAGCATAAAATTCATCTATCGTACAACTCAATAACTTTGGTTAACTATCACACAATCCAGTTGAAAACACTTTCATTACCCCAAAATGTTCCTTCATGCCTGTTTACAACTAACTCCCACTCCGTTCCCCAGCCTTAGGCAAACACTGCTGTTTTCTATCTCCATAAATTTGCCTTTTCTAGACATTTCATAGAAATGGATTCATATAATATAGTCTTACAACTGGTTTCTTACACTTAACACAATGTTTTTGAGGTTAATCCATGTAGTCCAGCTTGTATCACTAGTTCATTCCTTTAAGTTGCTGAACAGCATTTCACTGTATGAATATGTCTCATTTCGTTAATCCATTCACCAGCTGATGAATATTTGGATTATATCCCATTTTTTGGCTATTATGAACAATGCTGCTATGGACACTTGTATATATGTCTGTGTGTGACATCTTTTGGAGAGATTCATGGGAGTGGAATTGCTAGATCATAAGGTAAATTTATGTTTAACATTTTAAGACTCGCCCAAACTCTTCCAAAGTGGCTGTTTCCATTTTACATTCCCAACAGCAATGCACAAGTATTGCAATTTCTCGACATTCTCACCAACACGTGACATTGTCTTTTTTATTGTAGCTATCCTCTTGGTTGTGAAGTACTACCTCATTGTGGTTTTAATTTTATTTCCCTAACAACTACTGGTATTAAGCATCTTTCCATGGTTTTTTTTTTTTTTTTTAAGATTTTATTTTTTTATTTGTCAGAGAGAGAGAGAGAGAGAGCACAAGCAGGAGGAGTGGCAGGCAGAGGGAGAAGCAGGCTCCCTGCTGATCGGGGAGCCCGATGCGAGACTCGATCCCAGGACCCTGGGATCATGACCTGAGCTGAAGGCAGCTGCTTAACCAACTGAGCCACCCAGGCGTCCCTTTCCATGGGTTTATTAGCCATTCTTGTATCTTCTTTGGTGATATCTCTATTCAACTCTTTTGTCCATTTTTATTTTTTAAGTAGGCTCCACGCCCAGCATGAAGCCCAACGCGGGGCTTGAACCCACGACCCTGAGACCAAGACCTGAGCTGAGATCAAGAGTCTGACACTTAACTAACTGAGCCATGCAGACGCCCCTCTTTTGTCCATTTTTAAATTGGGTTGTCTTTTTAATACTGAGTTGTTCAAGTTCTTGGTACATTCTGGATGCAAATCCTTTATCCGTGTGTTTTGCAAATATTTTCATTCAGAAGGTGGCTTGTGTTTTCAGCTTCTTAATGTCTTTTGAAGCAGAAACATTCTTAATTTTGAAGAAATCCAATTTACCAGTTTTTTCTCTTCTGGATTGTGCTTTTGATGCTATATCAAAGAACTCTTTGCCTAATCCTGAAACAAATAAATATTTTCTCCTATATCTTCTTTTACGGGTTTTATGGTTTTCATTCTTACATTTAGGCCCGTTTTTCTAAACAGCTTAATGAGATATAATCACACACCATACAATTCACCTATTTAAAGTGTACTATCCAATTGTTTTTTAGTATATTCAAATGAGTTATGCAACTATTCACCACAATTTTAGGACATTTTCATTATCACAAAAAGAAACCCACTAGCAGTCACTCATTTCCCCCTTCCTCCAGCCACTGACACTTGCTAATCTACTTTCTGTCTCAACGGATTTGCCTCTCACGGACATTCGGGATTATACAACATATAGCATTTTGCATCTGGCTTCTTTCACTTAACATTAATATTTTCAAGGTTCATCCATGGTGAAGCAAATACCAATACTTCAGTCCCTGTTACTGCCAAATAATGTTCCATTGTATGGACTTACCACATTTTATCAGCTATTCCATTTGCCAGTTGATGGACATTTGGGTTATTTCCACCTTTTAGCTATTATGAAAAATGCTACTATGAACATTCATGTACACATATTGGTGTGGATTTATTTATTCCCCATTTTTCTTGGACGTATATATACCTAGAAGTGGTATTAGTGAATCATTTAAGCAACTGTGAAACAGTTTTCCAAAACAACTGCACTATTTTACATTTTCACCAGCAGGGTACCAGAGTTTTAATTTCTCTACATCCTCACTAAACTTGTTATTAGTTGTTATATTGATTATAGCCATCCTAGTGGGTGTGAAGTGGTATCTAATTGTAGATTTGATTTGCATTTCCCTAATGGCTAATGAGGGTGAGCATTTTTTCATGTGTTTATTGTCCATTTGTATAACCTTTTTTGGAGAAAGGTCTATTCAAGACCATTGTTCCCTTTCTAGTTGGGTTGTCTTTTTCTTATTGAATTGTACAAGTTCTTTATATATTCTTGATGCAAACCCCTTATCATATATACGATTTACAAATATTTTCTCCCATTCTGTGACTTGTGTTTTCATTCTATGACCCATTCTGAGTTAATTCTTGGTGATGTGAAGAGTTTAAGTTTTGTGTTTTTTTTGCTTGTTATTATCCAAATGTCCCAGAACCATTTGTTGAAACAAAAACAAACAAACAAACAAAAACACCCACTATTCTTTTCCTGTTGAAATGCCTTGGTACTTTTTTTTTTTTAAGATTTTATTTATGGGGCACCTGGGTGGCTCAGTAGGTTAAGCATCTGCCTTCGGCTCAGGTCATGATCCCAGGGTCCTGGGATTGAGCCCCACGTCAGGCTCCCTGCTCAGTGGGGAGCCTGCTGCTCCCCCTGCTTGTGCTCTCTATCAAATAAATAAATAAAAATCTTAAAAAAAAAAAAGATTTATTTGAGAGAGAGACAGCACAAGCGAGGGGAGGGGCAGAGGGAGAGAGACAAGCAGACTCCCCACTGAGCACGGAGCCCACTGGGGCTAAATGCAGGGCTCCATCCCAAGACCCCAAGATCGGACCTGAGTCGAAGAAGATCATAACCAACTGAACCAGCCAGGCACCCCTTGACTTGGTACTTTTGTCAAAATCAACTGAACATAAATATAAGGTTTTATTTCTGACTTGCAATTCTCTTCCATTGATCTATATAACTTTTGTTGTGCCAAACCACACTATGGTTTTATAATAATGTTTTAAATTGGGTAGTGAAAGTCCTCCAATTTTGTTCTTCCTTTTGTTTGTTTGTTTGTTTAAGATTTTATTTCTAGGTAATCTCTACACCCAACGATGGGCTCGAAATTACAACCTGGAGATCAACAGTCACATGCTCTACCAACTGAGCCAGCCAGATGCCCCATTCTTCCTTTTCAAAGTTGTTCTAGATAATCTAAATCCTTGTACATGCATGTGCATGTAAATATAAGAATCGGCTGGTCAATTTATTTTAAAAAAAAGTCTGTTGGGACTTTGACTCAATTTTTAGAACGTTGGCATCTTGACAATATTGAGTTTTCCAACATGAAATGTTTAATTACTTAGATCTTTTTAAACTTCTTTAGTTAAAGCATCAATCTCAGCAACATTTTAGAATTTTCAGTGTACAAGTCTTATACTTCTGATGTTAAATTTATTCCTAAAGGGGCGCCTGGGTGGCTCAGTCGTTAAGCGTCTGCCTTCGGCTCAGGTCATGATCCCAGGGTCCTGGGATCCAGCCCTGCATCGGGCTCCCCGTTCAGCGGGAAGCCTGCTTCTCCCTCTCCCACTTCTCCCTCTCCCCCTGCTTATGTTCCTCTCTCGCTGTGTCTGTCAAATAAATAAATAAATAAATAAATAAATAAATAAAATCTTTATTTTTAAAAAAAATTTATTCCTAAGAATTTTATTCTTTTTGATGCTATTGGGAATGAATTGCTTTCTTAATTTCTTTTTCAGATTATTGTTTGTGTGTAAAAATAGAATTGATTTTTGTATGTTGATCTTGGATGTGCAGCCTTCTGAACTCATTTATTAATTGTAGTAGTATTTTTGTGGAATCCTTGGTATTTTCTACATACGGGATCATGTCATCTGTGAATAGACAGTTTTACTTCTTCCCTTACAATCTGAATACCTTAAAGATATTTTTTTACACGTGTATGTGTGTTTATTTTGCCATACTAGTTAGAATCTCCCATCAACACTGAATGGCAAAAGCAGACATCCTTGCCTTGTTCCTGATCTTAGCAGGAAGGCATTCTGTATTTCACCATTAAGTATGATATTCGCTGGGCTTTCCATAGATGCCCTTCTATTCCTAGTTTGCTAAGTGTTCTTCATCTTGAAAAGGCTGGATTTGTCAAATGTTTTGTCTCCACTTATTGAAATGATCATGTGGTTTTTATTCTTTTTTTTTTTTTTTTTTTAAAGATTTTATTTATTTATTTGAGAGAGAGAGAATGAGAGAGAGAGCATGAGAGGGGGGAGGGTCAGAGGGAGAAGCAGACTCCCTGCCGAGCAGGGAGCCCGATGCGGGACTCGATCCAGGGACTCCAGGATCATGACCTGAGCCGAAGGCAGTCGCTTAACCAACTGAGCCACCCAGGCGCCCCATGTGGTTTTTATTCTTTATTCTACTAAAACAATATATTAATATTGATTGATATTAAGCATTGATATATAAAATATTAACATTGATTTCAGATATCAAACCAACCCTGCATTCTCAGGATATAACCCAGTTGGTTATGGTATATCTGTATTCTTATTTATCTCTGTATGCCTGCATTCTACCTCTGATATAGATGATAAGCACTAAAATTCTGGAAGGAGCATAATTTTTAAATAATGATTTTTAAAGGCTATAATTTTTAGATTAAAAAAATGTTTTCATAGCACAAGCACTCTTTCAGCAACTAAAACCTCGAGCTTAGCACCTACTTTGCAAGAATAATTAGTTAAAATAGGAAACCACTATAATTGTTAAATTTTATGTGTCAACTTAAATTTTAAGGTATGGTGCCAGTTGTTTATCCAAACATTAGTCTAGATGTTGCTGTGAGGTTATTTGGCACACATGATTAACATCTATAATTAGTTCACTTTAAGTAAGAGAGATTACCCTTGATAATGTGCGTGGGCTTCATCTAACCAGATGAAGACTATAAGAGCAAAAACTGAGGTTCCCCAGAAAAGAAGGAATTCTGTCTTAAGACTCTAATATAGAAATCCTGCCTGAGTTTCCATTCTGCCAGCTTGCTCTAGAGATTTCAGATTCAAGACTATATCAACTCTTGTCTGAGTTTCCAGCTTGCTGGCGGGCCCTAAATATTTTAGACTTGCCAGCCCCCACAATCACAGGAGCCAATTCCTTAAAATAAGTCTTTTTATTTTAAGGGATATACATATATTTTTAAAATATACATATATCGGGGCGCCTGGGTGGCTCAGTCGGTTGAGTGTCTGCCTTCGGCTCAGGTCATGATCCCAAGGTCCTGGGATTAGGCCCCACAGCGGGCTCCCGGCTCAGCGGGAAGTCTGCTTCTCCCTCTCCCTCTGACTGCCTGCCTACTTGTGATCTCTCTCTCTCTCTCTGTCAAATAAATAAATAAAATCTTAATAAAATATATCTCCTATTGATTCTGTTTATTGGAGAATACTAAATGATTCTGCCACCAAATAGCTTGTATTGTTAATACAAATAGCTTGTATTGTTAATACTCCCTTCTGTGACCCATATTCTGACTTACAAAGTTGATTTGAGAGCTATCCTGCTGCTTGCCATAGGAATCAAAATCACTGAGCACAAGGATCAGAATCCATATACTGGTGCAGAGCAGGTGCTCAATAATGTACATTAATGGTAATGAACAGAAAGAGAAAAGAGATGCTAAAGAACCAAAGAACATAACCACCATCATATAAGGAAATCAAAGGCCCTAAATCTGAGGACAAAATCAAGAAGTGAAAGAAATCAGTCTGTTAATAATGAAGTGAAGTACAAATAAAGCAAAAATATTACATGTTTTAAGAGGTGGGTGCCTGGGTGGCTCAGTCATTAAGCGTCTGCCTTTGGCTCAGGTCGTGATCCCAGGGTCCTAGGCTTGAGACCCACATAGGCCTCCCTGCTCAATGGGGAGTCTGCTTCTCCCTCTACCCCTCCCCCTGCTCATGCTCTTTCTCGCTCACTCTCTCTCTCAAATAAAAAAATAAAATCTTTAAAAAAACAACAGGAGAAGTACTACATTTGAAGTGTTTAAAAAAATAATACTAGCATTTGAGGGGCGCCTGGGTGGCTCAGTCAGTTAAGCGACACACTCTTGATTTCGGCTCACGTCATGACCCTCAGTCATGAGGTAAAGTCACATCAGGCTCTGCACTGGGTGCGGAGCCTGCTTAAGATTCTCTCTCTCCCTCTCCCTGTGCCCCTCCCCTCCACTCGCACGCACATGTGTGGACGTGTGCATGCACGCTCTCTCTCTCAAAAAAAAATACTAGCATTTGAACTCTTGATCTTGATGACTTCATCATTAAATGGAGCAACACTGAGGTTTTTATTGTATTAAATGTATTTACTATGAATTTCAGGAACTTACTTAATTTTGAGGTATCTAACTGTGCCGGAACCAAACAATTCTTTATTCTGTAGTGAGTTCCAGATTTTTAAGTCCTTGGTGTCAAAACTAATATTAATGTTCCTAAAAGTTAAGAGTAACTTTTATAACTATCTAACGGACAAAGACATGACCCGTGCTTTATTCATTTTTTAAAATATTTTATTTATTTGACAGAGAGACACAGCGAGAGAGGGAACACAGGGGGAGTGGGAGAGGGAGAAGCAGGCTTCCCGCTGAACAGGGAGCCCGATGCGGGGCTGGATCCCAGGACTCTGGGATCATGACCTGAGCCGAAGGCAGACGCTTAACAACTGAGCCACCCAGGCATCCCATGACCTGTGCTTTAAAAACTGCTCTTGCCATAGGACAGACCCACGTGACAAGCATATATGTACTCCAATGTAACAAAAATTTGGAGAATAACAATGCTAACTGCTCAGGACTCTACCATTCTGAATTTTTATAATAGGTTTAGCTCTTAACAACCTGAGCAAGGGGCGCCTGGATGGCTCAGTCGTTAAGCGTCTGCCTTTGGCTCAGGTCATGATCCCAGGGTCCTGGGATCGAGCCCCGCATCGGGCTCCCTGCTCGGCGGGAGCCTGCTTCTCCCTCTCCCACTCCCCCTGCTTGTGTTCCTGCTCTCACTATCTCTCTCTGTCAAATAAATAAATAAAATCTTTAAAACAACAAAAAAAAAGCAACCTGAGCAAAATGAATTACTCTTGTTTTTCAATTTACTCAAATATGTAGAAAGAAATAAACTAGATTCATTAGGTGCTGAATTACAATGAATTAAATTGTCTTTAGAGTATGCCCATTTCTTGCTGGATAGAGAAAACAGGCCTAATGACTTTTATTAATGTGGATACCCCTTTCAAAAGATGAGCATGCATGCATAAAAACAACCACCTCAGCAAAGCCATACCTTTGCTAAACAAATGATCATGGGCTTTTAAAGAAGGGAAGATCTTAGAGAAGGATTTAAAAGCATGCATAGCTTCTAACTCAAAAATTACAAAGGTACAACCAAACACAGAACAGTGCTCTAAATAGCTTTCTATGCTAATGCAGAAATACTATCTAGAAATGAGCTCCCACCATGCCTTGTTATTTAAATGACTAAAAATCATGTGTTTATTAAGAAAGCTAAATACCACCTAAGAACATTTGTATAACATCCATCATTGCTGCACTGTTTACAACAGTAAAAAATTGAAAAAACAACAACAACAAAAAGCTCCCAAATGGGGCGCCTGGGTGGCTCAGTTGGTTAAGCGACTGCCTTCGGCTCAGGTCATGATCCTGGAGTCCCTGGATCGAGTCCCGCATCGGGCTCCCTGCTCGGCAGGGAGTCTGCTTCTCCCTCTGACCCTCCCCCCTCTCATGTGCTTGCTCTCTCTCATTCTCTCTCTCTCAAATAAATAAATAAAAAAAAAATCTTTAAAAAAAAAAAAAAAAAAAAGCTCCCAAATGTTCAACAGAAGACTATGTTAAAACAGGGCATTAGCATACAAAGGAATATTATACAGCTGTTAAAAACAGGGTGCCTAGGTAGCTCAGTCGTTAAGCGTCTGCCTCCGGCTCAGGTCATGGTCCCAGGGTCCTGGGATCGAGCCCCATATCTGGCTCTCTGCTCCGCGGGAAGCCTGCTTCTCCCTCTGTGTTCCCTCTCTCCCTGTGTCTCTCTGTCAAATAAATAAATAAAATCTAAAAAAAAAAAAAAAAGAACAAAGATACTCTCTAATATGGAAATAACATAAAAAGACCTCCAATATCTCTAAAAGTGAAAAAAAAAGAAAAAGACACTTGGCTGGCTCAGTCAGTAGAGCATGTGACTCTTGATCTCGGGGTTGTGAGTTCAAGACCCACACTGGGCATAGAGATTACTTAAAAATATAAAATCTTTTTTAAAAAGTGGGAAAAAAGGTACAGAACAGTCTAAATTGCATGTTATGCTTTTATCTGCACAAGAAACTCTGGAAGAATTCCAAAGAAACTAAAAGTGGTTACACAGGGATGGGAGGTATATGGGAAGAAAATGGGTAGATGAATAGTACAGTGAGAACAAGACTTTCACTGTATGACTTTTCATCCTATTAAATTTTGAAACATGGGGGCGCCTGGGTGGCTCAGTTGGTTAAGCATCCAACTCTTGATTTTGGCTCAGGTCATGATCTCAAGGTCATGGGATCCAGTCCTGCCTCTGGCTTTGCTCAGAGTCTGCTGGAGATTCTTTCTCTCCCTCTCTCTCTGTCCACCCCCCCGCCCCCACTCACGCTCTAATAAATAGATAAAATCTTTAAAAATAAAAAAAACTTTGAATCATGTAACTTACATTACTCATTCAAAAAATAAATTTTTTTTTTTAAGTAGGTCCACACCCAGCGTGGAGCCCAATGTGGGGCTTGAACTCATGACCCCGAGATCAAGACCTGAGCTGAGATCAAGAGTCCGACAATTAACTGACTGAGCTACCCAGGCGCCCCCCAAAAATAAATAATCGTAAAAAATTTAGGCTATTTTATTTCCACCCATCTCTAAAAAAATGAACCTAAGTTTCAACATGAAATCCACTGTTCGCAATAATTTCTAAATATTTCCAGTTCAGTGAGCATACAAAACTAAGGGGTTCCTCTAAAAATACAAAATAAGGAAAGCAATTCTGCTGGGCACTGTGATCATCAAGACAGGGACGGATGACAGAGCTGCTTTTTGAAATTATTCCACAGGCAGCAGAGCTTGAGACTTTCCAGAGAGCCAGAGGTCTCGGCTTAGCCGGTCACCTGAAGAAAGCAGACTCTGCTATTTGCTTTGCTCTATCACTACTGAAGATAAGAAGACTTCTCAGGCACCTGGGTGGCTCAGTCGTTAAGCGTCTGCCTTTGGCTCGGGTCATGGTCCCAGGGTCCTGGGATCGAGCCCCGCACTGGGCTCCCTGCTCCGCGGGAAGCCTGCTTCTCCCTCTCCCACTCCCCCTACTTGGGTTCCCTCTCTCTGTCAAATAAATAAATATTTTTTTTTAAAAAGATAAGACTTCTCAAAATCAACCCAGTCTGATCCTTCAACAAGGACAGACCTTTGAGTTTTGTCTCAGTCCTGGCGCAGAACAGCTTCCTTTCCACAAATCATCACAAGTCCAATTCCTTGTGAAAGGCAGAGGCTGATGGCTTAGAGAGAAGAGCACTAACTGGGTGACCCTGGCTATACTAATTTGTTTCTCTGACTTCCATTTTCTTATCGGTGAGATGAGCATATCCTGGGCCAAATTCTCTCAAAGGTTACTTTCAGGTCTACAATACTGTCATCCTACAAAAAGACAGGTCAATTTAAAGATCAGATGAAGGGTGGGAGATGCCTCCACACTAGAGCATATACAAGTTCATGGAAATTCTCAAGTACACCAAGGTTTGCTGACTGGGACCTGAATGTTATGATTCTTTTTTTTTTTTTTTAAGATTTTATTTTTCTATTTGAGAGAGAGAGAACCAGGGTTGGGGTGGGGGGAGGCAGAGGGGGAGAGAGAAGACACCATGTCGAGCAGGGAGCCTGATCATGACCTGAGCCCAAGGCAGATGCCTACCCAACTGAGCCACCCAGGTGCTCCTGATTCTTATTTTTTGTGTTTTATCTTCAACATAAATAATGTGGTCCCCTTGTTGTAAAGATTTCTCACATACATAACTTCCAATTAAAAATGATTTACGGGCGCCTGGGTGGCTCAGTTGGTTGGGCGGCTGCCTTCGGCTCAGGTCATGATCCTGGAGTCCCTGGATCGAGTCCCGCATCGGGCTCCCTGCTTGGCGGGGAGTCTGCTTCTCCCTCTGACCCTCCCCCCTCTCATGTGCTCTCTTTCTCTCTCTCTCAAATAAGTAAATAAAATCTTTAAAAAAAAATGATTTACAACTAGTTAACACTTTTAAAACATGGATGGAGTGGAGAGAATTATTTCAGACTGTTAGCACTGAGTGTGTTGGTTAAGAAAAGTTTCAGTTCGGCCTTTTGATCCTTTTATGATCATCATCCAAGATTCATACTTGTATTACTTACTATCCTTTGGGGAACAGCCTTCTAGAGATTTACCTATGCTAATTCCCACACGTGAAGGGAGGGTGAATCCTCTTCTGAGACTGCAAACTCTACTGAAATCTCCAAGCTCAGCAAAACATGTTCCATATTGTGATCAATAAAAGCTAAGTGATTTCAGGGAAAAAAAAAAACCCACAAATACTTGTGCATATTTTTGTCTATTAAAAAGCAAAGTGCATGCTTCTTTTGGCATTGGTTTCATATAGTCGTAATTAGCTAGAGTTTTATTAAAACGCTAAAGATCCGCAGCTTTATCTTAGACTGTTCTAAAACAGCTCTTAATCATATTCATGTCGGCAAGGATTCATGCTTTGGCACAAAAGCATCAGAAACACAGCTCTCGCAGACACTCTGCAGGGTGCAGGTCCATTGTCTGGTCCCTGCTTCCACCTGGCACAGACGGGACATACTGCTGGGAAACCAGCTCATCTCATTAGCATGTCTTTATTCTAAGGCTCTAATTCTGACACCTCTCCAAGATCACCAAAATCCTCCTCGGGTCCTAGGCCAAAGAGAAGATGGTAGCCACCGGTCCCCCAGAAGTCTTGAGAAAAGCAATGAAAAATAAAGAGCATAGAGTTAGGTCATGCACCAGCAGTCCAGAATTGGCCGGTGCTCAATCCACTTGTGATCCTCTATCCTTCGCTGTCAAAATCCTCCTCCACCTCTGACGCTTTATGCCACAACCCAGAGGCTGGACACGTTTACCTTTTTAATGATTCTGAAAACAAACGGAATACTTCTGTACATTTTAAATACCTGTGCCCTGTCCCCAAGCTATCCCCATTCTAAAAACCAGGTCTGCCGCTACTCTGGCAAAGGGACAACCCGGCTGACTCTGATACTCAGACTCCCAAACATTTCTGTTAAACACTTCTTTTGGCTTCTGACAGCCTCTTGAAAAGCGCAGCCCTGCAAACGCATTCTGGGCCTCCATCCTCCAGCAGGCATTGGAAGCTTCGCCCTGAGAAACCTACTTCCAACCTGCGCCCGTGCCTCCCTCTCCAGAGGCCTGGATGCGCGGACCCCGGCCGCCCCCCGCCCCCCCCCCCAGCACAGGCGCCGGTGCGGGATGCCAGGCCCGCCTCCCCGAGCCCTCAGCTCCCGAGGGGAAAAGGCGCACCGGGCGCGGAGCAAGGGTCCCGTCGGGGCCGCGGGCACCCCGCCCCTCGGGAGCCGCAGTCCCCCCGCACGCGTCTCTGCCACCGGGCACACGGCCTGCAGGCCGCTCGCGTCCTCGGGCGGCGGGCCGGCCGGCCACCGCGGCCACCCCGCCGAGGACCCCTCCGCACCGGCCCGCAGACCTCCCACCCCCGGCCCCGGGGCGCGCCCCGGCCCGCGCCCGCCGGCCCTCACCGGACTTGGGCGGGTAGCGGTACACGGAATTGGACGGGATGTCCACCTCCTCCACGCCCGCGTGCTGCCGGCTGGTCAGGGCCCCCATGGCGCTGCGCCCGCGCCACCCTCGCGCCTCACCGCGGCCGCTCGCCCCGCGCGCGGTGCGGGGGTCGGCTGCCCGCCGCGGCCGGCTCCGCCTCGGCGCTGCGGCTCTGGCAGCGGGGAGCCCCCGGCGCGCTGCGCACCATCCTCCGCCGGGCCCCGCGGCGGCGCCTCTGCCGAGGGGGTCTGCGGGCCGGGCCGGGGGCGCAGCCGCCGCCGCCGCCGCCGCCGCCTCAGGCCGCGTGATGTCAGCGACCGCTCGAGCGCGGGGCCCGCGGCGGCCGCGGCCAATGGCGGGGCGGGGCGGGGCGTCGGCGGCGCGCCAGCCAATGGGCGGCGGGATGAGGCGCGAGCGGCGGCGGTCCCGGCGCGGGGAGCCGGCTGGGGGCTCGAGGCTACGGGCGGGGGCCGGGGGTGTCTGCGGGATCCGGGTCGGACGACAGTCGGGCCCGGAGGCTGCTCGCCATTCTCCCAGACCCCCCGAAGGCGGCGCGCGGCCGTCCGGCGGAGGGAAGGCTGCTCCAGCCCCGCCCCTGGCATCAGCGAGCCGGCGGTCAGGAGCCGGCAGAGGGGCGCCCCCGGCCCGCGGGCCCTGACCCCGGCCCCCGGCCGTAGCGGTGCGAGTGCGTTCGCAGCAGAGGACTGCGTGGCGTGAGCATCTCTCTCGCCCCCCAGCGCCTCTGCCCCAAAGTGCCCTGCTGATCCCATCTCCCAGGGGTCGGGGAGATTACTCAATACCGGTAACCCGCTAGGAAGATGTCGCCATCCCTCTCACGTAGCTCCTTTCAGAGCGCCGAACTCTTTCCATGCACTCTGTTTTTGGGTCCCTGAGGCGGCTCCTGTAGCTCTGAAGTTTGGAGAGCATCAGCCCAAGATAAGATCAAGACATCCAACCTCTGATTGCATCTTTTGGAAACTTTGGAGGCCTGCGTGCGAAAAGTCAACGCAGGGGAACGCAAATAGGGCCAGGCAGAACAAGGGGCCCCTCTTGATAAAAGCACACAAGACTGTGGGAGGCTTGGACAGGCAGAAGGCGACGTTCTAAAGCTTAATTATAGACATCTGTATTTTAAACCTTTTATTTTATTTGTGGGTCTGGTGGGTTTTTTTCTGAGAGAGTGGACTGATCAGCAGAAATTTCAACTGCTAGAACATGACTTCAACAACTTTTCACAATGTTTGAAGTATAGTTTGTGGAGTGTTCAGTTCCCTTGATTAGGTTCGCTAAGCCTTTTTATAGAGTCTAGCTCTTTCTTGATTCCATTTTGCATTTTTCATTGCCCTCTTTTCAGCAACAGACCTGGTGCTAAAGGCACCGAAGCCCAGTTGCCTTGGTTTTCTCCAGAGTCCCCAGGATGGCAGGAACACATTGCTGTTATTTATATTGACTGATGCTGTAAGAGGGGCTTGAGCTACAGGTCAAGTCCCTGGCCCAGACAAGCTGGTGGGCAGCCTTCTCCCAAGCACCTGGCAGAGTTCAGAGCCCTCCCTCCAGCCCCTGGCCCTAACCACTGGAAGGCTTCCGTACATATCTCTGGGAGGGAACTGATGTCCTTCTTGATACTCCTCTCCCCTCGTGCAGGCCCTACCTTATAGTAACCATAGGTACAATATCAGTCATGAAGAATCTAGAACCACCTCAAAATAGAAGGCCTTCAGCACATTGCAGAGTAAAATGTTGCCTCATCATCTTGGGATCTGCTCAGAAACCTTTGTTCTTCCTGCCCTTAACATCCTGCACCATCCTCGTTATGGGTTTCTCCGAATCTGAGGGTCTCAGTCAGAGCCAGGCGGGGATGTGGCTCAATAGGGCAGCTCAGTTCTGTTGCTTGCAAGGATCTGTTCTGTTCCCAACTCAGCCTGCTCTGAGTCTGGGAAACGGGTTCATTCCAAATCTTAGATAACACTGTCTAAGCCTAACTGGTTCCTCCTCCCACAAATGAGTCAGGAATCCAATGCTTAGAATAAGAAAAGAAAAGAAAAACAAGGCATAGCACAGTACTATTAGTGGACATTTATTGAACACTCTCTCTGCCAGGCCCTGTTTTGAACGCTTTTACATATTAAAGCATTCATCCTTCATAGTAACCCTATGAAGTACGTGCTCTTAACACCCCCATTTTACAATCGAAGAAACGGAGACAGAGAAAAAGCACTGACTTTGAGTTGGACAAATCAAGACCCTAACCAGTTACATAACTTTGAACTAAGCTCTCACCAATTCTCGGTCTTCTCGTCTGTAAAGTAACCTGGCCCTGGGGTGCCTCGCCGGCTCAGTCTGTAGAGCATATGACTCTTGATCTCAGGGCTTGTGAGTTCAAGCCCCATGTTTGGTGTAGAGATTACTCAAAGATAAATTCTTTTTTTTTTTTTAAGATTTTATTTATTTACTAGTCAGAGAGAGAGAGGGTACAAGCTGGGGGAGCAGTGACAGAGGGAGAAGCAGGCTCCCTGCTGAGCAAGGTTCTGGATGTGGGACTCGATCCCAGAACCCTGGGATCATGACCTGAGCGGAAGGCAGACGCTTCACCAACTGAGCCACTCAGGCTCCCCTTTTCCTATTATTTCTTTTTAACTGAGCCTTGATCCACTCATTGCTTCTTCACAGCAGCCAGTGAGGGCCAGGTAATTTTATTTTATTAAGAATTTATCTTTAGGGGGGCGCCTGGGTGGCTCAGTTGTTAAGCGTCTACCTTCGGCTCAGGTCATGATCCCAGGGTCCTGGGATCGACCCCTACATAGGGCTCCTTGCTCAGCGGGGAGCCTGCTTCTCCTTCTCCCTCTGCCCCCTCCTCCCCCACCCCCCGCTCGTGCTTGCCTTCTCTATCTCAAATAAATAAATAAATAATCTTTAAAAAAGAAATAGTAGGAAAAATAAATAAATAGATAGATAAATAATAAATAAATAAAGAGAAGTAATAGGGTGGCCTGGCTGGCTTAGTCGGTAGAGCATGTGACTCTTGATCTCAGGGTTGTGAGTTCAAGCTCCACATTGGGTGTGGAACCTACTCAAAAAAAAAATTCTTTTCAATTAATTTTAAAAAACAAAAAGAAGTGATAACCAGCCCTCTAGGCTCATGAGGCAGAAGAGAAAGGGATAGGGGATAGTTTGGAGAAAATTGTAGCTCAAAGAGACTTTCTGGGAGTTGAGTTCAAGTCCCACTTTCTCCAATGTAATCACATAGTGTTGTTGTTTGGGAAAAGAGAACTTCAGCCAGTGCCCAGGGCAAAGAAGAGATATGCAACCAAGCCTTGGAGCAGCCACCTCTTGGGGGCCAGTCCTGCATTCCTCTCTGGTCCTTCCTTGGCGCCACTTGGCTCCCTTGCCGGAGATCTGGGCCAGGGAGAGGGCCTGAGGGAGAAGACGGCACAGACAAAGGAAAAATCCAGAAGTGATTGCCATCAAGAGAGCCATAAAAATGCTTTTAACTTGAATAAATGGTCTGGTGAGGGGTGGCACAGGGTGCGTGGGGAAATTACATGCAAATACCAGGCATCCTTTGTGTAAACGGCCTCACAGCATCCTCTCCATTTGCATGCTACACAAGCAGCCCTTGGGAGAATCTCCGCAGAGAACCCAGCGTTTAAGGGTCTCACGGGTTTCCTCTGAGCATCTACTCAAGGCTGGGAGGGAAAAGCCACACATTTTATCAGGTCCCAGCTTTTCTCAACCTTGGGTCTAAGGGAGAAAGGAGAAGCGGGTGGGGGAAGCACAGGGTAAGAGTAATTTCGAGGTCAGCTCATCCCTTAGAGCTTTCAATTTTGCTCATTTGGGCTGTCCTGATTTCAGCTCAGATGTGCATTTTCCACCTTTGTGACAATCCACTCATTTGAACGATTCTCACAGATTCCTGTAACAGGAAGGAGAGATAGCCTGCTGGTGAAAAGCTGACAGATGCAGCCCTGTTTGCAGCACAGCATTCCCAAGACAGCAGGGGAAAGGGCGGGGGCGGGGGGGGGGATGTCTCTGGGACCCAAAAGGGCTGGGGCTAAGACAGACCCCTTCTTTGCTGTTGGTTTGGCCGTTCTGTCCCTGCTAGGGTGATAGGAAGATTATACCTCTGGCTGTTCTGAGTGAGTGCAGGTCTCTCCAAAAGATAGGGCCCAATCAGCGACACATGGCCCCTGATCCCACTCTCAGTCCTTGCGCCATGGCTTCAGTGGATTAAAGCTAAAACAACCAGAAGAGAATTTCACATCCTACTCCAGATCGGTGGACTAGGCTGACACTGGCAGAGGGGTCTGATCCTAAATGCTTTCGGACCCTGCAGATGGTTCCTCGGGCAACCTAACCCTCTCTGTTGAGGAAAATAACCTTGTCCATTAGGAAGCCAGCAATCAGGCTTTCATATTTTGCTTCTTGCCAAATGTGAATTCCTCATTGTTAATTTCCTCCTCAGCTGCGTGCAGCTAACAAAGGAGAACTGTTCCCAGGGCTGCAAACTCCAGTTGGGTCTGTAGCTTCTTAATCTACTTTTCCATTTAAGACCAAAATGAAAGACGATGCTTAAGCTGCCCTGCGTGGCCGAGCCCAGGGTGAGGAGAGTAAGGTGCTGGGGTGCGTGACCTTCACGTGGCGCTCACGCTCGCTGCCAGGCCCAGGTAGGCACCTCAACCGCCTGTCCCTAGTTTTAGCCCTGCTGCCTGGGCATCTGGCATCTGCAGAAATGAGGGACCTGGGACATTAATCCTATTAAAGGACTAGTTTAAAGAAATTAGAAGAGGGGCGCCTGGGTGGCTCAGTCGTTGAGCATCTGTCTGCCTTCGGCTCAGGTCATGATCCCAGAGTCCTGGGATCAAGCCCCGCGTCGGGCTCCCTGCTCCGCGGGAGGCCTGCTTCTCCCTCTCCCACTCCCCCTGCTTGTGTTTCCTCTCTCGTGTCTCTCTCTGTCAAATAGATAAATAAAATCTTAAAAAAAAAAAAAAGAAAAGAAATTAGGAGAGTCTGTTCTATTGCACTTTATTTTAGTTTACTTCCATTATTTTTTTTTTATTTTAGAGAGAGAGAGGGAGGGAGGGAGATCACGAGTGGGGGGCAGAGGGAGAGGGACAAGCAGACTCTCTGCTGTGCAGGGAGCCAGATGCAGGGCTCGGTCCCAGGACCCCGAGATCATGACCTGAGCCAAAGGCAGATGCTTCACCGACTGAGCCACCCAGGCACCCCTATTTTAGTTGACTTCCAGATCGTTCTATCAAATACCAGACCCTGTAAGCTAGTTTCAGTACACTCACTTCTGCCTTCATCTGCCCAGCCCTGCTTTTGGTTTTGAGCTCGGCCCCACCTGGGGCTGCACATTCTGTGCGATGAAGTCAGTGCGAAAAGAATGCACTGCTATTTCAGCCCAGTATCCACTCGGCTGCCCCTACTGCCCTTCTCAGGTAAACACACCAGGCAGGCAAAAAGCCCAGCCTCTGTCTCCTGCGACCCAGAGAAACCAGAGTGTGAGAGAGGCAGCGTGGCGACAGCCCTCGTACCCCTCTTTAACCAATGATCAACTGTGGTTACTTAGAAATTCAAAGGAAGAAAACGAGAATGAATTCTCTTCCTTCTCCTAGGGTTTCTTGACGATGCATGTCCTGGTGGGAGCATCAGATCTGGAAGAAGTCTAAAGGTCATCTAGTCCAGCCCCTTCACCTGACAGATGAAGCAGCAGCAGCCTGGGGAGGGGAAGGGACTGGCCCAAGGCATACAAATAGCAGCATGGCTCAGAACTCGGGGATCCCAGGCTCCATCCATGCACTGGGTCTTGCTAAGCGAAACGCGTACTGCTGGTTTGGTTTCTTTTTATTGCAGGGTAGGCTGTGTTCTAGGGCCAATGTAAGAAGACAAATCAACTCAAGGGAAAAGCTCAGAAACCCAACACAAACAGTGCGGATGCAACGCGCAATACACTGCGTTTGCATGGAAGCTGTCCATAACCACGCTTGAGTAGGAATAAGAAAGCCGTGAGCTTCTCTCAGCTGCACTTCCCCCTCCACTCCTCAGAAACTGGAGCTGAGGTCAGATCGTCACCTAACTCCTTGCAGGCACAGGAACCAAAGCGCAGCAGATGAGAAGAGGGGAGTGAGAGCAGCTACGGAGGGTCAGATCAGATTCTTACCAAGTGGGTTAAAAGCATCCTATACGCACTAACGATGTGTCTCTGCTAAAGCCTGAGTATGGGCTAAAGTCCACCACAGGCCAGCGATTCAATGACTTAATTTACAATGACACGTTTATTCCTGAGCTAATTGCTTGTTTATTTAAGTGATAACTACCATCCTCATTAGGGTGCCTCAAAGACTCTGTGTCGAGCCTGCCGAGTAATAAACAGAGGTACTACCTACAGTTTTGGTTCTCACAGTACTGTTGGAAGCCCTAGATCTTTTTTATGCACCATGAGGTGTATATTTATTATATTGCTTAGTTGTATACTGTTATCTTTTATTCCAAGATGAAATCTATGTATGAAGAGAGGTCTGGCGATTTCATTAGCTTTCTCTCTGGTCTTCCTGCTTCTTGGTCCTGCCTCTAAAGATCACCCTGGGGTGGTGGGCCTGGGTGGCTCAGTCGGTTAGGTGTCTGCCTTCGGCTCGGGTCATGATCTCAGGGTCCTGGGATGGAGTCCCATACCGGGCTCCCCGCCCAGTGGGGAGCCTGCTTCTCCGTCTCCCTTGCCTCTCCCCCCTGCTCATTCTCTCTCAAATAAATAAATAAAATCCTTAAAAAAAAAAAAAAATCACTCTCGGGTTAACTTTCCTGGTATGCTACTCCCTTGCCCATATACCTTCAGTGGCTCCCTATTACCTTAAACAAGACAAGTGTTTTACCCCTGAGGGATTTCCTCCCTCTGCTTCTCATATAACCCACTTGTACCGCGAATGTAGCTATCATTCCTGTTCATGTGTTCGCTCATGGAAAACCTTTCTACAGGTGCGACTGATGCGTGCAGAGGTGAATCCCCTCAGCTGAAATCCCACCTTCTCTATGAAGCCGCCTCTGAGAACCCTGGCCCACCGTTGACTCTTCTTTCTTAGAAGTCCTATCGCACGAATCATTTTCTGTATAACTCATTTGATACCTACATGTAGGACAAGGTTCAAAACCCAGCTCTTCTATTATTGTCTGTGTGCCCTGGGAAAGTCCTTCAATCTCCCTGAGCCTTACCTTCCTCCTGTATAAATGCCATGAGAATAGCAAAGTGCTACTTGAACACTCAGTTAGACAAGGTATAGAAAGCAGGAGGATACAGCAAGGGAGACAGCAGGTGCTCAATAAATGCTAACTTTTGTTAATCCAAAAAAATTTTTTTTTTTTGTTTGTGAAGTGGTTGAATGCCCAAGGTATTTTTTTATGTCAGAATTCCGGGATTTCAGGGCGCCTGGGTGGCTCAGTTGGTTCAGCGACTGCCTTCGGCTCAGGTCATGATCCTGGAGTCCCTGGATCGAGTCCCGCATCGGGCTCCCTGCTCAGCGGGGAGTCTGCTTCTCCCTCTGGCCCTCCCCCTCTCATGTGCTCTCTCTCTCTCTCAAATAAATAAATAAAATCTTTAAAAAAAAAAAAAAAAAAAAGAATTCCGGGATTTCAGAGCCAGGACGTGCATTCAAGGCCCTGCCTTCAGTGTGCATATGGTGAAAGGGAGGTTGGTGCCCCACAGCTCGGAGGCAGAGCCCAGGGGTTGGGTCCCCTGAGATATCATCTTTCCGTGCCCATTGGGAACTCAAAATGCCAGGAACACCTCTTACCCATCACACTTGTGGTAGCTGCTGAATGGCCAGAGAAAAAGCCAGGCTTTTTCCTCCCCCAAATGCAACAGCCTCAGTCCCTGCACCAAAGGGACTGCCACCCCTAAATGGCCTTCTAGCTCCGGATCTGGATCAGTCCTCTGTGGACTGGGGGCAGGGGTGTATCTAGGAGTCGCTATTGTTAACTTTGCACTTACGTGTCATTTGCTAACTAGAGAGAAAGCTCATTGGGTTGGAGCCTGCTCTCTAGAGCTGATTGTTCAGGAATTTTGCCAGCCAGGTGTTAAACTGTTAGTAGCTTGAAATTGGCCACAAAGAGACTATTTAAACCACAGAAACCATCAAATGCTGCCCATCAGGGTTTGCCCACTCCCTGAGCCTGTTTACCTGCCACCCCTGGTCTTACCTTTCTTTGAATGCACCCCCACCCCCAACCAAAGGACTGGATCCATTGTTTCCCATATGTAAGTGCACAAGGCTATTGAAATACATATGAAGAATAATCATTTTTTAAGATTTTTTTTTCTTTTTAAGGAATCTCTACACCTGATGTGGGGCTCAAACTCACAACCCCAAGATCAAGAGTCGCATGCTCTACTGACTGAGCCAGCCAGGTGCCCCAAAGAATAATAATTTTTCTTTCTTTCTTTTTTTTTTTTAAGATTTTTATTTATTTATTTGAGAAAGCGAGTGAGCATGTGGGGGGGGAGGGGCGGGAGGGAGAGGGATTGAGTTTCAAGCTGACTACCCCCTGAGCACAGAGCCCATGCAGGGCTCGATCTCACAACCCTGAGATCATGACCTGAGCTGGAACCAAGAGTTGGTTGCTCAACCGACTGAGCCACCCAGGTGCCCCAAGAATAATAATTTTTGAGCAATCACTCCATCCAAGCACTTTTGAATGGATTATCTCATTGAATCTTTAAAACAAGCCGAAGAGATTAGCACTGTTATATTTCCTGGGTGGGGAAACCGAAGCTCCCTCAAGAAGGTGTCGGCAGCAGGAACTTGCCTGAGGTTCATCTGAGTCCAAAGCCCCCGGTCTTCCCCACAGACTGCCTGTCCTACCAGCTTCCAGAGGAAACCTGTCCCAGTACCAGGCCTGCTGGTCCCCAAGTTCGCAGAGTGGTTCCGTCCGCAGCGGCAGCAGTAATAAAGGGCAATGCCCGGGGCCCTCCCTCCAGCCCCACCTCTGCCTTGCCTCCCTCCATATTTAATCTGTCTTCCTTCTCCTACCCACTTCCTTCTACATCATCTCCTTATCTGAACTAGGACCTTTTTTTTTTTTTTTCCTTTGGGGCCATTTTTCAACAAGCCCTTTGACACTCCATGTCCTCTTGTCTATAGAAATCCTTTTTGGCCTTAAACTTCTCTCCAAGAGCTCTGGCAGATATTCTCTGTGGACGCTGTGCTTCATAACTGCCTTCAGGCCTGGAGAGACGCCCTATCTCCTGGAGCAGTCCCTTCTGCTGACTGGGCTCCGTACCCAGTCTGGTCAGTGGGGAAGCTCTGGTCTGGAGGCTGCCGAAGGGCAGGACGAGGGATTTTCTCTGACTGCTCTCCGGGCCCAGGGGCAGGCCAGGCCTGGGCACTGCTGGTGATGAGGCACATTCTGGTGGTTTCCCAATTCTGTTGTGTACAACGCAGTGCTCTCGTTCTCGGTAAATACTTCCTTCCTCTTTATGCAGAACGCTGCCCTGGGTTCATTTACAGCACCCGTGCTTGGTCCAAAAAATGATCAGTGTGGCTTGGGCTTTTGGGGTCAGGAAATAGCACACGTCCAAATTTCACCCCAAGGTGCCCTGTGTTCCTAGAGGAGAAGGGCACCTATCACTGCCAAACTTGCAAAAAAAAAAAAAAGATCAGGGACTTTATTTTAACCAAACACGTCTCTTCCAGGACTTGCCCTGACTTCCTGTGTTCCTGAAAATTCCTGAAACCTCAAGCAGCAACTGATCAGAAACTCCAGACCTCTTCAACATTGCCCTCCGCTCTGCTCGAGTGGTAGGCCATGTAAATTCCCTCTGGGCCTCTGGGATTTAGAGATAAGCAGGTGAAAATAGGCTCATCCTCGCTGCCCAGCAGCCTGGCGCCTGTGGAAAAGCCACATGGCAGTTAGATGGTAATAATGCTCATCAATACCCTGGTCTCCTCTATCTCTTGCTTCCCCCTGGATTAGGAGAGGCCACGTGATTCTTCTGGACAAGGAACCGTGAACAGAGGTGTGTTACTTTTTGGCTAAAACATGTAACTGCCAAGGCTCGACTCTCCAGCGCTCACATTGCCTGCTGGAATGTTCCACACAGCGCAAAGGACAGCTAGGAAACCTTTTAGGCTTTGTGATCCATACTGCAACTACTCAGCTCTGCTATAGTACAAAAGCAGTCATAGATAATACAGAAACAAATAAGGGTAACTGGGTTCCAATAAAACTTTATTTATAAAAACAGGCAGCCACCCAAGGGCTTTATCAAGTGGGAGCTTCATGATCGTGGAAACTCCCACAGTCGGGGTCATCAGGTCATTGCCCAGAGGGCAGTTCTTCTTGAGAGTCAACCAACTGCAGCAAACTTTGTATTGGTGAGAAGTAAGATTTTAGGATTGTACTTACTTGAACATAGCTTAGCCTGACCTGATTAATTTGATGAGTCTCTGCACCACCTTGCAAAAGCATGTGCCATTTTCCTGAAACAAAGGGAAGGATACTAACCACCCCCTCCTGCCCCACAGCCCACAGAGGGTCCACTCTAAGCCTTGCCTATCCAAGCTTAGCATCGCCCCCACCCTATGTCTCCCAAAAGATGCTTGAAAACTCCTTGCTATGAACTTGCTTTCAAAGTAACTCTGTGCCTTGGTTCGTACTGTTCTCCCTTCTGAAAATTCCTTTCATTCTCCTTTCTATCTACCTGAATCCTTCCCAGCTTCACTTCTTCCTCCCTCAAGGAGCCCTCCTATCTTCTTACCATCTATGATTGCTAGTTTGGATCAGAGTTGCTGTCTGGGGTCATGGAAGAGAGAACAAGAGAGCCAGCCCTGTTTGCAAGAGACCCATGTTGGTAAAGGGTGGGGGCGCGGGGTCCACAGAGCTCACCCAGCAGAGTTAATGAAGAGAGGGATGGAGGGCAGAAGGGGTGAACCACGTATGCAAAAGAATCAATCTGTCACACCCACAGCGCATTGTTTGGAGATACATACATACAGGAGTAAAGGACAAAGAAAAGCAAGGGAATGATTAATGCAAATTTGAGGATTAAGGTCTGGGGAGGAAAGGAAGGTATGCTTTTGGGGAGGCTCACGTGAGAGTTTTCAAAGGTACTAGTCTTGGACATCTTAGGTTCTGTGTTGGTACGTGGGTGATTGTTCATTATTCCTCAAACCGCGCAGAGGTTATATACGAACTCTTGGTGTGTGATATATTTCTCAAAAAAACAAAAAAAAGGGTGGGTCAGGTAAGAAGGCTGCCTCAAAACTTGAAGTCAGCAGCTGCCATAGCAACGGATCTCCCACGTTTTTGAATGCAAGGGTGAGGCTACAGAGGCCCGGCTCCACGCCAGTCAATTCCTAGACCATTGAGAGGAAGTGGCTGGGAGCCTGAGTCCAAGCGGACAATCGAAGGCCCCTGAGAAGGAGAACCTTCCTTAGAAAGTTGTCTCTCTACCCTGCCTTTCTCTCCCCTTTGGCAAAGACCCCACCTCCGGTGTCCCTTCGAAAGGTTGTCAGAGACTCACCTACCATGAGACACACCTGGCCACGGGAGGTGGGGCCACCTTATCACCCAGCTGCTGGCGCAGGACAGAGTGCGGGCCCCAAGTGCCGCTTTTAGGAAATGCCATTTACTACGTTGGGAGTGGTATGGCCTTTGTCCCTTGGGGGACATGTGGCATTTGGTGAAAATGTAATCTGGTGTAAACCAGCATGAACTCATCACTTGCAGAATGGCTTTGACCTTCCTGCTACTTCCAACAACCCAGACACACTTTTCTATCTTTCTAGTAACACCAAGGGAGGAGATAAGGTGGATGCCAGGGGCTAGGCAGGGATAGAAAGTAGATTATGATATTTAAGAGTGCCAGCTTTGGGGGCAAACACACATGCTGAGTTCAGAGCTCAGTTCCACCCGGAGCTAGGTGAGTGACCTTGAGCAAGTCACTTAACCTCTCCGACCCTGCTTTTTTTTTTCTTTTCTTTTTTTTTTTTTTTAAGATTTTATTTATTTATTTGACAGAGAGAAAGACAGCGAGAGAGGGAACACAAACAGGGGGAGTGGGAGAGGGAGAAGCAGGCTTCCCGCTGAGCAGGGAGCCCGATGCGGGGCTCGATCCCAGGACCCTGGGACCATGACCTGAGCCGAAGGCAGCCGCTTAACTGACTGAGCCACCCAGGCGCCCCTCTGACCCTGCTTTTCTCACTTGCTAATTGGGGATAGGCACAGTCCCCACCTTACTGGGCTGTTAAATAAGGTAATTCAAACAAAGGATTTAGCACAGAGCTGGGTTCATAGTATATTCTCAATAGACATAAATCTCAATTATCACAGAGGAGAACTGGGATTTGCCTGGAGTAGAGGGAGTACTCCTGCACTAGCCCCCATCCTCTTTAAGGAGAAAGACTAGGGAAAAAAAACTAATGCTTCGAAGCAGCAAGGTCTACCTACCCTACTATCTATAGTAGAAATAGCTTCAATTTTCACTGAAAAGTAGTAGCACAACATAGGTTGCGGGAAGCAAACAAAAGCTAGGAGCAGCACTGGAAGTCCAAGACAGGGGAAGGGAGCCATCCCACCGGTCAGCACCTGAGCCCCCGCTTCCCGGGCCGGACCGTCCAGCCTCAGCCAGCTGCCCAGGGGGGCCTCAGTGCTGCTGGCCTTCGTGCTGCCTTCTCATCCTGGCGCGGGCATCCTTCGCACCCTCCCTCGCCTTCCCCCAACTTCTTTCTGCTTCTCCTGGCCACCTGTCCCTTTGTTCTGGCAACTTGAAGCAGCAATAGGGAAACAAGAAATACGAAGATACAAAGACAGCTGGTGTCCCCTTTTCCCCATCGGGGGCTCACTCATGTCCAAGTATCCCCAGTGGAAATCCCAGTGCCCTTGACAGCCCTTGTGTGGAAAAGGCAACCTCTCCAGCACGAAGGAAGGGGGCGAGCCATAAGGGGTAACCATGAGGTTCTGGAACCAGACCCCACACCGTGCCTCACTCCACCTCTTACTACTGTGACCTTGGGGAGGCTCCTCCCCTCCTGTGTGCCTTACCTGCCCGGCTGTGCAATGGGACTCTGGATTCTTGTGAAGATTGAAATGAGTTCACTAACATTAAACTCTTAGAAAGGTGCCTGGCTCACAGGAAGTGCTTGGTAGGTGGTGGTGGTTTGTTGTGGTCTGGCCATTGCTGCCTGTCTCAGCACCCACTCCCCGACTTACATTCACAACATCCTTGGGAGCCGCCCCAGGAAATACCGGCTGTGACCGTCTCTCTTCCAGGTCTCGGCTCCCTCTATAGCTCAGACCATTGATGGAACGAGGATTTTCTTCCTTCTGAGGCTACCACTGTTTGACTTGTTATTAATGGGCAGGTTTTTATTGCTCTGTTTTACCTGCCGCACATTGTCCTCTCAGATTAAAATAATGATACCTTCGGTTAATAATACCTCGCACTTGGAGAGTTGCTTTCATCCCAGCAGCTCAAAGCCCTCTACAAACATGACCTCATTCATTCTCCCTGCGCTCCCAGGACAGGGACACTCCTGTGTTAACCAGCCTGAGAAGGGGAAGCCATACCCGAATTCATCTCCAACCAGATTCTCAGAAGCCAAAGTATTGACTGAGCATTCCCACCTCTCACAGCAAGATCAGAGACAGAGCTCTGTTGCTCTCCCTCTCTCTGGGGGTGTGGAGGGAGTGGGGTGGCAATTTTGGTGTTTTCAGGACGCTGGTTTTCCTGGAGAACTTCTTAATCAAGACCCAAGGGATCCTGCAGGCTGAAATGCCTCTGCCCAGGTAAATCCTACCACTCATGGCCGTGGCATGCTTGCCACCTGTATGTACTTGTGAAAACTGGAACCCCACAATGACAGTACTTCCTTGTTCTGGGGCTGAGCTCCCTGCAATACAAGCTGCTGGCTGCTCACTTTTGTTTTCACCTTGCAATTACTGGAAGGGAAGGGCTGCAAGCTGTACTTGACTCTCCAGCCACACTCTGGGGCTCAGCCCATGTGCGCCTTATTATGGCAAAAGAAGCAGTCAAAAAGCTGACTCCTTCCCCTTCAAAATAAAGCAAACAAGCAAGCACACAAACAAAAAGACTAACTAAATGGGACAAGCTCATTATAATGCCCGAGGCTGTTTTTCATCAGTACATAAACATCGGGTGTAATTTTTTCTCTTATTTATATTTTATTTTTTATATGGTCAAGTTTTCTTAGAGACTTACATTCACTTTAGGCAAAGTCAAAATAGAACCATGGCTTGCTTTCTTCTAGCGTCCTATTCTGCAGATCCTTAACTAATTTCAATATACCGTGTGATTGCTATTTCAGATCCAAAACTTGCTAAGTTTTTCAGAAACAGAAATTCTAACAGTGAATCCCTAGCAATATTTACCTTTGTAACCTCTCTGCCCCTTCCTCCATCTGCTTCAACTCCTAGTTCTTTCCCCACGCCTACAATTCCCAGACACAGCCCTGAAGGTCAAATCCCTTTTTTTTGTTGTTGTTTTTAAGATTTTATTTTTAAGTAATCTCTACACCCAAGGTGGGGCTCGAACTCACAATCCCAACATCAAGAGTCACATGCTCTTCCTACTGAGCCAGACAGGCACTCCTGAAGGTCACATCCTTATCCAGAAGATGGAAGCTCAGCACACATAAACAAATCTTGTTTTTAAATGGCTAGGGTTGGGGGCCCCTGGGTGGCTCAGATGGCTAGGCGTTCGCCCTCGGCTCAGGTCATGATCCCAGGGTCCTGAGATCGAGTACCGCATTGGGCCGCCTGCTCGGCGGGAAGCCCGCCCCTCCCTCCCCCAACCCCCCCCCCCGCCCGTGCTCCCGCCCTCACCATCTCCCCCACCGTCAAATAAATAAATAAAATCTTTAAAAAACTAAATAAATGGCTAGGGTTGAGAGCCAGTGCACGTATAGAAATACTGTTTTTTTTTTTAAAGATTTTATTTATTTATTTGAAGAGAGAGCAAGGGGGGGAGGGGCAGAGGGAGAAGCAGACTCCCCGCTGAGCAGGGAGCTGGACAAGGGGCTCCATTCCACCACCCTGGGATCACCAGAGCTGAAGGCGGATCCTTAACCAACTGAGCCACCCAGGCGCCCCTAGAAACACTATTTTTAGAAAGATGGTAGAAATTAAAACTGCAGCTAGGTCAAGCGATTTAAGAAAAAGAAAAGTTCCCGGCTTGGGATATTAATGACTGAAAAAGTCACTAATTTTTCCCCTTTGCAACTATGCTTAGTGTATGTTAACATTGGTTTACATCTTCAGATAGCAAAGTTTTTGGTCTAAAAACCAGAAAGAGACTGTTCGGCCTTTGGGGAGGATAGTGACTGAAAGGAGGCAGAAAGCGGGTACCTTATATTTCAATAAAAGGCTAAAAAAAAAAAAAAGTAGAGCTGCTTGAAAGTCTTAAAAAAATAAACAATTTTGGGACTTGAGCAACTGCAAAGCCTCTGTTTTCTATTTTGATCATTCTGTGTCTCGAGATGACCACATCTTTCAGAGGAAATGAGTCAAAGCCACTCTGTCTTGCTTTTCCAGCTGAGCATGTTCAGTTTCAATGAAGTAATGAATGAACTTGGCCGCACCACCCCCAAGCCTACAACAGCAAACACAGGGCCCTCGGCCAATCAGCAGACACTCAAGGTTTTCAAGTTGAGTTCAAACGGGCCCACGGGAGGCCAATCAGCGCGCGCGGCTCCGCCCCAAACTCCCGGCCGTGGCCAACCAGGAGCCCGGACGGGCCAAAACACAGCGGCCGACCAATGCCGGGCAGCCCCACGGCGCCGACCTCCGCCAATGGGCGCGACCGGGCGAAAAGAGAAACAGTGCGGGCCGCAGGCTGCAGGATTCGAATCGAACGTCCGCACCAGAGTCGGGCGCAGGCCGAGCGGCGCGGGCCAATCAGCGGCGGCGACTCGCGGCCCCCGAACGTTGGACACCGGCCCCGCCCCGCGCCGTTGTTTGTGGTGTCGGCGGCCGCGGGAGCCGGACCGGGACACTCGCCGGGCGGGCGGCGTGCGGCGGGCGGCGAGGGTCCGGAGGCCGCGGGCGGGCGGCGGCGAGCGCGAGCCGAGGGCGGCCGGCCTCCCGCGGCCGCCGAGCCGGGATCGCGCGGCGGCCGGAGCCATGTCGGTGAACATGGACGAGCTGCGGCACCAGGTCATGATCAACCAGTTCGTGCTGGCCGCGGGCTGCGCGGCCGACCAGGCGAAGCAGCTGCTGCAGGCGGCCCACTGGCAGTTCGAGGTGCGCGCGGGCTGAGGCCCGGGGGGGAGGGAGGCGCGGGGGCGGCCGGCGGCGCGCCGCCGGGGACGGGGAGCTCTATTTATGTCGCCCGGCCAGGCGATCGGCGGCCGCGCGGTCTCGCGTGGGGCGCGGGCCCGGGGCCGGGGGCGGCGCGGAGGGCCCTGCCGGCGGCACCCCCCACACACACCGGCGCGCGGCCCGGGGACGCCCCCTGGCGCGCCGCGGGCCGGGCCGGGCCGTCCGAGGGGACACCGCGGAGCAGCCGTGCTCGCGGGGCCGGGCCGGCCGGGCGGTGGTTGGGGGGGGGGCTTCCCGTCCCGGCCCCGGCCCCGTTAACCGCCGCCCTGCCGCTGTGTTTGTCCGCAGACCGCCCTGAGCACGTTTTTCCAAGAAACCAACATTCCCAACAGCCACCACCACCACCAGATGGTAAGTGGGTCCGGGCGCCGGCGGGGAGCTGGGGCGTCCTCCCCGGCCCGCAGCCCACCGGAGGCCGAGGGCGCGGGCCGGGGGGCCGCTGTCAGCCGCCGGCGGTGACAGCCATGTTGCCGGGAAGCGCCGCGCCGCGATGTAAACAAAGAGCCAAAATGTCTTCCAGGAAAGAGCGGCTCCCGGGGCCGGCCGGCTCGCCCAACTTCGTGGCCCGGCCTCCCGGGCTGCCGTACCCTCCACCTCAGGCCTGGGCCGGCCGCGCTCCCCGGGGCGAGCGGGCAGGAGGGCGGGGTGGCCGGGCAGTAGCGGGTGGCGGGGCGTGGGGAGGGGGCTCGGATAATAACTACTCTGTCTGGGGGAACTGGGAGCCCGAGTGAAGGGCCTGAGGGCGCCGGAGCTGGGGTGTCTGTGTTTACCGGGAGCCCCGTCTTGCTGTCGGAGTGGTAGCCCCGCATCCAAACAAGCCAGCTCTGCAGGGAACAGGAAAGGGATAAATCCACCCTGGCTCAGGGAGCGAGGCTCTACCCAGAGAGGTATGTTCTCTCTTTCCTGTTGTTGGAAAAGGGACCTGCCCTGAGTGTGGAGGACGGAGGGATTTTGACAAGATAAGGACAAGAATTTGCATTTAATTTCAGTATGTAAAGACACAAAGTACAGGAAACAGAGCGGTTCAGGTCTGGATTTGCTTTCTTCTCTTTCCCAAGCTGGCCCCCTCGGCCTGAGCCTTTGCCCTCCTGGCCAGTGGGGTGTTCTGCTTTCCGGGGGCACAGGACATGGCTTTCACTTTAGAAGCTTGAATGCCTTCCCCTCCCCTCCCCACCCCACCCCCCTAGTTACCTATTAGCTCTGCTGGGGGAGGAGGGACTGGGCTCCACCATAGGGATTGTAAAACATTATTCCCCAGGAGATCTGTTGTGGCTTTCAGAGTGCATTTTTGGCATTTTTAACACTTGGTGTCCTTACCCGTGGCTCCCTTCTCAGAGCTGCTGCCTTTCCTGGAGGAGCTGAGATGGTTCCTCTGCTGTGTCTTGTCCTTGGTGCCCTGTTTTCATCTAGTTGCAAAGGACAAGTAGAAGGGTCTTTCTTGACCTTTTAACCGGCTTTCCGCTTGGAATGGCTCATGCTGTGTATAAATCAAAAGACAAAAAACATTGGAATACAGTGGGAGAATTGGGGGAGCTGCAGGGCCGTGGCAGCTAAGGCCAGGTTCCTTGTAAACCAAGAGGGGTCATCTCCAGGAGACCCTCCCCTGCACTTGACCATGGGAAAGCTCTGGCTCCCACCTCGCAGCAGAGCCTGGGAGCACCCTGCCTCCTCTCTCTCAAAAGAGCCTTGAGGTTTGCTCCACCAGCTTGTGGCCATTCAAAAAAGCCCAGGGGCTTCCGGCACAGCCATTCTGCGATGCTGTGAATAGGGAGGCTGACCCGGGAGAGCGGGGACTACTGGCCCCTTTAGACCTCGTTGTTCTTTCTCTGCAAATCCCAAGGGGTTATAATCTTTTTTTTTTTTTTTTTTTAATTTATTTAAGTAATCTCTATACCCCACATGGGGTTTGGAACTCACGACCCCAAGATCAAGAGTCGCATGCTCTTCCAACTGAGCCAGCCAGGCGCCCAGGGATTATAATCTCTTAAAGCTTCCCTCAAGGCCGGTTTTGTAACAGATATTATAATCGGTGTATCCATCAATACAGCGCGTATTGAGTACTTCATCAGCACAGTGGAGAATGCCATTCCTGCCCTCAAGGAGTCTGTAGTTTTTTGAGAGAGACAAAGGAAAAAGTTAAATAAAAGCAAGACAACAGTGATGGCATAATAGCAATACCAGAAGTGACCCCAGGGCACGAGTAACTGATAAATGATTGTCCCCATGCGTTACTGTATATTCACACAGTTGGAGGCATCCTCCCAGACAGGGGGGGCTCCGGGTTGAATTGAGGGGCACTGAGAAGAGGAGTGAGGGACTAGATTGGAAGCAGGGTGCAGTGGGCTCCGTCCATAGTTGTTAGAAGCAAAGAGCTGGAGGGGCTTTGCAAGCATCTGGTCCAAACCCCTGCTTTTACCGAAGTAGGGCGAACCTCGGAGAGGTTAAGGAACTTGCCTGAGCTCACACAGCCAGGTGGGCACAGGAGGCCCCCGGTCCAGGCGAGCCAGGCCGTTCTCTGCGGCAGGGTGGTTCTTGAGACCAGCTTCACTGGCTTGGTCAACTGGGGAAGTCACGATGCTGTGATGCAATTGGCCTCTCCCCCCAACCCCCCATTCATTGTTTCCTGCTGCCGAGAAGTCAGCCCTGGGGTGGGGGGCGGGGAATAGTGGAGGGAGGAGGGAAGTGGTCTGGGTGGGGCCAGGCCTGCTGGGTCTCCCGTGGCCGCCCCTGAGGAAGACAATGGTTGGAGCTCCCTGGCTGCTGATAGGGTGCTGGCCCAGTTAACAGGACAGATGCGCCTCCCTCCCCATTTCTGGCTGGGATTTAACTGCAGAGCTGTGAAAAGCTCCCTCTGCGAGGTGAAGAGCCCTAGAATCTTGCTCCCCCAGCCCCGTGCCTGGGGGAGGGGCTGGTGTTGCTAAAATTAGGAGAAATTCAAAGAAGGACTCCCTGGCTTCCTGGGAAAGGGAGAAGCTGCTGTGAGGTCAGAACGGGCTTTGTGTAGGCCTTGCTCTCTGCTGCCTCTTCCCCAGGGTCCTGGGAGAGACTTCTGAGTGGCACCCCCTGGCCCCACCATGCTGCTGGGGGTGGGGGGGGCGCCAGTCACAGTACAGCACCCTACCCCAGTCCTTGCCCTTCCCGGCTGGGGTCCCTGATCAGAAAGGGTGGGGGATACTGGAGAGTTCGGGGAGTTTCCCTCCCAGGGTAGTGGCAGAAAACAGCAGATGTTGGGGTGTTTGTAAGTACCCCCAGGAGGAGGGCTGAGGGGACTGAACAGGCTGAGACTCTGCTGGCATCCCGCCAACGCATCACGGAGGAGATGCTAGGGACACAGAAAACCCAAATCCCTGGTTTTTGTCCTTGGGGAGCCGAAGCGTGAAGCACAGACGAGTCAGGGTTGGCTAGAGATTGAAGGGCTGGGGCCTCGGACCCCCCTCACCGCCCTGGGAATCCGAGCCCAGGAATCCCATCTTCCGCAGCCTGTGGCCTGCAGCGGGTGTGTTTTGGTCCGTCGACTTGAGCTCCGGGCCTCAGTTTCCTCATCTGTGCCCGGGCACTGTGACAACTGGGATCATGAGACAGAGCCTCCAAGGTCTGCCCGCTGGTGCTGAGAGTGGAGTGAGCCCAGACGCTGGGAAGGTGCGGCTTCTCTTCTCCCTGAGCAGTGGAGGGAGACCCTGCGTCTGGCTGCCTTCCTTTGACCAACAACCTCGGAACATCTGAGGGCGGATTATTGAGGGCGCCAGCTGGTTTCTTACCCAGGCTGAGGCGCTAAGCGCTGGTGTCCTGGGCTGCTCCCTTGTCCTCACTTGAATCGGGCAGCCTGGCTTCTGGTTGGAATTAACCCTTTGCTGCGGACACTGCTCGGGGGCATCCCTGCCCGGCATTCAGGGAACACTCTTTGGTTTTGATAAAAATTGTCGGGGTTTGTCTTTATTGTTTGTATTGGCTCAGGGCGAGAAGGGTGCTTCTGTTCTGTGGAAGCCGCCCGTGAACTGGAAAATGGGAATGGAGGAGGGGCCGGCCTGGGTGAGCCCCACCGTAGGCTCTGGTGGGGGTCCACTGGGCATGGCTCAGAGTTGGGTGGCGTGTGCCCATAACCTTCCCGACACCTGTGTTCTCTCCCAGCAGATGTGCACCCCAAGCAACACACCTGCCACGCCGCCCAACTTCCCTGACGCACTGGCCATGTTCTCCAAGCTTCGTGCCTCCGAGGGCTTGCAGGGCAGCAATAGTCCCATGACGGCCGTGGCCTGCTCCCCCCCTGCAAGCTTCAGCCCCTTCTGGGCCTCGTCCCCACCCAGCCACCAGGCCGCCTGGATCCCGCCCTCCTCCCCCACGGCCCACAGCTTCCACCACCTCCACCACCCACAGCCCACGTGGCCCCCCGGAGCGCAGCAGGGTGGTGCCCAGCAGAAAGCCATGGCTGCCATGGATGGCCAGAGATGAGACTGGATGCTGCCGGGCGCTGGGCTGGAGCTGGGGCGGGGGGGGGCAGTCCAGGGTCGTGGGGACACAGGAGGGCCGGGGTGGGGGGAGCCGGGGCGGGTGGGGGTTTCCTGAAGATCGCACTGGAAGATTTTATAAAATAATTTTTGTGGGTTGGGGAGGGATAGTAAACTTCCTGAGCCACTTGGGTCCTTCAGGAGTTTCTCTTCAGACAAGTTTTTTTCTCTTTTTAATATATAACTATAATATATATGAAAATATAAATATAACTAATGTATGTGAGAATGGGGCTGGCTGACCGAGGTGTTGGGGTCGGCAGGGAAGGGCCAGAGCGTCCCCTTGGGCCAGCACCCCTTCCCTCCACCCCTCGTCCCAGGGCAGGTGCTTGGAAGCCAGGTGGGGTGATCCTGCAGTCATGAGGGGTCTGCTAGCTGCCTCTCGGAGGTCACGCCTTCGGGAATCGAGGACCACCGTGGATCCACTCAAGGAGTTCCACAGCAGGGGCTCCCTGAAGCGCCCGTCGGCCGAAGGTGTGGAGGCCCCTTGCCATCCGAGCTCTCCCTAACCGGACTTCCGTGGCTGGCTCCTCAGGGGCCCTGCAGCTCCGGGTCTCTTCTGGTGTCACCCGTCGCCAGCCAGATGTGCGGGGCTTGTGCAGAACTAAAGAGCTGGCTTGGGCCAGAGACTCAGGCTCTGCCTAGCAGGGGTCCTGATCCTCCTCGGCCACCCTGTCTCTCCCACTGTGTGTCCCACCCGACAGAGTGGAGAGCTTGCCTTGGATTTATTTCCCAGATCAATCATCTCACCAGGGTGAAATTTTAATTTAAAAACTTAAAAGAGACTTTTCTAACTTCCCTAGTTTGCGGTGCCTTTATTTGCCTTGGTAGGAAACCAGGCTCTCCTTGGGAAGGGGGGGGTGGGGCTCCTGGTGTGCTGTGATTGGGGGTGGGGCTTCGGTGCCATGTGGCTGGTCTGGATATTCAGAGAAGGGGTGTCCAGACCAGGGGGTTGATGGAACCGGCTGGGTCCAGTTGAGTATGGGAGGGAGAGTGGGGCCTGGGCCTGACTGGTTTCCGTGACCCTCTCCCCTTGGCCCTTGCAGTGTGGCCTGCCACAGGCTGGCGCTTGGCCCTAAAGCCTTGTCTGCGGTGGGGGGAGCTACTCCTCCACTTTGTGGCCCCTGGCAGGACCCCCCCCCCCCGCCGCTCAGGCCCCCCAGGCATCTTCCCGCTGGGCCCACCCCTTCTGTTCCTGTCTTCAGCCTCTTGGGGGAGCCTGGCCCTGAGTGCATGTTGAGCGGCCATCCCCCAGAGGTCAACCAGGGCTGTCCGGGATCCACAGAGACAGGGTGGGTCCCCAAAGGGACTGGCTTCCTTTCCCTTCCCACCTTCCCCACAGCCTCCAGCCATTAGAACAGAAGCAGTGTTGGGGATTCCTGGCCCAGTGGGGCCTTTGCTCAAATGATCCGGCAGTGCTGGCGCTGAGGTGGGGCTGGAGGAGTGGGTGGCTGGCCCCAGGGTTGGGATTTCTCCAGCCTCATGCTGGGGAGGAGGGATGCTACCTTGCACCCCCCTGCCCCCCAAGACCCCTTCAACGTGTGTGTGTTGGGGGGGCTTGTTTTCTCCCTCGGGGGGCCAGAGCCCTGTAATCGACCATGCTGTAGATTGGGGCTGCAGGGGCTGGAGGTTCATACCCAAAGTGGGAGTGACACCTGAGAAGGGCCCTGCGTAGTAGGCCAGGCCACCTCCTCCAGCCTGCCCGCCCAGCGGCCCCTGCAGAGCCGAGCAGAACCTGCCCACAGCTGCCCTCAGCCCCTCTGCATGGGATGGTTTACTTTGAGGCTGGGTTAGTCGTTTCAGTTTTGTTTCCTGGTTGGAAACCCCTGGGCCTCCTCCCGGCCTCACCCCTCAGCCAGCCCACCTGTGCTTTCCGGGGCTGCAAGGGGAAGTCCCTGCAGGGCATGTGGGCGGCCACGCTGGGACCACAGCCTGGGGAGGGTGGGCGGCCTGGCCCAGGTGCAAGGATGGGGGTTGGCCTGTGCTGCTTGGGGAATGTCCTCCCCTCCCCGTCCTTGCCTGCGCGGAGGAGGCCTGGGTGTGGAGGGCTGGGATGGCCTGCTTCTGCCCCTCCCTGCCAAGCTGGTGAGTTTGGATTCTAGGCCAGGGACACTGAGCTGGCAACCTTCTGACATCTCTCAGGCAAGGTGAGAAATAGGAGCCCGAGCCGGAGCAGAGGGGCTGGAGCTGGCCCCGCCCCCTGCTCCGGGAGGAAAGGGTGCCTGGTGTGAGGCCTGCCGACCCGGGCCCCCAGGTTCAAGCTGCTCCCCTCCTCTTGTCTAGCCAGAGCATTAGATCATTGCATGAAGATGGATGGGGTCTCAGCCCATGGGGAAAGTAGGGGAAAGCCCCCCCCACCCCATAGGGAGCACCTGCCCTACGCCATGACACCCCCAGCCAACCCCACCCTCCTTTGCCCACACGGGACTGGGGAGAAACCCTTTTCTGGGCAGTTTCCTGCCACACTTTCCTTTCGTGTGTCATTTGTCACCCCATCCACTCACACCTTAAAGCAGGCCTCTTGTGTGAGACCTCCCCTTCCCATGTCGGGGTGATGGGGACTGGGGGTGGGGGCCCCCCATGAGGACAGACCTGAAGACAGAAAAGCTGCTTCTGTGACTTCAGAGGCCTCAGGGGGAGGGCAGTTCCCCCTTGTCCCCAGGACTCCAGTGGGACCTGGGGGCTCGTCCCTTACAGCTGCTGCACCTGCTGAGCTCAGTCCCCGCCCCTCGCTCCTCTGTCCCCTCAAACCTGCCAAGACCCTTAGCACAAAGGACTCAGGGTAGCATTGAACCCTCGTGCCTGTTTGGGGCTAGTGGAGCCCAGCGGGCTGGGGCAGGACAAAGGCTAGGCCTGGAGGCTGCTGGGCAAATGGCAGTCACCTGGCAAACCCCCTCCTGACCCCCTTCTGCTCTTTCTGGGGAGGGGTGAGCGGAGCAGGGAACCAGCCTAGGCCAGGCAGCCCCTCGGCCTCTGCAGCAGCTGCTCAAGGGTAAGCTGCAGAGGCCGGCAAACCGAAAACTTCCCAGGTGCCCGGGGGCCCTGCTCCCCCGGGACATGGTGCCAGGAGCCGGGCGCTGCCACCCTCACCTTGGCTGCACGGCACGGCTGGTGCACGGACACCACGAACCCCAACCCCTCCCGAACGCCCCAGTCGGCCAGGCCACCCTGTGGGCCAGCCTCCCCAGACCGGAAGGCAGCAGCCTCGGGGTCCCGCTGAGGTCAGGAGAGAGCTGACAGGGGTGAGAGTGGGTCCTACTGCGGCCCGCCAGCCCCCGGGTCTGGGGTCCGGCCTCTGCAGCTTCTCCTGAAGCCCCCGCACCCTTGGAGGGTAGCTTCATCTGTTGGGGGGGGGGGGTCATGGTCTCATTCTCAGGCTGTAAGTCCGACCTGTCCAATAACTGAAGGCCGGCCACCTGGACCCGGGCTGGGTCCCTCCCCTTCCACTCCATCTTCCCGAGACAAGCCCATAGAAGCCTCGCTGCCCCCAAGCTTCTTCCCAAACATTTATTAATAACTTTGGTCAATGAGCAGTGGTGGACCGCGGTCCCCGGGTGGGCTCTTCGAGCCCCTCCCCGGGAGGCAAGTCCATCTGCATCTCCATCTCGCTGGGGCTGGGCGGGTGGGCCGCGTTGGGCTGGGCCAGGTGCCCCTCGGAGGACAAGGGTCTGTCTTTCCGCGGACGAGGAGGAGCTGTGAGACATGGGGGCTGAGGTGGCTCTGTCCCACTCCCCACACCCACCGCAGCCTGCCAGGCCCTCCCCAGCTTGCACGAAGGGCAGGCCGATTGGGGGGCGGGCAGAATGCTGGAGAGGGGGCCCCGCAGGGCTGTGGTGGGCAGTGCAAGCCTGCACGGGAGCTCCTGAGCAGAGCTCCTTGCTCATCTCTGGGAGTTAAAAATAATCAAGCCCTCCGTCGGTGGCCAAGAGCCTGCCTCTTCAGTGATGTTTCCTCTAGTAATGCAGGGGCTGTTGAGGCACTGTTCACACCAACAGGTGCAGGAATTGTTCCTAAGCCTGCCCTCTCTCCCTCCCCTGCTCCCCTAACATTTTAGGTGCCCTCGGAGTAGACAGTGGAGTGCCAAGAAGGAGGAAGCTAAGTGCCCCCAAGAATGCAGTCACAGCCCCGCACTCTGTCCGCCACCGAGTCGTCTGTCCCGGCCCGTCCGCCACTGAGTCACCTGCCATGCGTTGTGACCAGCATAGGTTCCGGAGGCAGACAGCTTAGGTCTGAATCCCACTCCCGCTGCTTCCTAGCTGTCTGACCTTGGGCAAGTACCTTAACCTCTCTGTGCCTCCATTTTCTCAGCTGTAAGTGATGCTCACAGTGGTCCCTACCTCTTAATGTTGGTGTGAGGATTAAAACCTGTTCGTACGTGTAAAGCCCCTCACAGTGCCTGGCTGGTGAGAACCCTCACTAAAGGCGAGGTGCCACGACCAGGGCTATCATTTCTGTCTCCGCTTCCTCCAGGCACTCACTGAGCGCTGGAACTGGAATGGGTGGTAAAGGGCATCTAGGGCTGGGCCTTTAACAGGGGTGGAGGAAGGGGGGGCGGCCCTTGAACCTCCTGCAGGCATCTGCAAAGTGTTGGGAGAACGTAACTTTGTATAGGAAGAAGGTCAGCCCCTTTCGTTAGATCCCCTTTCTTGGGCGCCCCGACTCTGAGTAGCACCAATCCAGCACCCCTTTATGGGCAGATGAGGAAACAGGTCTGGAGACGGGGGGAGACTTGCTCAGAGTCACCTGAAGGTGGTCCGGCCTCGTGGCTCCAGGCCTGTGTCCTTCTCTGGCCCCCAAGTGTGGCTGGACCCTGGGGGACCCTTAGCGCCCAGACTTTCAGGCAGGATTTAGCCCCTCAGGGGAGAATGGGGACTCAGGGGGCCTTCCAGGCCTGGGGGTGAGGAGAAGCTCCTCCCCAGACAAGGTCGGACTGAGGGGTGCCCACCAGCTGCCGCCCAGAGCTGAGCACCAGCTTCAGCAGAGTGAGCCCCTGTGAGCCGGGGCAGGACTCGGGTCTGGAGGCAGAGCCTTGGGCTGCAACCCTGCCCCTGTTGCCTCTTCTGGGACATGGGGACAGTACAGCCCTGGCACATAACAGAACTCAGTAAAGACAGACTTTCTCTCTTCTCCCTCCCATCCCATCTCTCGGCTCCTACGCACTTCCTCTCTCCAGGGAAATGAGGGCAGAGACCATCAGGGGCAGGAAAGGGGGCCGGCGGGGCAAGCAGGAGAGGCCCTGGGGCAGTGGGGAGGCCACCTGGAAGGCTGCTCCAGCCGAAGGGAAGCTACCTGGACTGTTGCCCGCCAGCATCTGAGCACTCTGAGGCCGCGAGGGCAGCTGGCCGTTGTCGCTCAGGGACTGCTGCCTATGCACGTGGGGCCGCGACTGCTTGGCCTTGTGCTTGGCCATCCCGGAGACGGAGGCTGGCGGGGGACAGCGAAGGGGGGGGGGGTCAGTTCTGAGACGCCGAGTGAGAGCTCTGTGGGGACCCGTGGGGATGGGGAGAGGGCTGCAGGGCCACCGGTCACAGCCAGCCTCAGCCGGGGTCCTTCCCGGTCTGAACTGATGGATATGCCCCTTCTAAGCACTCCATTCGTTCCCATGTCCGTGCGTCCATCCACCCCCCCACCCACTCAGTTATGCTCTGGGGACCTACACCCAGGAGCCCTGTGCCTGCTGCTGGGTGGGCTCTGACCTGGGCTCACAGTTCAGGAGGGCAGGCGGCTAGACAGGTGCACACAGCGCTCTAAGAGCAGGTGGGGAGTGATAAACAGTGCGGTCTGGGTCGCTGGAGGTGGGCATCAGGGGGGTGGGAAATTCTCCAAGTGGTGGGGGGCTGAGGAGGGTCATTTTGAGTTTTGAAGGAGGGGCAGAACTCGGCCCCGGTGGTGCTGGGAACAGAGGCTGAGGCAGGCAAGCCAGTGAGGCAGCACGAGGAGGAAGGCTGACAAGAAAGATGCGGCCATGATGTCCCGGCTCATTGGCTGAGAGTGGACGGCTGTCCCCGACCTGCAAACACTGACCTGGGGCTTTCAGGACGTTTGCAATCAGGGAGGTAGCGGAGGAAGAAGGCACCCAGGATCCAGGGGCCCCACGGCCTTCCAGGAACTGGACAGACCCCCGGGGACTCGAGCAAGGAGCCTCTGGGCCCCCGGGACACTCACTGTCTTTGGTCAGGATGCCTGGCAGCCTTGTATCCATCCGTCCCTTGTAAATATGTCCATCCAGGCCCAAGATATCCACCTCATCATGCTGTGGGGGTGGAGGGGGACATCCATTACCATGTGGCACCTAGAGTGTGCCCCCCGGTCCTTCCTCCACAAGGGCTGGGGGGCACCGAGTGACGTCCTCTCCTGACTCCCAGAACCAAACGGTGCTCAGAACCCTCCCCCAGGGCTCTGGCAGGGCCAGGGTGAAGAGAGGGCCCATGGTGGGGATGGTAGTGCTAGATGGGCAGGTGGCCAGGATGGCATTCTTCCCAACAAAGCCTAAGAACCAGAGGCTTTCAGAAACAGCCTCCGGGCAGAGGGCTGGCCATCCGCCCTTCTGGTGACTTAGGTGGTTTTCCCAGAATGACTTGAGAACGTGGGGTCACGTCAGGGCCCTCCCTCTTCACTCCCAGGCAGCACCCCCTACCTTCATGGCGATCTGGACCTCCTCGGGGGGGCACAGGCCCGGGGACAGGTGCTGCAGGCGGGTGCGGCGGTAGGGGTAGGTGAGGGTGTGGCTGCCCCCACAGCGCCGGGGTACGCTCGAGTACGTGTAGTCGGCGGTGTCCGGCACCCTGTGATGGGGACGGCAGGGTCACCGGGAGGAGGTGTCACCTGCGACCCACCTATGGTGGGGGCCAGCCGGCCAGAGGTGGGACCGCTGTGTCGGGGGTCTCCGGGAGCCAGGGCAGGAGCAAGGGAATGGGTGAGCCGAGCAACCCCACTGCTGGGCCACCCTGAAGACCTCTAATACCCTCCTTCTACCCCCTGCCCCGCCACCCCCCCTTGCCAGGGCTTTCCCCAGCGGTGGATGAGACATTCTCAGGGCTGTGGGCGCGCAGAAGCTGAGCCCCGCGGCCAGCGGCCCAGTCTGTGCGGTCCTACCGTTTGTAGCAGGGGGAGCTCAAGCACTGTGCCTGCAGCAGCTCCCGGATCATCTGGCTGCTGGCCTTGACCGAGCCTCCAAAGTGGATCTGCACCTTCTCGATGTCCATCAGCATCTTGGAGTGCATGGTGCGCAGGCGCCCCACGCTCCGCTCTATGTGCGCCAACTCGCCCCGAGGGAAGGCAGTACTGCCCAGCTTTAGGCTGTGGGGCGCAGGCAGACGGAGGGGTAAGGGGGCCACACCAGCTTGAGCCCACACTCAGACCCTGGCCCACTCCACCGCTTTATCTGCGCCTTTTTAAGCAGGACCCTGTGTGGGCAGGAGCCCTTCCCATAGCACTCCGAGGGACCACGGATGGGGCAGGGCAGAAGCTGAAATGGGGAGAAGCCCTGCACACTTAGCCTTGCCTCCCTGGAACCCCGAGGGCTCCAAAGTGCAGTTTGAAACCATCCTTACTGCCGAACCCCCATCCTTGGGAGATGGAAATGCAGCGGGGAGGGGGGCAGGAGCCCGAGGGAGTGTGCAATACTTCCCCACCTTCTCCCCCCACATTCACTGAGCCCACCCTCTGGCTGGGTGATGACCCCCTCCCTTCCTCCCATGCCGGGGCTGCTGAGACAGCTGAAGCATCCGGGGGGAGTGTAAGGAGGTAAAGAGGAGCTCCCCCAGACAGCCAGCACCCTTGGCAATGTCCCACCGGGACCCCCAATAGGGACTCAAAGGCAGGGGATTACTAAGTAGGTCTCCATTCTTCCTCTTACGGGGAAGAACTGGGGGGCTAGCCCAGAAATCACTCCGTGCCCCCCACTGTCCAGCCAGGAGGAGGAGCCCCCCACACTCGCCCTCCAGCCTCTGCCCCCGTCTGGCCTGTGAAGCCCTGCCCGGGAGCCCACTGCCCCGTACTTGCGGCTCTGACGCCGGACCTGCTCCAGCTCAGAGATAGTGTAGGGGCGGAGGGAACGGTGCCCGGGCAGGGCTGGGCCCACAGGAGTCACAGGGATAAATCTGGGCAGGGACAGAAAGAAGAGGAGGGTTGGGGAGTGAGAAATCCCATTCCCAAATCCAGGACTCCACAGTCTACGTGCCTGAGGAGGCTTCGGGTCCAGGGTGAGGCGGAGGGAAGGACGGAGGGCTAGCAAGCGGTCAGGCACACAGGAATGGACCCAGGGGAGAGGAGACGAGGAAGGACAAGAGCTGGAGGCAGGTAGGGAATGGAGGAGCTACAGCCCTGCTGGGCCCGCCCCCATGACCGCCACCAGCTGGCGTTGGCCAGGTGTGGGCACTCACTGTCCAGTCACAGCTGTCTCCAAGGGACGGTCACAGGAGAGGCAGTGGAAATGTGCCAAGAGCTGCCTGTGAGGAGTGGGATACACACAGATGGTGAGTGCCCTGCCCAGAGGGTCGGGAATGGGAGAGACGGAGGACACAGAAGGCCATAGCCCCTCTGCAGGCCAGGCGGGCCGGAAGCTCGGCTCACCACCCTGGTGGCAGATCTGGTCCCAGTTCCCTGGGAACACACTAGCTCCTAGGCATGCCAGCTTTGGGGCGCCCATCCAGCACCCACCTGTCCTAACCCAAAGCCAGCAGGGCTTCAAAGGGCCCCTGATGGATGCCCTGTGTAAACCTCGGGGGCCCTCTGGCGGCCAATAATGGAAACCCTGGGATTCCAGCCTTCCGTGGACCAGCCCCCCACGAGCAGGCTCAGCTCTGGGGACTGTGGGCCTGTCCCCGGCACGGCGGCCCCGCGGAGCACAGCCGTGCCAGAGAGCCTTAGCCTCTCTCCCCGCCCTTTCTCCGCCCTAAGGAACTGGCCTAAGCTGGAAGAGCTTTTCAAGCTCTCAAATTCTGTCACGGCAGCTGTGGGATGGTCCAGTGGGATCAGCCATTCCCCCAGAGCTGTTCATCTGGGGACCCCCCCAGCCCCCGCTGTCGTCCGTGCCCCACCTCCGCATGGCCGCCGCCTCGTCTGCCTGGTAGAGTGGAGAGCGCTCTTTGAGCTGCTGCCGCAAGGACTTCCAGCGATCTTCCAGCAACTGCTTCACGGGGTCCAGCTCCAGGCGGTCCAGCTGAGGGGGGTGGGGTGAGTGGGGCAGTGACCAGTGAGCGCTGGGAAAGCCAGGCGGGGGTGGGGGGGCCATCTGCAGCATCCAGACAGGAGCTGCCCCCTGCCCTCACCTTGCTGTCCATCTCCACCAGGAGCTTGTCCAGCATCTTCTGCCAGTCCTGCCCCTGCCCGCTCATCTTAGCCACCAGCTCCTGCATCATGTGGTTCAGCTGCTCCGTGGTGGCGTCAAACTGGACACGGCTCACTTTGGCCGCTAGGGCGCTTTTATCGGCTTTCTGCCCGGAAAGAGAGGAGGGGGCCCCCCACATGGGAGAGAGCCATGGAGGGGCCCCATTGCCCTGAAGCATCAAGCCTGGACGCTGAGCTCCCCCTCTGGGCTCCTCTTCACTCCTGGCCTTTCAAAGAATGACCGCTGAGAACTTGTGGGACGCAAGGTGGCTCTCCCGGGCCTGGCCCTTACCACGTCAATCTCCATCTCCAGGTGTTCCCTGTTGGCCTTTTCCTTCTCGAGCTTCTCTAGACCCTGGTACAGTACCTGGGAGGCGAGGGAGCAGAGAATGAGGAGCCAGGACGGGAACGGCCTCGCCCCCGCCCCGGCAGCCCTGCGGGCCCCTCACGTCAATGTCCTTCTGCTTCTGCCGATGGTCTTCGATGAGGTTGCTGGTGGTGATATTGAGCTTCTCACAGTCGCCCTGTACCTGCAGGATGGCGCTCTGGACATGGCCCAGCAGCTCTTCATCCTGTGGCAGGTGGCACAAAGGCAGGCTCCCTGGGGCCACTGGGCAGTATTGCTGCCCTGATTGATCAGCCCTTAAAACATCACCCAGAGGCGCCTGGGTGGCTCAGTCGGTGAAGCGTCTGCCTTCAGCTCAGGTCATGATCTCGGGGTCCTGGGATCGAGTCCCGCTTTGGGCTCCCTGCTCAGCAGGGAGCTCCCTGCTTCTCCCTCTCCCTCTCCCTCTGCTGCTCCCCTGCTCGTGTACTCTCACTCTCTCTCGCTCAAATAAATTAAAAAAAAAAAATCACCCAGCAGGTAGGCCAACTTTGGACCCCATTCTGGCTCTCCACAATTGCCCCCCGATAGTGGGGAGGCTCTCTGCTCTTTCTGTGTGTCCACCCAACGGGATGTGAGCCTCAGTCCCCCACCGCCCCATGGTCTAGCCTTGGGGGAACTGGTCTGCCGCTGGGGGTGACCAGTAGAGGCTCCAGAGTGGTGAGCTGCCCTGTGGCTCCCGAGAGCTGGGATGGGGGCTACAGTCTCCCCACCTGCCCTGGGCTGGATCTGAACTCCAGGAGCCAAGAGGCAGGACTCAGGGACTTGTGACTCTCCCTGTCCCCACCGGAAAGCCTGCCCTTTGGTGGGGAATCAAGAAGGGGCCTGGAAGACTGGTGTGAAGGGGAGTCAATGAACCCTAAAGCTCTGCCAGTGTCCCCCGAGGCACATGAGTGCACGGCTCCACCCCTCAGCCAGCTGTGCCGTCCCATCCCCACGGAGCCAGGTCTCTTGTCCCCAGAGCCAGCTCGGCTGCTGTCCTCGCTGTGACCTAGTGAAAGGCCCAGGGACTCCTGTGGGGTCAGTAAAGGGCTCCACTATGGAAAACTGGCCCTTAGGCCAGTTAAAGCTCTATCAGCCGCTCCCCACTCTGTGGGCCGCTGGGCTGTGGCTCCCCACTGTGGGGCATGGGTGGCCACGCTGGGAGGGGGGCCAGTGGGAGTCACCTGGCTCTGGAGCTTGGCTTTCTTGGAAGGCCGGGAGGCTGCCAGATTGTTGACCATGTCCTGGAGCTGCTCGTAGCGCTGCACCAGCGTGCTGACCTGATGGCTCAGGTCCAGGCTGCAGGCGGGGCAGGTGGCCTCAGGGTCAATCTGGCCAGGTTTCAGGGTTGACAGGGTCTTGTGAGGAGCCATGCTCATGGACAGCAGCGTGGAAGACGAGGTCAGCATGCTCTCGATGACCGTCCTGAGCTTGTCAAGCTGGGTGCGGGCAAGAAGGCAGGTGCAGGGCAGTGAGCGAGGCATGGCCACGTTCTGTCCACGCTGTCAGCGCCCGCGTGATTCGGGCAGTTGCTGCACCCCCAGTGCCTCACAGAATGTGGGGCACGCAGGAGGTGCCCAGTGCCCGTCTGTTAAATAGTGAACAGAGTTCTCAGCGAGTGTAGCCTTGATGCTGAATAAAACCCCTACAGGAGGGAGGCTTCTGGACCTTTCTCCAGCCAGCTCACTGATTCAGTGTGAGGACACATCTCCTCTAGCTAAACCCTCGAGTGGTGATGGCCGTTAGTCCACAAACACTTAGGGGAGCCTGACGACACCCAGACGCAGCTTGGGGCCCTGGGGACGGGAGGGGTGGGCTCACACAGGCTCTGTCCCCACCCCGCATGTCAGTAACAAGAAATCAGCGGGATGGGTGCTACTTCTGTTGCGGGGGCCTCTCTCGGTCTGGGCAAGAGCAGATGCCTTGCACTGGCTCTCTTGTCCTCTTCTGTGTCCCACGGTCCCCGTGCGTCACCACACGACTGGTCCCGCCCGGGTTGGCACCCAGTTCTGGGGCAGCTGGTCCCACAGCCGTGGGACCTCTGGCCGGGCTCAGAGAGGGGCTGGACCAACCGAACCCCCTCTCTTGGAAGTGTGTGACAGCGCGGGGCCTAGGCAGCCCCCGTGGGCCATGTGTGAGAGAAGGGAGAGCGGGCTGGGAGCACAGTGGGAGGGAGATGTGGAGGTATTGGAGAGAAATGGATAAGGACAGGGACACAGAGGCACAGGGACACACAGAAACAGACACGGAAAGAGAGAAGGAGCGGCCCCGGCCAGACGGCCCCCTTGGCCCAGGAGTTCCTGCCTTTTCCAGCCCCCGCACACCAAGGCACTTTCAACCAAGCGCCCTACTGCCTGAGTTCGTGAGACCCTTGCTCTGCACCCGGAAGAGCCTACACTCTTCTGAAGAGTCCGTAAGAGCATGTCAGAGGGCCCGTGGGATAAAAAGGACGGATTAATTCTCTCTAGAAGAGAGGAAGGTGCCTCCCTAAACTATGGACATTTTAGTGGAGTTGTGAAGGACCAGTAGGAGCCCGCTGGGTAAGTGGGGGCGACAAGGATGTTCCGGGACAAGCAGCAGCATGGGAAAGCAGCAGTGTGTTTGGACGTAGGCAGCTAAGACGGTGGGCGATCTGGGAGAGTGGGGGCCCGTGCCTCGAAGAGGCTGTGGCGGGAGCCTGGGCCTGCCCGGCGAGGCGTGGCTTCTCTCCGAGTGTGGCCCCCGGAAACCCTGGAGGTTGCTAAGCTTAGACGGGAGCTGCGGACACATAATCTTCTGCTCCTCAAGCCCCACACTGGACAATTGGCTTGGGGTCAAGAAATGGTACATGCCAGGGACGCCTGGGTGGCTCAGTTGGTTGAGCGTCTGCCTTTGGCTTAGGTTGTGATCTCAGGGTCCTGGGATCAAGTCCCGCGTCGGGCTCCCTGCTCGGCAGGGAGTCTTCTTCTCCCTCTCCCTCTACTCCCCCTCTCCCCAGCTTGTGCTTTCTCTCTCTCTCTCAAATAAATAAAAAAAAGAAAGAAAGAAAGAAAGAAATGGTACATGCCAGTGTCCTGGCAAACGTGGGAGTGGCCCAGAATGGGGCCTCTATCACTGAGGGGGCTCCTGACATGAGTCCCCTTGGCCGAGTGGCTTTTCCTATCCTATCCTCTGCAAGCACTCAGAGGGCTGTTCCTGGTCCAGAAGCTCTTCAATGGGAACATTCTGGGATGACCGACGACGAAGCATCACTCAAGATTTAAAGGCAGACACTATCGGGGTGCCTGGGTGGCTCAGTCAGTTAAGTGTCCGATTCTTGATTTCACCTCAGGTCATGATCTCAGGGTCGTGGGACTGAGCCCCACGTCAGGTTTCACACTTGGCACAGAGTCTGCTTGTCCCTCTCCCTCTGCTCCTTCCCCCACTTGTGCTCTCTCTCTCTCTCTCAAATAAATAAATCTTAAAGGCAGACACTAACAAGAGAGTGGAAAGACAACCCACAGGATGGGCAAAAATATTTGCAAATTGTATGTCAGCTAAGAGTCTAGTAGTCCCACCATCCACAGCTCACTCTGAGAAGAGCTCTGGTCTCACCTGGTCCTGCAGGTAGAGGGAGGCTTCGGAGACTGAATGTTCCATGCTGACCTTGCCCCGCTCTTGGCTCTCCCTCAGCTCGGCCAGTTCCTTCTCAATGTCAGCCACGGTAACTCTGAGAGATGTGCAGAAAGAGACAGCCTGGCCCCGCCACCCACCCCAGGGCCCAGGCCCACCAGTCCCATCAGGGACAGAAAGAAGACGCACACCACAGCTCTTGGGCCCTCCCTGCAGCAGGCTCTGTCTAGGGAGTCCCGGGTGCTGCTTGTCTGGGAAGTGGGGACCCCCATGCTGGCCTGAGAGGTTTCTAGGGGGTGCGACCTGGCACCACAAAGAGAGGGCTCTGAGGGGCCTCTGGCAAGTGTTCTCCTCCAGCCTCCAACTGGGGACAGAGACTGGTAGCTGTTTTCCTCCCAAGCCCTGGTGCTGAACTCTTTTGAGAACCTCGGAAACTTCCACCAGCAACTTGAACTACAAACGGACACCCTGAAAGGCAGACACAACCTGGGTCAAAGACAGGGGCCAGTTCAGACTGTGAGTGAACCGAAGGCTGCCATCACCTCCTCGGCTGGGGAGATGAGATGCCTGGACACAAGCTGCCCTCAGCAGGGGCATTTTACCTGAGGATTCCCAGCTGCAAGCTCAGCTGGCCATTCTTCATTTCTTTTCCTATTTCTTGCTCCCCGGTGCCCTCCAGGATTCTCTGTATCCTGTCCATCTACAAACCCAATGAAGAGGAAGGTCAGGTAGGCTTGAGTTCTTTGCCTTCTGCATATGTGTCCGCAGCTCGAGCAAGCCCCTCTCCCGAGTCCTCGTCCTAATCTAAGCCTCTAACAAAAACCATCTGTCAGTGTGTCCCTTCTGGACATCCATCCATCCATCCACCTGTCCGTCCATCCGTCCATCACGTGGACAGCTGGCTTTAAGAGAACAACTGAAGACCTAGTAACCCCTTCCATGGCCACCGGCCCCAGACAGTCCCACAAACTTGGCTCCAAGGCTGCCTCAGTACCAGTGGGAGCTGTTGGAAATGGCCCCCCATGTAACGAAAGGAGCACTGGCCTCCTTGTTGGCTCAGCCAGATCTTAAGAGCTTTGAGCATCAGGTTTGAGATCAGGAAATGAACATGATGATAGCTGAGGTGCATTTCCTACCTGACGGGTTTGTAAAGATCCAATGAGATAATGATGTCCTGCAAGGATCCTGTGATCCATCAAAATACAAATGGGAAGTGATCAGATTACTGGCACTCAAAGGCAAAGTGGGCGGACCCTCCCTTACTTACTTTTGCTTTTTCCTGCCAAATTTCTTTGGTCAAGGACTTCAAGGTCTTCAGCTGTTCCTGCAGGTCAGCAGGTATACTCTTTTTGACTGTGAAAAGTGGAGGCCTTATTAGTCAGAAGGCTTAGATCTCCAGCAGGCTCCCAATCCCCATTCCCAGCCCCCACACGGAAGCTACCCCAGTGAGCAGCAGGACACCTCACTTCTGCTTTTCCTGGTGACTGGGGAAGCGGGGAGGATGGGAAGAAAGGAAAGGGGGGTATCCTTACCCTCTAAAAAATCCACCCAGTGCTTACTATCCTAAAGGGCTTTGGGACCACTGACCCATACTTTCCACCCATCTCTCAAATCTTAATTATTCTCCGGGCCCACAGCTGTGCATGGACCAAGGTGAAGTTGAATTCCTCGGCATCCTCCCTCCCCGCCCACCGTCCTCAGCTGCTGTCCACAGGGTCTGCCAGGGCACCGGAACCGCCTCACTCCTCTCCTGAGGCTGCTTCGCTCCGACTGGTTTAATTCTATCTTTTGGACCCCAAAGGCTATCGTAGAGCCCAGAAAGGCTAAGAAGGGACATGCTATTTGCAGTGACTCAGAAAGAAGCCCAGCCGCCAGATGAGGCCAGGGGATGCTGAATACACAGACAGTGGTCCATCCTCCGCACCAGTGGAACCCACCCATGAGCCCGAGCAGGTGCTGGATCTTCTCCAAGTCGGTCTGGCCCTCCTGCTCCTCATCCAGCTCTTTCATGTTCTCCTTGAGCTCTACATAGAGGCCAATGAGCTCTCCCATCAGACGAAATGTTTCCACTGCCATGGGGAAGCTCGGAGCCAATTTATCCAGTGAATCCTGTCTTTCGCTCTGGAAATCACTCTTTTCTGATGAGACTCGGTAGAGATAGTTAAGAGAGTCCGTGCTCCTGGCAAAGGTGGCTGCTTGGCTTGGAGTAGTCCAGACAGAAATTCCAGGTTGGTCCGAGGCATATATTTGTTTTGGATCCAAACCTGTCTGGACGTACGGATCTACCCCCAGAACGCCTGGGCCGTGAGGGCCGGGATACAATAGGTCACAAGATTCTGGGATCGAGTATGCACGGTCACGCTGGTCTGTACCTGCTTGTACCTGGCCCTGCTGATCCGGGCCAGGTGATACCAAGTGCTGTCCATCTCGCTGTACAGATCCCACACGGGTGCTTAATGGTGTTAGGCCATGCTGGTCTGTGCCACGATGTAACAAACCTTGCTGGTAAGTTTCTGATAAACCCTCTTGGCCAATACCTGGTGATGCCAAACCTTGATTGGCTAGGAGTGGTGACACCTGATCATGTTGATATCTGCCAGGAGGTATTACACCATGCTGATATGGATGTGAGAAAAATCTTGGAAATTCAGGGTGGAATGTTGGAAGGCCACGAAGCTCTGTGCCTGGTGGTATCAAGCCTCGTCGTTCTGTACCAGGTTGCCTCAAGCCACGCTGATCTATTCCAGGTTGAACCAAACCACGCTGATCAGTACTTGGCTGCAGGAAACCTTCTGGATATGTACCAGGCTGGACCAAACCTCGAGGATAGGCACCAGGTGGAACCGAACCACGTGGATAGGCACTAGATTGCACCAAACCTTGTGGATGGGCACCAGGTTGGACCAAACCACGTGGATAGGCACCAGGCTGTACTAACCCAGGCGGATATGCACCAGGCTGTACCAAACCAGGAGGATATGCACCAGGTTGAAAAAAGCCATGTGGATCTGTGCCAGCTTGTATCAAACCACGCTGATCTACTTGCCCCAAACCACGCTGATCTGCACCAGGTTGGACAAAAGCAGGCTGACCTATGCCAGGCTGAAACAAACCAGGCTGACCTGCACCAGGTTGTACCAACCCACGCTGGTCCATTCTAGGTTGGGCCAAACCACGCTGACCTGCACCAGGTTGGACCAAACCAGGCTGGGCTACAACACGTTGACCCAAGCCACGATGATCCATTCCAGGCTGCACCAAACCAGGCTGACCTGTAGAAGATAGTACCAAACCAGGCTGAGCTGCACCAGTTTGGACTGAGCCACGCTGATCCATTCCAGGCTGCACCAAACCAGGCTGACCTGCACCAGGTTGGACCAAACCAGGTTGAGCTGCACCACGTTGGCCCAAACCACGTTGATCCATTCCAGGCTGTACCAAACCAGGCTGACCTGTACCAGATGGTACCAAACCAGGCTGACCTACACCAGGTGGCACCAAACCACGCTGATCCATTCCAGGCTGTGCCAAGCCAGGCTGGCCTGAACCATGTTGCACCAAACCACGCTGATCCATACCAGGTTGGACCAAGCCAGGCTGACCTGCACCAGGTTGCACCAAACCACGGTGATCCATTCCAGGTTGGGCCAAGCCAGGCTGACCAGTACCAGGCGGCACCAAACCACGCTGATCCATTCCAGGCTGCGCCAAGCCAGGCTGGCCTGAACCACGTTGCACCAAACCACGCTGATCCATACCAGGTTGGACCAAGCCAGGCTGACCTGCACCAGGTTGCACCAAACCACGGTGATCCATTCCAGGTTGGGCCAAGCCAGGCTGACCAGTACCAGGCGGCACCAAACCACGCTGATCCATTCCAGGTTGGACCAAACCAGGCTGACCTGCACCAGGCTGGACCATACCACCTTGATCCATTCCAGGCTGCACCCAGCCAGGCTGACCTGCACCAGGTTGCACCAAACCACGCAGATCCATTCCAGGTTGGACTAAGCCAGGCTGACCTGCACCAGGTTGCACCAAACCACGCTGATCCATTCCAGGTTGGACCAAACCAGGCTGACCTGCACCAGGTTGCACCAAACTACACTGATCCATTCCAGGCTGTGCCAAGCCAGGCTGACCAGTACCAGGCGGCACCAAACCACGCTGATCCATTCCAGGCTGGACCAAACCACGCTGATCCATTCCAGGCTGCGCCAAGCCAGGCTGACCTGCACCAGGTGGCACCAAACCACGCTGATCCATTCCAGGTTGGGCCAAGCCAGGCTGACCTGCACCAGGCTGGACCATACCACGTTGATCCATTCCAGGCTGCACCCAGCCAGGCTGACCTGCACCAGGTTGCACCAAACCACGCAGATCCATTCCAGGTTGGACTAAGCCAGGCTGACCTGCACCAGGTTGCACCAAACCACGCTGATCCATTCCAGGTTGGACCAAGCCAGGTTGACGTGCACCAGGCTGGACCAAATCACGCTGGTCCATTCCAGGCTGCGCCAAGCCAGGCTGACTTGCACCAAGCTGCACCAAACCACGCTGATCCATTCCAGGTTGGACCAAGCCAGGCTGACCAGTACCAGGCGGCACCAAACCACGCTGATCCATTCCAGGTTGGACCAAGCCAGGCTGACCTGCACCAGGTTGCACCAAACCACGCTGATCCATTCCAGGCTGCGCCAAGCCAGGCTGACCTGCACCAGGTTGCACCAAACCACGCTGATCCATTCCAGGTTGGACCAAGCCAGGCTGACGTGCACCAGGTTGCACCAAACCACGGTGATCCATTCCAGGCTGCACCAAACCACGCTGATCCATTCCAGGTTGGACCAAGCCAGGCTGACCAGTACCAGGCGGCACCAAACCACGCTGATCCGTTCCAGGTTGGACCAAGCCAGGCTGACCAGTACCAGGCGGCACCAAACCACGCTGATCCATTCCAGGTTGGACCAAGCCAGGCTGACCTGCACCAGGCTGGACCAAATCACGCTGGTCCATTCCAGGCTGCGCCAAGCCAGGCTGACCAGTACCAGGCGGCACCAAACCATGCTGATCCATTCCAGGTTGGACCAAACCAGGCTGACCTGCACCAGGCTGGACCAAACCATGCTGATCCATTCCAGGCTGCGCCAAGCCAGGCTGATCCATTCCAGGCTGCGCCAAGCCAGGCTGACCTGCACCAGGTTGCACCAAACCACGCTGATCCATTCCAGGTTGGACCAAGCCAGGCTGACCTGCACCAGGCTGGACCAAACCATGCTGATCCATTCCAGGTTGCACCAAACCATGTTGATCCAGTCCAGGCTGGACCAAACCACGCTGATCCATTCCAGGCTGGACCAAACCATGCTGATCCATTCTAGGCTGCACCAAGCCAGGCTGACCTGCACCAGGTTGCACCAAACCATGCTGACCCATTCCAGGTTGGACCAAACCATGCTGATCCATTCCAAGTTGGACCTGATCATGCTGAGCTATTCCAGGTTCGGCCAAATCACGCTGACCTGTAACAGGTTGGACCAAACCACGCTGACCTGCACCAGGCTGCACTAAACCAGGTTGAACTGTGCCAGGTTGGAATAAACCATGCTGATCCATTCCAACTTGGACTAAACCATGTTCATCCATTTCAGGCTGCACTAAAGCATACTGATCCATTCTAAGTTGGGCTGAATCTTGCTGACCCATTCCAGATTGTATCAAACCAGGCTGACCTGCACTAGGCTGTACCAAAACAGATGGATATACATTAGTCTGTACCAAATCAGATGGATATGCAACAGGTTGTCCCCAACCACTGGGATATGCACCAGGTTGTACCCAATCAGGTAGGTAAGCACCAGGCTGGACCAAACCACTCTGATCTACAACAGGCTGCATCAAACCACGCTGACCTGCACCAGGCTGGACCAAACCACGCTGACCTGCACCAGGCTGCACTAAACCACGCTGACCTGCACCAGGCTGGACCAAACCACGCTGACCTGCACCAGGCTGCACTAAACCACGCTGACCTGCACCAGGCTGGACCAAACCACGCTGACCTGCACCAGGCTGCACTAAACCACGCTGACCTGCACCAGGCTGCACTAAACCACGCTGACCTGCACCAGGTTGGGCCAAAGCAGCCTGATCTGTACCAGTTGGTACCAAACTGCGTTGATCTGCCCCAGGCTGGATTATATCATGCTCCTCTGTACTAGGTTGAATGAATCCAGATGTTTCCAGGCTGGGCTGTATAAAACCTTGCTGATCTGCAGCAACTTGCATCAAACCAGGGGATACCAAACCATGTTGATCTGTAAGATGTGGAACCAATCCATGTGGATCCATGCCAGGCAGTACTAATCCTTGTTGATCCATGCCAGATATTAAAAATCCATGCTGATCTATACTAAAGGGTACCAATCCATGCTGATCAACACCAGGCTGTTGGTCTATGCCAGGAAGTACCATGCCATACTGATATGTGCTACGTGGAACCATACCAGGCTGAGCTGTACTAGGTAGTTCCACTCCTTGCTGTTCTGTGCCAGGTACCAATGGTGGCACCATGCCATACTGATCCATGCCAGGTGGTACCAAGCCCTGCTCATCCATTCCAGGTGGCATCATACCAAACTGACCCATGCTGAGGGGTACCACACCGTGTGGGTAAGTGCTAGGATGGTGCCATGCAAGCGGATCCGTGCCAAGTGGTCTTAATCCATGCTGAACTGGCCTGGGATAGATTTGACCCGGCTTGGATACACCCCCCTATTGCTGATCTGGGGATACTTGATGATGCTGATCTCTGGCCACAGTGGCTGCAGGTAAGTCCTGTTTGAACTGGACCAGGGTGTGCCTCTCGTTCATCTTTTCTTAGATGGGCTAAGCTATGCGGCGGCAGCTCTCTTGTCCTGCGACGATCTGACTCTACTCTGAATTGGGACATAGACGGGTGATGGGACTTTGCCAGGCCACCTTCATCACGGGCCCTTGGGTGCTGTTCTCTACCCGGGACTGTAGTAGCAGAGACACCTCTGCTTCGTTCCCTGGTAACCCCTTCAGAGGGGCTTTCCTATGCCACTGACTCCTGATAAGGTCTGATCTGAGCCATAACCACTGGGAAAATCCAGAGCTGGGTCAGCAACTTGAGCGCTTGATGGGGACTCCACCTTGAAGTATATCATTTGATGTTACGGAAGTGCGCCCTTTGCGTTTAGGGAGTCTGTTGTTGTCTCTGAGCTCTGGTTGAAGAGGAAGAAAGAAGACAGTAACTACAAGTAGAAAGGACTCGCTCACTCTAAGACAAGAAAATCTGGGACATCTGACTAGGATGACTTAGGGCTTTTGGAAAAACACACCCTCTGGTCCCCAAAACTGGGCTGGACACAAAGACTTTGACATTCTTAAAGGATCCGGTCTCCAAGGCTTTGACAATCTGCACATTTGCAAATGACATCATAATATGTTAATCCCCCTCATAAAAGACAGCAGGAACACTACACAATACAAGCGATCTACTCCAACTATTGCTGGGTCTACAATAAAAAGACATGAGTAATTTATTAAGTTAAAATATAAAGTTTGTCCCATCATTGGCCCATTGCCAATGGTAGAAGTATCACTGCAGGGCAAGTAAACCATATATCTGAAATGTAAATGCACAAACTCTAGGGCCCAGAAATTCCATAGATAAGATTTTCTCTAAGGACTCTTACAAAGGCTCCAGGACATACGTACAGAGTCTGCAGCACTGTTTATGAAAATAGGTTATCAGTAGGGGACTGATATATGTAGGGGGCACACCTATAGAGTAGAATACTAAGGAATCC